>NC_138552.1:94206810-94824926 GCF_964273705.1 Natrix helvetica
GGCCAATTTTTTTTTGAGCCCAAATTGGAAAACCCTTGACTGGACTTGATTCGGGGTGGAATTTCATGCTTAAAAATGGTATTACTTGCTGTTTTTAAAAATCAAGCTTTTTGCACCCAGAGTCAGAAAAAAGTGTGCTTTGGGGGCCAATTTTTTTTTGAGCCCAAATTGGAAAACCCTTGACTGGACTTGATTCCGGATGGAATTTCATGCTTAAAAATGGTGTTACTTGCTGTTTTTAAAAATCAAGCTTTTTGCACGCAGAGGAGGAAAACTCCTGACCCCCGCGGTCAGAAAAAAGTGTGCTTTGGGGGCCAATTTTTTTTTGAGCCCAAATTGGAAAACCCTTGACTGGACTTGATTCAGGGTGGAATTTCATGCTTAAAAATGGTATTGCTGTTTTTAAAAATCAAGCTTTTTGCACCCAGAGTCAGAAAAAAGTGTGCTTTGGGGGCCAATTTTTTTTTGAGCCCAAATTGGAAAACCCTTGACTGGACTTCATTCCGGATGGAATCTCATGCTTAAAAATGGTATTACTTGCTGTTTTTAAAAATCAAGCTTTTTGCACCCAGAGGAGGAAAACTCCTGACCCCGCGGTCAGAAAAAAGTGTGCTTTGGGGGCCAAATTTTTTTTGAGCCCAAATTGGAAAACCCTTGACTGAACTTGATTCGGGGTGGAATTTCATGCTTAAAAATGGTGTTACTTGCTGTTTTTAAAAATCAAGCTTTTTGCACGCAGAGGAGGAAAACTCCTGACCCCGCGGTCAGAAAAAAGTGTGCCTTGGGGGCCAATTTTTTTTTGAGCCCAAATTGGAAAACCCTTGACTGGACTTGATTCGGGGTGGAATTTCATGCTTAAAAATGGTATTACTTGCTGTTTTTAAAAATCAAGCTTTTTACACCCAGAGTCAGAAAAAAGTGTGCTTTGGGGGCCAATTTTTTTTTGAGCCCAAATTGGAAAACCCTTGACTGGACTTCATTCCGGATGGAATTTCATGCTTAAAAATGGTATTACTTGCTGTTTTTAAAAATCAAGCTTTTTGCACCCAGAGGAGGAAAACTCCTGACCCCGCGGTCAGAAAAAAGTGTGCTTTGGGGGCCAAATTTTTTTTGAGCCCAAATTGGAAAATCCTAGACTGGACTTGATTCGGGGTGGAATTTCATGCTTAAAAATGGTGTTACTTGCTGTTTTTAAAAATCAAGCTTTTTGCACGCAGAGGAGGAAAACTCCTGACCCCCGCGGTCAGAAAAAAGTGTGCTTTGGGGGCCAATTTTTTTTTGAGCCCAAATTGGAAAACCCTTGACTGGACTTGATTCGGGGTGGAATTTCATGCTTAAAAATGGTATTACTTGCTGTTTTTAAAAATCAAGCTTTTTGCACCCAGAGTCAGAAAAAAGTGTGCTTTGGGGGCCAATTTTTTTTTGAGCCCAAATTGGAAAACCCTTGACTGGACTTGATTCCGGATGGAATTTCATGCTTAAAAATGGTGTTACTTGCTGTTTTTAAAAATCAAGCTTTTTGCACGCAGAGGAGGAAAACTCCTGACCCCCGCGGTCAGAAAAAAGTGTGCTTTGGGGGCCAATTTTTTTTTGAGCCCAAATTGGAAAACCCTTGACGGGACTTGATTCAGGGTGGAATTTCATGCTTAAAAATGGTATTGCTGTTTTTAAAAATCAAGCTTTTTGCACCCAGAGTCAGAAAAAAGTGTGCTTTGGGGGCCAATTTTTTTTTGAGCCCAAATTGGAAAACCCTTGACTGGACTTCATTCTGGATGGAATTTCATGCTTAAAAATGGTATTACTTGCTGTTTTTAAAAATCAAGCTTTTTGCACCCAGAGGAGGAAAACTCCTGACCCCGCGGTCAGAAAAAAGTGTGCTTTGGGGGCCAAATTTTTTTTGAGCCCAAATTGGAAAATCCTTGACTGGACTTGATTTGGGGTGGAATTTCATGCTTAAAAATGGTATTACTTGCTGTTTTTAAAAATCAAGCTTTTTGCACCCAGAGGAGGAAAACTCCTGACCCCGCGGTCAGAAAAAAGTGTGCTTTGGGGGCCAAATTTTTTTTGAGCCCAAATTGGAAAATCCTTGACTGGACTTGATTTGGGGTGGAATTTCATGCTTAAAAATGGTGTTACTTGCTGTTTTTAAAAATCAAGCTTTTTGCACGCAGAGGAGGAAAACTCCTGACCCCCGCGGTCAGAAAAAAGTGTGCTTTGGGGGCCAATTTTTTTTTGAGCCCAAATTGGAAAACCCTTGACTGGACTTGATTCAGGGTGGAATTTCATGCTTAAAAATGGTATTGCTGTTTTTAAAAATCAAGCTTTTTGCACCCAGAGTCAGAAAAAAGTGTGCTTTGGGGGCCAATTTTTTTTTGAGCCCAAATTGGAAAATCCTTGACTGGACTTGATTTGGGGTGGAATTTCATGCTTAAAAATGGTATTACTTGCTGTTTTTAAAAATCAAGGTTTTTGCACCCAGAGGAGGAAAACTCCTGACCCCGCGGTCAGAAAAAAGTGTGCTTTGGGGGCCAATTTTTTTTTGAGCCCAAATTGGAAAACCCTTGACTGGACTTGATTCGGGGTGGAATTTCATGCTTAAAAATGGTATTACTTGCTGTTTTTAAAAATCAAGCTTTTTGCACACAGAGGAGGAAAACTCCTGACCCCGCGGTCAGAAAAAAGTGTGCTTTGGGGGCCAAATTTTTTTTGAGCCCAAATTGGAAAATCCTTGACTGGACTTGATTCGGGGTGGAATTTCATGCTTAAAAATGCTATTACTTGCTGTTTTTAAAAATCAATCTTTTTGCACCCAGAATCAGAAAAAAGTTTGCTTTGGGGGCCAATTTTTTTTTGAGCCCAAATTGGAAAATCCTTGACTGGACTTGATTCGGGGTGGAATTTCATGCTTAAAAATGGTATTACTTGCTGTTTTTAAAAATCAAGCTTTTTGCACCCAGAGGAGGAAAACTCCTGACCCCGCTGTTAGAAAATAGTGTGCTTTGGGGGCCAAATTTTTTTTTGAGCCCAAATTGGAAAATCCTTGACTGGACTTGATTCGGGGTGGAATTTCATGCTTAAAAATGGTATTACTTGCTGTTTTTAAAAATCAAGCTTTTTGCACCCAGAGGAGGAGAACTCCTGACCCCGCGGTCAGAAAAAAGTGTGCTTTGGGGGCCAATTTTTTTTTGAGCCCAAATTGGAAAACCCTTGACTGGACTTGATTCGGGGTGGAATTTCATGCTTAAAAATGGTATTACTTGCTGTTTTTAAAAATCAAGCTTTTTGCACCCAGAGGAGGAAAACTCCTGACCCCGCGGTCAGAAAAAAGTGTGCTTTGGGGGCCAAATTTTTTTTGAGCCCAAATTGGAAAATCCTTGACTGGACTTGATTCGGGGTGGAATTTCATGCTTAAAAATGCTATTACTTGCTGTTTTTAAAAATCAATCTTTTTGCACCCAGAATCAGAAAAAAGTGTGCTTTGGGGGCCAATTTTTTTTTGAGCCCAAATTGGAAAATCCTTGACTGGACTTGATTCGGGGTGGAATTTCATGCTTAAAAATGGTATTACTTGCTGTTTTTAAAAATCAAGCTTTTTGCACCCAGAGGAGGAAAACTCCTGACCCCGCTGTTAGAAAAAAGTGTGCTTTGGGGGCCAAATTTTTTTTTGAGCCCAAATTGGAAAATCCTTGACTGGACTTGATTCGGGGTGGAATTTCATGCTTAAAAATGGTATTACTTGCTGTTTTTAAAAATCAAGCTTTTTGCACCCAGAGGAGGAAAACTCCTGACCCCGCGGTGAGAAAAATGTGTGCTCTGGAGGCCAAATTTTTTTTCAGCCCAAATTGGAAAATCCTTGACTGGACTTGATTCGGGGTGGAATTTCATGCTTAAAAATGGTATTACTTGCTGTTTTTAAAAATCAAGCTTTTTGCACCCAGAGGAGGAAAACTCCCCGCGGTCAGAAAAAAGTGTGCTTTGGGGGCCAAATTTTTTTTGAGCCCAAATTGGAAAATCCTTGACTGGACTTGATTCGGGGTGGAATTTCATGCTTAAAAATGGTATTACTTGCTGTTTTTAAAAATCAAGCTTTTTGCACCCAGAGGAGGAAAACTCCTGACCCCGCGGTCAGAAAAAAGTGTGCTTTGGGGGCCAAATTTTTTTTGAGCCCAAATTGGAAAATCCTTGACTGGACTTGATTCGGGGTGGAATTTCATGCTTAAAAATGGTATTACTTGCTGTTTTTAAAAATCAAGCTTTTTGCACCCAGAGGAGGAAAACTCCTGACCCCGCGGTCAGAAAAAAGTGTGCTTTGGGGGCCAATTTTTTTTTCAGCCCAAATTGGAAAACCCTTGACTGGACTTGATTCGGGGTGGAATTTCATGCTTAAAAATGGTATTACTTGCTGTTTTTAAAAATCAAGCTTTTTGCACCCAGAGTCAGAAAAAAGTGTGCTTTGGGGGCCAATTTTTTTTTGAGCCCAAATTGGAAAACCCTTGACTGGACTTGATTCCGGATGGAATTTCATGCTTAAAAATGGTATTACTTGCTGTTTTTAAAAATCAAGCTTTTTGCACCCAGAGGAGGAAAACTCCTGACCCCGCGGTCAGAAAAAAGTGTGCTTTGGGGGCCAAATTTTTTTTGAGCCCAAATTGGAAAATCCTTGACTGGACTTGATTTGGGGTGGAATTTCATGCTTAAAAATGGTATTACTTGCTGTTTTTAAAAATCAAGCTTTTTGCACCCAGAGGAGGAAAACTCCTGACCCCGCGGTCAGAAAAATGTGTTCTCTGGAGGCCAAACTTTTTTTGAGCCCAAATTGGAAAATCCTTGACTGGACTTGATTCAGGGTGGAATTTCATGCTTAAAAATGGTGTTACTTGCTGTTTTTAAAAATCAAGCTTTTTACACCCAGAGGAGGAAAACTCTTGACCCCGCGGTCAGAAAAAAGTGTGCTTTGGGGGCCAAATTTTTTTTGAGCTCAAATTGGAAAATCCTTGACTGGACTTGATTTGGGGTGGAATTTCATGCTTAAAAATGGTATTACTTGCTGTTTTTAAAAATCAATCTTTTTGCACCCAGAATCAGAAAAAAGTGTGCTTTGGGGGCCAATTTTTTTTTGAGCCCAAATTGGAAAATCCTTGACTGGACTTGATTTTGGGTGGAATTTCATGCTTAAAAATGCTATTACTTGCTGTTTTTAAAAATCAATCTTTTTGCACCCAGAATCAGAAAAAAGTGTGCTTTGGGGGCCAATTTTTTTTTTGAGCCCAAATTGGAAAATCCTTGACTGGACTTGATTCGGGGTGGAATTTCATGCTTAAAAATGGTATTACTTGCTGTTTTTAAAAATCAATCTTTTTGCACCCAGAATCAGAAAAAAGTGTGCTTTGGGGGCCAATTTTTTTTTGAGCCCAAATTGGAAAATCCTTGACTGGACTTGATTCAGGGTGGAATTTCATGGTTAAAAATGGTATTACTTGCTGTTTTTAAAAATCAAGCTTTTTGCACCCAGAGGAGGAAAACTCCTGACCCCGCGGTCAGAAAAAAGTGTGCTTTGGGGGCCAAATTTTTTTTTGAGCCCAAATTGGAAAATCCTTGACTGGACTTGATTTGGGGTGGAATTTCATGCTTAAAAATGGTATTACTTGCTGTTTTTAAAAATCAATCTTTTTGCACCCAGAATCAGAAAAAAGTGTGCTTTGGGGGCCAATTTTTTTTTGAGCCCAAATTGGAAAATCCTTGACTGGACTTGATTTTGGGTGGAATTTCATGCTTAAAAATGCTATTACTTGCTGTTTTTAAAAATCAATCTTTTTGCACCCAGAATCAGAAAAAAGTGTGCTTTGGGGGCCAATTTTTTTTTTGAGCCCAAATTGGAAAATCCTTGACTGGACTTGATTCGGGGTGGAATTTCATGCTTAAAAATGGTATTACTTGCTGTTTTTAAAAATCAAGCTTTTTGCACCCAGAGGAGGAAAACTCCTGACCCCGCGGTCAGAAAAAAGTGTGCTTTGGGGGCCAAATTTTTTTTGAGCCCAAATTGGAAAATCCTTGACTGGACTTGATTCGGGGTGGAATTTCATACTTAAAAATGCTATTACTTGCTGTTTTTAAAAATCAATCTTTTTGCACCCAGAATCAGAAAAAAGTGTGCTTTGGGGGCCAATTTTTTTTTGAGCCCAAATTGGAAAATCCTTGACTGGACTTGATTCGGGGTGGAATTTCATGCTTAAAAATGGTATTACTTGCTGTTTTTAAAAATCAAGCTTTTTGCACCCAGAGGAGGAAAACTCCTGACCCCGCGGTCAGAAAAAAGTGTGCTTTGGGGGCCAAATTTTTTTTGAGCCCAAATTGGAAAATCCTTGACTGGACTTGATTCGGGGTGGAATTTCATGCTTAAAAATGGTATTACTTGCTGTTTTTAAAAATCAAGCTTTTTGCACCCAGAGGAGGAAAACTCCTGACCCCGCGGTCAGAAAAAAGTGTGCTTTGGGGGCCAAATTTTTTTTGAGCCCAAATTGGAAAATCCTTGACTGGACTTGATTTGGGGTGGAATTTCATGCTTAAAAATGGTATTACTTGCTGTTTTTAAAAATCAAGCTTTTTGCACCCAGAGGAGGAAAACTCCTGACCCCGCGGTCAGAAAAATGTTTTCTCTGGAGGCCAAATTTTTTTTGAGCCCAAATTGGAAAATCCTTGACTGGACTTGATTCAGGGTGGAATTTCATGCTTAAAAATGGTATTACTTGCTGTTTTTAAAAATCAAGCTTTTTGCACCCAGAGGAGGAAAAAAGTGTGCTTTGGGGGCCAATTTTTTTTTGAGCCCAAATTGGAAAACCCTTGACTGGACTTGATTCTGGATGGAATTTCATGCTTAAAAATGGTATTACTTGCTGTTTTTAAAAATCAAGCTTTTTGCACCCAGACAGAAAAATGTATGCTCTGGAGGCCAAATTTTTTTTGAGCCCAAATTGGAAAACCCTTGACTGGACTTGATTCCGGATGGAATTTCATGCTTAAAAATGGTATTACTTGCTGTTTTTAAAAATCAAGCTTTTTGAACCCAGAGGAGGAAAACTCCTGACCCCGCCGTCAGAAAAAAGTGTGCTTTGGGGGACAAATTTTTTTTGAGCCCAAATTGGAAAATCCTTGACTGGACTTGATTTGGGGTGGAATTTCATGCTTAAAAATGGTATTACTTGCTGTTTTTAAAAATCAATCTTTTTGCACCCAGAGTCAGAAAAAAGTGTGCTTTGGGGGCCAATTTTTTTTTGAGCCCAAATTGGAAAATCCTTGACTGGACTTGATTCGGGGTGGAATTTCATGCTTAAAAATGGTGTTACTTGCTGTTTTTAAAAATCAAGCTTTTTGCACCCAGAGTCAGAAAAAAGTGTGCTTTGGGGGCCAATTTTTTTTTGAGCCCAAATTGGAAAATCCTTGACTGGACTTGATTCGGGGTGGAATTTCATGCTTAAAAATGGTGTTACTTGCTGTTTTTAAAAATCAATCTTTTTGCACCCAGAATCAGAAAAAAGTGTGCTTTGGGGACCAATTTTTTTTTGAGCCCAAATTGGAAAATCCTTGACTGGACTTCATTCGGGGTGGAATTTCATGCTTAAAAATGGTTACTTGCTGTTTTTAAAAATCAAGCTTTTTGCACCCAGAGGAGGAAAACTCCTGACCCCGCGGTCAGAAAAAAGTGTGCTTTGGGGGCCAATTTTTTTTTGAGCCCAAATTGGAAAATCCTTGACTGGACTTGATTCGGGGTGGAATTTCATGCTTAAAAATGGTATTACTTGCTGTTTTTAAAAATCAAGCTTTTTGCACGCAGAGGAGGAAAACTCCTGACCCCGCCGTCAGAAAAAAGTGTGCTTTGGGGGCCAAATTTTTTTTGAGCCCAAATTGGAAAATCCTTGACTGGACTTGATTTGGGGTGGAATTTCATGCTTAAAAATGGTATTACTTGCTGTTTTTAAAAATCAAGCTTTTTGCACCCAGAGGAGGAAAACTCCTGACCCCGCGGTCAGAAAAAAGTGTGCTTTGGGGGCCAAATTTTTTTTGAGCCCAAATTGGAAAATCCTTGACTGGACTTGATTCGGGGTGGAATTTCATGCTTAAAAATGCTATTACTTGCTGTTTTTAAAAATCAATCTTTTTGCACCCAGAATCAGAAAAAAGTGTGCTTTGGGGGCCAATTTTTTTTGAGCCCAAATTGGAAAATCCTTGACTGGACTTGATTCGGGGTGGAATTTCATGCTTAAAAATGGTATTACTTGCTGTTTTTAAAAATCAATCTTTTTGCACCCAGAGTCAGAAAAAAGTGTGCTTTGGGGGGCAATTTTTTTTTGAGCCCAAATTGGAAAATCCTTGACTGGACTTGATTCGGGGTGGAATTTCATGCTTAAAAATGGTGTTACTTGCTGTTTTTAAAAATCAAGCTTTTTGCACGCAGAGGAGGAAAACTCCTGACACCGCGGTCAGAAAAAAGTGTGCTTTGGGGGCCAATTTTTTTTTGAGCCCAAATTGGAAAACCCTTGACTGGACTTGATTCGGGGTGGAATTTCATGCTTAAAAATGGTGTTACTTGCTGTTTTTAAAAATCAAGCTTTTTGCACGCAGAGGAGGAAAACTCCTGACACCGCGGTCAGAAAAAAGTGTGCTTTGGGGGCCAATTTTTTTTTGAGCCCAAATTGGAAAACCCTTGACTGGACTTGATTCGGGGTGGAATTTCATGCTTAAAAATGGTATTACTTGCTGTTTTTAAAAATCAATCTTTTTGCACGCAGAGGAGGAAAACTCCTGACCCCGCGGTGAGAAAAAAGTGTGCTTTGGGGGCCAATTTTTTTTTGAGCCCAAATTGGAAAACCCTTGACTGTACTTGATTCGGGGTGGAATTTCATGCTTAAAAATGGTATTACTTGCTGTTTTTAAAAATCAATCTTTTTGCACCCAGACAGAAAAATGTATGCTCTGGAGGCCAAATTTTTTTTGAGCCCAAATTGGAAAATCCTTGACTGGACTTGATTCGGGGTGGAATTTCATGCTTAAAAATGGTATTACTTGCTGTTTTTAAAAATCAAGCTTTTTGCACCCAGAGTCAGAAAAAAGTGTGCTTTGGGGGCCAATTTTTTTTTCAGCCCAAATTGGAAAACCCTTGACTGGACTTGATTCCGGATGGAATTTCATGCTTAAAAATGGTATTACTTGCTGTTTTTAAAAATCAAGCTTTTTGCACCCAGAGGAGGAAAACTCCTGACCCCGCCGTCAGAAAAAAGTGTGCTTCGGGGGCCAAATTTTTTTGAGCCCAAATTGGAAAATCCTTGACTGGACTTGATTCGGGGTGGAATTTCATGCTTAAAAATGCTATTACTTGCTGTTTTTAAAAATCAATCTTTTTGCACCCAGAATCAGAAAAAAGTGTGCTTTGGGGACCAATTTTTTTTTGAGCCCAAATTGGAAAATCCTTGACTGGACTTGATTCGGGGTGGAATTTCATGCTTAAAAATGGTATTACTTGCTGTTTTTAAAAATCAAGCTTTTTGCACCCAGAGGAGGAAAACTCCTGACCCCGCGGTCAGAAAAAAGTGTGCTTTGGGGGCCAAATTTTTTTTGAGCCCAAATTGGAAAATCCTTGACTGGACTTGATTTGGGGTGGAATTTCATGCTTAAAAATGGTATTACTTGCTGTTTTTAAAAATCAAGCTTTTTGCACCCAGAGGAGGAAAACTCCTGACCCCGCGGTCAGAAAAATGTTTTCTCTGGAGGCCAAATTTTTTTTGAGCCCAAATTGGAAAATCCTTGACTGGACTTGATTCAGGGTGGAATTTCATGGTTAAAAATGGTATTACTTGCTGTTTTTAAAAATCAAGCTTTTTACACCCAGAGGAGGAAAACTCCTGACCCCGCGGTCAGAAAAAAGTGTGCTTTGGGGGCCAAATTTTTTTTGAGCCCAAATTGGAAAATCCTTGACTGGACTTGATTCGGGGTGGAATTTCATGCTTAAAAATGCTATTACTTGCTGTTTTTAAAAATCAATCTTTTTGCACCCAGAATCAGAAAAAAGTGTGCTTTGGGGGCCAATTTTTTTTTGAGCCCAAATTGGAAAATCCTTGACTGGACTTGATTCGGGGTGGAATTTCATGCTTAAAAATGGTATTACTTGCTGTTTTTAAAAATCAATCTTTTTGCACCCAGAATCAGAAAAAAGTGTGCTTTGGGGACCAATTTTTTTTTGAGCCCAAATTGGAAAATCCTTGACTGGACTTCATTCGGGGTGGAATTTCATGCTTAAAAATGGTATTACTTGCTGTTTTTAAAAATCAAGCTTTTTGCACCCAGAGTCAGAAAAAAGTGTGCTTTGGGGGCCAATTTTTTTTTGAGCCCAAATTGGAAAACCCTTGACTGGACTTGATTCCGGATGGAATTTCATGCTTAAAAATGGTATTACTTGCTGTTTTTAAAAATCAAGCTTTTTGCACCCAGAGGAGGAAAACTCCTGACCCCGCCGTCAGAAAAAAGTGTGCTTCGGGGGCCAAATTTTTTTGAGCCCAAATTGGAAAATCCTTGACTGGACTTGATTCGGGGTGGAATTTCATGCTTAAAAATGCTATTACTTGCTGTTTTTAAAAATCAATCTTTTTGCACCCAGAATCAGAAAAAAGTGTGCTTTGGGGACCAATTTTTTTTTGAGCCCAAATTGGAAAATCCTTGACTGGACTTGATTCGGGGTGGAATTTCATGCTTAAAAATGGTATTACTTGCTGTTTTTAAAAATCAAGCTTTTTGCACCCAGAGGAGGAAAACTCCTGACCCCGCGGTCAGAAAAAAGTGTGCTTTGGGGGCCAAATTTTTTTTGAGCCCAAATTGGAAAATCCTTGACTGGACTTGATTTGGGGTGGAATTTCATGCTTAAAAATGGTATTACTTGCTGTTTTTAAAAATCAAGCTTTTTGCACCCAGAGGAGGAAAACTCCTGACCCCGCGGTCAGAAAAATGTTTTCTCTGGAGGCCAAATTTTTTTTGAGCCCAAATTGGAAAATCCTTGACTGGACTTGATTCAGGGTGGAATTTCATGGTTAAAAATGGTATTACTTGCTGTTTTTAAAAATCAAGCTTTTTACACCCAGAGGAGGAAAACTCCTGACCCCGCGGTCAGAAAAAAGTGTGCTTTGGGGGCCAATTTTTTTTTGAGCCCAAATTGGAAAATCCTTGACTGGACTTGATTCGGGGTGGAATTTCATGCTTAAAAATGCTATTACTTGCTGTTTTTAAAAATCAATCTTTTTGCACCCAGAATCAGAAAAAAGTGTGCTTTGGGGACCAATTTTTTTTTGAGCCCAAATTGGAAAATCCTTGACTGGACTTCATTCGGGGTGGAATTTCATGCTTAAAAATGGTATTACTTGCTGTTTTTAAAAATCAAGCTTTTTGCACCCAGAGTCAGAAAAAAGTGTGCTTTGGGGGCCAATTTTTTTTTGAGCCCAAATTGGAAAACCCTTGACTGGACTTGATTCCGGATGGAATTTCATGCTTAAAAATGGTATTACTTGCTGTTTTTAAAAATCAAGCTTTTTGCACCCAGAGGAGGAAAACTCCTGACCCCGCCGTCAGAAAAAAGTGTGCTTCGGGGGCCAAATTTTTTTGAGCCCAAATTGGAAAATCCTTGACTGGACTTGATTCGGGGTGGAATTTCATGCTTAAAAATGCTATTACTTGCTGTTTTTAAAAATCAATCTTTTTGCACCCAGAATCAGAAAAAAGTGTGCTTTGGGGACCAATTTTTTTTTGAGCCCAAATTGGAAAATCCTTGACTGGACTTGATTCGGGGTGGAATTTCATGCTTAAAAATGGTATTACTTGCTGTTTTTAAAAATCAAGCTTTTTGCACCCAGAGGAGGAAAACTCCTGACCCCGCGGTCAGAAAAAAGTGTGCTTTGGGGGCCAAATTTTTTTTGAGCCCAAATTGGAAAATCCTTGACTGGACTTGATTTGGGGTGGAATTTCATGCTTAAAAATGGTATTACTTGCTGTTTTTAAAAATCAAGCTTTTTGCACCCAGAGGAGGAAAACTCCTGACCCCGCGGTCAGAAAAATGTTTTCTCTGGAGGCCAAATTTTTTTTGAGCCCAAATTGGAAAATCCTTGACTGGACTTGATTCAGGGTGGAATTTCATGGTTAAAAATGGTATTACTTGCTGTTTTTAAAAATCAAGCTTTTTACACCCAGAGGAGGAAAACTCCTGACCCCGCGGTCAGAAAAAAGTGTGCTTTGGGGGCCAAATTTTTTTTGAGCCCAAATTGGAAAATCCTTGACTGGACTTGATTCGGGGTGGAATTTCATGCTTAAAAATGCTATTACTTGCTGTTTTTAAAAATCAATCTTTTTGCACCCAGAATCAGAAAAAAGTGTGCTTTGGGGGCCAATTTTTTTTTGAGCCCAAATTGGAAAATCCTTGACTGGACTTGATTCGGGGTGGAATTTCATGCTTAAAAATGGTATTACTTGCTGTTTTTAAAAATCAATCTTTTTGCACCCAGAATCAGAAAAAAGTGTGCTTTGGGGACCAATTTTTTTTTGAGCCCAAATTGGAAAATCCTTGACTGGACTTCATTCGGGGTGGAATTTCATGCTTAAAAATGGTATTACTTGCTGTTTTTAAAAATCAAGCTTTTTGCACCCAGAGGAGGAAAACTCCTGACCCCGCGGTCAGAAAAAAGTGTGCTTTGGGGGCCAATTTTTTTTTGAGCCCAAATTGGAAAATCCTTGACTGGACTTGATTCGGGGTGGAATTTCATGCTTAAAAATGGTATTACTTGCTGTTTTTAAAAATCAAGCTTTTTGCACCCAGAGGAGGAAAACTCCTGACCCCGCGGTCAGAAAAAAGTGTGCTTTGGGGGCCAAATTTTTTTTGAGCCCAAATTGGAAAATCCTTGACTGGACTTGATTCGGGGTGGAATTTCATGCTTAAAAATGGTATTACTTGCTGTTTTTAAAAATCAAGCTTTTTGCACCCAGAGGAGGAAAAAAGTGTGCTTTGGGGGCCAATTTTTTTTTGAGCCCAAATTGGAAAACCCTTGACTGGACTTGATTCCGGATGGAATTTCATGCTTAAAAATGGTATTACTTGCTGTTTTTAAAAATCAAGCTTTTTGAACCCAGAGGAGGAAAACTCCTGACCCCGCCGTCAGAAAAAAGTGTGCTTTGGGGGACAAATTTTTTTTGAGCCCAAATTGGAAAATCCTTGACTGGACTTGATTTGGGGTGGAATTTCATGCTTAAAAATGGTATTACTTGCTGTTTTTAAAAATCAATCTTTTTGCACCCAGAGTCAGAAAAAAGTGTGCTTTGGGGGCCAATTTTTTTTTGAGCCCAAATTGGAAAATCCTTGACTGGACTTGATTCGGGGTGGAATTTCATGCTTAAAAATGGTGTTACTTGCTGTTTTTAAAAATCAAGCTTTTTGCACCCAGAGTCAGAAAAAAGTGTGCTTTGGGGGCCAATTTTTTTTTGAGCCCAAATTGGAAAACCCTTGACTGGACTTGATTCCGGATGGAATTTCATGCTTAAAAATGGTATTACTTGCTGTTTTTAAAAATCAAGCTTTTTGCACGCAGAGGAGGAAAACTCCTGACCCCGCCGTCAGAAAAAAGTGTGCTTTGGGGGCCAAATTTTTTTTGAGCCCAAATTGGAAAATCCTTGACTGGACTTGATTTGGGGTGGAATTTCATGCTTAAAAATGGTATTACTTGCTGTTTTTAAAAATCAAGGTTTTTGCACCCAGAGGAGGAAAACTCCTGACCCCGCGGTCAGAAAAAAGTGTGCTTTGGGGGCCAAATTTTTTTTGAGCCCAAATTGGAAAATCCTTGACTGGACTTGATTCGGGGTGGAATTTCATGCTTAAAAATGCTATTACTTGCTGTTTTTAAAAATCAATCTTTTTGCACCCAGAATCAGAAAAAAGTGTGCTTTGGGGGCCAATTTTTTTTGAGCCCAAATTGGAAAATCCTTGACTGGACTTGATTCGGGGTGGAATTTCATGCTTAAAAATGGTATTACTTGCTGTTTTTAAAAATCAATCTTTTTGCACCCAGAGTCAGAAAAAAGTGTGCTTTGGGGGGCAATTTTTTTTTGAGCCCAAATTGGAAAATCCTTGACTGGACTTGATTCGGGGTGGAATTTCATGCTTAAAAATGGTGTTACTTGCTGTTTTTAAAAATCAAGGTTTTTGCACCCAGAGGAGGAAAACTCCTGACCCCGCCGTCAGAAAAAAGTGTGCTTCGGGGGCCAAATTTTTTTGAGCCCAAATTGGAAAATCCTTGACTGGACTTGATTCGGGGTGGAATTTCATGCTTAAAAATGGTATTACTTGCTGTTTTTAAAAATCAAGCTTTTTGCACCCAGAGGAGGAAAACTCCTGACCCTGCGGTCAGAAAAATGTGTTCTCTGGAGGCCAAATTTTTTTTGAGCCCAAATTGGAAAATCCTTGACTGGACTTGATTCAGGGTGGAATTTCATGGTTAAAAATGGTATTACTTGCTTTTTTTAAAAATCAAGCTTTTTACACCCAGAGGAGGAAAACTCCAAACCCCGCGGTCAGAAAAAAGTGTGCTTTGGGGGCCAATTTTTTTTTGAGCCCAAATTGGAAAATCCTTGACTGGACTTGATTCGGGGTGGAATTTCATGCTTAAAAATGCTATTACTTGCTGCTTTTAAAAATTAATCTTTTTGCACCCAGAATCAGAAAAAAGTGTGCTTTGGGGGCCAATTTTTTTTTGAGCCCAAATTGGAAAATCCTTGACTGGACTTGATTCGGGGTGGAATTTCATGCTTAAAAATGGTGTTACTTGCTGTTTTTAAAAATCAAGCTTTTTGCACCCAGAGTCAGAAAAAAGTGTGCTTTGGGGGCCAATTTTTTTTTGAGCCCAAATTGGAAAACCCTTGACTGGACTTGATTCCGGATGGAATTTCATGCTTAAAAATGGTATTACTTGCTGTTTTTAAAAATCAAGGTTTTTGCACCCAGAGGAGGAAAACTCCTGACCCCGCCGTCAGAAAAAAGTGTGCTTCGGGGGCCAAATTTTTTTGAGCCCAAATTGGAAAATCCTTGACTGGACTTGATTCGGGGTGGAATTTCATGCTTAAAAATGGTATTACTTGTGTTTTTAAAAATCAAGCTTTTTGCACCCAGAGGAGGAAAACTCCTGACCCTGCGGTCAGAAAAATGTGTTCTCTGGAGGCCAAATTTTTTTTGAGCCCAAATTGGAAAATCCTTGACTGGACTTGATTCAGGGTGGAATTTCATGGTTAAAAATGGTATTACTTGCTTTTTTTAAAAATCAAGCTTTTTACACCCAGAGGAGGAAAACTCCAAACCCCGCGGTCAGAAAAAAGTGTGCTTTGGGGGCCAATTTTTTTTTGAGCCCAAATTGGAAAATCCTTGACTGGACTTGATTCGGGGTGGAATTTCATGCTTAAAAATGGTATTACTTGCTGTTTTTAAAAATCAATCTTTTTGCACGCAGAGGAGGAAAACTCCTGACCCCGCGGTGAGAAAAAAGTGTGCTTTGGGGGCCAATTTTTTTTTGAGCCCAAATTGGAAAACCCTTGACTGGACTTGATTCGGGGTGGAATTTCATGCTTAAAAATGGTATTACTTGCTGTTTTTAAAAATCAATCTTTTTGCACCCAGACAGAAAAATGTATGCTCTGGAGGCCAAATTTTTTTTGAGCCCAAATTGGAAAATCCTTGACTGGACTTGATTCGGGGTGGAATTTCATGCTTAAAAATGGTATTACTTGCTGTTTTTAAAAATCAAGCTTTTTGCACCCAGAGGAGGAAAACTTCTGACCCTGCGGTCAGAAAAATGTGTTCTCTGGAGGCCAAATTTTTTTTGAGCCCAAATTGGAAAATCCTTGACTGGACTTGATTCAGGGTGGAATTTCATGGTTAAAAATGGTATTACTTGCTTTTTTTAAAAATCAAGCTTTTTACACCCAGAGGAGGAAAACTCCAAACCCCGCGGTCAGAAAAAAGTGTGCTTTGGGGGCCAATTTTTTTTTGAGCCCAAATTGGAAAATCCTTGACTGGACTTGATTCGGGGTGGAATTTCATGCTTAAAAATGCTATTACTTGCTGCTTTTAAAAATTAATCTTTTTGCACCCAGAATCAGAAAAAAGTGTGCTTTGGGGGCCAATTTTTTTTTGAGCCCAAATTGGAAAATCCTTGACTGGACTTGATTCGGGGTGGAATTTCATGCTTAAAAATGGTGTTACTTGCTGTTTTTAAAAATCAAGCTTTTTGCACCCAGAGTCAGAAAAAAGTGTGCTTTGGGGGCCAATTTTTTTTTGAGCCCAAATTGGAAAACCCTTGACTGGACTTGATTCCGGATGGAATTTCATGCTTAAAAATGGTATTACTTGCTGTTTTTAAAAATCAAGGTTTTTGCACCCAGAGGAGGAAAACTCCTGACCCCGCCGTCAGAAAAAAGTGTGCTTCGGGGGCCAAATTTTTTTGAGCCCAAATTGGAAAATCCTTGACTGGACTTGATTCGGGGTGGAATTTCATGCTTAAAAATGGTATTACTTGCTGTTTTTAAAAATCAAGCTTTTTGCACCCAGAGGAGGAAAACTCCTGACCCTGCGGTCAGAAAAATGTGTTCTCTGGAGGCCAAATTTTTTTTGAGCCCAAATTGGAAAATCCTTGACTGGACTTGATTCAGGGTGGAATTTCATGGTTAAAAATGGTATTACTTGCTTTTTTTAAAAATCAAGCTTTTTACACCCAGAGGAGGAAAACTCCAAACCCCGCGGTCAGAAAAAAGTGTGCTTTGGGGGCCAATTTTTTTTTGAGCCCAAATTGGAAAATCCTTGACTGGACTTGATTCGGGGTGGAATTTCATGCTTAAAAATGGTATTACTTGCTGTTTTTAAAAATCAATCTTTTTGCACGCAGAGGAGGAAAACTCCTGACCCCGCGGTGAGAAAAAAGTGTGCTTTGGGGGCCAATTTTTTTTTGAGCCCAAATTGGAAAACCCTTGACTGGACTTGATTCGGGGTGGAATTTCATGCTTAAAAATGGTATTACTTGCTGTTTTTAAAAATCAATCTTTTTGCACGCAGAGGAGGAAAACTCCAAACCCCGCGGTCAGAAAAAAGTGTGCTTTGGGGGCCAATTTTTTTTTGAGCCCAAATTGGAAAACCCTTGACTGGACTTGATTCGGGGTGGAATTTCATGCTTAAAAATGGTATTACTTGCTGTTTTTAAAAATCAATCTTTTTGCACCCAGACAGAAAAATGTATGCTCTGGAGGCCAAATTTTTTTTGAGCCCAAATTGGAAAATCCTTGACTGGACTTGATTCGGGGTGGAATTTCATGCTTAAAAATGGTATTACTTGCTGTTTTTAAAAATCAAGCTTTTTGCACCCAGAGTCAGAAAAAAGTGTGCTTTGGGGGCCAATTTTTTTTTGAGCCCAAATTGGAAAACCCTTGACTGGACTTGATTCCGGATGGAATTTCATGCTTAAAAATGGTATTACTTGCTGTTTTTAAAAATCAAGGTTTTTGCACCCAGAGGAGGAAAACTCCTGACCCCGCCGTCAGAAAAAAGTGTACTTCGGGGGCCAAATTTTTTTGAGCCCAAATTGGAAAATCCTTGACTGGACTTGATTCGGGGTGGAATTTCATGCTTAAAAATGGTATTACTTGCTGTTTTTAAAAATCAAGCTTTTTGCACCCAGAGGAGGAAAACTCCAAACCCCGCGGTCAGAAAAAAGTGTGCTTTGGGGGCCAATTTTTTTTTGAGCCCAAATTGGAAAATCCTTGACTGGACTTGATTCGGGGTGGAATTTCATGCTTAAAAATGCTATTACTTGCTGCTTTTAAAAATTAATCTTTTTGCACCCAGAATCAGAAAAAAGTGTGCTTTGGGGGCCAATTTTTTTTTGAGCCCAAATTGGAAAATCCTTGACTGGACTTGATTCGGGGTGGAATTTCATGCTTAAAAATGGTGTTACTTGCTGTTTTTAAAAATCAAGCTTTTTGCACCCAGAGTCAGAAAAAAGTGTGCTTTGGGGGCCAATATTTTTGAGCCCAAATTGGAAAACCCTTGACTGGACTTGATTCCGGATGGAATTTCATGCTTAAAAATGGTATTACTTGCTGTTTTTAAAAATCAAGCTTTTTGCACGCAGAGGAGGAAAACTCCTGACCCCGCCGTCAGAAAAAAGTGTGCTTTGGGGGCCAAATTTTTTTTGAGCCCAAATTGGAAAATCCTTGACTGGACTTGATTTGGGGTGGAATTTCATGCTTAAAAATGGTATTACTTGCTGTTTTTAAAAATCAAGGTTGTTGCACCCAGAGGAGGAAAACTCCTGACCCCGCGGTCAGAAAAAAGTGTGCTTTGGGGGACAAATTTTTTTTTAGCCCAAATTGGAAAATCCTTGACTGGACTTGATTCGGGGTGGAATTTCATGCTTAAAAATGGTATTACATGCTGTTTTTAAAAATCAAGCTTTTTGCACCCAGAGGAGGAAAATTCGTGACCCCGCGGTCAGAAAAAAGTGTGCTTTGGGGGCCAAATATTTTTTGAGCCCAAATTGGAAAATCCTTGACTGGACTTGATTCGGGGTGGAATTTCATGCTTAAAAATGCTATTACTTGCTGTTTTTAAAAATCAATCTTTTTGCACCCAGAATCAGAAAAAAGTGTGCTTTGGGGGCCAATTTTTTTTGAGCCCAAATTGGAAAATCCTTGACTGGACTTGATTCGGGGTGGAATTTCATGCTTAAAAATGGTATTACTTGCTGTTTTTAAAAATCAAGCTTTTTGCACCCAGAGGAGGAAAACTCCTGACCCCGCGGTCAGAAAAAAGTGTGCTTTGGGGGGCAATTTTTTTTTGAGCCCAAATTGGAAAATCCTTGACTGGACTTGATTCTGGGTGGAATTTCATGCTTAAAAATGGTGTTACTTGCTGTTTTTAAAAATCAAGCTTTTTGCATGCAGAGGAGGAAAACTCCTGACACCGCGGTCAGAAAAAAGTGTGCTTTGGGGGCCAATTTTTTTTTGAGCCCAAATTGGAAAACCCTTGAATGGACTTGATTCGGGGTGGAATTTCATGCTTAAAAATGGTATTACTTGCTGTTTTTAAAAATCAAGCTTTTTGCACCCAGAGGAGGAAAACTCCTGACCCGGCGGTCAGAAAAAAGTGTGCTTTGGGGGCCAAATTTTTTTTGAGCCCAAATTGGAAAATCCTTGACTGGACTTGATTCGGGGTGGAATTTCATGCTTAAAAATGGTATTACTTGCTGTTTTTAAAAATCAATCTTTTTGCACGCAGAGGAGGAAAACTCCTGACCCCGCGGTGAGAAAAAAGTGTGCTTTGGGGGCCAATTTTTTTTTGAGCCCAAATTGGAAAACCCTTGACTGGACTTGATTCGGGGTGGAATTTCATGCTTAAAAATGGTATTACTTGCTGTTTTTAAAAATCAATCTTTTTGCACCCAGACAGAAAAATGTATGCTCTGGAGGCCAAATTTTTTTTGAGCCCAAATTGGAAAATCCTTGACTGGACTTGATTCGGGGTGGAATTTCATGCTTAAAAATGGTATTACTTGCTGTTTTTAAAAATCAAGCTTTTTGCACCCAGAGTCAGAAAAAAGTGTGCTTTGGGGGCCAATTTTTTTTTGAGCCCAAATTGGAAAACCCTTGACTGGACTTGATTCCGGATGGAATTTCATGCTTAAAAATGGTATTACTTGCTGTTTTTAAAAATCAAGCTTTTTGCACCCAGAGGAGGAAAACTCCTGACCCCGCCGTCAGAAAAAAGTGTGCTTCGGGGGCCAAATTTTTTTGAGCCCAAATTGGAAAATCCTTGACTGGACTTGATTCGGGGTGGAATTTCATGCTTAAAAATGGTATTACTTGCTGTTTTTAAAAATCAAGCTTTTTGCACCCAGAGGAGGAAAACTCCTGACCCTGCGGTCAGAAAAATGTGTTCTCTGGAGGCCAAATTTTTTTTGAGCCCAAATTGGAAAATCCTTGACTGGACTTGATTCAGGGTGGAATTTCATGGTTAAAAATGGTATTACTTGCTTTTTTTAAAAATCAAGCTTTTTACACCCAGAGGAGGAAAACTCCTGACCCCGCGGTCAGAAAAAAGTGTGCTTTGGGGGCCAAATTTTTTTTGAGCCCAAATTGGAAAATCCTTGACTGGACTTGATTCGGGGTGGAATTTCATGCTTAAAAATGCTATTACTTGCTGTTTTTAAAAATTAATCTTTTTGCACCCAGAATCAGAAAAAAGTGTGCTTTGGGGGCCAATTTTTTTTTGAGCCCAAATTGGAAAATCCTTGACTGGACTTGATTCGGGGTGGAATTTCATGCTTAAAAATGGTGTTACTTGCTGTTTTTAAAAATCAAGCTTTTTGCACCCAGAGTCAGAAAAAAGTGTGCTTTGGGGGCCAATTTTTTTTTGAGCCCAAATTGGAAAATCCTTGACTGGACTTGATTCGGGGTGGAATTTCATGCTTAAAAATGGTGTTACTTGCTGTTTTTAAAAATCAAGCTTTTTGCACCCAGAGTCAGAAAAAAGTGTGCTTTGGGGGCCAATATTTTTGAGCCCAAATTGGAAAACCCTTGACTGGACTTGATTCCGGATGGAATTTCATGCTTAAAAATGGTATTACTTGCTGTTTTTAAAAATCAAGCTTTTTGCACGCAGAGGAGGAAAACTCCTGACCCTGCGGTCAGAAAAATGTGTTCTCTGGAGGCCAAATTTTTTTTGAGCCCAAATTGGAAAATCCTTGACTGGACTTGATTCAGGGTGGAATTTCATGGTTAAAAATGGTATTACTTGCTTTTTTTAAAAATCAAGCTTTTTACACCCAGAGGAGGAAAACTCCTGACCCCGCGGTCAGAAAAAAGTGTGCTTTGGGGGCCAAATTTTTTTTGAGCCCAAATTGGAAAATCCTTGACTGGACTTGATTCGGGGTGGAATTTCATGCTTAAAAATGCTATTACTTGCTGTTTTTAAAAATTAATCTTTTTGCACCCAGAATCAGAAAAAAAGTGTGCTTTGGGGGCCAATTTTTTTTTGAGCCCAAATTGGAAAATCCTTGACTGGACTTGATTCGGGGTGGAATTTCATGCTTAAAAATGGTATTACTTGCTGTTTTTAAAAATCAAGCTTTTTGCACCCAGAGTCAGAAAAAAGTGTGCTTTGGGGGGCAATTTTTTTTTGAGCCCAAATTGGAAAATCCTTGACTGGACTTGATTCGGGGTGGAATTTCATGCTTAAAAATGCTATTACTTGCTGTTTTTAAAAATCAATCTTTTTGCACCCAGAATCAGAAAAAAGTGTGCTTTGGGGGGCAATTTTTTTTTGAGCCCAAATTGGAAAATCCTTGACTGGACTTGATTCGGGGTGGAATTTCATGCTTAAAAATGGTGTTACTTGCTGTTTTTAAAAATCAAGCTTTTTGCACCCAGAGTCAGAAAAAAGTGTGCTTTGGGGGCCAATTTTTTTTTGAGCCCAAATTGGAAAATCCTTGACTGGACTTGATTCGGGGTGGAATTTCATGCTTAAAAATGGTGTTACTTGCTGTTTTTAAAAATCAAGCTTTTTGCACCCAGAGTCAGAAAAAAGTGTGCTTTGGGGGCCAATATTTTTGAGCCCAAATTGGAAAACCCTTGACTGGACTTGATTCCGGATGGAATTTCATGCTTAAAAATGGTATTACTTGCTGTTTTTAAAAATCAAGCTTTTTGCACGCAGAGGAGGAAAACTCCTGACCCTGCGGTCAGAAAAATGTGTTCTCTGGAGGCCAAATTTTTTTTGAGCCCAAATTGGAAAATCCTTGACTGGACTTGATTCAGGGTGGAATTTCATGGTTAAAAATGGTATTACTTGCTTTTTTTAAAAATCAAGCTTTTTACACCCAGAGGAGGAAAACTCCTGACCCCGCGGTCAGAAAAAAGTGTGCTTTGGGGGCCAAATTTTTTTTGAGCCCAAATTGGAAAATCCTTGACTGGACTTGATTCGGGGTGGAATTTCATGCTTAAAAATGCTATTACTTGCTGTTTTTAAAAATTAATCTTTTTGCACCCAGAATCAGAAAAAAAGTGTGCTTTGGGGGCCAATTTTTTTTTGAGCCCAAATTGGAAAATCCTTGACTGGACTTGATTCGGGGTGGAATTTCATGCTTAAAAATGGTATTACTTGCTGTTTTTAAAAATCAAGCTTTTTGCACCCAGAGTCAGAAAAAAGTGTGCTTTGGGGGGCAATTTTTTTTTGAGCCCAAATTGGAAAATCCTTGACTGGACTTGATTCGGGGTGGAATTTCATGCTTAAAAATGCTATTACTTGCTGTTTTTAAAAATCAATCTTTTTGCACCCAGAATCAGAAAAAAGTGTGCTTTGGGGGGCAATTTTTTTTTGAGCCCAAATTGGAAAATCCTTGACTGGACTTGATTCGGGGTGGAATTTCATGCTTAAAAATGGTGTTACTTGCTGTTTTTAAAAATCAAGCTTTTTGCACGCAGAGGAGGAAAACTCCTGACACCGCGGTCAGAAAAAAGTGTGCTTTGGGGGCCAATTTTTTTTTGAGCCCAAATTGGAAAACCCTTGACTGGACTTGATTCGGGGTGGAATTTCATGCTTAAAAATGCTATTACTTGCTGTTTTTAAAAATCAAGCTTTTTGCACCCAGAGTCAGAAAAAAGTGTGCTTTGGGGGCCAATTTTTTTTTGAGCCCAAATTGGAAAATCCTTGACTGGACTTGATTCGGGGTGGAATTTCATGCTTAAAAATGGTATTACTTGCTGTTTTTAAAAATCAATCTTTTTGCACCCAGACAGAAAAATGTGTGCTCTGGAGGCCAAATTTTTTTTGAGCCCAAATTGGAAAACCCTTGACTGGACTTGATTCGGGGTGGAATTTCATGCTTAAAAATGGTGTTACTTGCTGTTTTTAAAAATCAAGCTTTTTGCACCCAGAGGAGGAAAACTCCTGACCCCGCGGTCAGAAAAAAGTGTGCTTCGGGGGCCAAATTTTTTTGAGCCCAAATTGGAAAATCCTTGACTGGACTTGATTCGGGGTGGAATTTCATGCTTAAAAATGGTATTACTTGCTGTTTTTAAAAATCAAGCTTTTTGCACCCAGAGGAGGAAAACTCCTGACCCCACGGTCAGAAAAATGTGTTCTCTGGAGGCCAAATTTTTTTTGAGCCCAAATTGGAAAATCCTTGACTGGACTTGATTCAAGGTGGAATTTCATGGTTAAAAATGGTATTACTTGCTGTTTTTAAAAATCAAGCTTTTTGCACCCAGAGGAGGAAAACTCCTGACCCCGCGGTCAGAAAAAAGTGTGCTTTGGGGGCCAAATTTTTTTTGAGCCCAAATTGGAAAATCCTTGACTGGACTTGATTCGGGGTGGAATTTCATGCTTAAAAATGCTATTACTTGCTGTTTTTAAAAATCAATCTTTTTGCACCCAGAATCAGAAAAAAGTGTGCTTTGGGGGCCAATTTTTTTTTGAGCCCAAATTGGAAAATCATTGACTGGACTTGATTCGGGGTGGAATTTCATGCTTAAAAATGGTATTACTTGCTGTTTTTAAAAATCAAGCTTTTTGCACCCAGAGGAGGAAAACTCCTGACCCCGCGGTCAGAAAAAAGTGTGCTTTGGGGGCCAAATATTTTTTGAGCCCAAATTGGAAAATCCTTGACTGGACTTGATTCGGGGTGGAATTTCATGCTTAAAAATGCTATTACTTGCTGTTTTTAAAAATCAATCTTTTTGCACCCAGAATCAGAAAAAAGTGTGCTTTGGGGGCCAATTTTTTTTGAGCCCAAATTGGAAAATCCTTGACTGGACTTGATTCGGGGTGGAATTTCATGCTTAAAAATGGTATTACTTGCTGTTTTTAAAAATCAAGCTTTTTGCACCCAGAGTCAGAAAAAAGTGTGCTTTGGGGGCCAAATATTTTTTGAGCCCAAATTGGAAAATCCTTGACTGGACTTGATTCGGGGTGGAATTTCATGCTTAAAAATGTTATTACTTGCTGTTTTTAAAAATCAATCTTTTTGCACCCAGAATCAGAAAAAAGTGTGCTTTGGGGGGCAATTTTTTTTTGAGCCCAAATTGGAAAATCCTTGACTGGACTTGATTCGGGGTGGAATTTCATGCTTAAAAATGGTGTTACTTGCTGTTTTTAAAAATCAAGCTTTTTGCACGCAGAGGAGGAAAACTCCTGACACCGCGGTCAGAAAAAAGTGTGCTTTGGGGGCCAATTTTTTTTTGAGCCCAAATTGGAAAACCCTTGACTGGACTTGATTCGGGGTGGAATTTCATGCTTAAAAATGCTATTACTTGCTGTTTTTAAAAATCAAGCTTTTTGCACCCAGAGTCAGAAAAAAGTGTGCTTTGGGGGCCAATTTTTTTTTGAGCCCAAATTGGAAAATCCTTGACTGGACTTGATTCGGGGTGGAATTTCATGCTTAAAAATGGTATTACTTGCTGTTTTTAAAAATCAATCTTTTTGCACCCAGACAGAAAAATGTGTGCTCTGGAGGCCAAATTTTTTTTGAGCCCAAATTGTAAAACCCTTGACTGGACTTGATTCGGGGTGGAATTTCATGCTTAAAAATGGTGTTACTTGCTGTTTTTAAAAATCAAGCTTTTTGCACCCAGAGGAGGAAAACTCCTGACCCCGCGGTCAGAAAAAAGTGTGCTTCGGGGGCCAAATTTTTTTGAGCCCAAATTGGAAAATCCTTGACTGGACTTGATTCGGGGTGGAATTTCATGCTTAAAAATGGTATTACTTGCTGTTTTTAAAAATCAAGCTTTTTGCACCCAGAGGAGGAAAACTCCTGACCCCACGGTCAGAAAAATGTGTTCTCTGGAGGCCAAATTTTTTTTGAGCCCAAATTGGAAAATCCTTGACTGGACTTGATTCAAGGTGGAATTTCATGGTTAAAAATGGTATTACTTGCTGTTTTTAAAAATCAAGCTTTTTGCACCCAGAGGAGGAAAACTCCTGACCCCGCGGTCAGAAAAAAGTGTGCTTTGGGGGCCAAATTTTTTTTGAGCCCAAATTGGAAAATCCTTGACTGGACTTGATTCGGGGTGGAATTTCATGCTTAAAAATGCTATTACTTGCTGTTTTTAAAAATTAATCTTTTTGCACCCAGAATCAGAAAAAAGTGTGCTTTGGGGGCCAATTTTTTTTTGAGCCCAAATTGGAAAATCCTTGACTGGACTTGATTCGGGGTGGAATTTCATGCTTAAAAATGGTATTACTTGCTGTTTTTAAAAATCAAGCTTTTTGCACCCAGAGTCAGAAAAAAGTGTGCTTTGGGGGGCAATTTTTTTTTGAGCCCAAATTGGAAAATCCTTGACTGGACTTGATTCGGGGTGGAATTTCATGCTTAAAAATGGTGTTACTTGCTGTTTTTAAAAATCAAGCTTTTTGCACCCAGAGTCAGAAAAAAGTGTGCTTTGGGGGCCAATTTTTTTTTGAGCCCAAATTGGAAAATCCTTGACTGGACTTGATTCGGGGTGGAATTTCATGCTTAAAAATGGTGTTACTTGCTGTTTTTAAAAATCAAGCTTTTTGCACCCAGAGTCAGAAAAAAGTGTGCTTTGGGGGCCAATATTTTTGAGCCCAAATTGGAAAACCCTTGACTGGACTTGATTCCGGATGGAATTTCATGCTTAAAAATGGTATTACTTGCTGTTTTTAAAAATCAAGCTTTTTGCACGCAGAGGAGGAAAACTCCTGACCCCGCCGTCAGAAAAAAGTGTGCTTTGGGGGCCAAATTTTTTTTGAGCCCAAATTGGAAAATCCTTGACTGGACTTGATTTGGGGTGGAATTTCATGCTTAAAAATGGTATTACTTGCTGTTTTTAAAAATCAAGGTTGTTGCACCCAGAGGAGGAAAACTCCTGACCCCGCGGTCAGAAAAAAGTGTGCTTTGGGGGACAAATTTTTTTTGAGCCCAAATTGGAAAATCCTTGACTGGACTTGATTCGGGGTGGAATTTCATGCTTAAAAATGGTATTACATGCTGTTTTTAAAAATCAAGCTTTTTGCACCCAGAGGAGGAAAACTCGTGACCCCGCGGTCAGAAAAAAGTGTGCTTTGGGGGCCAAATATTTTTTGAGCCCAAATTGGAAAATCCTTGACTGGACTTGATTCGGGGTGGAATTTCATGCTTAAAAATGCTATTACTTGCTGTTTTTAAAAATCAATCTTTTTGCACCCAGAATCAGAAAAAAGTGTGCTTTGGGGGGCAATTTTTTTTTGAGCCCAAATTGGAAAATCCTTGACTGGACTTGATTCGGGGTGGAATTTCATGCTTAAAAATGGTGTTACTTGCTGTTTTTAAAAATCAAGCTTTTTGCACGCAGAGGAGGAAAACTCCTGACACCGCGGTCAGAAAAAAGTGTGCTTTGGGGGCCAATTTTTTTTTGAGCCCAAATTGGAAAACCCTTGACTGGACTTGATTCGGGGTGGAATTTCATGCTTAAAAATGCTATTACTTGCTGTTTTTAAAAATCAAGCTTTTTGCACCCAGAGTCAGAAAAAAGTGTGCTTTGGGGGCCAATTTTTTTTTGAGCCCAAATTGGAAAATCCTTGACTGGACTTGATTCGGGGTGGAATTTCATGCTTAAAAATGGTATTACTTGCTGTTTTTAAAAATCAATCTTTTTGCACCCAGACAGAAAAATGTGTGCTCTGGAGGCCAAATTTTTTTTGAGCCCAAATTGGAAAACCCTTGACTGGACTTGATTCGGGGTGGAATTTCATGCTTAAAAATGGTGTTACTTGCTGTTTTTAAAAATCAAGCTTTTTGCACCCAGAGGAGGAAAACTCCTGACCCCGCGGTCAGAAAAAAGTGTGCTTCGGGGGCCAAATTTTTTTGAGCCCAAATTGGAAAATCCTTGACTGGACTTGATTCGGGGTGGAATTTCATGCTTAAAAATGGTATTACTTGCTGTTTTTAAAAATCAAGCTTTTTGCACCCAGAGGAGGAAAACTCCTGACCCCACGGTCAGAAAAATGTGTTCTCTGGAGGCCAAATTTTTTTTGAGCCCAAATTGGAAAATCCTTGACTGGACTTGATTCAAGGTGGAATTTCATGGTTAAAAATGGTATTACTTGCTGTTTTTAAAAATCAAGCTTTTTGCACCCAGAGGAGGAAAACTCCTGACCCCGCGGTCAGAAAAAAGTGTGCTTTGGGGGCCAAATTTTTTTTGAGCCCAAATTGGAAAATCCTTGACTGGACTTGATTCGGGGTGGAATTTCATGCTTAAAAATGCTATTACTTGCTGTTTTTAAAAATCAATCTTTTTGCACCCAGAATCAGAAAAAAGTGTGCTTTGGGGGCCAATTTTTTTTTGAGCCCAAATTGGAAAATCATTGACTGGACTTGATTCGGGGTGGAATTTCATGCTTAAAAATGGTATTACTTGCTGTTTTTAAAAATCAAGCTTTTTGCACCCAGAGGAGGAAAACTCCTGACCCCGCGGTCAGAAAAAAGTGTGCTTTGGGGGCCAAATATTTTTTGAGCCCAAATTGGAAAATCCTTGACTGGACTTGATTCGGGGTGGAATTTCATGCTTAAAAATGCTATTACTTGCTGTTTTTAAAAATCAATCTTTTTGCACCCAGAATCAGAAAAAAGTGTGCTTTGGGGGCCAATTTTTTTTTGAGCCCAAATTGGAAAATCCTTGACTGGACTTGATTCGGGGTGGAATTTCATGCTTAAAAATGGTATTACTTGCTGTTTTTAAAAATCAAGCTTTTTGCACCCAGAGTCAGAAAAAAGTGTGCTTTGGGGGCCAATTTTTTTTTGAGCCCAAATTGGAAAATCCTTGACTGGACTTGATTCGGGGTGGAATTTCATGCTTAAAAATGGTATTACTTGCTGTTTTTAAAAATCAATCTTTTTGCACCCAGACAGAAAAATGTGTGCTCTGGAGGCCAAATTTTTTTTGAGCCCAAATTGGAAAACCCTTGACTGGACTTGATTCGGGGTGGAATTTCATGCTTAAAAATGGTGTTACTTGCTGTTTTTAAAAATCAAGCTTTTTGCACCCAGAGGAGGAAAACTCCTGACCCCGCGGTCAGAAAAAAGTGTGCTTCGGGGGCCAAATTTTTTTGAGCCCAAATTGGAAAATCCTTGACTGGACTTGATTCGGGGTGGAATTTCATGCTTAAAAATGGTATTACTTGCTGTTTTTAAAAATCAAGCTTTTTGCACCCAGAGGAGGAAAACTCCTGACCCCACGGTCAGAAAAATGTGTTCTCTGGAGGCCAAATTTTTTTTGAGCCCAAATTGGAAAATCCTTGACTGGACTTGATTCAAGGTGGAATTTCATGGTTAAAAATGGTATTACTTGCTGTTTTTAAAAATCAAGCTTTTTGCACCCAGAGGAGGAAAACTCCTGACCCCACGGTCAGAAAAATGTGTTCTCTGGAGGCCAAATTTTTTTTGAGCCCAAATTGGAAAATCCTTGACTGGACTTGATTCAAGGTGGAATTTCATGGTTAAAAATGGTATTACTTGCTGTTTTTAAAAATCAAGCTTTTTGCACCCAGAGGAGGAAAACTCCTGACCCCGCGGTCAGAAAAAAGTGTGCTTTGGGGGCCAAATTTTTTTTGAGCCCAAATTGGAAAATCCTTGACTGGACTTGATTCGGGGTGGAATTTCATGCTTAAAAATGCTATTACTTGCTGTTTTTAAAAATCAATCTTTTTGCACCCAGAATCAGAAAAAAGTGTGCTTTGGGGGCCAATTTTTTTTTGAGCCCAAATTGGAAAATCATTGACTGGACTTGATTCGGGGTGGAATTTCATGCTTAAAAATGGTATTACTTGCTGTTTTTAAAAATCAAGCTTTTTGCACCCAGAGGAGGAAAACTCCTGACCCCGCGGTCAGAAAAAAGTGTGCTTTGGGGGCCAAATATTTTTTGAGCCCAAATTGGAAAATCCTTGACTGGACTTGATTCGGGGTGGAATTTCATGCTTAAAAATGCTATTACTTGCTGTTTTTAAAAATCAATCTTTTTGCACCCAGAATCAGAAAAAAGTGTGCTTTGGGGGCCAATTTTTTTTGAGCCCAAATTGGAAAATCCTTGACTGGACTTGATTCGGGGTGGAATTTCATGCTTAAAAATGGTATTACTTGCTGTTTTTAAAAATCAAGCTTTTTGCACCCAGAGTCAGAAAAAAGTGTGCTTTGGGGGCCAATTTTTTTTTGAGCCCAAATTGGAAAATCCTTGACTGGACTTGATTCGGGGTGGAATTTCATGCTTAAAAATGGTATTACTTGCTGTTTTTAAAAATCAATCTTTTTGCACCCAGACAGAAAAATGTGTGCTCTGGAGGCCAAATTTTTTTTGAGCCCAAATTGGAAAACCCTTGACTGGACTTGATTCGGGGTGGAATTTCATGCTTAAAAATGGTGTTACTTGCTGTTTTTAAAAATCAAGCTTTTTGCACCCAGAGGAGGAAAACTCCTGACCCCGCGGTCAGAAAAAAGTGTGCTTCGGGGGCCAAATTTTTTTGAGCCCAAATTGGAAAATCCTTGACTGGACTTGATTCGGGGTGGAATTTCATGCTTAAAAATGGTATTACTTGCTGTTTTTAAAAATCAAGCTTTTTGCACCCAGAGGAGGAAAACTCCTGACCCCACGGTCAGAAAAATGTGTTCTCTGGAGGCCAAATTTTTTTTGAGCCCAAATTGGAAAATCCTTGACTGGACTTGATTCAAGGTGGAATTTCATGGTTAAAAATGGTATTACTTGCTGTTTTTAAAAATCAAGCTTTTTGCACCCAGAGGAGGAAAACTCCTGACCCCGCGGTCAGAAAAAAGTGTGCTTTGGGGGCCAAATTTTTTTTGAGCCCAAATTGGAAAATCCTTGACTGGACTTGATTCGGGGTGGAATTTCATGCTTAAAAATGCTATTACTTGCTGTTTTTAAAAATCAATCTTTTTGCACCCAGAATCAGAAAAAAGTGTGCTTTGGGGGCCAATTTTTTTTTGAGCCCAAATTGGAAAATCCTTGACTGGACTTGATTCGGGGTGGAATTTCATGCTTAAAAATGGTATTACTTGCTGTTTTTAAAAATCAAGCTTTTTGCACCCAGAGGAGGAAAACTCCTGACCCCGCCGTCAGAAAAAAGTGTGCTTCGGGGGCCAAATTTTTTTGAGCCCAAATTGGAAAATCCTTGACTGGACTTGATTCGGGGTGGAATTTCATGCTTAAAAATGGTATTACTTGCTGTTTTTAAAAATCAAGCTTTTTGCACCCAGAGGAGGAAAACTCCTGACCCTGCGGTCAGAAAAATGTGTTCTCTGGAGGCCAAATTTTTTTTGAGCCCAAATTGGAAAATCCTTGACTGGACTTGATTCAGGGTGGAATTTCATGGTTAAAAATGGTATTACTTGCTTTTTTTAAAAATCAAGCTTTTTACACCCAGAGGAGGAAAACTCCTGACCCCGCGGTCAGAAAAAAGTGTGCTTTGGGGGCCAAATTTTTTTTGAGCCCAAATTGGAAAATCCTTGACTGGACTTGATTCGGGGTGGAATTTCATGCTTAAAAATGCTATTACTTGCTGTTTTTAAAAATTAATCTTTTTGCACCCAGAATCAGAAAAAAGTGTGCTTTGGGGGCCAATTTTTTTTTGAGCCCAAATTGGAAAATCCTTGACTGGACTTGATTCGGGGTGGAATTTCATGCTTAAAAATGGTATTACTTGCTGTTTTTAAAAATCAAGCTTTTTGCACCCAGAGTCAGAAAAAAGTGTGCTTTGGGGGGCAATTTTTTTTTGAGCCCAAATTGGAAAATCCTTGACTGGACTTGATTCGGGGTGGAATTTCATGCTTAAAAATGGTGTTACTTGCTGTTTTTAAAAATCAAGCTTTTTGCACCCAGAGTCAGAAAAAAGTGTGCTTTGGGGGCCAATTTTTTTTTGAGCCCAAATTGGAAAATCCTTGACTGGACTTGATTCGGGGTGGAATTTCATGCTTAAAAATGGTGTTACTTGCTGTTTTTAAAAATCAAGCTTTTTGCACCCAGAGTCAGAAAAAAGTGTGCTTTGGGGGCCAATATTTTTGAGCCCAAATTGGAAAACCCTTGACTGGACTTGATTCCGGATGGAATTTCATGCTTAAAAATGGTATTACTTGCTGTTTTTAAAAATCAAGCTTTTTGCACGCAGAGGAGGAAAACTCCTGACCCTGCGGTCAGAAAAATGTGTTCTCTGGAGGCCAAATTTTTTTTGAGCCCAAATTGGAAAATCCTTGACTGGACTTGATTCAGGGTGGAATTTCATGGTTAAAAATGGTATTACTTGCTTTTTTAAAAAATCAAGCTTTTTACACCCAGAGGAGGAAAACTCCTGACCCCGCGGTCAGAAAAAAGTGTGCTTTGGGGGCCAAATTTTTTTTGAGCCCAAATTGGAAAATCCTTGACTGGACTTGATTCGGGGTGGAATTTCATGCTTAAAAATGCTATTACTTGCTGTTTTTAAAAATTAATCTTTTTGCACCCAGAATCAGAAAAAAGTGTGCTTTGGGGGCCAATTTTTTTTTGAGCCCAAATTGGAAAATCCTTGACTGGACTTGATTCGGGGTGGAATTTCATGCTTAAAAATGGTATTACTTGCTGTTTTTAAAAATCAAGCTTTTTGCACCCAGAGTCAGAAAAAAGTGTGCTTTGGGGGGCAATTTTTTTTTGAGCCCAAATTGGAAAATCCTTGACTGGACTTGATTCGGGGTGGAATTTCATGCTTAAAAATGGTGTTACTTGCTGTTTTTAAAAATCAAGCTTTTTGCACCCAGAGTCAGAAAAAAGTGTGCTTTGGGGGCCAATTTTTTTTTGAGCCCAAATTGGAAAATCCTTGACTGGACTTGATTCGGGGTGGAATTTCATGCTTAAAAATGGTGTTACTTGCTGTTTTTAAAAATCAAGCTTTTTGCACCCAGAGTCAGAAAAAAGTGTGCTTTGGGGGCCAATATTTTTGAGCCCAAATTGGAAAACCCTTGACTGGACTTGATTCCGGATGGAATTTCATGCTTAAAAATGGTATTACTTGCTGTTTTTAAAAATCAAGCTTTTTGCACGTAGAGGAGGAAAACTCCTGACCCCGCCGTCAGAAAAAAGTGTGCTTTGGGGGCCAAATTTTTTTTGAGCCCAAATTGGAAAATCCTTGACTGGACTTGATTTGGGGTGGAATTTCATGCTTAAAAATGGTATTACTTGCTGTTTTTAAAAATCAAGGTTGTTGCACCCAGAGGAGGAAAACTCCTGACCCCGCGGTCAGAAAAAAGTGTGCTTTGGGGGACAAATTTTTTTTGAGCCCAAATTGGAAAATCCTTGACTGGACTTGATTCGGGGTGGAATTTCATGCTTAAAAATGGTATTACATGCTGTTTTTAAAAATCAAGCTTTTTGCACCCAGAGGAGGAAAACTCGTGACCCCGCGGTCAGAAAAAAGTGTGCTTTGGGGGCCAAATATTTTTTGAGCCCAAATTGGAAAATCCTTGACTGGACTTGATTCGGGGTGGAATTTCATGCTTAAAAATGTTATTACTTGCTGTTTTTAAAAATCAATCTTTTTGCACCCAGAATCAGAAAAAAGTGTGCTTTGGGGGGCAATTTTTTTTTGAGCCCAAATTGGAAAATCCTTGACTGGACTTGATTCGGGGTGGAATTTCATGCTTAAAAATGGTGTTACTTGCTGTTTTTAAAAATCAAGCTTTTTGCACGCAGAGGAGGAAAACTCCTGACACCGCGGTCAGAAAAAAGTGTGCTTTGGGGGCCAATTTTTTTTTGAGCCCAAATTGGAAAACCCTTGACTGGACTTGATTCGGGGTGGAATTTCATGCTTAAAAATGCTATTACTTGCTGTTTTTAAAAATCAAGCTTTTTGCACCCAGAGTCAGAAAAAAGTGTGCTTTGGGGGCCAATTTTTTTTTGAGCCCAAATTGGAAAATCCTTGACTGGACTTGATTCGGGGTGGAATTTCATGCTTAAAAATGGTATTACTTGCTGTTTTTAAAAATCAATCTTTTTGCACCCAGACAGAAAAATGTGTGCTCTGGAGGCCAAATTTTTTTTGAGCCCAAATTGGAAAACCCTTGACTGGACTTGATTCGGGGTGGAATTTCATGCTTAAAAATGGTGTTACTTGCTGTTTTTAAAAATCAAGCTTTTTGCACCCAGAGGAGGAAAACTCCTGACCCCGCGGTCAGAAAAAAGTGTGCTTCGGGGGCCAAATTTTTTTGAGCCCAAATTGGAAAATCCTTGACTGGACTTGATTCGGGGTGGAATTTCATGCTTAAAAATGGTATTACTTGCTGTTTTTAAAAATCAAGCTTTTTGCACCCAGAGGAGGAAAACTCCTGACCCCACGGTCAGAAAAATGTGTTCTCTGGAGGCCAAATTTTTTTTGAGCCCAAATTGGAAAATCCTTGACTGGACTTGATTCAAGGTGGAATTTCATGGTTAAAAATGGTATTACTTGCTGTTTTTAAAAATCAAGCTTTTTGCACCCAGAGGAGGAAAACTCCTGACCCCGCGGTCAGAAAAAAGTGTGCTTTGGGGGCCAAATTTTTTTTGAGCCCAAATTGGAAAATCCTTGACTGGACTTGATTCGGGGTGGAATTTCATGCTTAAAAATGCTATTACTTGCTGTTTTTAAAAATCAATCTTTTTGCACCCAGAATCAGAAAAAAGTGTGCTTTGGGGGGCAATTTTTTTTTGAGCCCAAATTGGAAAATCATTGACTGGACTTGATTCGGGGTGGAATTTCATGCTTAAAAATGGTATTACTTGCTGTTTTTAAAAATCAAGCTTTTTGCACCCAGAGGAGGAAAACTCCTGACCCCGCGGTCAGAAAAAAGTGTGCTTTGGGGGCCAAATATTTTTTGAGCCCAAATTGGAAAATCCTTGACTGGACTTGATTCGGGGTGGAATTTCATGCTTAAAAATGCTATTACTTGCTGTTTTTAAAAATCAATCTTTTTGCACCCAGAATCAGAAAAAAGTGTGCTTTGGGGGCCAATTTTTTTTGAGCCCAAATTGGAAAATCCTTGACTGGACTTGATTCGGGGTGGAATTTCATGCTTAAAAATGGTATTACTTGCTGTTTTTAAAAATCAAGCTTTTTGCACCCAGAGTCAGAAAAAAGTGTGCTTTGGGGGCCAATTTTTTTTTGAGCCCAAATTGGAAAATCCTTGACTGGACTTGATTCGGGGTGGAATTTCATGCTTAAAAATGGTATTACTTGCTGTTTTTAAAAATCAATCTTTTTGCACCCAGACAGAAAAATGTGTGCTCTGGAGGCCAAATTTTTTTTGAGCCCAAATTGGAAAACCCTTGACTGGACTTGATTCGGGGTGGAATTTCATGCTTAAAAATGGTGTTACTTGCTGTTTTTAAAAATCAAGCTTTTTGCACCCAGAGGAGGAAAACTCCTGACCCCGCGGTCAGAAAAAAGTGTGCTTCGGGGGCCAAATTTTTTTGAGCCCAAATTGGAAAATCCTTGACTGGACTTGATTCGGGGTGGAATTTCATGCTTAAAAATGGTATTACTTGCTGTTTTTAAAAATCAAGCTTTTTGCACCCAGAGGAGGAAAACTCCTGACCCCACGGTCAGAAAAATGTGTTCTCTGGAGGCCAAATTTTTTTTGAGCCCAAATTGGAAAATCCTTGACTGGACTTGATTCAAGGTGGAATTTCATGGTTAAAAATGGTATTACTTGCTGTTTTTAAAAATCAATCTTTTTGCACCCAGAATCAGAAAAAAGTGTGCTTTGGGGGCCAATTTTTTTTTGAGCCCAAATTGGAAAATCCTTGACTGGACTTGATTCGGGGTGGAATTTCATGCTTAAAAATGGTATTACTTGCTGTTTTTAAAAATCAAGCTTTTTGCACCCAGAGGAGGAAAACTCCTGACCCCGCGGTCAGAAAAAAGTGTGCTTTGGGGGCCAAATATTTTTTGAGCCCAAATTGGAAAATCCTTGACTGGACTTGATTCGGGGTGGAATTTCATGCTTAAAAATGCTATTACTTGCTGTTTTTAAAAATCAATCTTTTTGCACCCAGAATCAGAAAAAAGTGTGCTTTGGGGGCCAATTTTTTTTGAGCCCAAATTGGAAAATCCTTGACTGGACTTGATTCGGGGTGGAATTTCATGCTTAAAAATGGTATTACTTGCTGTTTTTAAAAATCAAGCTTTTTGCACCCAGAGGAGGAAAACTCCTGACCCCGCGGTCAGAAAAAAGTGTGCTTTGGGGGCCAAATTTTTTTTGAGCCCAAATTGGAAAATCCTTGACTGGACTTGATTCGGGGTGGAATTTCATGCTTAAAAATGGTATTACTTGCTGTTTTTAAAAATCAATCTTTTTGCACCCAGAGTCAGAAAAAAGTGTGCTTTGGGGGGCAATTTTTTTTTGAGCCCAAATTGGAAAATCCTTGACTGGACTTGATTCGGGGTGGAATTTCATGCTTAAAAATGGTGTTACTTGCTGTTTTTAAAAATCAAGCTTTTTGCACGCAGAGGAGGAAAACTCCTGACACCGCGGTCAGAAAAAAGTGTGCTTTGGGGGCCAATTTTTTTTGAGCCCAAATTGGAAAACCCTTGACTGGACTTGATTCGGGGTGGAATTTCATGCTTAAAAATGGTATTACTTGCTGTTTTTAAAAATCAAGCTTTTTGCACCCAGAGGAGGAAAACTCCTGACCCGGCGGTCAGAAAAAAGTGTGCTTTGGGGGCCAAATTTTTTTTGAGCCCAAATTGGAAAATCCTTGACTGGACTTGATTCGGGGTGGAATTTCATGCTTAAAAATGGTATTACTTGCTGTTTTTAAAAATCAATCTTTTTGCACGCAGAGGAGGAAAACTCCTGACCCCGCGGTGAGAAAAAAGTGTGCTTTGGGGGCCAATTTTTTTTTGAGCCCAAATTGGAAAACCCTTGACTGGACTTGATTCGGGGTGGAATTTCATGCTTAAAAATGGTATTACTTGCTGTTTTTAAAAATCAAGCTTTTTGCACCCAGAGTCAGAAAAAAGTGTGCTTTGGGGGCCAATTTTTTTTTGAGCCCAAATTGGAAAACCCTTGACTGGACTTGATTCCGGATGGAATTTCATGCTTAAAAATGGTATTACTTGCTGTTTTTAAAAATCAAGCTTTTTGCACCCAGAGGAGGAAAACTCCTGACCCCGCCGTCAGAAAAAAGTGTGCTTCGGGGGCCAAATTTTTTTGAGCCCAAATTGGAAAATCCTTGACTGGACTTGATTCGGGGTGGAATTTCATGCTTAAAAATGGTATTACTTGCTGTTTTTAAAAATCAAGCTTTTTGCACGCAGAGGAGGAAAACTCCTGACCCCGCCGTCAGAAAAAAGTGTGCTTTGGGGGCCAAATTTTTTTTGAGCCCAAATTGGAAAATCCTTGACTGGACTTGATTTGGGGTGGAATTTCATGCTTAAAAATGGTATTACTTGCTGTTTTTAAAAATCAAGGTTGTTGCACCCAGAGGAGGAAAACTCCTGACCCCGCGGTCAGAAAAAAGTGTGCTTTGGGGGACAAATTTTTTTTGAGCCCAAATTGGAAAATCCTTGACTGGACTTGATTCGGGGTGGAATTTCATGCTTAAAAATGGTATTACATGCTGTTTTTAAAAATCAAGCTTTTTGCACCCAGAGGAGGAAAACTCGTGACCCCGCGGTCAGAAAAAAGTGTGCTTTGGGGGCCAAATATTTTTTGAGCCCAAATTGGAAAATCCTTGACTGGACTTGATTCGGGGTGGAATTTCATGCTTAAAAATGCTATTACTTGCTGTTTTTAAAAATCAATCTTTTTGCACCCAGAATCAGAAAAAAGTGTGCTTTGGGGGGCAATTTTTTTTTGAGCCCAAATTGGAAAATCCTTGACTGGACTTGATTCGGGGTGGAATTTCATGCTTAAAAATGGTGTTACTTGCTGTTTTTAAAAATCAAGCTTTTTGCACGCAGACAGAAAAATGTGTGCTCTGGAGGCCAAATTTTTTTTGAGCCCAAATTGGAAAACCCTTGACTGGACTTGATTCGGGGTGGAATTTCATGCTTAAAAATGGTGTTACTTGCTGTTTTTAAAAATCAAGCTTTTTGCACCCAGAGGAGGAAAACTCCTGACCCCGCGGTCAGAAAAAAGTGTGCTTCGGGGGCCAAATTTTTTTGAGCCCAAATTGGAAAATCCTTGACTGGACTTGATTCGGGGTGGAATTTCATGCTTAAAAATGGTATTACTTGCTGTTTTTAAAAATCAAGCTTTTTGCACCCAGAGGAGGAAAACTCCTGACCCCACGGTCAGAAAAATGTGTTCTCTGGAGGCCAAATTTTTTTTGAGCCCAAATTGGAAAATCCTTGACTGGACTTGATTCAAGGTGGAATTTCATGGTTAAAAATGGTATTACTTGCTGTTTTTAAAAATCAAGCTTTTTGCACCCAGAGGAGGAAAACTCCTGACCCCGCGGTCAGAAAAAAGTGTGCTTTGGGGGCCAAATTTTTTTTGAGCCCAAATTGGAAAATCCTTGACTGGACTTGATTCGGGGTGGAATTTCATGCTTAAAAATGCTATTACTTGCTGTTTTTAAAAATCAATCTTTTTGCACCCAGAATCAGAAAAAAGTGTGCTTTGGGGGCCAATTTTTTTTTGAGCCCAAATTGGAAAATCCTTGACTGGACTTGATTCGGGGTGGAATTTCATGCTTAAAAATGGTATTACTTGCTGTTTTTAAAAATCAAGCTTTTTGCACCCAGAGGAGGAAAACTCCTGACCCCGCGGTCAGAAAAAAGTGTGCTTTGGGGGCCAAATATTTTTTGAGCCCAAATTGGAAAATCCTTGACTGGACTTGATTCGGGGTGGAATTTCATGCTTAAAAATGCTATTACTTGCTGTTTTTAAAAATCAATCTTTTTGCACCCAGAATCAGAAAAAAGTGTCCTTTGGGGGCCAATTTTTTTTGAGCCCAAATTGGAAAATACTTGACTGGACTTGATTCGGGGTGGAATTTCATGCTTAAAAATGGTATTACTTGCTGTTTTTAAAAATCAAGCTTTTTGCACCCAGAGGAGGAAAACTCCTGACCCCGCGGTCAGAAAAAAGTGTGCTTTGGGGGCCAAATTTTTTTTGAGCCCAAATTGGAAAATCCTTGACTGGACTTGATTCGGGGTGGAATTTCATGCTTAAAAATGGTATTACTTGCTGTTTTTAAAAATCAATCTTTTTGCACCCAGAGTCAGAAAAAAGTGTGCTTTGGGGGGCAATTTTTTTTTGAGCCCAAATTGGAAAATCCTTGACTGGACTTGATTCGGGGTGGAATTTCATGCTTAAAAATGGTGTTACTTGCTGTTTTTAAAAATCAAGCTTTTTGCACGCAGAGGAGGAAAACTGCTGACACCGCGGTCAGAAAAAAGTGTGCTTTGGGGGCCAATTTTTTTTTGAGCCCAAATTGGAAAACCCTTGACTGGACTTGATTCGGGGTGGAATTTCATGCTTAAAAATGGTGTTACTTGCTGTTTTTAAAAATCAAGCTTTTTGCACCCAGAGTCAGAAAAAAGTGTGCTTTGGGGGCCAATTTTTTTTTGAGCCCAAATTGGAAAATCCTTGACTGGACTTGATTCGGGGTGGAATTTCATGCTTAAAAATGGTATTACTTGCTGTTTTTAAAAATCAAGCTTTTTGAACCCAGAGTCAGAAAAAAGTGTGCTTTGGGGGCCAATTTTTTTTTGAGCCCAAATTGGAAAATCCTTGACTGGACTTGATTCGGGGTGGAATTTCATGCTTAAAAATGGTATTACTTGCTGTTTTTAAAAATCAAGCTTTTTGCACCCAGAGTCAGAAAAAAGTGTGCTTTGGGGGCCAATTTTTTTTTGAGCCCAAATTGGAAAATCCTTGACTGGACTTGATTCAGGGTGGAATTTCATGCTTAAAAATGCTATTACTTGCTGTTTTTAAAAATCAAGCTTTTTGCACCCAGACAGAAAAATGTGTGCTCTGGAGGCCAAATTTTTTTTGAGCCCAAATTGGAAAACCCTTGACTGGACTTGATTCGGGGTGGAATTTCATGCTTAAAAATGGTGTTACTTGCTGTTTTTAAAAATCAAGCTTTTTGCACCCAGAGGAGGAAAACTCCTGACCCCGCGGTCAGAAAAAAGTGTGCTTCGGGGGCCAAATTTTTTTGAGCCCAAATTGGAAAATCCTTGACTGGACTTGATTCGGGGTGGAATTTCATGCTTAAAAATGGTATTACTTGCTGTTTTTAAAAATCAAGCTTTTTGCACCCAGAGGAGGAAAACTCCTGACCCCGCGGTCAGAAAAATGTGTTCTCTGGAGGCCAAATTTTTTTTGAGCCCAAATTGGAAAATCCTTGACTGGACTTGATTCAAGGTGGAATTTCATGGTTAAAAATGGTATTACTTGCTGTTTTTAAAAATCAAGCTTTTTGCACCCAGAGGAGGAAAACTCCTGACCCCGCGGTCAGAAAAAAGTGTGCTTTGGGGGCCAAATTTTTTTTGAGCCCAAATTGGAAAATCCTTGACTGGACTTGATTCGGGGTGGAATTTCATGCTTAAAAATGCTATTACTTGCTGTTTTTAAAAATCAATCTTTTTGCACCCAGAATCAGAAAAAAGTGTGCTTTGGGGGCCAATTTTTTTTTGAGCCCAAATTGGAAAATCCTTGACTGGACTTGATTCGGGGTGGAATTTCATGCTTAAAAATGGTATTACTTGCTGTTTTTAAAAATCAAGCTTTTTGCACCCAGAGGAGGAAAACTCCTGACCCCGCGGTCAGAAAAATGTGTTCTCTGGAGGCCAAAGTTTTTTTGAGCCCAAATTGGAAAATCCTTGACTGGACTTGATTCAAGGTGGAATTTCATGGTTAAAAATGGTATTACTTGCTGTTTTTAAAAATCAAGCTTTTTGCACCCAGAGGAGGAAAACTCCTGACCCCGCGGTCAGAAAAAAGTGTGCTTTGGGGGCCAAATTTTTTTTGAGCCCAAATTGGAAAATCCTTGACTGGACTTGATTCGGGGTGGAATTTCATGCTTAAAAATGCTATTACTTGCTGTTTTTAAAAATCAATCTTTTTGCACCCAGAATCAGAAAAAAGTGTGCTTTGGGGGCCAATTTTTTTTTGAGCCCAAATTGGAAAATCCTTGACTGGACTTGATTCGGGGTGGAATTTCATGCTTAAAAATGGTATTACTTGCTGTTTTTAAAAATCAAGCTTTTTGCACCCAGAGGAGGAAAACTCCTGACCCCGCGGTCAGAAAAATGTGTTCTCTGGAGGCCAAATTTTTTTTGAGCCCAAATTGGAAAATCCTTGACTGGACTTGATTCAAGGTGGAATTTCATGGTTAAAAATGGTATTACTTGCTGTTTTTAAAAATCAAGCTTTTTGCACCCAGAGGAGGAAAACTCCTGACCCCGCGGTCAGAAAAAAGTGTGCTTTGGGGGCCAAATTTTTTTTGAGCCCAAATTGGAAAATCCTTGACTGGACTTGATTCGGGGTGGAATTTCATGCTTAAAAATGCTATTACTTGCTGTTTTTAAAAATCAATCTTTTTGCACCCAGAATCAGAAAAAAGTGTGCTTTGGGGGCCAATTTTTTTTTGAGCCCAAATTGGAAAATCCTTGACTGGACTTGATTCGGGGTGGAATTTCATGCTTAAAAATGGTATTACTTGCTGTTTTTAAAAATCAAGCTTTTTGCACCCAGAGGAGGAAAACTCCTGACCCCGCGGTCAGAAAAAAGTGTGCTTTGGGGGCCAAATATTTTTTGAGCCCAAATTGGAAAATCCTTGACTGGACTTGATTCGGGGTGGAATTTCATGCTTAAAAATGCTATTACTTGCTGTTTTTAAAAATCAATCTTTTTGCACCCAGAATCAGAAAAAAGTGTGCTTTGGGGGCCAATTTTTTTTGAGCCCAAATTGGAAAATCCTTGACTGGACTTGATTCGGGGTGGAATTTCATGCTTAAAAATGGTATTACTTGCTGTTTTTAAAAATCAAGCTTTTTGCACCCAGAGGAGGAAAACTCCTGACCCCGCGGTCAGAAAAAAGTGTGCTTTGGGGGCCAAATTTTTTTTGAGCCCAAATTGGAAAATCCTTGACTGGACTTGATTCGGGGTGGAATTTCATGCTTAAAAATGGTATTACTTGCTGTTTTTAAAAATCAATCTTTTTGCACCCAGAGTCAGAAAAAAGTGTGCTTTGGGGGGCAATTTTTTTTTGAGCCCAAATTGGAAAATCCTTGACTGGACTTGATTCGGGGTGGAATTTCATGCTTAAAAATGGTGTTACTTGCTGTTTTTAAAAATCAAGCTTTTTGCACGCAGAGGAGGAAAACTCCTGACACCGCGGTCAGAAAAAAGTGTGCTTTGGGGGCCAATTTTTTTTTGAGCCCAAATTGGAAAACCCTTGACTGGACTTGATTCAGGGTGGAATTTCATGCTTAAAAATGCTATTACTTGCTGTTTTTAAAAATCAAGCTTTTTGCACCCAGAGTCAGAAAAAAGTGTGCTTTGGGGGCCAATTTTTTTTTGAGCCCAAATTGGAAAATCCTTGACTGGACTTGATTCGGGGTGGAATTTCATGCTTAAAAATGGTATTACTTGCTGTTTTTAAAAATCAAGCTTTTTGAACCCAGAGTCAGAAAAAAGTGTGCTTTGGGGGCCAATTTTTTTTTGAGCCCAAATTGGAAAATCCTTGACTGGACTTGATTCGGGGTGGAATTTCATGCTTAAAAATGGTGTTACTTGCTGTTTTTAAAAATCAAGCTTTTTGCACGCAGAGGAGGAAAACTCCTGACACCGCGGTCAGAAAAAAGTGTGCTTTGGGGGCCAATTTTTTTTTGAGTCCAAATTGGAAAACCCTTGACTGGACTTGATTCAGGGTGGAATTTCATGCTTAAAAATGCTATTACTTGCTGTTTTTAAAAATCAAGCTTTTTGCACCCAGAGTCAGAAAAAAGTGTGCTTTGGGGGCCAATTTTTTTTTGAGCCCAAATTGGAAAATCCTTGACTGGACTTGATTCGGGGTGGAATTTCATGCTTAAAAATGGTATTACTTGCTGTTTTTAAAAATCAAGCTTTTTGAACCCAGAGTCAGAAAAAAGTGTGCTTTGGGGGCCAATTTTTTTTTGAGCCCAAATTGGAAAATCCTTGACTGGACTTGATTCGGGGTGGAATTTCATGCTTAAAAATGGTATTACTTGCTGTTTTTAAAAATCAAGCTTTTTGCACCCAGAGTCAGAAAAAAGTGTGCTTTGGGGGCCAATTTTTTTTTGAGCCCAAATTGGAAAATCCTTGACTGGACTTGATTCAGGGTGGAATTTCATGCTTAAAAATGCTATTACTTGCTGTTTTTAAAAATCAAGCTTTTTGCACCCAGACAGAAAAATGTGTGCTCTGGAGGCCAAATTTTTTTTGAGCCCAAATTGGAAAACCCTTGACTGGACTTGATTCGGGGTGGAATTTCATGCTTAAAAATGGTGTTACTTGCTGTTTTTAAAAATCAAGCTTTTTGCACCCAGAGGAGGAAAACTCCTGACCCCGCGGTCAGAAAAAAGTGTGCTTCGGGGGCCAATTTTTTTTGAGCCCAAATTGGAAAATCCTTGACTGGACTTGATTCAAGGTGGAATTTCATGGTTAAAAATGGTATTACTTGCTGTTTTTAAAAATCAAGCTTTTTGCACCCAGAGGAGGAAAACTCCTGACCCCGCGGTCAGAAAAAAGTGTGCTTTGGGGGCCAAATTTTTTTTGAGCCCAAATTGGAAAATCCTTGACTGGACTTGATTCGGGGTGGAATTTCATGCTTAAAAATGCTATTACTTGCTGTTTTTAAAAATCAATCTTTTTGCACCCAGAATCAGAAAAAAAGTGTGCTTTGGGGGCCAATTTTTTTTTGAGCCCAAATTGGAAAATCCTTGACTGGACTTGATTCGGGGTGGAATTTCATGCTTAAAAATGGTATTACTTGCTGTTTTTAAAAATCAAGCTTTTTGCACCCAGAGGAGGAAAACTCCTGACCCCGCGGTCAGAAAAAAGTGTGCTTTGGGGGCCAAATATTTTTTGAGCCCAAATTGGAAAATCCTTGACTGGACTTGATTCGGGGTGGAATTTCATGCTTAAAAATGCTATTACTTGCTGTTTTTAAAAATCAATCTTTTTGCACCCAGAATCAGAAAAAAGTGTACTTTGGGGGCCAATTTTTTTTGAGCCCAAATTGGAAAATCCTTGACTGGACTTGATTCGGGGTGGAATTTCATGCTTAAAAATGGTATTACTTGCTGTTTTTAAAAATCAAGCTTTTTGCACCCAGAGGAGGAAAACTCCTGACCCCGCGGTCAGAAAAAAGTGTGCTTTGGGGGCCAAATTTTTTTTGAGCCCAAATTGGAAAATCCTTGACTGGACTTGATTCGGGGTGGAATTTCATGCTTAAAAATGGTATTACTTGCTGTTTTTAAAAATCAATCTTTTTGCACCCAGAGTCAGAAAAAAGTGTGCTTTGGGGGGCAATTTTTTTTTGAGCCCAAATTGGAAAATCCTTGACTGGACTTGATTCGGGGTGGAATTTCATGCTTAAAAATGGTGTTACTTGCTGTTTTTAAAAATCAAGCTTTTTGCACGCAGAGGAGGAAAAATCCTGACCCCGCGGTCAGAAAAATGTGTTCTCTGGAGGCCAAATTTTTTTTGAGCCCAAATTGGAAAATCCTTGACTGGACTTGATTCAAGGTGGAATTTCATGGTTAAAAATGGTATTACTTGCTGTTTTTAAAAATCAAGCTTTTTGCACCCAGAGGAGGAAAACTCCTGACCCCGCGGTCAGAAAAAAGTGTGCTTTGGGGGCCAAATTTTTTTTGAGCCCAAATTGGAAAATCCTTGACTGGACTTGATTCGGGGTGGAATTTCATGCTTAAAAATGCTATTACTTGCTGTTTTTAAAAATCAATCTTTTTGCACCCAGAATCAGAAAAAAGTGTGCTTTGGGGGCCAATTTTTTTTTGAGCCCAAATTGGAAAATCCTTGACTGGACTTGATTCGGGGTGGAATTTCATGCTTAAAAATGGTATTACTTGCTGTTTTTAAAAATCAAGCTTTTTGCACCCAGAGGAGGAAAACTCCTGACCCCGCGGTCAGAAAAATGTGTTCTCTGGAGGCCAAATTTTTTTTGAGCCCAAATTGGAAAATCCTTGACTGGACTTGATTCAAGGTGGAATTTCATGGTTAAAAATGGTATTACTTGCTGTTTTTAAAAATCAAGCTTTTTGCACCCAGAGGAGGAAAACTCCTGACCCCGCGGTCAGAAAAAAGTGTGCTTTGGGGGCCAAATTTTTTTTGAGCCCAAATTGGAAAATCCTTGACTGGACTTGATTCGGGGTGGAATTTCATGCTTAAAAATGCTATTACTTGCTGTTTTTAAAAATCAATCTTTTTGCACCCAGAATCAGAAAAAAGTGTGCTTTGGGGGCCAATTTTTTTTTGAGCCCAAATTGGAAAATCCTTGACTGGACTTGATTCGGGGTGGAATTTCATGCTTAAAAATGGTATTACTTGCTGTTTTTAAAAATCAAGCTTTTTGCACCCAGAGGAGGAAAACTCCTGACCCCGCGGTCAGAAAAAAGTGTGCTTTGGGGGCCAAATTTTTTTTGAGCCCAAATTGGAAAATCCTTGACTGGACTTGATTCGGGGTGGAATTTCCTGCTTAAAAATGCTATTACTTGCTGTTTTTAAAAATCAATCTTTTTGCACCCAGAATCAGAAAAAAGTGTGCTTTGGGGGCCAATTTTTTTTTTGAGCCCAAATTGGAAAATCCTTGACTGGACTTGATTCGGGGTGGAATTTCATGCTTAAAAATGGTATTACTTGCTGTTTTTAAAAATCAAGCTTTTTGCACCCAGAGGAGGAAAACTCCTGACCCCGCGGTCAGAAAAAAGTGTGCTTTGGGGGCCAAATTTTTTTTGAGCCCAAATTGGAAAATCCTTGACTGGACTTGATTCGGGGCGGAATTTCCTGCTTAAAAATGCTATTACTTGCTGTTTTTAAAAATCAATCTTTTTGCACCCAGAATCAGAAAAAAGTGTGCTTTGGGGGCCAATTTTTTTTTGAGCCCAAATTGGAAAATCCTTGACTGGACTTGATTCGGGGTGGAATTTCATGCTTAAAAATGGTGTTACTTGCTGTTTTTAAAAATCAATCTTTTTGCACCCAGACAGAAAAATGTGTGCTCTGGAGGCCAAATTTTTTTTGAGCCCAAATTGGAAAACCCTTGACTGGACTTGATTCGGGGTGGAATTTCATGCTTAAAAATGGTGTTACTTGCTGTTTTTAAAAATCAAGCTTTTTGCACCCAGAGGAGGAAAACTCCTGACCCCGCGGTCAGAAAAAAGTGTGCTTTGGGGGCCAAATTTTTTTTGAGCCCAAATTGGAAAATCCTTGACTGGACTTGATTCGGGGTGGAATTTCATGCTTAAAAATGCTATTACTTGCTGTTTTTAAAAATCAAGCTTTTTGCACCCAGAGTCAGAAAAAAGTGTGCTTTGGGGGCCAATTTTTTTTTGAGCCCAAATTGGAAAATCCTTGACTGGACTTGATTCGGGGTGGAATTTCATGCTTAAAAATGGTATTACTTGCTGTTTTTAAAAATCAAGCTTTTTGCACCCAGAGGAGGAAAACTCCTGACCCCGCGGTCAGAAAAATGTGTTCTCTGGAGGCCAAATTTTTTTTGAGCCCAAATTGGAAAATCCTTGACTGGACTTGATTCAGGGTGGAATTTCATGGTTAAAAATGGTATTACTTGCTGTTTTTAAAAATCAAGCTTTTTGCACCCAGAGGAGGAAAATTCCTGACCCCGCGGTCAGAAAAAAGTGTGCTTTGGGGGCCAAATTTTTTTTGAGCCCAAATTGGAAAATCCTTGACTGGACTTGATTCGGGGTGGAATTTCATGCTTAAAAATGCTATTACTTGCTGTTTTTAAAAATCAATCTTTTTGCACCCAGAATCAGAAAAAAGTGTGCTTTGGGGGCCAATTTTTTTTTGAGCCCAAATTGGAAAATCCTTGACTGGACTTGATTCGGGGTGGAATTTCATGCTTAAAAATGGTATTACTTGCTGTTTTTAAAAATCAAGCTTTTTGCACCCAGAGGAGGAAAACTCCTGACCCCGCGGTCAGAAAAAAGTGTGCTTTGGGGGCCAAATTTTTTTTGAGCCCAAATTGGAAAATCCTTGACTGGACTTGATTCGGGGTGGAATTTCCTGCTTAAAAATGCTATTACTTGCTGTTTTTAAAAATCAATCTTTTTGCACCCAGAATCAGAAAAAAGTGTGCTTTGGGGGCCAATTTTTTTTTGAGCCCAAATTGGAAAATCCTTGACTGGACTTGATTCGGGGTGGAATTTCATGCTTAAAAATGGTGTTACTTGCTGTTTTTAAAAATCAATCTTTTTGCACCCAGACAGAAAAATGTGTGCTCTGGAGGCCAAATTTTTTTTGAGCCCAAATTGGAAAACCCTTGACTGGACTTGATTCGGGGTGGAATTTCATGCTTAAAAATGGTGTTACTTGTTGTTTTTAAAAATCAAGCTTTTTGCACCCAGAGGAGGAAAACTCCTGACCCCGCGGTCAGAAAAAAGTGTGCTTTGGGGGCCAAATTTTTTTTGAGCCCAAATTGGAAAATCCTTGACTGGACTTGATTCGGGGTGGAATTTCATGCTTAAAAATGATATTACTTGCTGTTTTTAAAAATCAAGCTTTTTGCACCCAGAGTCAGAAAAAAGTGTGCTTTGGGGGCCAATTTTTTTTTGAGCCCAAATTGGAAAATCCTTGACTGGACTTGATTCGGGGTGGAATTTCATGCTTAAAAATGGTATTACTTGCTGTTTTTAAAAATCAAGCTTTTTGCACCCAGAGGAGGAAAACTCCTGACCCCGCGGTCAGAAAAAAGTGTGCTTTGGGGGCCAATTTTTTTTTGAGCCCAAATTGGAAAATCCTTGACTGGACTTGATTCGGGGTGGAATTTCATGCTTAAAAATGGTATTACTTGCTGTTTTTAAAAATCAAGCTTTTTGCACCCAGAGGAGGAAAACTCCTGACCCCGCGGTCAGAAAAAAGTGTGCTTTGGGGGCCAAATTTTTTTTGAGGCCAAATTGGAAAATCCTTGACTGGACTTGATTCGGGGTGGAATTTCATGCTTAAAAATGGTATTACTTGCTGTTTTTAAAAATCAAGCTTTTTGCACCCAGAGGAGGAAAACTCCTGACCCCGCGGTCAGAAAAATGTGTTCTCTGGAGGCCAAATTTTTTTTGAGCCCAAATTGGAAAATCCTTGACTGGACTTGATTCAAGGTGGAATTTCATGGTTAAAAATGGTATTACTTGCTGTTTTTAAAAATCAAGCTTTTTGCACCCAGAGGAGGAAAACTCCTGACCCCGCGGTCAGAAAAAAGTGTGCTTTGGGGGCCAAATTTTTTTTGAGCCCAAATTGGAAAATCCTTGACTGGACTTGATTCGGGGTGGAATTTCATGCTTAAAAATGCTATTACTTGCTGTTTTTAAAAATCAATCTTTTTGCACCCAGAATCAGAAAAAAGTGTGCTTTGGGGGCCAATTTTTTTTTGAGCCCAAATTGGAAAATCCTTGACTGGACTTGATTCGGGGTGGAATTTCATGCTTAAAAATGGTATTACTTGCTGTTTTTAAAAATCAAGCTTTTTGCACCCAGAGGAGGAAAACTCCTGACCCCGCGGTCAGAAAAAAGTGTGCTTTGGGGGCCAAATTTTTTTTGAGCCCAAATTGGAAAATCCTTGACTGGACTTGATTCGGGGTGGAATTTCCTGCTTAAAAATGCTATTACTTGCTGTTTTTAAAAATCAATCTTTTTGCACCCAGAATCAGAAAAAAGTGTGCTTTGGGGGCCAATTTTTTTTTGAGCCCAAATTGGAAAATCCTTGACTGGACTTGATTCGGGGTGGAATTTCATGCTTAAAAATGGTATTACTTGCTGTTTTTAAAAATCAAGCTTTTTGCACCCAGAGGAGGAAAACTCCTGACCCCGCGGTCAGAAAAAAGTGTGCTTTGGGGGCCAATTTTTTTTTGAGCCCAAATTGGAAAATCCTTGACTGGACTTGATTCGGGGTGGAATTTCATGCTTAAAAATGGTATTACTTGCTGTTTTTAAAAATCAAGCTTTTTGCACCCAGAGGAGGAAAACTCCTGACCCCGCGGTCAGAAAAAAGTGTGCTTTGGGGGCCAAATTTTTTTTGAGGCCAAATTGGAAAATCCTTGACTGGACTTGATTCGGGGTGGAATTTCATGCTTAAAAATGGTATTACTTGCTGTTTTTAAAAATCAAGCTTTTTGCACCCAGAGGAGGAAAACTCCTGACCCTGCGGTCAGAAAAAAGTGTGCTTTGGGGGCCAAATTTTTTTTGAGCCCAAATTGGAAAATCCTTGACTGGACTTGATTCGGGGTGGAATTTCATGCTTAAAAATGCTATTACTTGCTGTTTTTAAAAATCAAGCTTTTTGCACCCAGAGTCAGAAAAAAGTGTGCTTTGGGGGCCAATTTTTTTTTGAGCCCAAATTGGAAAATCCTTGACTGGACTTGATTCGGGGTGGAATTTCATGCTTAAAAATGCTATTACTTGCTGTTTTTAAAAATCAAGCTTTTTGCACCCAGAGGAGGAAAACTCCTGACCCCGCGGTCAGAAAAAAGTGTGCTTTGGGGGCCAAATTTTTTTTGAGCCCAAATTGGAAAATCCTTGACTGGACTTGATTCGGGGTGGAATTTCATGCTTAAAAATGGTATTACTTGCTGTTTTTAAAAATCAAGCTTTTTGCACCCAGAGGAGGAAAACTCCTGACCCCGCGGTCAGAAAAATGTGTTCTCTGGAGGCCAAATTTTTTTGAGCCCAAATTGGAAAATCCTTGACTGGACTTGATTCAAGGTGGAATTTCATGGTTAAAAATGGTATTACTTGCTGTTTTTAAAAATCAAGCTTTTTGCACCCAGAGGAGGAAAACTCCTGACCCCGCGGTCAGAAAAAAGTGTGCTTTGGGGGCCAAATTTTTTTTGAGCCCAAATTGGAAAATCCTTGACTGGACTTGATTCGGGGTGGAATTTCATGCTTAAAAATGCTATTACTTGCTGTTTTTAAAAATCAATCTTTTTGCACCCAGAATCAGAAAAAAGTGTGCTTTGGGGGCCAATTTTTTTTTGAGCCCAAATTGGAAAATCCTTGACTGGACTTGATTCGGGGTGGAATTTCATGCTTAAAAATGGTATTACTTGCTGTTTTTAAAAATCAAGCTTTTTGCACCCAGAGGAGGAAAACTCCTGACCCCGCGGTCAGAAAAAAGTGTGCTTTGGGGGCCAAATTTTTTTTGAGCCCAAATTGGAAAATCCTTGACTGGACTTGATTCGGGGTGGAATTTCCTGCTTAAAAATGCTATTACTTGCTGTTTTTAAAAATCAATCTTTTTGCACCCAGAATCAGAAAAAAGTGTGCTTTGGGGGCCAATTTTTTTTTGAGCCCAAATTGGAAAATCCTTGACTGGACTTGATTCGGGGTGGAATTTCATGCTTAAAAATGGTGTTACTTGCTGTTTTTAAAAATCAATCTTTTTGCACCCAGACAGAAAAATGTGTGCTCTGGAGGCCAAATTTTTTTTGAGCCCAAATTGGAAAACCCTTGACTGGACTTGATTCGGGGTGGAATTTCATGCTTAAAAATGGTGTTACTTGTTGTTTTTAAAAATCAAGCTTTTTGCACCCAGAGGAGGAAAACTCCTGACCCCGCGGTCAGAAAAAAGTGTGCTTTGGGGGCCAAATTTTTTTTGAGCCCAAATTGGAAAATCCTTGACTGGACTTGATTCGGGGTGGAATTTCATGCTTAAAAATGATATTACTTGCTGTTTTTAAAAATCAAGCTTTTTGCACCCAGAGTCAGAAAAAAGTGTGCTTTGGGGGCCAATTTTTTTTTGAGCCCAAATTGGAAAATCCTTGACTGGACTTGATTCGGGGTGGAATTTCATGCTTAAAAATGGTATTACTTGCTGTTTTTAAAAATCAAGCTTTTTGCACCCAGAGGAGGAAAACTCCTGACCCCGCGGTCAGAAAAAAGTGTGCTTTGGGGGCCAATTTTTTTTTGAGCCCAAATTGGAAAATCCTTGACTGGACTTGATTCGGGGTGGAATTTCATGCTTAAAAATGGTATTACTTGCTGTTTTTAAAAATCAAGCTTTTTGCACCCAGAGGAGGAAAACTCCTGACCCCGCGGTCAGAAAAAAGTGTGCTTTGGGGGCCAAATTTTTTTTGAGGCCAAATTGGAAAATCCTTGACTGGACTTGATTCGGGGTGGAATTTCATGCTTAAAAATGGTATTACTTGCTGTTTTTAAAAATCAAGCTTTTTGCACCCAGAGGAGGAAAACTCCTGACCCCGCGGTCAGAAAAATGTGTTCTCTGGAGGCCAAATTTTTTTTGAGCCCAAATTGGAAAATCCTTGACTGGACTTGATTCAAGGTGGAATTTCATGGTTAAAAATGGTATTACTTGCTGTTTTTAAAAATCAAGCTTTTTGCACCCAGAGGAGGAAAACTCCTGACCCCGCGGTCAGAAAAAAGTGTGCTTTGGGGGCCAAATTTTTTTTGAGCCCAAATTGGAAAATCCTTGACTGGACTTGATTCGGGGTGGAATTTCATGCTTAAAAATGCTATTACTTGCTGTTTTTAAAAATCAATCTTTTTGCACCCAGAATCAGAAAAAAGTGTGCTTTGGGGGCCAATTTTTTTTTGAGCCCAAATTGGAAAATCCTTGACTGGACTTGATTCGGGGTGGAATTTCATGCTTAAAAATGGTATTACTTGCTGTTTTTAAAAATCAAGCTTTTTGCACCCAGAGGAGGAAAACTCCTGACCCCGCGGTCAGAAAAAAGTGTGCTTTGGGGGCCAAATTTTTTTTGAGCCCAAATTGGAAAATCCTTGACTGGACTTGATTCGGGGTGGAATTTCCTGCTTAAAAATGCTATTACTTGCTGTTTTTAAAAATCAATCTTTTTGCACCCAGAATCAGAAAAAAGTGTGCTTTGGGGGCCAATTTTTTTTTGAGCCCAAATTGGAAAATCCTTGACTGGACTTGATTCGGGGTGGAATTTCATGCTTAAAAATGGTATTACTTGCTGTTTTTAAAAATCAAGCTTTTTGCACCCAGAGGAGGAAAACTCCTGACCCCGCGGTCAGAAAAAAGTGTGCTTTGGGGGCCAATTTTTTTTTGAGCCCAAATTGGAAAATCCTTGACTGGACTTGATTCGGGGTGGAATTTCATGCTTAAAAATGGTATTACTTGCTGTTTTTAAAAATCAAGCTTTTTGCACCCAGAGGAGGAAAACTCCTGACCCCGCGGTCAGAAAAAAGTGTGCTTTGGGGGCCAAATTTTTTTTGAGGCCAAATTGGAAAATCCTTGACTGGACTTGATTCGGGGTGGAATTTCATGCTTAAAAATGGTATTACTTGCTGTTTTTAAAAATCAAGCTTTTTGCACCCAGAGGAGGAAAACTCCTGACCCTGCGGTCAGAAAAAAGTGTGCTTTGGGGGCCAAATTTTTTTTGAGCCCAAATTGGAAAATCCTTGACTGGACTTGATTCGGGGTGGAATTTCATGCTTAAAAATGCTATTACTTGCTGTTTTTAAAAATCAAGCTTTTTGCACCCAGAGTCAGAAAAAAGTGTGCTTTGGGGGCCAATTTTTTTTTGAGCCCAAATTGGAAAATCCTTGACTGGACTTGATTCGGGGTGGAATTTCATGCTTAAAAATGCTATTACTTGCTGTTTTTAAAAATCAAGCTTTTTGCACCCAGAGGAGGAAAACTCCTGACCCCGCGGTCAGAAAAAAGTGTGCTTTGGGGGCCAATTTTTTTTTGAGCCCAAATTGGAAAATCCTTGACTGGACTTGATTCGGGGTGGAATTTCATGCTTAAAAATGGTATTACTTGCTGTTTTTAAAAATCAAGCTTTTTGCACCCAATGGAGGAAAACTCCTGACCCCGCGGTCAGAAAAAAGTGTGCTTTGGGGGCCAAATTTTTTTTGAGGCCAAATTGGAAAATCCTTGACTGGACTTGATTCGGGGTGGAATTTCATGCTTAAAAATGGTATTACTTGCTGTTTTTAAAAATCAAGCTTTTTGCACCCAGAGGAGGAAAACTCCTGACCCCGCGGTCAGAAAAAAGTGTGCTTTGGGGGCCAAATTTTTTTTGAGCCCAAATTGGAAAATCCTTGACTGGACTTGATTCCGGATGGAATTTCATGCTTAAAAATGGTATTACTTGCTGTTTTTAAAAATCAAGCTTTTTGCACGCAGAGGAGGAAAACTCCTGACCCCGCCGTCAGAAAAAAGTGTTCTTTGGGGGCCAATTTTTTTTGAGCCCAAATTGGAAAACCCTTGACTGGACTTGATTCCGGATGGAATTTCATGCTTAAAAATGGTATTACTTGCTGTTTTTAAAAATCAAGCTTTTTGCACGCAGAGGAGGAAAACTCCTGACCCCGCCGTCAGAAAAAAGTGTGCTTTGGGGGCCAAATTTTTTTTGAGCCCAAATTGGAAAATCCTTGACTGGACTTGATTTGGGGTGGAATTTCATGCTTAAAAATGGTATTACTTGCTGTTTTTAAAAATCAAGGTTTTTGCACCCAGAGGAGGAAAACTCCTGACCCCGCGGTCAGAAAAAAGTTTGCTTTGGGGGCCAAATTTTTTTTGAGCCCAAATTGGAAAATCCTTGACTGGACTTGATTCGGGGTGGAATTTCATGCTTAAAAAAGGTATTACTTGCTGTTTTTAAAAATCAAGCTTTTTGCACCCAGAGGAGGAAAACTCCTGACCCCGCGGTCAGAAAAAAGTGTGCTTTGGGGGCCAAATTTTTTTTGAGCCCAAATTGGAAAATCCTTGACTGGACTTGATTTGGGGTGGAATTTCATGCTTAAAAATGGTATTACTTGCTGTTTTTAAAAATCAAGCTTTTTGCACCCAGAGGAGGAAAAAAGTGTGCTTTGGGGGCCAATTTTTTTTTGAGCCCAAATTGGAAAACCCTTGACTGGACTTGATTCCGGATGGAATTTCATGCTTAAAAATGGTATTACTTGCTGTTTTTAAAAATCAAGCTTTTTGCACCCAGAGGAGGAAAACTCCTGACCCCGCCGTCAGAAAAAAGTGTGCTTTGGGGGACAAATTTTTTTTGAGCCCAAATTGGAAAATCCTTGACTGGACTTGATTCGGGGTGGAATTTCATGCTTAAAAATGGTATTACTTGCTGTTTTTAAAAATCAATCTTTTTGCACCCAGAGTCAGAAAAAAGTGTGCTTTGGGGGGCAATTTTTTTTTGAGCCCAAATTGGAAAATCCTTGACTGGACTTGATTCGGGGTGGAATTTCATGCTTAAAAATGGTGTTACTTGCTGTTTTTAAAAATCAAGCTTTTTGCACGCAGAGGAGGAAAACTCCTGACCCCGCGGTCAGAAAAAAGTGTGCTTTGGGGGCCAAATTTTTTTTGACCCCAAATTGGAAAATCCTTGACTGGACTTGATTCGGGGTGGAATTTCATGCTTAAAAATGGTATTACTTGCTGTTTTTAAAAATCAATCTTTTTGCACGCAGAGGAGGAAAACTCCTGACCCCGCGGTGAGAAAAAAGTGTGCTTTGGGGGCCAATTTTTTTTTGAGCCCAAATTGGAAAACCCTTGACTGGACTTGATTCGGGGTGGAATTTCATGCTTAAAAATGCTATTACTTGCTGTTTTTAAAAATCAATCTTTTTGCACCCAGACAGAAAAATGTGTGCTCTGGAGGCCAAATTTTTTTTGAGCCCAAATTGGAAAATCCTTGACTGGACTTGATTAGGGGTGGAATTTCATGCTTAAAAATGGTATTACTTGCTGTTTTTAAAAATCAAGCTTTTTGCACCCAGAGGAGGAAAACTCCTGACCCCGCGGTCAGAAAAATGTGTTCTCTGGAGGCCAAATTTTTTTTGAGCCCAAATTGGAAAATCCTTGACTGGACTTGATTCAGGGTGGAATTTCATGGTTAAAAATGGTATTACTTGCTGTTTTTAAAAATCAAGCTTTTTACACCCAGAGGAGGAAAACTCCTGACCCCGCGGTCAGAAAAAAGTGTGCTTTGGGGGCCAAATTTTTTTTGAGCCCAAATTGGAAAATCCTTGACTGGACTTGATTCGGGGTGGAATTTCATGCTTAAAAATGCTATTACTTGCTGTTTTTAAAAATCAATCTTTTTGCACCCAGAATCAGAAAAAAGTGTGCTTTGGGGGTCAATTTTTTTTTGAGCCCAAATTGGAAAATCCTTGACTGGACTTGATTCGGGGTGGAATTTCATGCTTAAAAATGGTATTACTTGCTGTTTTTAAAAATCAAGCTTTTTGCACCCAGAGGAGGAAAACTCCTGACCCCGCGGTCAGAAAAAAGTGTGCTTTGGGGGCCAAATTTTTTTTGAGCCCAAATTGGAAAATCCTTGACTGGACTTGATTCGGGGTGGAATTTCATGCTTAAAAATGGTATTACTTGCTGTTTTTAAAAATCAAGCTTTTTGCACCCAGAGGAGGAAAAAAGTGTGCTTTGGGGGCCAATTTTTTTTTGAGCCCAAATTGGAAAACCCTTGACTGGACTTGATTCCGGATGGAATTTCATGCTTAAAAATGGTATTACTTGCTGTTTTTAAAAATCAAGCTTTTTGAACACAGAGGAGGAAAACTCCTGACCCCGCCGTCAGAAAAAAGTGTGCTTTGGGGGACAAATTTTTTTTGAGCCCAAATTGGAAAATCCTTGACTGGACTTGAATTGGGGTGGAATTTCATGCTTAAAAATGGTATTACTTGCTGTTTTTAAAAATCAATCTTTTTGCACCCAGAGTCAGAAAAAAGTGTGCTTTGGGGGCCAATTTTTTTTTGAGCCCAAATTGGAAAATCCTTGACTGGACTTGATTCGGGGTGGAATTTCATGCTTAAAAATGGTGTTACTTGCTGTTTTTAAAAATCAAGCTTTTTGCACCCAGAGTCAGAAAAAAGTGTGCTTTGGGGGCCAATTTTTTTTTGAGCAAAAATTGGAAAACCCTTGACTGGACTTGATTCCGGATGGAATTTCATGCTTAAAAATGGTATTACTTGCTGTTTTTAAAAATCAAGCTTTTTGCACGCAGAGGAGGAAAACTCCTGACCCCGCCGTCAGAAAAAAGTGTGCTTTGGGGGCCAAATTTTTTTTGAGCCCAAATTGGAAAATCCTTGACTGGACTTGATTCGGGGTGGAATTTCATGCTTAAAAATGGTATTACTTGCTGTTTTTAAAAATCAAGCTTTTTGCACCCAGAGGAGGAAAACTCCTGACCCCGCGGTCAGAAAAAAGTGTGCTTTGGGGGCCAAATTTTTTTTGAGCCCAAATTGGAAAATCCTTGACTGGACTTGATTCGGGGTGGAATTTCATGCTTAAAAATGCTATTACTTGCTGTTTTTAAAAATCAATCTTTTTGCACCCAGAATCAGAAAAAACTGTCCTTTGGGGGCCAATTTTTTTTGAGCCCAAATTGGAAAATCCTTGACTGGACTTGATTTGGGGTGGAATTTCATGCTTAAAAATGGTATTACTTGCTGTTTTTAAAAATCAAGCTTTTTGCACCCAGAGGAGGAAAACTCCTGACCCCGCGGTCAGAAAAAAGTGTGCTTTGGGGGCCAAATTTTTTTTGAGCCCAAATTGGAAAATCCTTGACTGGACTTGATTCGGGGTGGAATTTCATGCTTAAAAATGGTATTACTTGCTGTTTTTAAAAATCAATCTTTTTGCACCCAGAGTAAGAAAAAAGTGTGCTTTGGGGGGCAATTTTTTTTTGAGCCCAAATTGGAAAATCCTTGACTGGACTTGATTCGGGGTGGAATTTCATGCTTAAAAATGGTGTTACTTGCTGTTTTTAAAAATCAAGCTTTTTGCACGCAGAGGAGGAAAACTCCTGACACCGCGGTCAGAAAAAAGTGTGCTTTGGGGGCCAATTTTTTTTTGAGCCCAAATTGGAAAACCCTTGACTGGACTTGATTCGGGGTGGAATTTCATGCTTAAAAATGGTATTACTTGCTGTTTTTAAAAATCAAGCTTTTTGCACCCAGAGTCAGAAAAAAGTGTGCTTTGGGGGCCAATTTTTTTTTGAGCCCAAATTGGAAAATCCTTGACTGGACTTGATTCGGGGTGGAATTTCATGCTTAAAAATGGTATTACTTGCTGTTTTTAAAAATCAATCTTTTTGCACCCAGACAGAAAAAAGTGTGCTTCGGGGGCCAAATTTTTTTGAGCCCAAATTGGAAAATCCTTGACTGGACTTGATTCGGGGTGGAATTTCATGCTTAAAAATGGTATTACTTGCTGTTTTTAAAAATCAAGCTTTTTGCACCCAGAGGAGGAAAACTCCTGACCCCGCGGTCAGAAAAATGTGTTCTCTGGAGGCCAAATTTTTTTTGAGCCCAAATTGGAAAATCCTTGACTGGACTTGATTCAAGGTGGAATTTCATGGTTAAAAATGGTATTACTTGCTGTTTTTAAAAATCAAGCTTTTTGCACCCAGAGGAGGAAAACTCCTGACCCCGCGGTCAGAAAAAAGTGTGCTTTGGGGGCCAATTTTTTTTTGAGCCCAAATTGGAAAATCCTTGACTGGACTTGATTCGGGGTGGAATTTCATGCTTAAAAATGGTATTACTTGCTGTTTTTAAAAATCAAGCTTTTTGCACCCAGAGTCAGAAAAAAGTGTGCTTTGGGGGGCAATTTTTTTTTGAGCCCAAATTGGAAAATCCTTGACTGGACTTGATTCGGGGTGGAATTTCATGCTTAAAAATGGTGTTACTTGCTGTTTTTAAAAATCAAGCTTTTTGCACGCAGAGGAGGAAAACTCCTGACACCGCGGTCAGAAAAAAGTGTGCTTTGGGGGCCAATTTTTTTTTGAGCCCAAATTGGAAAACCCTTGACTGGACTTGATTCGGGGTGGAATTTCATGCTTAAAAATGGTATTACTTGCTGTTTTTAAAAATCAAGCTTTTTGCACCCAGAGTCAGAAAAAAGTGTGCTTTGGGGGCCAATTTTTTTTTGAGCCCAAATTGGAAAATCCTTGACTGGACTTGATTCGGAGTGGAATTTCATGCTTAAAAATGGTATTACTTGCTGTTTTTAAAAATCAATCTTTTTGCACCCAGACAGAAAAATGTGTGCTCTGGAGGCCAAATTTTTTTTGAGCCCAAATTGGAAAATCCTTGACTGGACTTGATTCGGGGTGGAATTTCATGCTTAAAAATGGTGTTACTTGCTGTTTTTAAAAATCAAGCTTTTTGCACCCAGAGGAGGAAAACTCCTGACCCCGCGGTCAGAAAAAAGTGTGCTTCGGGGGCCAAATTTTTTTGAGCCCAAATTGGAAAATCCTTGACTGGACTTGATTCGGGGTGGAATTTCATGCTTAAAAATGGTATTACTTGCTGTTTTTAAAAATCAAGCTTTTTGCACCCAGAGGAGGAAAACTCCTGACCCCGCGGTCAGAAAAATGTGTTCTCTGGAGGCCAAATTTTTTTTGAGCCCAAATTGGAAAATCCTTGACTGGACTTGATTCGGGGTGGAATTTCATGCTTAAAAATGGTATTACTTGCTGTTTTTAAAAATCAATCTTTTTGCACCCAGACAGAAAAAAGTGTGCTTCGGGGGCCAAATTTTTTTGAGCCCAAATTGGAAAATCCTTGACTGGACTTGATTCGGGGTGGAATTTCATGCTTAAAAATGGTATTACTTGCTGTTTTTAAAAATCAAGCTTTTTGCACCCAGAGGAGGAAAACTCCTGACCCCGCGGTCAGAAAAATGTGTTCTCTGGAGGCCAAATTTTTTTTGAGCCCAAATTGGAAAATCCTTGACTGGACTTGATTCAAGGTGGAATTTCATGGTTAAAAATGGTATTACTTGCTGTTTTTAAAAATCAAGCTTTTTGCACCCAGAGGAGGAAAACTCCTGACCCCGTGGTCAGAAAAAAGTGTGCTTTGGGGGCCAAATTTTTTTTGAGCCCAAATTGGAAAATCCTTGACTGGACTTGATTCGGGGTGGAATTTCATGCTTAAAAATGCTATTACTTGCTGTTTTTAAAAATCAATCTTTTTGCACCCAGAATCAGAAAAAAGTGTGCTTTGGGGGCCAATTTTTTTTTGAGCCCAAATTGGAAAATCCTTGACTGGACTTGATTCGGGGTGGAATTTCATGCTTAAAAATGGTATTACTTGCTGTTTTTAAAAATCAAGCTTTTTGCACCCAGAGTCAGAAAAAAGTGTGCTTTGGGGGGCAATTTTTTTTTGAGCCCAAATTGGAAAATCCTTGACTGGACTTGATTCGGGGTGGAATTTCATGCTTAAAAATGGTGTTACTTGCTGTTTTTAAAAATCAAGCTTTTTGCACGCAGAGGAGGAAAACTCCTGACACCGCGGTCAGAAAAAAGTGTGCTTTGGGGGCCAATTTTTTTTTGAGCCCAAATTGGAAAACCCTTGACTGGACTTGATTCGGGGTGGAATTTCATGCTTAAAAATGGTATTACTTGTTGTTTTTAAAAATCAAGCTTTTTGCACCCAGAGGAGGAAAACTCCTGACCCCGCGGTCAGAAAAATGTGTTCTCTGGAGGCCAAATTTTTTTTGAGCCCAAATTGGAAAATCCTTGACTGGACTTGATTCAGGGTGGAATTTCATGGTTAAAAATGGTATTACTTGCTGTTTTTAAAAATCAAGCTTTTTGCACCCAGAGGAGGAAAATTCCTGACCCCGCGGTCAGAAAAAAGTGTGCTTTGGGGGCCAAATTTTTTTTGAGCCCAAATTGGAAAATCCTTGACTGGACTTGATTCGGGGTGGAATTTCATGCTTAAAAATGCTATTACTTGCTGTTTTTAAAAATCAATCTTTTTGCACCCAGAATCAGAAAAAAGTGTGCTTTGGGGGCCAATTTTTTTTTGAGCCCAAATTGGAAAATCCTTGACTGGACTTGATTCGGGGTGGAATTTCATGCTTAAAAATGGTATTACTTGCTGTTTTTAAAAATCAAGCTTTTTGCACCCAGAGGAGGAAAATTCCTGACCCCGCGGTCAGAAAAAAGTGTGCTTTGGGGGCCAAATTTTTTTTGAGCCCAAATTGGAAAATCCTTGACTGGACTTGATTCGGGGTGGAATTTCCTGCTTAAAAATGCTATTACTTGCTGTTTTTAAAAATCAATCTTTTTGCACCCAGAATCAGAAAAAAGTGTGCTTTGGGGGCCAATTTTTTTTTGAGCCCAAATTGGAAAATCCTTGACTGGACTTGATTCGGGGTGGAATTTCATGCTTAAAAATGGTATTACTTGCTGTTTTTAAAAATCAAGCTTTTTGCACCCAGAGGAGGAAAACTCCTGACCCCGCGGTGAGAAAAAAGTGTGCTTTGGGGGCCAATTTTTTTTTGAGCCCAAATTGAAAAACCCTTGACTGGACTTGATTCCGGATGGAATTTCATGCTTAAAAATGGTATTACTTGCTGTTTTTAAAAATCAAGCTTTTTGCACCCAGAGTCAGAAAAAAGTGTGCTTTGGGGGCCAATTTTTTTTTGAGCCCAAATTGGAAAATCCTTGACTGGACTTGATTCGGAGTGGAATTTCATGCTTAAAAATGGTATTACTTGCTGTTTTTAAAAATCAATCTTTTTGCACCCAGACAGAAAAATGTGTGCTCTGGAGGCCAAATTTTTTTTGAGCCCAAATTTGAAAATCCTTGACTGGACTTGATTCGGGGTGGAATTTCATGCTTAAAAATGGTGTTACTTGCTGTTTTTAAAAATCAAGCTTTTTGCACCCAGAGGAGGAAAACTCCTGACCCCCCGCGGTCAGAAAAAAGTGTGCTTCGGGGGCCAAATTTTTTTGAGCCCAAATTGGAAAATCCTTGACTGGACTTGATTCGGGGTGGAATTTCATGCTTAAAAATGGTATTACTTGCTGTTTTTAAAAATCAAGCTTTTTGCACCCAGAGGAGGAAAACTCCTGACCCCGCGGTCAGAAAAATGTGTTCTCTGGAGGCCGAATTTTTTTTGAGCCCAAATTGGAAAATCCTTGACTGGACTTGATTCAGGGTGGAATTTCATGGTTAAAAATGGTATTACTTGCTGTTTTTAAAAATCAAGCTTTTTGCACCCAGAGGAGGAAAATTCCTGACCCCGCGGTCAGAAAAAAGTGTGCTTTGGGGGCCAAATTTTTTTTGAGCCCAAATTGGAAAATCCTTGACTGGACTTGATTCGGGGTGGAATTTCATGCTTAAAAATGCTATTACTTGCTGTTTTTAAAAATCAATCTTTTTGCACCCAGAATCAGAAAAAAGTGTGCTTTGGGGGCCAATTTTTTTTTGAGCCCAAATTGGAAAATCCTTGACTGGACTTGATTCGGGGTGGAATTTCATGCTTAAAAATGGTATTACTTGCTGTTTTTAAAAATCAAGCTTTTTGCACCCAGAGGAGGAAAACTCCTGACCCCGCGGTCAGAAAAAAGTGTGCTTTGGGGGCCAAATTTTTTTTGAGCCCAAATTGGAAAACCTTGACTGGACTTGATTCGGGGTGGAATTTCCTGCTTAAAAATGCTATTACTTGCTGTTTTTAAAAATCAATCTTTTTGCACCCAGAATCAGAAAAAAGTGTGCTTTGGGGGCCAATTTTTTTTTGAGCCCAAATTGGAAAATCCTTGACTGGACTTGATTCGGGGTGGAATTTCATGCTTAAAAATGGTATTACTTGCTGTTTTTAAAAATCAAGCTTTTTGCACCCAGAGGAGGAAAACTCCTGACCCCGCGGTGAGAAAAAAGTGTGCTTTGGGGGCCAATTTTTTTTTGAGCCCAAATTGGAAAATCCTTGACTGGACTTGATTCGGGGTGGAATTTCATGCTTAAAAATGGTATTACTTGCTGTTTTTAAAAATCAAGCTTTTTGCACCCAGAGGAGGAAAACTCCTGACCCCGCGGTCAGAAAAAAGTGTGCTTTGGGGGCCAAATTTTTTTTGAGCCCAAATTGGAAAATCCTTGACTGGACTTGATTCGGGGTGGAATTTCATGCTTAAAAATGGTATTACTTGCTGTTTTTAAAAATTAAGATTTTTGCACCCAGAGGAGGAAAACTCCTGACCCCGCGGTCAGAAAAAAGTGTGCTTTGGGGGCCAAATTTTTTTTGAGCCCAAATTGGAAAATCCTTGACTGGACTTGATTCGGGGTGGAATTTCATGCTTAAAAATGCTATTACTTGCTGTTTTTAAAAATCAAGCTTTTTGCACCCAGAGTCAGAAAAAAGTGTGCTTTGGGGGCCAATTTTTTTTTGTGCCCAAATTGGAAAACCCTTGACTGGACTTGATTCCGGATGGAATTTCATGCTTAAAAATGGTATTACTTGCTGTTTTTAAAAATCAAGCTTTTTGCACGCAGAGGAGGAAAACTCCTGACCCCGCCGTCAGAAAAAAGTGTGCTTTGGGGGCCAATTTTTTTTTGAGCCCAAATTGGAAAACCCTTGACTGGACTTGATTCCGGATGGAATTTCATGCTTAAAAATGGTATTACTTGCTGTTTTTAAAAATCAAGCTTTTTGCACGCAGAGGAGGAAAACTCCTGACCCCGCCGTCAGAAAAAAGTGTGCTTTGGGGGCCAAATTTTTTTTGAGCCCAAATTGGAAAATCCTTGACTGGACTTGATTCGGGGTGGAATTTCATGCTTAAAAATGCTATTACTTGCTGTTTTTAAAAATCAATCTTTTTGCACCCAGAATCAGAAAAAAGTGTGCTTTGGGGGCCAATTTTTTTTTGAGCCCAAATTGGAAAATCCTTGACTGGACTTGATTCGGGGTGGAATTTCATGCTTAAAAATGGTATTACTTGCTGTTTTTAAAAATCAAGCTTTTTGCACCCAGAGGAGGAAAAAAGTGTGCTTTGGGGGGCAATTTTTTTTTGAGCCCAAATTGGAAAATCCTTGACTGGACTTGATTCGGGGTGGAATTTCATGCTTAAAAATGGTGTTACTTGCTGTTTTTAAAAATCAAGCTTTTTGCACGCAGAGGAGGAAAACTCCTGACACCGCGGTCAGAAAAAAGTGTGCTTTGGGGGCCAATTTTTTTTTGAGCCCAAATTGGAAAACCCTTGACTGGACTTGATTCGGGGTGGAATTTCATGCTTAAAAATGGTATTACTTGCTGTTTTTAAAAATCAAGCTTTTTGCACCCAGAGTCAGAAAAAAGTGTGCTTTGGGGGCCAATTTTTTTTTGAGCCCAAATTGGAAAATCCTTGACTGGACTTGATTCGGGGTGGAATTTCATGCTTAAAAATGGTATTACTTGCTGTTTTTAAAAATCAAGCTTTTTGCACCCAGAGGAGGAAAACTCCTGACCCCGCGGTGAGAAAAAAGTGTGCTTTGGGGGCCAATTTTTTTTTGAGCCCAAATTGGAAAATCCTTGACTGGACTTGATTCGGGGTGGAATTTCATGCTTAAAAATGGTATTACTTGCTGTTTTTAAAAATCAAGCTTTTTGCACCCAGAGGAGGAAAACTCCTGACCCCGTGGTCAGAAAAAAGTGTGCTTTGGGGGCCAAATTTTTTTTGAGCCCAAATTGGAAAATCCTTGACTGGACTTGATTCGGGGTGGAATTTCCTGCTTAAAAATGCTATTACTTGCTGTTTTTAAAAATCAATCTTTTTGCACCCAGAATCAGAAAAAAGTGTGCTTTGGGGGCCAATTTTTTTTTGAGCCCAAATTGGAAAATCCTTGACTGGACTTGATTCGGGGTGGAATTTCATGCTTAAAAATGGTATTACTTGCTGTTTTTAAAAATCAAGCTTTTTGCACCCAGAGGAGGAAAACTCCTGACCCCGCGGTGAGAAAAAAGTGTGCTTTGGGGGCCAATTTTTTTTTGAGCCCAAATTGGAAAATCCTTGACTGGACTTGATTCGGGGTGGAATTTCATGCTTAAAAATGGTATTACTTGCTGTTTTTAAAAATCAAGCTTTTTGCACCCAGAGGAGGAAAACTCCTGACCCCGCGGTCAGAAAAAAGAGTGCTTTGGGGGCCAAATTTTTTTTGAGCCCAAATTGGAAAATCCTTGACTGGACTTGATTCGGGGTGGAATTTCATGCTTAAAAATGGTATTACTTGCTGTTTTTAAAAATTAAGCTTTTTGCACCCAGAGGAGGAAAACTCCTGACCCCGCGGTCAGAAAAAAGTGTGCTTTGGGGGCCAAATTTTTTTTGAGCCCAAATTGGAAAATCCTTGACTGGACTTGATTCGGGGTGGAATTTCATGCTTAAAAATGCTATTACTTGCTGTTTTTAAAAATCAAGCTTTTTGCACCCAGAGTCAGAAAAAAGTGTGCTTTGGGGGCCAATTTTTTTTTGTGCCCAAATTGAAAAAACCCTTGACTGGACTTGATTCCGGATGGAATTTCATGCTTAAAAATGGTATTACTTGCTGTTTTTAAAAATCAAGCTTTTTGCACGCAGAGGAGGAAAACTCCTGACCCCGCCGTCAGAAAAAAGTGTGCTTTGGGGGCCAATTTTTTTTTGAGCCCAAATTGGAAAACCCTTGACTGGACTTGATTCCGGATGGAATTTCATGCTTAAAAATGGTATTACTTGCTGTTTTTAAAAATCAAGCTTTTTGCACCCAGAGTCAGAAAAAAGTGTGCTTTGGGGGCCAATTTTTTTTTGAGCCCAAATTGGAAAATCCTTGACTGGACTTGATTCGGAGTGGAATTTCATGCTTAAAAATGGTATTACTTGCTGTTTTTAAAAATCAATCTTTTTGCACCCAGACAGAAAAATGTGTGCTCTGGAGGCCAAATTTTTTTTGAGCCCAAATTGGAAAATCCTTGACTGGACTTGATTCGGGGTGGAATTTCATGCTTAAAAATGGTGTTACTTGCTGTTTTTAAAAATCAAGCTTTTTGCACCCAGAGGAGGAAAACTCCTGACCCCGCGGTCAGAAAAAAGTGTGCTTCGGGGGCCAAATTTTTTTGAGCCCAAATTGGAAAATCCTTGACTGGACTTGATTCGGGGTGGAATTTCATGCTTAAAAATGGTATTACTTGCTGTTTTTAAAAATCAAGCTTTTTGCACCCAGAGGAGGAAAACTCCTGACCCCGCGGTCAGAAAAATGTGTTCTCTGGAGGCCAAATTTTTTTTGAGCCCAAATTGGAAAATCCTTGACTGGACTTGATTCAGGGTGGAATTTCATGGTTAAAAATGGTATTACTTGCTGTTTTTAAAAATCAAGCTTTTTGCACCCAGAGGAGGAAAATTCCTGACCCCGCGGTCAGAAAAAAGTGTGCTTTGGGGGCCAAATTTTTTTTGAGCCCAAATTGGAAAATCCTTGACTGGACTTGATTCGGGGTGGAATTTCATGCTTAAAAATGCTATTACTTGCTGTTTTTAAAAATCAATCTTTTTGCACCCAGAATCAGAAAAAAGTGTGCTTTGGGGGCCAATTTTTTTTTGAGCCCAAATTGGAAAATCCTTGACTGGACTTGATTCGGGGTGGAATTTCATGCTTAAAAATGGTATTACTTGCTGTTTTTAAAAATCAAGCTTTTTGCACCCAGAGGAGGAAAACTCCTGACCCCGCGGTCAGAAAAAAGTGTGCTTTGGGGGCCAAATTTTTTTTGAGCCCAAATTGGAAAATCCTTGACTGGACTTGATTCGGGGTGGAATTTCCTGCTTAAAAATGCTATTACTTGCTGTTTTTAAAAATCAATCTTTTTGCACCCAGAATCAGAAAAAAGTGTGCTTTGGGGGCCAATTTTTTTTTGAGCCCAAATTGGAAAATCCTTGACTGGACTTGATTCGGGGTGGAATTTCATGCTTAAAAATGGTATTACTTGCTGTTTTTAAAAATCAAGCTTTTTGCACCCAGAGGAGGAAAACACCTGACCCCGCGGTGAGAAAAAAGTGTGCTTTGGGGGCCAATTTTTTTTTGAGCCCAAATTGGAAAATCCTTGACTGGACTTGATTCGGGGTGGAATTTCATGCTTAAAAATGGTATTACTTGCTGTTTTTAAAAATCAAGCTTTTTGCACCCAGAGGAGGAAAACTCCTGACCCCGCGGTCAGAAAAAAGTGTGCTTTGGGGGCCAAATTTTTTTTGAGCCCAAATTGGAAAATCCTTGACTGGACTTGATTCGGGGTGGAATTTCCTGCTTAAAAATGCTATTACTTGCTGTTTTTAAAAATCAATCTTTTTGCACCCAGAATCAGAAAAAAGTGTGCTTTGGGGGCCAATTTTTTTTTGAGCCCAAATTGGAAAATCCTTGACTGGACTTGATTCGGGGTGGAATTTCATGCTTAAAAATGGTATTACTTGCTGTTTTTAAAAATCAAGCTTTTTGCACCCAGAGGAGGAAAACACCTGACCCCGCGGTGAGAAAAAAGTGTGCTTTGGGGGCCAATTTTTTTTTGAGCCCAAATTGGAAAATCCTTGACTGGACTTGATTCGGGGTGGAATTTCATGCTTAAAAATGGTATTACTTGCTGTTTTTAAAAATCAAGCTTTTTGCACCCAGAGGAGGAAAACTCCTGACCCCGCGGTCAGAAAAAAGTGTGCTTTGGGGGCCAAATTTTTTTTGAGCCCAAATTGGAAAATCCTTGACTGGACTTGATTCGGGGTGGAATTTCATGCTTAAAAATGGTATTACTTGCTGTTTTTAAAAATTAAGCTTTTTGCACCCAGAGGAGGAAAACTCCTGACCCCGCGGTCAGAAAAAAGTGTGCTTTGGGGGCCAAATTTTTTTTGAGCCCAAATTGGAAAATCCTTGACTGGACTTGATTCGGGGTGGAATTTCATGCTTAAAAATGCTATTACTTGCTGTTTTTAAAAATCAAGCTTTTTGCACCCAGAGTCAGAAAAAAGTGTGCTTTGGGGGCCAATTTTTTTTTGTGCCCAAATTGGAAAACCCTTGACTGGACTTGATTCCGGATGGAATTTCATGCTTAAAAATGGTATTACTTGCTGTTTTTAAAAATCAAGCTTTTTGCACGCAGAGGAGGAAAACTCCTGACCCCGCCGTCAGAAAAAAGTGTGCTTTGGGGGCCAATTTTTTTTTGAGCCCAAATTGGAAAACCCTTGACTGGACTTGATTCCGGATGGAATTTCATGCTTAAAAATGGTATTACTTGCTGTTTTTAAAAATCAAGCTTTTTGCACGCAGAGGAGGAAAACTCCTGACCCCGCCGTCAGAAAAAAGTGTGCTTTGGGGGCCAAATTTTTTTTGAGCCCAAATTGGAAAATCCTTGACTGGACTTGATTCGGGGTGGAATTTCCTGCTTAAAAATGCTATTACTTGCTGTTTTTAAAAATCAATCTTTTTGCACCCAGAATCAGAAAAAAGTGTGCTTTGGGGGCCAATTTTTTTTTGAGCCCAAATTGGAAAATCCTTGACTGGACTTGATTCGGGGTGGAATTTCATGCTTAAAAATGGTATTACTTGCTGTTTTTAAAAATCAAGCTTTTTGCACCCAGAGGAGGAAAACTCCTGACCCCGCGGTCAGAAAAAAGTGTGCTTTGGGGGCCAAATTTTTTTTGAGCCCAAATTGGAAAACCCTTGACTGGACTTGATTCCGGATGGAATTTCATGCTTAAAAATGGTATTACTTGCTGTTTTTAAAAATCAAGCTTTTTGCACCCAGAGTCAGAAAAAAGTGTGCTTTGGGGGCCAATTTTTTTTTGAGCCCAAATTGGAAAATCCTTGACTGGACTTGATTCGGAGTGGAATTTCATGCTTAAAAATGGTATTACTTGCTGTTTTTAAAAATCAATCTTTTTGCACCCAGACAGAAAAATGTGTGCTCTGGAGGCCAAATTTTTTTTGAGCCCAAATTTGAAAATCCTTGACTGGACTTGATTCGGGGTGGAATTTCATGCTTAAAAATGGTGTTACTTGCTGTTTTTAAAAATCAAGCTTTTTGCACCCAGAGGAGGAAAACTCCTGACCCCGCGGTCAGAAAAAAGTGTGCTTCGGGGGCCAAATTTTTTTGAGCCCAAATTGGAAAATCCTTGACTGGACTTGATTCGGGGTGGAATTTCATGCTTAAAAATGGTATTACTTGCTGTTTTTAAAAATCAAGCTTTTTGCACCCAGAGGAGGAAAACTCCTGACCCCGCGGTCAGAAAAATGTGTTCTCTGGAGGCCGAATTTTTTTTGAGCCCAAATTGGAAAATCCTTGACTGGACTTGATTCAGGGTGGAATTTCATGGTTAAAAATGGTATTACTTGCTGTTTTTAAAAATCAAGCTTTTTGCACCCAGAGGAGGAAAATTCCTGACCCCGCGGTCAGAAAAAAGTGTGCTTTGGGGGCCAAATTTTTTTTGAGCCCAAATTGGAAAATCCTTGACTGGACTTGATTCGGGGTGGAATTTCATGCTTAAAAATGCTATTACTTGCTGTTTTTAAAAATCAATCTTTTTGCACCCAGAATCAGAAAAAAGTGTGCTTTGGGGGCCAATTTTTTTTTGAGCCCAAATTGGAAAATCCTTGACTGGACTTGATTCGGGGTGGAATTTCATGCTTAAAAATGGTATTACTTGCTGTTTTTAAAAATCAAGCTTTTTGCACCCAGAGGAGGAAAACTCCTGACCCCGCGGTCAGAAAAAAGTGTGCTTTGGGGGCCAAATTTTTTTTGAGCCCAAATTGGAAAATCCTTGACTGGACTTGATTCGGGGTGGAATTTCCTGCTTAAAAATGCTATTACTTGCTGTTTTTAAAAATCAATCTTTTTGCACCCAGAATCAGAAAAAAGTGTGCTTTGGGGGCCAATTTTTTTTTGAGCCCAAATTGGAAAATCCTTGACTGGACTTGATTCGGGGTGGAATTTCATGCTTAAAAATGGTATTACTTGCTGTTTTTAAAAATCAAGCTTTTTGCACCCAGAGGAGGAAAACTCCTGACCCCGCGGTCAGAAAAAAGTGTGCTTTGGGGGCCAAATTTTTTTTGAGCCCAAATTGGAAAACCCTTGACTGGACTTGATTCCGGATGGAATTTCATGCTTAAAAATGGTATTACTTGCTGTTTTTAAAAATCAAGCTTTTTGCACCCAGAGTCAGAAAAAAGTGTGCTTTGGGGGCCAATTTTTTTTTGAGCCCAAATTGGAAAATCCTTGACTGGACTTGATTCGGAGTGGAATTTCATGCTTAAAAATGGTATTACTTGCTGTTTTTAAAAATCAATCTTTTTGCACCCAGACAGAAAAATGTGTGCTCTGGAGGCCAAATTTTTTTTGAGCCCAAATTTGAAAATCCTTGACTGGACTTGATTCGGGGTGGAATTTCATGCTTAAAAATGGTGTTACTTGCTGTTTTTAAAAATCAAGCTTTTTGCACCCAGAGGAGGAAAACTCCTGACCCCGCGGTCAGAAAAAAGTGTGCTTCGGGGGCCAAATTTTTTTGAGCCCAAATTGGAAAATCCTTGACTGGACTTGATTCGGGGTGGAATTTCATGCTTAAAAATGGTATTACTTGCTGTTTTTAAAAATCAAGCTTTTTGCACCCAGAGGAGGAAAACTCCTGACCCCGCGGTCAGAAAAATGTGTTCTCTGGAGGCCGAATTTTTTTTGAGCCCAAATTGGAAAATCCTTGACTGGACTTGATTCAGGGTGGAATTTCATGGTTAAAAATGGTATTACTTGCTGTTTTTAAAAATCAAGCTTTTTGCACCCAGAGGAGGAAAATTCCTGACCCCGCGGTCAGAAAAAAGTGTGCTTTGGGGGCCAAATTTTTTTTGAGCCCAAATTGGAAAATCCTTGACTGGACTTGATTCGGGGTGGAATTTCATGCTTAAAAATGCTATTACTTGCTGTTTTTAAAAATCAATCTTTTTGCACCCAGAATCAGAAAAAAGTGTGCTTTGGGGGCCAATTTTTTTTTGAGCCCAAATTGGAAAATCCTTGACTGGACTTGATTCGGGGTGGAATTTCATGCTTAAAAATGGTATTACTTGCTGTTTTTAAAAATCAAGCTTTTTGCACCCAGAGGAGGAAAACTCCTGACCCCGCGGTCAGAAAAAAGTGTGCTTTGGGGGCCAAATTTTTTTTGAGCCCAAATTGGAAAATCCTTGACTGGACTTGATTCGGGGTGGAATTTCCTGCTTAAAAATGCTATTACTTGCTGTTTTTAAAAATCAATCTTTTTGCACCCAGAATCAGAAAAAAGTGTGCTTTGGGGGCCAATTTTTTTTTGAGCCCAAATTGGAAAATCCTTGACTGGACTTGATTCGGGGTGGAATTTCATGCTTAAAAATGGTATTACTTGCTGTTTTTAAAAATCAAGCTTTTTGCACCCAGAGGAGGAAAACTCCTGACCCCGCGGTGAGAAAAAAGTGTGCTTTGGGGGCCAATTTTTTTTTGAGCCCAAATTGGAAAATCCTTGACTGGACTTGATTCGGGGTGGAATTTCATGCTTAAAAATGGTATTACTTGCTGTTTTTAAAAATCAAGCTTTTTGCACCCAGAGGAGGAAAACTCCTGACCCCGCGGTCAGAAAAAAGTGTGCTTTGGGGGCCAAATTTTTTTTGAGCCCAAATTGGAAAATCCTTGACTGGACTTGATTCGGGGTGGAATTTCATGCTTAAAAATGGTATTACTTGCTGTTTTTAAAAATTAAGATTTTTGCACCCAGAGGAGGAAAACTCCTGACCCCGCGGTCAGAAAAAAGTGTGCTTTGGGGGCCAAATTTTTTTTGAGCCCAAATTGGAAAATCCTTGACTGGACTTGATTCGGGGTGGAATTTCATGCTTAAAAATGCTATTACTTGCTGTTTTTAAAAATCAAGCTTTTTGCACCCAGAGTCAGAAAAAAGTGTGCTTTGGGGGCCAATTTTTTTTTGTGCCCAAATTGGAAAACCCTTGACTGGACTTGATTCCGGATGGAATTTCATGCTTAAAAATGGTATTACTTGCTGTTTTTAAAAATCAAGCTTTTTGCACGCAGAGGAGGAAAACTCCTGACCCCGCCGTCAGAAAAAAGTGTGCTTTGGGGGCCAATTTTTTTTTGAGCCCAAATTGGAAAACCCTTGACTGGACTTGATTCCGGATGGAATTTCATGCTTAAAAATGGTATTACTTGCTGTTTTTAAAAATCAAGCTTTTTGCACGCAGAGGAGGAAAACTCCTGACCCCGCCGTCAGAAAAAAGTGTGCTTTGGGGGCCAAATTTTTTTTGAGCCCAAATTGGAAAATCCTTGACTGGACTTGATTCGGGGTGGAATTTCATGCTTAAAAATGCTATTACTTGCTGTTTTTAAAAATCAATCTTTTTGCACCCAGAATCAGAAAAAAGTGTGCTTTGGGGGCCAATTTTTTTTTGAGCCCAAATTGGAAAATCCTTGACTGGACTTGATTCGGGGTGGAATTTCATGCTTAAAAATGGTATTACTTGCTGTTTTTAAAAATCAAGCTTTTTGCACCCAGAGGAGGAAAACTCCTGACCCCGCGGTCAGAAAAAAGTGTGCTTTGGGGGCCAAATTTTTTTTGAGCCCAAATTGGAAAATCCTTGACTGGACTTGATTCGGGGTGGAATTTCATGCTTAAAAATGCTATTACTTGCTGTTTTTAAAAATCAATCTTTTTGCACCCAGAATCAGAAAAAAGTGTGCTTTGGGGGCCAATTTTTTTTTGAGCCCAAATTGGAAAATCCTTGACTGGACTTGATTCGGGGTGGAATTTCATGCTTAAAAATGGTATTACTTGCTGTTTTTAAAAATCAAGCTTTTTGCACCCAGAGTCAGAAAAAAGTGTGCTTTGGGGGGCAATTTTTTTTTGAGCCCAAATTGGAAAATCCTTGACTGGACTTGATTCGGGGTGGAATTTCATGCTTAAAAATGGTGTTACTTGCTGTTTTTAAAAATCAAGCTTTTTGCACGCAGAGGAGGAAAACTCCTGACACCGCGGTCAGAAAAAAGTGTGCTTTGGGGGCCAATTTTTTTTTGAGCCCAAATTGGAAAACCCTTGACTGGACTTGATTCGGGGTGGAATTTCATGCTTAAAAATGGTATTACTTGCTGTTTTTAAAAATCAAGCTTTTTGCACCCAGAGTCAGAAAAAAGTGTGCTTTGGGGGCCAATTTTTTTTTGAGCCCAAATTGGAAAATCCTTGACTGGACTTGATTCGGAGTGGAATTTCATGCTTAAAAATGGTATTACTTGCTGTTTTTAAAAATCAATCTTTTTGCACCCAGACAGAAAAATGTGTGCTCTGGAGGCCAAATTTTTTTTGAGCCCAAATTGGAAAATCCTTGACTGGACTTGATTCGGGGTGGAATTTCATGCTTAAAAATGGTGTTACTTGCTGTTTTTAAAAATCAAGCTTTTTGCACCCAGAGGAGGAAAACTCCTGACCCCGCGGTCAGAAAAAAGTGTGCTTCGGGGGCCAAATTTTTTTGAGCCCAAATTGGAAAATCCTTGACTGGACTTGATTCGGGGTGGAATTTCATGCTTAAAAATGGTATTACTTGCTGTTTTTAAAAATCAAGCTTTTTGCACCCAGAGGAGGAAAACTCCTGACCCCGCGGTCAGAAAAATGTGTTCTCTGGAGGCCAAATTTTTTTTGAGCCCAAATTGGAAAATCCTTGACTGGACTTGATTCAGGGTGGAATTTCATGGTTAAAAATGGTATTACTTGCTGTTTTTAAAAATCAAGCTTTTTGCACCCAGAGGAGGAAAATTCCTGACCCCGCGGTCAGAAAAAAGTGTGCTTTGGGGGCCAAATTTTTTTTGAGCCCAAATTGGAAAATCCTTGACTGGACTTGATTCGGGGTGGAATTTCATGCTTAAAAATGCTATTACTTGCTGTTTTTAAAAATCAATCTTTTTGCACCCAGAATCAGAAAAAAGTGTGCTTTGGGGGCCAATTTTTTTTTGAGCCCAAATTGGAAAATCCTTGACTGGACTTGATTCGGGGTGGAATTTCATGCTTAAAAATGGTATTACTTGCTGTTTTTAAAAATCAAGCTTTTTGCACCCAGAGGAGGAAAACTCCTGACCCCGCGGTCAGAAAAAAGTGTGCTTTGGGGGCCAAATTTTTTTTGAGCCCAAATTGGAAAATCCTTGACTGGACTTGATTCGGGGTGGAATTTCCTGCTTAAAAATGCTATTACTTGCTGTTTTTAAAAATCAATCTTTTTGCACCCAGAATCAGAAAAAAGTGTGCTTTGGGGGCCAATTTTTTTTTGAGCCCAAATTGGAAAATCCTTGACTGGACTTGATTCGGGGTGGAATTTCATGCTTAAAAATGGTATTACTTGCTGTTTTTAAAAATCAAGCTTTTTGCACCCAGAGGAGGAAAACTCCTGACCCCGCGGTGAGAAAAAAGTGTGCTTTGGGGGCCAATTTTTTTTTGAGCCCAAATTGGAAAATCCTTGACTGGACTTGATTCGGGGTGGAATTTCATGCTTAAAAATGGTATTACTTGCTGTTTTTAAAAATCAAGCTTTTTGCACCCAGAGGAGGAAAACTCCTGACCCCGCGGTCAGAAAAAAGTGTGCTTTGGGGGCCAAATTTTTTTTGAGCCCAAATTGGAAAATCCTTGACTGGACTTGATTCGGGGTGGAATTTCATGCTTAAAAATGGTATTACTTGCTGTTTTTAAAAATTAAGCTTTTTGCACCCAGAGGAGGAAAACTCCTGACCCCGCGGTCAGAAAAAAGTGTGCTTTGGGGGCCAAATTTTTTTTGAGCCCAAATTGGAAAATCCTTGACTGGACTTGATTCGGGGTGGAATTTCATGCTTAAAAATGCTATTACTTGCTGTTTTTAAAAATCAAGCTTTTTGCACCCAGAGTCAGAAAAAAGTGTGCTTTGGGGGCCAATTTTTTTTTGTGCCCAAATTGGAAAACCCTTGACTGGACTTGATTCCGGATGGAATTTCATGCTTAAAAATGGTATTACTTGCTGTTTTTAAAAATCAAGCTTTTTGCACGCAGAGGAGGAAAACTCCTGACCCCGCCGTCAGAAAAAAGTGTGCTTTGGGGGCCAATTTTTTTTTGAGCCCAAATTGGAAAACCCTTGACTGGACTTGATTCCGGATGGAATTTCATGCTTAAAAATGGTATTACTTGCTGTTTTTAAAAATCAAGCTTTTTGCACCCAGAGTCAGAAAAAAGTGTGCTTTGGGGGCCAATTTTTTTTTGAGCCCAAATTGGAAAATCCTTGACTGGACTTGATTCGGAGTGGAATTTCATGCTTAAAAATGGTATTACTTGCTGTTTTTAAAAATCAATCTTTTTGCACCCAGACAGAAAAATGTGTGCTCTGGAGGCCAAATTTTTTTTGAGCCCAAATTGGAAAATCCTTGACTGGACTTGATTCGGGGTGGAATTTCATGCTTAAAAATGGTGTTACTTGCTGTTTTTAAAAATCAAGCTTTTTGCACCCAGAGGAGGAAAACTCCTGACCCCGCGGTCAGAAAAAAGTGTGCTTCGGGGGCCAAATTTTTTTGAGCCCAAATTGGAAAATCCTTGACTGGACTTGATTCGGGGTGGAATTTCATGCTTAAAAATGGTATTACTTGCTGTTTTTAAAAATCAAGCTTTTTGCACCCAGAGGAGGAAAACTCCTGACCCCGCGGTCAGAAAAATGTGTTCTCTGGAGGCCAAATTTTTTTTGAGCCCAAATTGGAAAATCCTTGACTGGACTTGATTCAGGGTGGAATTTCATGGTTAAAAATGGTATTACTTGCTGTTTTTAAAAATCAAGCTTTTTGCACCCAGAGGAGGAAAATTCCTGACCCCGCGGTCAGAAAAAAGTGTGCTTTGGGGGCCAAATTTTTTTTGAGCCCAAATTGGAAAATCCTTGACTGGACTTGATTCGGGGTGGAATTTCATGCTTAAAAATGCTATTACTTGCTGTTTTTAAAAATCAATCTTTTTGCACCCAGAATCAGAAAAAAGTGTGCTTTGGGGGCCAATTTTTTTTTGAGCCCAAATTGGAAAATCCTTGACTGGACTTGATTCGGGGTGGAATTTCATGCTTAAAAATGGTATTACTTGCTGTTTTTAAAAATCAAGCTTTTTGCACCCAGAGGAGGAAAACTCCTGACCCCGCGGTCAGAAAAAAGTGTGCTTTGGGGGCCAAATTTTTTTTGAGCCCAAATTGGAAAATCCTTGACTGGACTTGATTCGGGGTGGAATTTCCTGCTTAAAAATGCTATTACTTGCTGTTTTTAAAAATCAATCTTTTTGCACCCAGAATCAGAAAAAAGTGTGCTTTGGGGGCCAATTTTTTTTTGAGCCCAAATTGGAAAATCCTTGACTGGACTTGATTCGGGGTGGAATTTCATGCTTAAAAATGGTATTACTTGCTGTTTTTAAAAATCAAGCTTTTTGCACCCAGAGGAGGAAAACACCTGACCCCGCGGTGAGAAAAAAGTGTGCTTTGGGGGCCAATTTTTTTTTGAGCCCAAATTGGAAAATCCTTGACTGGACTTGATTCGGGGTGGAATTTCATGCTTAAAAATGGTATTACTTGCTGTTTTTAAAAATCAAACTTTTTGCACCCAGAGGAGGAAAACTCCTGACCCCGCGGTCAGAAAAAAGTGTGCTTTGGGGGCCAAATTTTTTTTGAGCCCAAATTGGAAAATCCTTGACTGGACTTGATTCGGGGTGGAATTTCATGCTTAAAAATGGTATTACTTGCTGTTTTTAAAAATTAAGCTTTTTGCACCCAGAGGAGGAAAACTCCTGACCCCGCGGTCAGAAAAAAGTGTGCTTTGGGGGCCAAATTTTTTTTGAGCCCAAATTGGAAAATCCTTGACTGGACTTGATTCGGGGTGGAATTTCATGCTTAAAAATGCTATTACTTGCTGTTTTTAAAAATCAAGCTTTTTGCACCCAGAGTCAGAAAAAAGTGTGCTTTGGGGGCCAATTTTTTTTTGTGCCCAAATTGGAAAACCCTTGACTGGACTTGATTCCGGATGGAATTTCATGCTTAAAAATGGTATTACTTGCTGTTTTTAAAAATCAAGCTTTTTGCACGCAGAGGAGGAAAACTCCTGACCCCGCCGTCAGAAAAAAGTGTGCTTTGGGGGCCAATTTTTTTTTGAGCCCAAATTGGAAAACCCTTGACTGGACTTGATTCCGGATGGAATTTCATGCTTAAAAATGGTATTACTTGCTGTTTTTAAAAATCAAGCTTTTTGCACGCAGAGGAGGAAAACTCCTGACCCCGCCGTCAGAAAAAAGTGTGCTTTGGGGGCCAAATTTTTTTTGAGCCCAAATTGGAAAATCCTTGACTGGACTTGATTCGGGGTGGAATTTCCTGCTTAAAAATGCTATTACTTGCTGTTTTTAAAAATCAATCTTTTTGCACCCAGAATCAGAAAAAAGTGTGCTTTGGGGGCCAATTTTTTTTTGAGCCCAAATTGGAAAATCCTTGACTGGACTTGATTCGGGGTGGAATTTCATGCTTAAAAATGGTATTACTTGCTGTTTTTAAAAATCAAGCTTTTTGCACCCAGAGGAGGAAAACTCCTGACCCCGCGGTCAGAAAAAAGTGTGCTTTGGGGGCCAAATTTTTTTTGAGCCCAAATTGGAAAATCCTTGACTGGACTTGATTCGGGGTGGAATTTCCTGCTTAAAAATGCTATTACTTGCTGTTTTTAAAAATCAATCTTTTTGCACCCAGAATCAGAAAAAAGTGTGCTTTGGGGGCCAATTTTTTTTTGAGCCCAAATTGGAAAATCCTTGACTGGACTTGATTCGGGGTGGAATTTCATGCTTAAAAATGGTATTACTTGCTGTTTTTAAAAATCAAGCTTTTTGCACCCAGAGGAGGAAAACTCCTGACCCCGCGGTCAGAAAAAAGTGTGCTTTGGGGGCCAAATTTTTTTTGAGCCCAAATTGGAAAATCCTTGACTGGACTTGATTCGGGGTGGAATTTCCTGCTTAAAAATGCTATTACTTGCTGTTTTTAAAAATCAATCTTTTTGCACCCAGAATCAGAAAAAAGTGTGCTTTGGGGGCCAATTTTTTTTTGAGCCCAAATTGGAAAATCCTTGACTGGACTTGATTCGGGGTGGAATTTCATGCTTAAAAATGGTATTACTTGCTGTTTTTAAAAATCAAGCTTTTTGCACCCAGAGGAGGAAAACTCCTGACCCCGCGGTGAGAAAAAAGTGTGCTTTGGGGGCCAATTTTTTTTTGAGCCCAAATTGGAAAATCCTTGACTGGACTTGATTCGGGGTGGAATTTCATGCTTAAAAATGGTATTACTTGCTGTTTTTAAAAATCAAGCTTTTTGCACCCAGAGGAGGAAAACTCCTGACCCCGCGGTCAGAAAAAAGTGTGCTTTGGGGGCCAAATTTTTTTTGAGCCCAAATTGGAAAATCCTTGACTGGACTTGATTCGGGGTGGAATTTCATGCTTAAAAATGGTATTACTTGCTGTTTTTAAAAATTAAGCTTTTTGCACCCAGAGGAGGAAAACTCCTGACCCCGCGGTCAGAAAAAAGTGTGCTTTGGGGGCCAAATTTTTTTTGAGCCCAAATTGGAAAATCCTTGACTGGACTTGATTCGGGGTGGAATTTCATGCTTAAAAATGCTATTACTTGCTGTTTTTAAAAATCAAGCTTTTTGCACCCAGAGTCAGAAAAAAGTGTGCTTTGGGGGCCAATTTTTTTTTGTGCCCAAATTGGAAAACCCTTGACTGGACTTGATTCCGGATGGAATTTCATGCTTAAAAATGGTATTACTTGCTGTTTTTAAAAATCAAGCTTTTTGCACGCAGAGGAGGAAAACTCCTGACCCCGCCGTCAGAAAAAAGTGTGCTTTGGGGGCCAATTTTTTTTTGAGCCCAAATTGGAAAACCCTTGACTGGACTTGATTCCGGATGGAATTTCATGCTTAAAAATGGTATTACTTGCTGTTTTTAAAAATCAAGCTTTTTGCACCCAGAGTCAGAAAAAAGTGTGCTTTGGGGGCCAATTTTTTTTTGAGCCCAAATTGGAAAATCCTTGACTGGACTTGATTCGGAGTGGAATTTCATGCTTAAAAATGGTGTTACTTGCTGTTTTTAAAAATCAAGCTTTTTGCACCCAGAGGAGGAAAACTCCTGACCCCGCGGTCAGAAAAATGTGTTCTCTGGAGGCCAAATTTTTTTTGAGCCCAAATTGGAAAATCCTTGACTGGACTTGATTCAGGGTGGAATTTCATGGTTAAAAATGGTATTACTTGCTGTTTTTAAAAATCAAGCTTTTTGCACCCAGAGGAGGAAAATTCCTGACCCCGCGGTCAGAAAAAAGTGTGCTTTGGGGGCCAAATTTTTTTTGAGCCCAAATTGGAAAATCCTTGACTGGACTTGATTCGGGGTGGAATTTCATGCTTAAAAATGCTATTACTTGCTGTTTTTAAAAATCAATCTTTTTGCACCCAGAATCAGAAAAAAGTGTGCTTTGGGGGCCAATTTTTTTTTGAGCCCAAATTGGAAAATCCTTGACTGGACTTGATTCGGGGTGGAATTTCATGCTTAAAAATGGTATTACTTGCTGTTTTTAAAAATCAAGCTTTTTGCACCCAGAGGAGGAAAACTCCTGACCCCGCGGTCAGAAAAAAGTGTGCTTTGGGGGCCAAATTTTTTTTGAGCCCAAATTGGAAAATCCTTGACTGGACTTGATTCGGGGTGGAATTTCCTGCTTAAAAATGCTATTACTTGCTGTTTTTAAAAATCAATCTTTTTGCACCCAGAATCAGAAAAAAGTGTGCTTTGGGGGCCAATTTTTTTTTGAGCCCAAATTGGAAAATCCTTGACTGGACTTGATTCGGGGTGGAATTTCATGCTTAAAAATGGTATTACTTGCTGTTTTTAAAAATCAAGCTTTTTGCACCCAGAGGAGGAAAACTCCTGACCCCGCGGTGAGAAAAAAGTGTGCTTTGGGGGCCAATTTTTTTTTGAGCCCAAATTGGAAAATCCTTGACTGGACTTGATTCGTGGTGGAATTTCATGCTTAAAAATGGTATTACTTGCTGTTTTTAAAAATCAAGCTTTTTGCACCCAGAGGAGGAAAACTCCTGACCCCGCGGTCAGAAAAAAGTGTGCTTTGGGGGCCAAATTTTTTTTGAGCCCAAATTGGAAAATCCTTGACTGGACTTGATTCGGGGTGGAATTTCATGCTTAAAAATGGTATTACTTGCTGTTTTTAAAAATTAAGCTTTTTGCACCCAGAGGAGGAAAACTCCTGACCCCGCGGTCAGAAAAAAGTGTGCTTTGGGGGCCAAATTTTTTTTGAGCCCAAATTGGAAAATCCTTGACTGGACTTGATTCGGGGTGGAATTTCATGCTTAAAAATGCTATTACTTGCTGTTTTTAAAAATCAAGCTTTTTGCACCCAGAGTCAGAAAAAAGTGTGCTTTGGGGGCCAATTTTTTTTTGTGCCCAAATTGGAAAACCCTTGACTGGACTTGATTCCGGATGGAATTTCATGCTTAAAAATGGTATTACTTGCTGTTTTTAAAAATCAAGCTTTTTGCACGCAGAGGAGGAAAACTCCTGACCCCGCCGTCAGAAAAAAGTGTGCTTTGGGGGCCAATTTTTTTTTGAGCCCAAATTGGAAAACCCTTGACTGGACTTGATTCCGGATGGAATTTCATGCTTAAAAATGGTATTACTTGCTGTTTTTAAAAATCAATCTTTTTGCACCCAGAATCAGAAAAAAGTGTGCTTTGGGGGCCAATTTTTTTTTGAGCCCAAATTGGAAAATCCTTGACTGGACTTGATTCGGGGTGGAATTTCATGCTTAAAAATGGTATTACTTGCTGTTTTTAAAAATCAAGCTTTTTGCACCCAGAGGAGGAAAACTCCTGACCCCGCGGTCAGAAAAAAGTGTGCTTTGGGGGCCAAATTTTTTTTGAGCCCAAATTGGAAAATCCTTGACTGGACTTGATTCGGGGTGGAATTTCCTGCTTAAAAATGCTATTACTTGCTGTTTTTAAAAATCAATCTTTTTGCACCCAGAATCAGAAAAAAGTGTGCTTTGGGGGCCAATTTTTTTTTGAGCCCAAATTGGAAAATCCTTGACTGGACTTGATTCGGGGTGGAATTTCATGCTTAAAAATGGTATTACTTGCTGTTTTTAAAAATCAAGCTTTTTGCACCCAGAGGAGGAAAACTCCTGACCCCGCGGTGAGAAAAAAGTGTGCTTTGGGGGCCAATTTTTTTTTGAGCCCAAATTGGAAAATCCTTGACTGGACTTGATTCGGGGTGGAATTTCATGCTTAAAAATGGTATTACTTGCTGTTTTTAAAAATCAAGCTTTTTGCACCCAGAGGAGGAAAACTCCTGACCCCGCGGTGAGAAAAAAGTGTGCTTTGGGGGCCAAATTTTTTTTGAGCCCAAATTGGAAAATCCTTGACTGGACTTGATTCGGGGTGGAATTTCATGCTTAAAAATGGTATTACTTGCTGTTTTTAAAAATTAAGCTTTTTGCACCCAGAGGAGGAAAACTCCTGACCCCGCGGTCAGAAAAAAGTGTGCTTTGGGGGCCAAATTTTTTTTGAGCCCAAATTGGAAAATCCTTGACTGGACTTGATTCGGGGTGGAATTTCATGCTTAAAAATGCTATTACTTGCTGTTTTTAAAAATCAAGCTTTTTGCACCCAGAGTCAGAAAAAAGTGTGCTTTGGGGGCCAATTTTTTTTTGTGCCCAAATTGGAAAACCCTTGACTGGACTTGATTCCGGATGGAATTTCATGCTTAAAAATGGTATTACTTGCTGTTTTTAAAAATCAAGCTTTTTGCACGCAGAGGAGGAAAACTCCTGACCCCGCCGTCAGAAAAAAGTGTGCTTTGGGGGCCAAATTTTTTTTGAGCCCAAATTGGAAAATCCTTGACTGGACTTGATTTGGGGTGGAATTTCATGCTTAAAAATGGTATTACTTGCTGTTTTTAAAAATCAAGGTTTTTGCACCCAGAGGAGGAAAACTCCTGACCCCGCGGTCAGAAAAAAGTGTGCTTTGGGGGCCAAATTTTTTTTGAGCCCAAATTGGAAAATCCTTGACTGGACTTGATTCGGGGTGGAATTTCATGCTTAAAAATGGTATTACTTGCTGTTTTTAAAAATCAAGCTTTTTGCACCCAGAGGAGGAAAAAAGTGTGGTTTGGGGGCCAATTTTTTTTTGAGCCCAAATTGGAAAACCCTTGACTGGACTTGATTCCGGATGGAATTTCATGCTTAAAAATGGTATTACTTGCTGTTTTTAAAAATCAAGCTTTTTGCACCCAGAGGAGGAAAACTCCTGACCCCGCCGTCAGAAAAAAGTGTGCTTTGGGGGACAAATTTTTTTTGAGCCCAAATTGGAAAATCCTTGACTGGACTTGATTCGGGGTGCAATTTCATGCTTAAAAATGGTATTACTTGCTGTTTTTAAAAATCAATCTTTTTGCACCCAGAGTCAGAAAAAAGTGTGCTTTGGGGGGCAATTTTTTTTTGAGCCCAAATTGGAAAATCCTTGACTGGACTTGATTCGGGGTGGAATTTCATGCTTAAAAATGGTGTTACTTGCTGTTTTTAAAAATCAAGCTTTTTGCACGCAGAGGAGGAAAACTCCTGACACCGCGGTCAGAAAAAAGTGTGCTTTGGGGGCCAAATTTTTTTTGAGCCCAAATTGGAAAATCCTTGACTGGACTTGATTCGGGGTGGAATTTCATGCTTAAAAATGATATTACTTGCTGTTTTTAAAAATCAAGCTTTTTGCACCCAGAGTCAGAAAAAAGTGTGCTTTGGGGGCCAATTTTTTTTTGAGCCCAAATTGGAAAACCCTTGACTGGACTTGATTCCGGATGGAATTTCATGCTTAAAAATGGTATTACTTGCTGTTTTTAAAAATCAAGCTTTTTGCACGCAGAGGAGGAAAACTCCTGACCCCGCCGTCAGAAAAAAGTGTGCTTTGGGGGCCAATTTTTTTTTGAGCCCAAATTGGAAAACCCTTGACTGGACTTGATTCCGGATGGAATTTCATGCTTAAAAATGGTATTACTTGCTGTTTTTAAAAATCAAGCTTTTTGCACGCAGAGGAGGAAAACTCCTGACCCCGCCGTCAGAAAAAAGTGTGCTTTGGGGGCCAAATTTTTTTTGAGCCCAAATTGGAAAATCCTTGACTGGACTTGATTTAGGGTGGAATTTCATGCTTAAAAATGGTATTACTTGCTGTTTTTAAAAATCAAGGTTTTTGCACCCAGAGGAGGAAAACTCCTGACCCCGCGGTCAGAAAAAAGTGTGCTTTGGGGGCCAAATTTTTTTTGAGCCCAAATTGGAAAATCCTTGACTGGACTTGATTCGGGGTGGAATTTCATGCTTAAAAATGGTATTACTTGCTGTTTTTAAAAATCAAGCTTTTTGCACCCAGAGGAGGAAAAAAGTGTGGTTTGGGGGCCAATTTTTTTTTGAGCCCAAATTGGAAAACCCTTGACTGGACTTGATTCCGGATGGAATTTCATGCTTAAAAATGGTATTACTTGCTGTTTTTAAAAATCAAGCTTTTTGCACCCAGAGGAGGAAAACTCCTGACCCCGCCGTCAGAAAAAAGTGTGCTTTGGGGGACAAATTTTTTTTGAGCCCAAATTGGAAAATCCTTGACTGGACTTGATTCGGGGTGGAATTTCATGCTTAAAAATGGTATTACTTGCTGTTTTTAAAAATCAATCTTTTTGCACCCAGAGTCAGAAAAAAGTGTGCTTTGGGGGGCAATTTTTTTTTGAGCCCAAATTGGAAAATCCTTGACTGGACTTGATTCGGGGTGGAATTTCATGCTTAAAAATGGTGTTACTTGCTGTTTTTAAAAATCAAGCTTTTTGCACGCAGAGGAGGAAAACTCCTGACACCGCGGTCAGAAAAAAGTGTGCTTTGGGGGCCAAATTTTTTTTGAGCCCAAATTGGAAAATCCTTGACTGGACTTGATTCGGGGTGGAATTTCATGCTTAAAAATGGTATTACTTGCTGTTTTTAAAAATCAAGCTTTTTGCACCCAGAGGAGGAAAACTCCTGACCCCGCGGTCAGAAAAAAGTGTGCTTTGGGGGCCAAATTTTTTTTGAGCCCAAATTGGAAAATCCTTGACTGGACTTGATTCGGGGTGGAATTTCATGCTTAAAAATGCTATTACTTGCTGTTTTTAAAAATCAAGCTTTTTGCACCCAGAGTCAGAAAAAAGTGTGCTTTGGGGGCCAATTTTTTTTTAGCCCAAATTGGAAAACCCTTGACTGGACTTGATTCCGGATGGAATTTCATGCTTAAAAATGGTATTACTTGCTGTTTTTAAAAATCAAGCTTTTTGCACGCAGAGGAGGAAAACTCCTGACCCCGCCGTCAGAAAAAAGTGTGCTTTGGGGGCCAATTTTTTTTTGAGCCCAAATTGGAAAACCCTTGACTGGACTTGATTCCGGATGGAATTTCATGCTTAAAAATGGTATTACTTGCTGTTTTTAAAAATCAAGCTTTTTGCACGCAGAGGAGGAAAACTCCTGACCCCGCGGTCAGAAAAAAGTGTGCTTTGGGGGCCAAATTTTTTTTGAGCCCAAATTGGAAAATCCTTGACTGGACTTGATTTGGGGTGGAATTTCATGCTTAAAAATGGTATTACTTGCTGTTTTTAAAAATCAACCTTTTTGCACCCAGAGGAGGAAAAAAGTGTGCTTTGGGGGCCAATTTTTTTTTGAGCCCAAATTGGAAAACCCTTGACTGGACTTGATTCCGGATGGAATTTCATGCTTAAAAATGGTATTACTTGCTGTTTTTAAAAATCAAGCTTTTTGCACCCAGAGGAGGAAAACTCCTGACCCCGCCGTCAGAAAAAAGTGTGCTTTGGGGGACAAATTTTTTTTGAGCCCAAATTGGAAAATCCTTGACTGGACTTGATTCGGGGTGGAATTTCATGCTTAAAAATGGTATTACTTGCTGTTTTTAAAAATCAATCTTTTTGCACCCAGAGTCAGAAAAAAGTGTGCTTTGGGGGGCAATTTTTTTTTGAGCCCAAATTGGAAAATCCTTGACTGGACTTGATTCGGGGTGGAATTTCATGCTTAAAAATGGTGTTACTTGCTGTTTTTAAAAATCAAGCTTTTTGCACGCAGAGGAGGAAAACTCCTGACACCGCGGTCAGAAAAAAGTGTGCTTTGGGGGCCAATTTTTTTTTGAGCCCAAATTGGAAAACCCTTGACTGGACTTGATTCGGGGTGGAATTTCATGCTTAAAAATGGTATTACTTGCTGTTTTTAAAAATCAAGCTTTTTGCACCCAGAGGAGGAAAACTCCTGACCCGGCGGTGAGAAAAAAGTGTGCTTTGGGGGCCAATTTTTTTTTGAGCCCAAATTGGAAAACCCTTGACTGGACTTGATTCGGGGTGGAATTTCATGCTTAAAAATGCTATTACTTGCTGTTTTTAAAAATCAATCTTTTTGCACCCAGACAGAAAAATGTGTGCTCTGGAGGCCAAATTTTTTTTGAGCCCAAATTGGAAAATCCTTGAATGGACTTGATTCGGGGTGGAATTTCATGCTTAAAAATGGTGTTACTTGCTGTTTTTAAAAATCAAGCTTTTTGCACCCAGAGGAGGAAAACTCCTGACCCCGCGGTCAGAAAAAAGTGTGCTTTGGGGGCCAAATTTTTTTTGAGCCCAAATTGGAAAATCCTTGACTGGACTTGATTCGGGGTGGAATTTCATGCTTAAAAATGCTATTACTTGATGTTTTTAAAAATCAATCTTTTTGCACCCAGAATCAGAAAAAAGTGTGCTTAGGGGCCAATTTTTTTTGAGCCCAAATTGGAAAATCCTTGACTGGACTTGATTCGGGGTGGAATTTCATGCTTAAAAATGGTATTACTTGCTGTTTTTAAAAATCAATCTTTTTGAACCCAGAGTCAGAAAAAAGTGTGCTTTGGGGGGCCATTTTTTTTTGAGCCCAAATTGGAAAATCCTTGACTGGACTTGATTCGGGGTGGAATTTCATGCTTAAAAATGGTGTTACTTGCTGTTTTTAAAAATCAAGCTTTTTGCACGCAGAGGAGGAAAACTCCTGACCCCGCGGTGAGAAAAAAGTGTGCTTTGGGGGCCAATTTTTTTTTTGAGCCCAAATTGGAAAACCCTTGACTGGACTTGATTCGGGGTGGAATTTCATGCTTAAAAATGGTATTACTTGCTGTTTTTAAAAATCAAGGTTTTTGCACCCAGAGGAGGAAAGCTCCTGACCCGGCGGTCAGAAAAAAGTGTGCTTTGGGGGCCAAATTTTTTTTGAGCCCAAATTGGAAAATCCTTGACTGGACTTGATTCGGGGTGGAATTTCATGCTTAAAAATGGTATTACTTGCTGTTTTTAAAAATCAATCTTTTTGCACGCAGAGGAGGAAAACTCCTGACCCCGCGGTGAGAAAAAAGTGTGCTTTGGGGGCCAATTTTTTTTTGAGCCCAAATTGGAAAACCCTTGACTGGACTTGATTCCGGATGGAATTTCATGCTTAAAAATGGTATTACTTGCTGTTTTTAAAAATCAAGCTTTTTGCACCCAGAGGAGGAAAACTCCTGACCCGGCGGTCAGAAAAAAGTGTGCTTTGGGGGCCAAATTTTTTTTGAGCCCAAATTGGAAAATCCTTGACTGGACTTGATTCGGGGTGGAATTTCATGCTTAAAAATGGTATTACTTGCTGTTTTTAAAAATCAAGCTTTTTGTACCCAGAGGAGGAAAACTCCTGACCCCGCGGTCAGAAAAAAGTGTGCTTTGGGGGCCAAATTTTTTTTGAGCCCAAATTGGAAAATCCTTGACTGGACTTGATTCGGGGTGGAATTTCATGCTTAAAAATGCTATTACTTGCTGTTTTTAAAAATCAAGCTTTTTGCACCCAGAGTCAGAAAAAAGTGTGCTTTGGGGGCCAATTTTTTTTTGAGCCCAAATTGGAAAACCCTTGACTGGACTTGATTCCGGATGGAATTTCATGCTTAAAAATGGTATTACTTGCTGTTTTTAAAAATCAAGCTTTTTGCACCCAGAGGAGGAAAACTCCTGACCCCGCCATCAGAAAAAAGTGTGCTTTGGGGGCCAATTTTTTTTTGAGCCCAAATTGGAAAACCCTTGACTGGACTTGATTCCGGATGGAATTTCATGCTTAAAAATGGTATTACTTGCTGTTTTTAAAAATCAAGCTTTTTGCACGCAGAGGAGGAAAACTCCTGACCCCGCCGTCAGAAAAAAGTGTGCTTTGGGGGCCAAATTTTTTTTGAGCCCAAATTGGAAAATCCTTGACTGGACTTGATTTGGGGTGGAATTTCATGCTTAAAAATGGTATTACTTGCTGTTTTTAAAAATCAAGGTTTTTGCACCCAGAGGAGGAAAACTCCTGACCCCGCGGTCAGAAAAAAGTGTGCTTTGGGGGCCAAATTTTTTTTGAGCCCAAATTGGAAAATCCTTGACTGGACTTGATTCGGGGTGGAATTTCATGCTTAAAAAAGGTATTACTTGCTGTTTTTAAAAATCAAGCTTTTTGCACCCAGAGGAGGAAAACTCCTGAGCCCGCGGTCAGAAAAAAGTGTGCTTTGGGGGCCAAATTTTTTTTGAGCCCAAATTGGAAAATCCTTGACTGGACTTGATTTGGGGTGGAATTTCATGCTTAAAAATGGTATTACTTGCTGTTTTTAAAAATCAAGCTTTTTGCACCCAGAGGAGGAAAAAAGTGTGCTTTGGGGGCCAATTTTTTTTTGAGCCCAAATTGGAAAACCCTTGACTGGACTTGATTCCGGATGGAATTTCATGCTTAAAAATGGTATTACTTGCTGTTTTTAAAAATCAAGCTTTTTGCACCCAGAGGAGGAAAACTCCTGACCCCGCCGTCAGAAAAAAGTGTGCTTTGGGGGACAATTTTTTTTTGAGCCCAAATTGGAAAATCCTTGACTGGACTTGATTCGGGGTGGAATTTCATGCTTAAAAATGGTATTACTTGCTGTTTTTAAAAATCAATCTTTTTGCACCCAGAGTCAGAAAAAAGTGTGCTTTGGGGGGCAATTTTTTTTTGAGCCCAAATTGGAAAATCCTTGACTGGACTTGATTCGGGGTGGAATTTCATGCTTAAAAATGGTGTTACTTGCTGTTTTTAAAAATCAAGCTTTTTGCACGCAGAGGAGGAAAACTCCTGACACCGCGGTCAGAAAAAAGTGTGCTTTGGGGGCCAATTTTTTTTTGAGCCCAAATTGGAAAACCCTTGACTGGACTTGATTTGGGGTGGAATTTCATGCTTAAAAATGGTATTACTTGCTGTTTTTAAAAATCAAGCTTTTTGCACCCAGAGGAGGAAAACTCCTGACCCGGCGGTCAGAAAAAAGTGTGCTTTGGGGGCCAAATTTTTTTTGAGCCCAAATTGGAAAATCCTTGACTGGACTTGATTCGGGGTGGAATTTCATGCTTAAAAATGGTATTACTTGCTGTTTTTAAAAATCAATCTTTTTGCACGCAGAGGAGGAAAACTCCTGACCCGCGGTGAGAAAAAAGTGTGCTTTGGGGGCCAATTTTTTTTTGAGCCCAAATTGGAAAACCCTTGACTGGACTTGATTCGGGGTGGAATTTCATGCTTAAAAATGCTATTACTTGCTGTTTTTAAAAATCAATCTTTTTGCACCCAGACAGAAAAATGTGTGCTCTGGAGGCCAAATTTTTTTTGAGCCCAAATTGGAAAATCCTTGAATGGACTTGATTCGGGGTGGAATTTCATGCTTAAAAATGGTGTTACTTGCTGTTTTTAAAAATCAAGCTTTTTGCAGCCAGAGGAGGAAAACTCCTGACCCCGCGGTCAGAAAAAAGTGTGCTTTGGGGGCCAATTTTTTTTTGAGCCCAAATTGGAAAATCCTTGACTGGACTTGATTTTGGGTGGAATTTCATGCTTAAAAATGCTATTACTTGCTGTTTTTAAAAATCAATCTTTTTGCACCCAGAATCAGAAAAAAGTGTGCTTTGGGGGCCAATTTTTTTTTGAGCCCAAATTGGAAAACCCTTGACTGGACTTGATTCGGGGTGGAATTTCATGCTTAAAAATGGTATTACTTGCTGTTTTTAAAAATCAAGCTTTTTGCACCCAGAGGAGGAAAACTCCTGACCCGGCGGTCAGAAAAAAGTGTGCTTTGGGGGCCAAATTTTTTTTGAGCCCAAATTGGAAAATCCTTGACTGGACTTGATTCGGGGTGGAATTTCATGCTTAAAAATGGTATTACTTGCTGTTTTTAAAAATCAATCTTTTTGCACGCAGAGGAGGAAAACTCCTGACCCCGCGGTGAGAAAAAAGTGTGCTTTGGGGGCCAATTTTTTTTTGAGCCCAAATTGGAAAACCCTTGACTGGACTTGATTCGGGGTGGAATTTCATGCTTAAAAATGCTATTACTTGCTGTTTTTAAAAATCAATCTTTTTGCACCCAGACAGAAAAATGTGTGCTCTGGAGGCCAAATTTTTTTTGAGCCCAAATTGGAAAATCCTTGAATGGACTTGATTCGGGGTGGAATTTCATGCTTAAAAATGGTGTTACTTGCTGTTTTTAAAAATCAAGCTTTTTGCACCCAGAGGAGGAAAACTCCTGACCCCGCGGTCAGAAAAAAGTGTGCTTTGGGGGCCAATTTTTTTTTGAGCCCAAATTGGAAAATCCTTGACTGGACTTGATTTTGGGTGGAATTTCATGCTTAAAAATGCTATTACTTGCTGTTTTTAAAAATCAATCTTTTTGCACCCAGAATCAGAAAAAAGTGTGCTTTGGGGGCCAATTTTTTTTTGAGCCCAAATTGGAAAACCCTTGACTGGACTTGATTCGGGGTGGAATTTCATGCTTAAAAATGGTATTACTTGCTGTTTTTAAAAATCAAGCTTTTTGCACCCAGAGGAGGAAAACTCCTGACCCGGCGGTCAGAAAAAAGTGTGCTTTGGGGGCCAAATTTTTTTTGAGCCCAAATTGGAAAATCCTTGACTGGACTTGATTCGGGGTGGAATTTCATGCTTAAAAATGGTATTACTTGCTGTTTTTAAAAATCAATCTTTTTGCACGCAGAGGAGGAAAACTCCTGACCCCGCGGTGAGAAAAAAGTGTGCTTTGGGGGCCAATTTTTTTTTGAGCCCAAATTGGAAAACCCTTGACTGGACTTGATTCGGGGTGGAATTTCATGCTTAAAAATGCTATTACTTGCTGTTTTTAAAAATCAATCTTTTTGCACCCAGACAGAAAAATGTGTGCTCTGGAGGCCAAATTTTTTTTGAGCCCAAATTGGAAAATCCTTGAATGGACTTGATTCGGGGTGGAATTTCATGCTTAAAAATGGTGTTACTTGCTGTTTTTAAAAATCAAGCTTTTTGCACCCAGAGGAGGAAAACTCCTGACCCCGCGGTCAGAAAAAAGTGTGCTTTGGGGGCCAAATTTTTTTTGAGCCCAAATTGGAAAATCCTTGACTGGACTTGATTCGGGGTGGAATTTCATGCTTAAAAATGGTATTACTTGCTGTTTTTAAAAATCAATCTTTTTGAACCCAGAGTCAGAAAAAAGTGTGCTTTGGGGGGCAATTTTTTTTTGAGCCCAAATTGGAAAATCCTTGACTGGACTTGATTCGGGGTGGAATTTCATGCTTAAAAATGGTGTTACTTGCTGTTTTTAAAAATCAAGCTTTTTGCACGCAGAGGAGGAAAACTCCTGACCCCGCGGTCAGAAAAAAGTGTGCTTTGGGGGCCAAATTTTTTTTGAGCCCAAATTGGAAAATCCTTGACTGGACTTGATTCGGGGTGGAATTTCATGCTTAAAAATGCTATTACTTGCTGTTTTTAAAAATCAATCTTTTTGCACCCAGAATCAGAAAAAAGTGTGCTTTGGGGGCCAATTTTTTTTGAGCCCAAATTGGAAAATCCTTGACTGGACTTGATTCGGGGTGGAATTTCATGCTTAAAAATGGTATTACTTGCTGTTTTTAAAAATCAATCTTTTTGCACCCAGAGTCAGAAAAAAGTGTGCTTTGGGGGGCAATTTTTTTTTGAGCCCAAATTGGAAAATCCTTGACTGGACTTGATTCGGGGTGGAATTTCATGCTTAAAAATGGTGTTACTTGCTGTTTTTAAAAATCAAGCTTTTTGCACGCAGAGGAGGAAAACTCCTGACACCGCGGTCAGAAAAAAGTGTGCTTTGGGGGCCAATTTTTTTTTTGAGCCCAAATTGGAAAACCCTTGACTGGACTTGATTCGGGGTGGAATTTCATGCTTAAAAATGGTATTACTTGCTGTTTTTAAAAATCAAGGTTTTTGCACCCAGAGGAGGAAAGCTCCTGACCCGGCGGTCAGAAAAAAGTGTGCTTTGGGGGCCAAATTTTTTTTGAGCCCAAATTGGAAAATCCTTGACTGGACTTGATTCGGGGTGGAATTTCATGCTTAAAAATGGTATTACTTGCTGTTTTTAAAAATCAATCTTTTTGCACGCAGAGGAGGAAAACTCCTGACCCCGCGGTGAGAAAAAAGTGTGCTTTGGGGGCCAATTTTTTTTTGAGCCCAAATTGGAAAACCCTTGACTGGACTTGATTCGGGGTGGAATTTCATGCTTAAAAATGCTATTACTTGCTGTTTTTAAAAATCAATCTTTTTGCACCCAGACAGAAAAATGTGTGCTCTGGAGGCCAAATTTTTTTTGAGCCCAAATTGGAAAATCCTTGAATGGACTTGATTCGGGGTGGAATTTCATGCTTAAAAATGGTGTTACTTGCTGTTTTTAAAAATCAAGCTTTTTGCACCCAGAGGAGGAAAACTCCTGACCCCGCGGTCAGAAAAAAGTGTGCTTTGGGGGCCAAATTTTTTTTGAGCCCAAATTGGAAAATCCTTGACTGGACTTGATTCGGGGTGGAATTTCATGCTTAAAAATGCTATTACTTGATGTTTTTAAAAATCAATCTTTTTGCACCCAGAATCAGAAAAAAGTGTGCTTTGGGGGCCAAATTTTTTTTGAGCCCAAATTGGAAAACCCTTGACTGGACTTGATTTGGGGTGGAATTTCATGCTTAAAAATGGTATTACTTGCTGTTTTTAAAAATCAAGCTTTTTGCACCCAGAGGAGGAAAACTCCTGACCCGGCGGTCAGAAAAAAGTGTGCTTTGGGGGCCAAATTTTTTTTGAGCCCAAATTGGAAAATCCTTGACTGGACTTGATTCGGGGTGGAATTTCATGCTTAAAAATGGTATTACTTGCTGTTTTTAAAAATCAATCTTTTTGCACGCAGAGGAGGAAAACTCCTGACCCGCGGTGAGAAAAAAGTGTGCTTTGGGGGCCAATTTTTTTTTGAGCCCAAATTGGAAAACCCTTGACTGGACTTGATTCGGGGTGGAATTTCATGCTTAAAAATGCTATTACTTGCTGTTTTTAAAAATCAATCTTTTTGCACCCAGACAGAAAAATGTGTGCTCTGGAGGCCAAATTTTTTTTGAGCCCAAATTGGAAAATCCTTGAATGGACTTGATTCGGGGTGGAATTTCATGCTTAAAAATGGTGTTACTTGCTGTTTTTAAAAATCAAGCTTTTTGCACCCAGAGGAGGAAAACTCCTGACCCCGCGGTCAGAAAAAAGTGTGCTTTGGGGGCCAATTTTTTTTTGAGCCCAAATTGGAAAATCCTTGACTGGACTTGATTTTGGGTGGAATTTCATGCTTAAAAATGCTATTACTTGCTGTTTTTAAAAATCAATCTTTTTGCACCCAGAATCAGAAAAAAGTGTGCTTTGGGGGCCAATTTTTTTTTGAGCCCAAATTGGAAAACCCTTGACTGGACTTGATTCGGGGTGGAATTTCATGCTTAAAAATGGTATTACTTGCTGTTTTTAAAAATCAAGCTTTTTGCACCCAGAGGAGGAAAACTCCTGACCCGGCGGTCAGAAAAAAGTGTGCTTTGGGGGCCAAATTTTTTTTGAGCCCAAATTGGAAAATCCTTGACTGGACTTGATTCGGGGTGGAATTTCATGCTTAAAAATGGTATTACTTGCTGTTTTTAAAAATCAATCTTTTTGCACGCAGAGGAGGAAAACTCCTGACCCCGCGGTGAGAAAAAAGTGTGCTTTGGGGGCCAATTTTTTTTTGAGCCCAAATTGGAAAACCCTTGACTGGACTTGATTCGGGGTGGAATTTCATGCTTAAAAATGCTATTACTTGCTGTTTTTAAAAATCAATCTTTTTGCACCCAGACAGAAAAATGTGTGCTCTGGAGGCCAAATTTTTTTTGAGCCCAAATTGGAAAATCCTTGAATGGACTTGATTCGGGGTGGAATTTCATGCTTAAAAATGGTGTTACTTGCTGTTTTTAAAAATCAAGCTTTTTGCACCCAGAGGAGGAAAACTCCTGACCCCGCGGTCAGAAAAAAGTGTGCTTTGGGGGCCAATTTTTTTTTGAGCCCAAATTGGAAAATCCTTGACTGGACTTGATTTTGGGTGGAATTTCATGCTTAAAAATGCTATTACTTGCTGTTTTTAAAAATCAATCTTTTTGCACCCAGAATCAGAAAAAAGTGTGCTTTGGGGGCCAATTTTTTTTTGAGCCCAAATTGGAAAACCCTTGACTGGACTTGATTCGGGGTGGAATTTCATGCTTAAAAATGGTATTACTTGCTGTTTTTAAAAATCAAGCTTTTTGCACCCAGAGGAGGAAAACTCCTGACCCGGCGGTCAGAAAAAAGTGTGCTTTGGGGGCCAAATTTTTTTTGAGCCCAAATTGGAAAATCCTTGACTGGACTTGATTCGGGGTGGAATTTCATGCTTAAAAATGGTATTACTTGCTGTTTTTAAAAATCAATCTTTTTGCACGCAGAGGAGGAAAACTCCTGACCCCGCGGTGAGAAAAAAGTGTGCTTTGGGGGCCAATTTTTTTTTGAGCCCAAATTGGAAAACCCTTGACTGGACTTGATTCGGGGTGGAATTTCATGCTTAAAAATGCTATTACTTGCTGTTTTTAAAAATCAATCTTTTTGCACCCAGACAGAAAAATGTGTGCTCTGGAGGCCAAATTTTTTTTGAGCCCAAATTGGAAAATCCTTGAATGGACTTGATTCGGGGTGGAATTTCATGCTTAAAAATGGTGTTACTTGCTGTTTTTAAAAATCAAGCTTTTTGCACCCAGAGGAGGAAAACTCCTGACCCCGCGGTCAGAAAAAAGTGTGCTTTGGGGGCCAAATTTTTTTTGAGCCCAAATTGGAAAATCCTTGACTGGACTTGATTCGGGGTGGAATTTCATGCTTAAAAATGCTATTACTTGATGTTTTTAAAAATCAATCTTTTTGCACCCAGAATCAGAAAAAAGTGTGCTTTGGGGGCCAATTTTTTTTGAGCCCAAATTGGAAAATCCTTGACTGGACTTGATTCGGGGTGGAATTTCATGCTTAAAAATGGTATTACTTGCTGTTTTTAAAAATCAATCTTTTTGAACCCAGAGTCAGAAAAAAGTGTGCTTTGGGGGGCAATTTTTTTTTGAGCCCAAATTGGAAAATCCTTGACTGGACTTGATTCGGGGTGGAATTTCATGCTTAAAAATGGTGTTACTTGCTGTTTTTAAAAATCAAGCTTTTTGCACGCAGAGGAGGAAAACTCCTGACCCCGCGGTCAGAAAAAAGTGTGCTTTGGGGGCCAAATTTTTTTTGAGCCCAAATTGGAAAATCCTTGACTGGACTTGATTCGGGGTGGAATTTCATGCTTAAAAATGCTATTACTTGCTGTTTTTAAAAATCAATCTTTTTGCACCCAGAATCAGAAAAAAGTGTGCTTTGGGGGCCAATTTTTTTTGAGCCCAAATTGGAAAATCCTTGACTGGACTTGATTCGGGGTGGAATTTCATGCTTAAAAATGGTATTACTTGCTGTTTTTAAAAATCAATCTTTTTGCACCCAGAGTCAGAAAAAAGTGTGCTTTGGGGGGCAATTTTTTTTTGAGCCCAAATTGGAAAATCCTTGACTGGACTTGATTCGGGGTGGAATTTCATGCTTAAAAATGGTGTTACTTGCTGTTTTTAAAAATCAAGCTTTTTGCACGCAGAGGAGGAAAACTCCTGACACCGCGGTCAGAAAAAAGTGTGCTTTGGGGGCCAATTTTTTTTTTGAGCCCAAATTGGAAAACCCTTGACTGGACTTGATTCGGGGTGGAATTTCATGCTTAAAAATGGTATTACTTGCTGTTTTTAAAAATCAAGGTTTTTGCACCCAGAGGAGGAAAGCTCCTGACCCGGCGGTCAGAAAAAAGTGTGCTTTGGGGGCCAAATTTTTTTTGAGCCCAAATTGGAAAATCCTTGACTGGACTTGATTCGGGGTGGAATTTCATGCTTAAAAATGGTATTACTTGCTGTTTTTAAAAATCAATCTTTTTGCACGCAGAGGAGGAAAACTCCTGACCCCGCGGTGAGAAAAAAGTGTGCTTTGGGGGCCAATTTTTTTTTGAGCCCAAATTGGAAAACCCTTGACTGGACTTGATTCCGGATGGAATTTCATGCTTAAAAATGGTATTACTTGCTGTTTTTAAAAATCAAGCTTTTTGCACCCAGAGGAGGAAAACTCCTGACCCGGCGGTCAGAAAAAAGTGTGCTTTGGGGGCCAAATTTTTTTTGAGCCCAAATTGGAAAATCCTTGACTGGACTTGATTCGGGGTGGAATTTCATGCTTAAAAATGGTATTACTTGCTGTTTTTAAAAATCAAGCTTTTTGCACCCAGAGTCAGAAAAAAGTGTGCTTTGGGGGCCAATTTTTTTTTGAGCCCAAATTGGAAAACCCTTGACTGGACTTGATTCCGGATGGAATTTCATGCTTAAAAATGGTATTACTTGCTGTTTTTAAAAATCAAGCTTTTTGCACCCAGAGGAGGAAAACTCCTGACCCCGCCGTCAGAAAAAAGTGTGCTTTGGGGGCCAATTTTTTTTTGAGCCCAAATTGGAAAACCCTTGACTGGACTTGATTCCGGATGGAATTTCATGCTTAAAAATGGTATTACTTGCTGTTTTTAAAAATCAAGCTTTTTGCACGCAGAGGAGGAAAACTCCTGACCCCGCCGTCAGAAAAAAGTGTGCTTTGGGGGCCAAATTTTTTTTGAGCCCAAATTGGAAAATCCTTGACTGGACTTGATTTGGGGTGGAATTTCATGCTTAAAAATGGTATTACTTGCTGTTTTTAAAAATCAAGCTTTTTGCACCCAGAGGAGGAAAACTCCTGACCCCGCGGTCAGAAAAAAGTGTGCTTTGGGGGCCAAATTTTTTTTGAGCCCAAATTGGAAAATCCTTGACTGGACTTGATTCGGGGTGGAATTTCATGCTTAAAAAAGGTATTACTTGCTGTTTTTAAAAATCAAGCTTTTTGCACCCAGAGGACGAAAACTCCTGACCCCGCCGTCAGAAAAAAGTGTGCTTTGGGGGACAATTTTTTTTTGAGCCCAAATTGGAAAATCCTTGACTGGACTTGATTCGGGGTGGAATTTCATGCTTAAAAATGGTGTTACTTGCTGTTTTTAAAAATCAAGCTTTTTGCACGCAGAGGAGGAAAACTCCTGACACCGCGGTCAGAAAAAAGTGTGCTTTAGGGGCCAATTTTTTTTTGAGCCCAAATTGGAAAACCCTTGACTGGACTTGATTTGGGGTGGAATTTCATGCTTAAAAATGGTATTACTTGCTGTTTTTAAAAATCAAGCTTTTTGCACCCAGAGGAGGAAAACTCCTGACCCGGCGGTCAGAAAAAAGTGTGCTTTGGGGGCCAAATTTTTTTTGAGCCCAAATTGGAAAATCCTTGACTGGACTTGATTCGGGGTGGAATTTCATGCTTAAAAATGGTATTACTTGCTGTTTTTAAAAATCAATCTTTTTGCACGCAGAGGAGGAAAACTCCTGACCCCGCGGTGAGAAAAAAGTGTGCTTTGGGGGCCAATTTTTTTTTGAGCCCAAATTGGAAAACCCTTGACTGGACTTGATTCGGGGTGGAATTTCATGCTTAAAAATGCTATTACTTGCTGTTTTTAAAAATCAATCTTTTTGCACCCAGAATCAGAAAAAAGTGTGCTTTGGGGGCCAATTTTTTTTGAGCCCAAATTGGAAAATCCTTGACTGGACTTGATTCGGGGTGGAATTTCATGCTTAAAAATGGTATTACTTGCTGTTTTTAAAAATCAATCTTTTTGCACCCAGAGTCAGAAAAAAGTGTGCTTTGGGGGGCAATTTTTTTTTGAGCCCAAATTGGAAAATCCTTGACTGGACTTGATTCGGGGTGGAATTTCATGCTTAAAAATGGTGTTACTTGCTGTTTTTAAAAATCAAGCTTTTTGCACGCAGAGGAGGAAAACTCCTGACACCGCGGTCAGAAAAAAGTGTGCTTTGGGGGCCAATTTTTTTTTTGAGCCCAAATTGGAAAACCCTTGACTGGACTTGATTCGGGGTGGAATTTCATGCTTAAAAATGGTATTACTTGCTGTTTTTAAAAATCAAGGTTTTTGCACCCAGAGGAGGAAAACTCCTGACCCGGCGGTCAGAAAAAAGTGTGCTTTGGGGGCCAAATTGTTTTTGAGCCCAAATTGGAAAATCCTTGACTGGACTTGATTCGGGGTGGAATTTCATGCTTAAAAATGGTATTACTTGCTGTTTTTAAAAATCAATCTTTTTGCACGCAGAGGAGGAAAACTCCTGACCCCGCGGTGAGAAAAAAGTGTGCTTTGGGGGCCAATTTTTTTTTGAGCCCAAATTGGAAAACCCTTGACTGGACTTGATTCCGGATGGAATTTCATGCTTAAAAATGGTATTACTTGCTGTTTTTAAAAATCAAGCTTTTTGCACCCAGAGGAGGAAAACTCCTGACCCCGCCGTCAGAAAAAAGTGTGCTTTGGGGGACAAATTTTTTTTGAGCCCAAATTGGAAAATCCTTGACTGGACTTGATTTGGGGTGGAATTTCATGCTTAAAAATGGTATTACTTGCTGTTTTTAAAAATCAATCTTTTTGCACCCAGAGTCAGAAAAAAGTGTGCTTTGGGGGCCAATTTTTTTTTGAGCCCAAATTGGAAAACCCTTGACTGGACTTGATTCCGGATGGAATTTCATGCTTAAAAATGGTATTACTTGCTGTTTTTAAAAATCAAGCTTTTTGCACCCAGAGGAGGAAAACTCCTGACCCCGCCATCAGAAAAAAGTGTGCTTTGGGGGCCAATTTTTTTTTGAGCCCAAATTGGAAAACCCTTGACTGGACTTGATTCCGGATGGAATTTCATGCTTAAAAATGGTATTACTTGCTGTTTTTAAAAATCAAGCTTTTTGCACGCAGAGGAGGAAAACTCCTGACCCCGCCGTCAGAAAAAAGTGTGCTTTGGGGGCCAAATTTTTTTTGAGCCCAAATTGGAAAATCCTTGACTGGACTTGATTTGGGGTGGAATTTCATGCTTAAAAATGGTATTACTTGCTGTTTTTAAAAATCAAGGTTTTTGCACAAAGAGGAGGATAACTCCTGACCCCGCGGTCAGAAAAAAGTGTGCTTTGGGGGCCAAATTTTTTTTGAGCCCAAATTGGAAAATCCTTGACTGGACTTGATTCGGGGTGGAATTTCATGCTTAAAAATGGTATTACTTGCTGTTTTTAAAAATCAATCTTTTTGCACGCAGAGGAGGAAAACTCCTGACCCCGCGGTGAGAAAAAAGTGTGCTTTGGGGGCCAATTTTTTTTTGAGCCCAAATTGGAAAACCCTTGACTGGACTTGATTCGGGGTGGAATTTCATGCTTAAAAATGCTATTACTTGCTGTTTTTAAAAATCAATCTTTTTGCACCCAGACAGAAAAATGTGTGCTCTGGAGGCCAAATTTTTTTTGAGCCCAAATTGGAAAATCCTTGAATGGACTTGATTCGGGGTGGAATTTCATGCTTAAAAATGGTGTTACTTGCTGTTTTTAAAAATCAAGCTTTTTGCACCCAGAGGAGGAAAACTCCTGACCCCGCGGTCAGAAAAAAGTGTGCTTCGGGGGCCAAATTTTTTTGAGCCCAAATTGGAAAATCCTTGACTGGACTTGATTCGGGGTGGAATTTCATGCTTAAAAATGGTATTACTTGCTGTTTTTAAAAATCAAGCTTTTTGCACCCAGAGGAGGAAAACTCCTGACCCCGCGGTCAGAAAAAAGTGTGCTTTGGGGGCCAAATTTTTTTTGAGCCCAAATTGGAAAATGCTTGACTAGACTTGATTCGGGGTGGAATTTCATGCTTAAAAATGCTATTACTTGCTGTTTTTAAAAATCAATCTTTTTGCACCCAGAATCAGAAAAAAGTGTGCTTTGGGGGCCAATTTTTTTTGAGCCCAAATTGGAAAATCCTTGACTGGACTTGATTCGGGGTGGAATTTCATGCTTAAAAATGGTATTACTTGCTGTTTTTAAAAATCAATCTTTTTGCACCCAGAGTCAGAAAAAAGTGTGCTTTGGGGGGCAATTTTTTTTTGAGCCCAAATTGGAAAATCCTTGACTGGACTTGATTCGGGGTGGAATTTCATGCTTAAAAATGGTGTTACTTGCTGTTTTTAAAAATCAAGCTTTTTGCACGCAGAGGAGGAAAACTCCTGACACCGCGGTCAGAAAAAAGTGTGCTTTGGGGGCCAATTTTTTTTTTGAGCCCAAATTGGAAAACCCTTGACTGGACTTGATTCGGGGTGGAATTTCATGCTTAAAAATGGTATTACTTGCTGTTTTTAAAAATCAAGGTTTTTGCACCCAGAGGAGGAAAACTCCTGACCCGGCGGTCAGAAAAAAGTGTGCTTTGGGGGCCAAATTGTTTTTGAGCCCAAATTGGAAAATCCTTGACTGGACTTGATTCGGGGTGGAATTTCATGCTTAAAAATGGTATTACTTGCTGTTTTTAAAAATCAATCTTTTTGCACGCAGAGGAGGAAAACTCCTGACCCCGCGGTGAGAAAAAAGTGTGCTTTGGGGGCCAATTTTTTTTTGAGCCCAAATTGGAAAACCCTTGACTGGACTTGATTCCGGATGGAATTTCATGGTTAAAAATGGTATTACTTGCTGTTTTTAAAAATCAATCTTTTTGCACCCAGAGTCAGAAAAAAGTGTGCTTTGGGGGCCAATTTTTTTTTGAGCCCAAATTGGAAAACCCTTGACTGGACTTGATTCCGGATGGAATTTCATGCTTAAAAATGGTATTACTTGCTGTTTTTAAAAATCAAGCTTTTTGCACCCAGAGGAGGAAAACTCCTGACCCCGCCGTCAGAAAAAAGTGTGCTTTGGGGGCCAATTTTTTTTTGAGCCCAAATTGGAAAACCCTTGACTGGACTTGATTCCGGATGGAATTTCATGCTTAAAAATGGTATTACTTGCTGTTTTTAAAAATCAAGCTTTTTGCACGCAGAGGAGGAAAACTCCTGACCCCGCCGTCAGAAAAAAGTGTGCTTTGGGGGCCAAATTTTTTTTGAGCCCAAATTGGAAAATCCTTGACTGGACTTGATTTGGGGTGGAATTTCATGGTTAAAAATGGTATTACTTGCTGTTTTTAAAAATCAAGGTTTTTGCACAAAGAGGAGGATAACTCCTGACCCCGCGGTCAGAAAAAAGTGTGCTTTGGGGGCCAAATTTTTTTTGAGCCCAAATTGGAAAATCCTTGACTGGACTTGATTCGGGGTGGAATTTCATGCTTAAAAAAGGTATTACTTGCTGTTTTTAAAAATCAAGCTTTTTGCACCCAGAGGAGGAAAACTCCTGACCCCGCGGTCAGAAAAAAGTGTGCTTTGGGGGCCAAATTTTTTTTGAGCCCAAATTGGAAAATCCTTGACTGGACTTGATTTGGGGTGGAATTTCATGCTTAAAAATGGTATTACTTGCTGTTTTTAAAAATCAAGCTTTTTGCACCCAGAGGAGGAAAAAAGTGTGCTTTGCGGGCCAATTTTTTTTTGAGCCCAAATTGGAAAACCCTTGACTGGACTTGATTCCGGATGGAATTTCATGCTTAAAAATGGTATTACTTGCTGTTTTTAAAAATCAAGCTTTTTGCACCCAGAGGAGGAAAACTCCTGACCCCGCCGTCAGAAAAAAGTGTGCTTTGGGGGACAAATTTTTTTTGAGCCCAAATTGGAAAATCCTTGACTGGACTTGATTTGGGGTGGAATTTCATGCTTAAAAATGGTATTACTTGCTGTTTTTAAAAATCAATCTTTTTGCACCCAGAGTCAGAAAAAAGTGTGCTTTGGGGGCCAATTTTTTTTTGAGCCCAAATTGGAAAACCCTTGACTGGACTTGATTCCGGATGGAATTTCATGCTTAAAAATGGTATTACTTGCTGTTTTTAAAAATCAAGCTTTTTGCACCCAGAGGAGGAAAACTCCTGACCCCGCCGTCAGAAAAAAGTGTGCTTTGGGGGCCAATTTTTTTTTGAGCCCAAATTGGAAAACCCTTGACTGGACTTGATTCCGGATGGAATTTCATGCTTAAAAATGGTATTACTTGCTGTTTTTAAAAATCAAGCTTTTTGCACGCAGAGGAGGAAAACTCCTGACCCCGCCGTCAGAAAAAAGTGTGCTTTGGGGGCCAAATTTTTTTTGAGCCCAAATTGGAAAATCCTTGACTGGACTTGATTTGGGGTGGAATTTCATGGTTAAAAATGGTATTACTTGCTGTTTTTAAAAATCAAGGTTTTTGCACAAAGAGGAGGATAACTCCTGACCCCGCGGTCAGAAAAAAGTGTGCTTTGGGGGCCAAATTTTTTTTGAGCCCAAATTGGAAAATCCTTGACTGGACTTGATTCGGGGTGGAATTTCATGCTTAAAAAAGGTATTACTTGCTGTTTTTAAAAATCAAGCTTTTTGCACCCAGAGGAGGAAAACTCCTGACCCCGCGGTCAGAAAAAAGTGTGCTTTGGGGGCCAAATTTTTTTTGAGCCCAAATTGGAAAATCCTTGACTGGACTTGATTTGGGGTGGAATTTCATGCTTAAAAATGGTATTACTTGCTGTTTTTAAAAATCAAGCTTTTTGCACCCAGAGGAGGAAAAAAGTGTGCTTTGCGGGCCAATTTTTTTTTGAGCCCAAATTGGAAAACCCTTGACTGGACTTGATTCCGGATGGAATTTCATGCTTAAAAATGGTATTACTTGCTGTTTTTAAAAATCAAGCTTTTTGCACCCAGAGGAGGAAAACTCCTGACCCCGCCGTCAGAAAAAAGTGTGCTTTGGGGGACAAATTTTTTTTGAGCCCAAATTGGAAAATCCTTGACTGGACTTGATTGGGGATGGAATTTCATGCTTAAAAATGGTATTACTTGCTGTTTTTAAAAATCAATCTTTTTGCACCCAGAGTCAGAAAAAAGTGTGCTTTGGGGGGCAATTTTTTTTTGAGCCCAAATTGGAAAATCCTTGACTGGACTTGATTCGGGGTGGAATTTCATGCTTAAAAATGGTGTTACTTGCTGTTTTTAAAAATCAAGCTTTTTGCACGCAGAGGAGGAAAACTCCTGACACCGCGGTCAGAAAAAAGTGTTCTTTGGGGGCCAATTTTTTTTTGAGCCCAAATTGGAAAACCCTTGACTGGACTTGATTTGGGGTGGAATTTCATGCTTAAAAATGGTATTACTTGCTGTTTTTAAAAATCAAGCTTTTTGCACCCAGAGGAGGAAAACTCCTGACCCGGCGGTCAGAAAAAAGTGTGCTTTGGGGGCCAAATTTTTTTTGAGCCCAAATTGGAAAATCCTTGACTGGACTTGATTTGGGGTGGAATTTCATGCTTAAAAATGGTATTACTTGCTGTTTTTAAAAATCAAGCTTTTTGCACCCAGAGGAGGAAAAAAGTGTGCTTTGCGGGCCAATTTTTTTTTGAGCCCAAATTGGAAAACCCTTGACTGGACTTGATTCCGGATGGAATTTCATGCTTAAAAATGGTATTACTTGCTGTTTTTAAAAATCAAGCTTTTTGCACCCAGAGGAGGAAAACTCCTGACCCCGCCGTCAGAAAAAAGTGTGCTTTGGGGGACAAATTTTTTTTGAGCCCAAGTTGGAAAATCCTTGACTGGACTTGATTGGGGATGGAATTTCATGCTTAAAAATGGTATTACTTGCTGTTTTTAAAAATCAATCTTTTTGCACCCAGAGTCAGAAAAAAGTGTGCTTTGGGGGGCAATTTTTTTTTGAGCCCAAATTGGAAAATCCTTGACTGGACTTGATTCGGGGTGGAATTTCATGCTTAAAAATGGTGTTACTTGCTGTTTTTAAAAATCAAGCTTTTTGCACGCAGAGGAGGAAAACTCCTGACACCGCGGTCAGAAAAAAGTGTTCTTTGGGGGCCAATTTTTTTTTGAGCCCAAATTGGAAAACCCTTGACTGGACTTGATTTGGGGTGGAATTTCATGCTTAAAAATGGTATTACTTGCTGTTTTTAAAAATCAAGCTTTTTGCACCCAGAGGAGGAAAACTCCTGACCCGGCGGTCAGAAAAAAGTGTGCTTTGGGGGCCAAATTTTTTTTGAGCCCAAATTGGAAAATCCTTGACTGGACTTGATTCGGGGTGGAATTTCATGCTTAAAAATGGTATTACTTGCTGTTTTTAAAAATCAATCTTTTTGCACGCAGAGGAGGAAAACTCCTGACCCCGCGGTGAGAAAAAAGTGTGCTTTGGGGGCCAATTTTTTTTTGAGCCCAAATTGGAAAACCCTTGACTGGACTTGATTCGGGGTGGAATTTCATGCTTAAAAATGCTATTACTTGCTGTTTTTAAAAATCAATCTTTTTGCACCCAGACAGAAAAATGTGTGCTCTGGAGGCCAAATTTTTTTTGAGCCCAAATTGGAAAATCCTTGAATGGACTTGATTCGGGGTGGAATTTCATGCTTAAAAATGGTGTTACTTGCTGTTTTTAAAAATCAAGCTTTTTGCACCCAGAGGAGGAAAACTCCTGACCCCGCGGTCAGAAAAAAGTGTGCTTCGGGGGCCAAATTTTTTTGAGCCCAAATTGGAAAATCCTTGACTGGACTTGATTCGGGGTGGAATTTCATGCTTAAAAATGGTATTACTTGCTGTTTTTAAAAATCAAGCTTTTTGCACCCAGAGGAGGAAAAAAGTGTGCTTTGCGGGCCAATTTTTTTTTGAGCCCAAATTGGAAAACCCTTGACTGGACTTGATTCCGGATGGAATTTCATGCTTAAAAATGGTATTACTTGCTGTTTTTAAAAATCAAGCTTTTTGCACCCAGAGGAGGAAAACTCCTGACCCCGCCGTCAGAAAAAAGTGTGCTTTGGGGGACAAATTTTTTTTGAGCCCAAGTTGGAAAATCCTTGACTGGACTTGATTGGGGATGGAATTTCATGCTTAAAAATGGTATTACTTGCTGTTTTTAAAAATCAATCTTTTTGCACCCAGAGTCAGAAAAAAGTGTGCTTTGGGGGGCAATTTTTTTTTGAGCCCAAATTGGAAAATCCTTGACTGGACTTGATTCGGGGTGGAATTTCATGCTTAAAAATGGTGTTACTTGCTGTTTTTAAAAATCAAGCTTTTTGCACGCAGAGGAGGAAAACTCCTGACACCGCGGTCAGAAAAAAGTGTTCTTTGGGGGCCAATTTTTTTTTGAGCCCAAATTGGAAAACCCTTGACTGGACTTGATTTGGGGTGGAATTTCATGCTTAAAAATGGTATTACTTGCTGTTTTTAAAAATCAAGCTTTTTGCACCCAGAGGAGGAAAACTCCTGACCCGGCGGTCAGAAAAAAGTGTGCTTTGGGGGCCAAATTTTTTTTGAGCCCAAATTGGAAAATCCTTGACTGGACTTGATTCGGGGTGGAATTTCATGCTTAAAAATGGTATTACTTGCTGTTTTTAAAAATCAATCTTTTTGCACGCAGAGGAGGAAAACTCCTGACCCCGCGGTGAGAAAAAAGTGTGCTTTGGGGGCCAATTTTTTTTTGAGCCCAAATTGGAAAACCCTTGACTGGACTTGATTCGGGGTGGAATTTCATGCTTAAAAATGCTATTACTTGCTGTTTTTAAAAATCAATCTTTTTGCACCCAGACAGAAAAATGTGTGCTCTGGAGGCCAAATTTTTTTTGAGCCCAAATTGGAAAATCCTTGAATGGACTTGATTCGGGGTGGAATTTCATGCTTAAAAATGGTGTTACTTGCTGTTTTTAAAAATCAAGCTTTTTGCACCCAGAGGAGGAAAACTCTTGACCCCGCGGTCAGAAAAAAGTGTGCTTCGGGGGCCAAATTTTTTTGAGCCCAAATTGGAAAATCCTTGACTGGACTTGATTCGGGGTGGAATTTCATGCTTAAAAATGGTATTACTTGCTGTTTTTAAAAATCAAGCTTTTTGCACCCAGAGGAGGAAAACTCCGGACCCCGCGGTCAGAAAAAAGTGTGCTTTGGGGGCCAAATTTTTTTTGAGCCCAAATTGGAAAATCCTTGACTGGACTTGATTCGGGGTGGAATTTCATGCTTAAAAATGCTATTACTTGCTGTTTTTAAAAATCAATCTTTTTGCACCCAGAATCAGAAAAAAGTGTGCTTTGGGGGCCAATTTTTTTTGAGCCCAAATTGGAAAATCCTTGACTGGACTTGATTCGGGGTGGAATTTCATGCTTAAAAATGGTATTACTTGCTGTTTTTAAAAATCAATCTTTTTGCACCCAGAGTCAGAAAAAAGTGTGCTTTGGGGGGCAATTTTTTTTTGAGCCCAAATTGGAAAATCCTTGACTGGACTTGATTCGGGGTGGAATTTCATGCTTAAAAATGGTGTTACTTGCTGTTTTTAAAAATCAAGCTTTTTGCACGCAGAGGAGGAAAACTCCTGACACCGCGGTCAGAAAAAAGTGTGCTTTGGGGGCCAATTTTTTTTTTGAGCCCAAATTGGAAAACCCTTGACTGGACTTGATTCGGGGTAGAATTTCATGCTTAAAAATGGTATTACTTGCTGTTTTTAAAAATCAAGGTTTTTGCACCCAGAGGAGGAAAACTCCTGACCCGGCGGTCAGAAAAAAGTGTGCTTTGGGGGACAAATTTTTTTTGAGCCCAAATTGGAAAATCCTTGACTGGACTTGATTCGGGGTGGAATTTCATGCTTAAAAATGGTATTACTTGCTGTTTTTAAAAATCAAGCTTTTTGCACCCAGAGGAGGAAAACTTCTGACCCCGCCGTCAGAAAAAAGTGTGCTTTGGGGGACAAATTTTTTTTGAGCCCAAATTGGAAAATCCTTGACTGGACTTCATTTGGGGTGGAATTTCATGCTTAAAAATGGTATTACTTGCTGTTTTTAAAAATCAACCTTTTGGCACCCAGAGTCAGAAAAAAGTGTGCTTTGGGGGGCCATTTTTTTTTGAGCCCAAATTGGAAAATCCTTGACTGGACTTGATTCGGGGTGGAATTTCATGCTTAAAAATGGTGTTACTTGCTGTTTTTAAAAATCAAGCTTTTTGCACCCAGAGGAGGAAAACTCCTGACCCCGCCGTCAGAAAAAAGTGTGCTTTGGGGGACAAATTTTTTTTGAGCCCAAATTGGAAAATCCTTGACTGGACTTGATTTGGGGTGGAATTTCATGCTTAAAAATGGTATTACTTGCTGTTTTTAAAAATCAATCTTTTTGCACCCAGAGTCAGAAAAAAGTGTGCTTTGGGGGGCCATTTTTTTTTGAGCCCAAATTGGAAAATCCTTGACTGGACTTGATTCGGGGTGGAATTTCATGCTTAAAAATGGTGTTACTTGCTGTTTTTAAAAATCAAGCTTTTTGCACGCAGAGGAGGAAAACTCCTGACCCCGCGGTGAGAAAAAAGTGTGCTTTGGGGGCCAATTTTTTTTTGAGCCCAAATTGGAAAACCCTTGACTGGACTTGATTCGGGGTGGAATTTCATGCTTAAAAATGCTATTACTTGCTGTTTTTAAAAATCAATCTTTTTGCCCCCAGACAGAAAAATGTGTGCTCTGGAGGCCAAATTTTTTTTGAGCCCAAATTGGAAAATCCTTGAATGGACTTGATTCGGGGTGGAATTTCATGCTTAAAAATGGTGTTACTTGCTGTTTTTAAAAATCAAGCTTTTTGCACCCAGAGGAGGAAAACTCCTGACCCCGCGGTCAGAAAAAAGTGTGCTTCGGGGGCCAAATTTTTTTGAGCCCAAATTGGAAAATCCTTGACTGGACTTGATTCGGGGTGGAATTTCATGCTTAAAAATGGTATTACTTGCTGTTTTTAAAAATCAAGCTTTTTGCACCCAGAGGAGGAAAACTCCGGACCCCGCGGTCAGAAAAAAGTGTGCTTTGGGGGCCAAATTTTTTTTGAGCCCAAATTGGAAAATCCTTGACTGGACTTGATTCGGGGTGGAATTTCATGCTTAAAAATGCTATTACTTGCTGTTTTTAAAAATCAATCTTTTTGCACCCAGAATCAGAAAAAAGTGTGCTTTGGGGGCCAATTTTTTTTGAGCCCAAATTGGAAAATCCTTGACTGGACTTGATTCGGGGTGGAATTTCATGCTTAAAAATGGTATTACTTGCTGTTTTTAAAAATCAATCTTTTTGCACCCAGAGTCAGAAAAAAGTGTGCTTTGGGGGGCAATTTTTTTTTGAGCCCAAATTGGAAAATCCTTGACTGGACTTGATTCGGGGTGGAATTTCATGCTTAAAAATGGTGTTACTTGCTGTTTTTAAAAATCAAGCTTTTTGCACGCAGAGGAGGAAAACTCCTGACACCGGGGTCAGAAAAAAGTGTGCTTTGGGGGCCAATTTTTTTTTTGAGCCCAAATTGGAAAACCCTTGACTGGACTTGATTCGGGGTGGAATTTCATGCTTAAAAATGGTATTACTTGCTGTTTTTAAAAATCAAGGTTTTTGCACCCAGAGGAGGAAAACTCCTGACCCGGCGGTCAGAAAAAAGTGTGCTTTGGGGGACAAATTTTTTTTGAGCCCAAATTGGAAAATCCTTGACTGGACTTGATTTGGGGTGGAATTTCATGCTTAAAAATGGTATTACTTGCTGTTTTTAAAAATCAATCTTTTTGCACCCAGAGTCAGAAAAAAGTGTGCTTTGGGGGGCCATTTTTTTTTGAGCCCAAATTGGAAAATCCTTGACTGGACTTGATTCGGGGTGGAATTTCATGCTTAAAAATGGTGTTACTTGCTGTTTTTAAAAATCAAGCTTTTTGCACGCAGAGGAGGAAAACTCCTGACACCGCGGTCAGAAAAAAGTGTGCTTTGGGGGCCAATTTTTTTTTGAGCCCAAATTGGAAAACCCTTGACTGGACTTGATTCGGGGTGGAATTTCATGCTTAAAAATGGTATTACTTGCTGTTTTTAAAAATCAAGCTTTTTGCACCCAGAGGAGGAAAACTCCTGACCCGGCGGTCAGAAAAAAGTGTGCTTTGGGGGCCAATTTTTTTTTGAGCCCAAATTGGAAAATCCTTGACTGGACTTGATTCGGGGTGGAATTTCATGCTTAAAAATGGTATTACTTGCTGTTTTTAAAAATCAATCTTTTTGCACCCAGAATCAGAAAAAAGTGTGCTTTGGGGGGCAATTTTTTTTTGAGCCCAAATTGGAAAATCCTTGACTGGACTTGATTCGGGGTGGAATTTCATGTTTAAAAATGGTATTACTTGCTGTTTTTAAAAATCAATCTTTTTGCACCCAGACAGAAAAATGTGTGCTCTGGAGGCCAAATTTTTTTTGAGCCCAAATTGGAAAATCCTTGACTGGACTTGATTCGGGGTGGAATTTCATGCTTAAAAATGGTATTACTTGCTGTTTTTAAAAATCAAGCTTTTTGCACCCAGAGGAGGAAAACTCCTGACCCCGCCGTCAGAAAAATGTGTTCTCTGGAGGCCAAATTTTTTTTGAGCCCAAATTGGAAAATCCTTGACTGGACTTGATTCAGGGTGGAATTTCATGGTTAAAAATGGTATTACTTGCTGTTTTTAAAAATCAATCTTTTTGCACCCCGAGTCAGAAAAAAGTGTGCTTTGGGGGACAATTTTTTTTTGAGCCCAAATTGGAAAATCCTTGACTGGACTTGATTCGGGGTGGAATTTCATGCTTAAAAATGGTGTTACTTGCTGTTTTTAAAAATCAAGCTTTTTGCACGCAGAGGAGGAAAACTCCTGACACCGCGGTCAGAAAAAAGTGTGCTTTGGGGGCCAATTTTTTTTTGAGCCCAAATTGGAAAACCCTTGACTGGACTTGATTCGGGGTGGAATTTCATGCTTAAAAATGGTATTACTTGCTGTTTTTAAAAATCAAGGTTTTTGCACCCAGAGGAGGAAAACTCCTGACCCCGCGGTCAGAAAAATGTGTTCTCTGGAGGCCAAATTTTTTTTGAGCCCAAATTGGAAAATCCTTGACTGGACTTGATTCGGGGTGGAATTTCATGCTTAAAAATGGTATTACTTGCTGTTTTTAAAAATCAATCTTTTTGCACGCAGAGGAGGAAAACTCCTGACCCCGCGGTGAGAAAAAAGTGTGCTTTGGGGGCCAATTTTTTTTTGAGCCCAAATTGGAAAACCCTTGACTGGACTTGATTCGGGGTGGAATTTCATGCTTAAAAATGGTATTACTTGCTGTTTTTAAAAATCAATCTTTTTGCACCCAGACAGAAAAATGTGTGCTCTGGAGGCCAAATTTTTTTTGAGCCCAAATTGGAAAATCCTTGAATGGACTTGATTCGGGGTGGAATTTCATGCTTAAAAATGGTGTTACTTGCTGTTTTTAAAAATCAAGCTTTTTGCACCCAGAGGAGGAAAACTCCTGACCCCGCGGTCAGAAAAAAGTGTGCTTCGGGGGCCAAATTTTTTTGAGCCCAAATTGGAAAATCCTTGACTGGACTTGATTCGGGGTGGAATTTCATGCTTAAAAATGGTATTACTTGCTGTTTTTAAAAATCAAGCTTTTTGCACCCAGAGGAGGAAAACTCCTGACCCCGCGGTCAGAAAAATGTGTTCTCTGGAGGCCAAATTTTTTTTGAGCCCAAATTGGAAAATCCTTGACTGGACTTGATTCGGGGTGGAATTTCATGCTTAAAAATGGTATTACTTGCTGTTTTTTAAAATCAATCTTTTTGCACCCAGAGTCAGAAAAAAGTGTGCTTTGGGGGGCAATTTTTTTTGAGCCCAAATTGGAAAATCCTTGACTGGACTTGATTCGGGGTGGAATTTCATGCTTAAAAATGGTGTTACTTGCTGTTTTTAAAAATCAAGCTTTTTGCACGCAGAGGAGGAAAACTCCTGACACCGCGGTCAGAAAAAAGTGTGCTTTGGGGGCCAATTTTTTTTTTGAGCCCAAATTGGAAAACCCTTGACTGGACTTGATTCGGGGTGGAATTTCATGCTTAAAAATGGTATTACTTGCTGTTTTTAAAAATCAAGGTTTTTGCACCCAGAGGAGGAAAACTCCTGACCCGGAGGTCAGTAAAAGGGGGGTTTGGGGGCCAAATTTTTTTTGAGCCCAAATTGGAAAATCCTTGACTGGACTTGATTCGGGGTGGAATTTCATGCTTAAAAATGGTATTACTTGCTGTTTTTAAAAATCAATCTTTTTGCACGCAGAGGAGGAAAACTCCTGACCCCGCGGTGAGAAAAATGTGTGCTTTGGGGGCCAATTTTTTTTTGAGCCCAAATTGGAAAACCCTTGACTGGACTTGATTCGGGGTGGAATTTCATGCTTAAAAATGGTATTACTTGCTGTTTTTAAAAATCAATCTTTTTGCACCCAGACAGAAAAATGTGTGCTCTGGAGGCCAAATTTTTTTTGAGCCCAAATTGGAAAATCCTTGACTGGACTTGACTCGGGGTGGAATTTCATGCTTAAAAATGGTATTACTTGCTGTTTTTAAAAATCAAGCTTTTTGCACCCAGAGGAGGAAAACTCCTGACCCCGCGGTCAGAAAAATGTGTTCTCTTGAGGCCAAATTTTTTTTGAGCCCAAATTGGAAAATCCTTGACTGGACTTGACTCGGGGTGGAATTTCATGCTTAAAAATGGTATTACTTGCTGTTTTTAAAAATCAAGCTTTTTGCACCCAGAGGAGGAAAACTCCTGACCCCACGGTCAGAAAAATGTGTTCTCTTGAGGCCAAATTTTTTTTGAGCCCAAATTGGAAAATCCTTGACTGGACTTGATTCAGGGTGGAATTTCATGGTTAAAAATGGTATTACTTGCTGTTTTTAAAAATCAATCTTTTTGCACCCAGAGTCAGAAAAAAGTGTGCTTTGGGGGGCAATTTTTTTTTGAGCCCAAATTGGAAAATCCTTGACTGGACTTGATTCGGGGTGGAATTTCATGCTTAAAAATGGTATTACTTGCTGTTTTTAAAAATCAAGCTTTTTGCACGCAGAGGAGGAAAACTCCTGACACCGCGGTCAGAAAAAAGTGTGCTTTGGGGGCCAATTTTTTTTTTGAGCCCAAATTGGAAAACCCTTGACTGGACTTGATTCGGGGTGGAATTTCATGCTTAAAAATGGTATTACTTGCTGTTTTTAAAAATCAAGGTTTTTGCACCCAGAGGAGGAAAACTCCTGACCCCGCGGTGAGAAAAAAGTGTGCTTTGGGGGCCAATTTTTTTTTGAGCCCAAATTGGAAAACCCTTGACTGGACTTGATTCGGGGTGGAATTTCATGCTTAAAAATGGTATTACTTGCTGTTTTTAAAAATCAATCTTTTTGCACCCAGACAGAAAAATGTGTGCTCTGGAGGCCAAATTTTTTTTGAGCCCAAATTGGAAAATCCTTGAATGGACTTGATTCGGGGTGGAATTTCATGCTTAAAAATGGTGTTACTTGCTGTTTTTAAAAATCAAGCTTTTTGCACCCAGAGGAGGAAAACTCCTGACCCCGCGGTCAGAAAAAAGTGTGCTTCGGGGGCCAAATTTTTTTGAGCCCAAATTGGAAAATCCTTGACTGGACTTGATTCGGGGTGGAATTTCATGCTTAAAAATGGTATTACTTGCTGTTTTTAAAAATCAAGCTTTTTGCACCCAGAGGAGGAAAACTCCTGACCCCGCGGTCAGAAAAATGTGTTCTCTGGAGGCCAAATTTTTTTTGAGCCCAAATTGGAAAATCCTTGACTGGACTTGATTCAGGGTGGAATTTCATGGTTAAAAATGGTATTACTTGCTTTTTTTAAAAATCAAGCTTTTTGCACCCAGAGGAGGAAAACTCCTGACCCCGCGGTCAGAAAAAAGTGTGCTTTGGGGGCCAATTTTTTTTTGAGCCCAAATTGGAAAACCCTTGACTGGACTTGATTCCGGATGGAATTTCATGCTTAAAAATGGTATTACTTGCTGTTTTTAAAAATCAAGCTTTTTGCACCCAGAGGAGGAAAACTCCTGACCCCGCCGTCAGAAAAAAGTGTGCTTCGGGGGCCAAATTTTTTTGAGCCCAAATTGGAAAATCCTTGACTGGACTTGATTCGGGGTGGAATTTCATGCTTAAAAATGGTATTACTTGCTGTTTTTAAAAATCAAGCTTTTTGCACCCAGAGGAGGAAAACTCCTGACCCCGCGGTCAGAAAAATGTGTTCTCTGGAGGCCAAATTTTTTTTGAGCCCAAATTGGAAAATCCTTGACTGGACTTTATTCAGGGTGGAATTTCATGGTTAAAAATGGTATTACTTGCTGTTTTTAAAAATCAAGCTTTTTGCACCCAGAGGAGGAAAAAAGTGTGCTTTGGGGGCCAATTTTTTTTTGAGCCCAAATAGGAAAATACTTGACTGGACTTGATTCGGGGTGGAATTTCATGCTTAAAAATGGTATTACTTGCTGTTTTTAAAAATCAAGCTTTTTGCACCCAGAGGAGGAAAAAAGTGTGCTTTGGGGGCCAATTTTTTTTTGAGCCCAAATTGGAAAACCCTTGACTGGACTTGATTCCGGATGGAATTTCATGCTTAAAAATGGTATTACTTGCTGTTTTTAAAAATCAAGCTTTTTGCACCCAGAGGAGGAAAACTCCTGACCCCGCCGTCAGAAAAAAGTGTGCTTTGGGGGACAAATTTTTTTTGAGCCCAAATTGGAAAATCCTTGACTGGATTTGATTTGGGGTGGAATTTCATGCTTAAAAATGGTATTACTTGCTGTTTTTAAAAATCAATCTTTTTGCACCCAGAGTCAGAAAAAAGTGTGCTTTGGGGGCCAATTTTTTTTTGAGCCCAAATTGGAAAATCCTTGACTGGACTTGATTCGGGGTGGAATTTCATGCTTAAAAATGGTGTTACTTGCTGTTTTTAAAAATCAAGCTTTTTGCACCCAGAGTCAGAAAAAAGTGTGCTTTGGGGGCCAATATTTTTGAGCCCAAATTGGAAAACCCTTGACTGGACTTGATTCCGGATGGAATTTCATGCTTAAAAATGGTGTTACTTGCTGTTTTTAAAAATCAATCTTTTTGCACCCAGAATCAGAAAAAAGTGTGCTTTGGGGGCCAATTTTTTTTGAGCCCAAATTGGAAAATCCTTGACTGGACTTGATTCGGGGTGGAATTTCATGCTTAAAAATGGTATTACTTGCTGTTTTTAAAAATCAAACTTTTTGCACCCAGAGGAGGAAAACTCCTGACCCCGCGGTCAGAAAAAAGTGTGCTTTCGGGGCCAAATTTTTTTTGAGCCCAAATTGGAAAATCCTTGACTGGACTTGATTCGGGGTGGAATTTCATGCTTAAAAATGGTATTACTTGCTGTTTTTAAAAATCAATCTTTTTGCACCCAGAGTCAGAAAAAAGTGTGCTTTGGGGGGCAATTTTTTTTTGAGCCCAAATTGGAAAATCCTTGACTGGACTTGATTCGGGGTGGAATTTCATGCTTAAAAATGGTGTTGCTGTTTTTAAAAATCAAGCTTTTTGCACGCAGAGGAGGAAAACTCCTGACCCCGCCGTCAGAAAAAAGTGTGCTTTGGGGGCCAAATTTTTTTTGACCCCAATTGTAAAATCCTTGACTGGACTTGATTTGGGGTGGAATTTCATGCTTAAAAATGGTATTACTTGCTGTTTTTAAAAATCAAGGTTTTTGCACCCAGAGGAGGAAAACTCCTGACCCCCGCGGTCAGAAAAAAGTGTGCTTTGGGGGCCAAATTTTTTTTGAGCCCAAATTGGAAAATCCTTGACTGGACTTGATTCGGGGTGGAATTTCATGCTTAAAAATGGTATTACTTGCTGTTTTTTAAAATCAAGCTTTTTGCACCCAGAGGAGGAAAATTCCTGACCCCGCGGTCAGAAAAAAGTGTGCTTCGGGGGCCAAATTTTTTTGAGCCCAAATTGGAAAATCCTTGACTGGACTTGATTCGGGGTGGAATTTCATGCCTAAAAATGGCATTACTTGCTGTTTTTAAAAATCAAGCTTTTTGCACCCAGAGGAGGAAAACTCCTGACCCCGCGGTCAGAAAAAAGTGTGCTTTGGGGGCCAATTTTTTTTTGAGCCCAAATTGGAAAATCCTTGACTGGACTTGATTCGGGGTGGAATTTCATGCTTAAAAATGGTGTTACTTGCTGTTTTTAAAAATCAAGCTTTTTGCACCCAGAGTCAGAAAAAAGTGTGCTTTGGGGGCCAATATTTTTGAGCCCAAATTGGAAAACCCTTGACTGGACTTGATTCCGGATGGAATTTCATGCTTAAAAATGGTGTTACTTGCTGTTTTTAAAAATCAATCTTTTTGCACCCAGAATCAGAAAAAAGTGTGCTTTGGGGGCCAATTTTTTTTGAGCCCAAATTGGAAAATCCTTGACTGGACTTGATTCGGGGTGGAATTTCATGCCTAAAAATGGCATTACTTGCTGTTTTTAAAAATCAAGCTTTTTGCACCCAGAGGAGGAAAACTCCTGACCCCGCGGTCAGAAAAAAGTGTGCTTTGGGGGCCAATTTTTTTTTGAGCCCAAATTGGAAAATCCTTGACTAGACTTGATTCGGGGTGGAATTTCATGCTTAAAAATGGTGTTACTTGCTGTTTTTAAAAATCAAGCTTTTTGCACCCAGAGTCAGAAAAAAGTGTGCTTTGGGGGCCAATATTTTTGAGCCCAAATTGGAAAACCCTTGACTGGACTTGATTCCGGATGGAATTTCATGCTTAAAAATGGTGTTACTTGCTGTTTTTAAAAATCAATCTTTTTGCACCCAGAATCAGAAAAAAGTGTGCTTTGGGGGCCAATTTTTTTTGAGCCCAAATTGGAAAATCCTTGACTGGACTTGATTCGGGGTGGAATTTCATGCTTAAAAATGGTATTACTTGCTGTTTTTAAAAATCAAACTTTTTGCACCCAGAGGAGGAAAACTCCTGACCCCGCGGTCAGAAAAAAGTGTGCTTTGGGGGCCAAATTTTTTTTGAGCCCAAATTGGAAAATCCTTGACTGGACTTGATTCGGGGTGGAATTTCATGCTTAAAAATGGTATTACTTGCTGTTTTTAAAAATCAATCTTTTTGCACCCAGAGTCAGAAAAAAGTGTGCTTTGGGGGGCAATTTTTTTTTGAGCCCAAATTGGAAAATCCTTGACTGGACTTGATTCGGGGTGGAATTTCATGCTTAAAAATGGTGTTGCTGTTTTTAAAAATCAAGCTTTTTGCACTCAGAGGAGGAAAACTCCTGACCCCGCCGTCAGAAAAAAGTGTGCTTTGGGGGCCAAATTTTTTTTGACCCCAATTGTAAAATCCTTGACTGGACTTGATTTGGGGTGGAATTTCATGCTTAAAAATGGTATTACTTGCTGTTTTTAAAAATCAAGGTTTTTGCACCCAGAGGAGGAAAACTCCTGACCCCCGCGGTCAGAAAAAAGTGTGCTTTGGGGGCCAAATTTTTTTTGAGCCCAAATTGGAAAATCCTTGACTGGACTTGATTCGGGGTGGAATTTCATGCTTAAAAATGGTATTACTTGCTGTTTTTAAAAATCAAGCTTTTTGCACCCAGAGGAGGAAAATTCCTGACCCCGCGGTCAGAAAAAAGTGTGCTTCGGGGGCCAAATTTTTTTGAGCCCAAATTGGAAAATCCTTGACTGGACTTGATTCGGGGTGGAATTTCATGCTTAAAAATGCTATTACTTGCTGTTTTTAAAAATCAATCTTTTTGCACCCAGAATCAGAAAAAAGTGTGCTTTGGGGGCCAATTTTTTTTGAGCCCAAATTGGAAAATCCTTGACTGGACTTGATTCGGGGTGGAATTTCATGCCTAAAAATGGCATTACTTGCTGTTTTTAAAAATCAAGCTTTTTGCACCCAGAGGAGGAAAACTCCTGACCCCGCGGTCAGAAAAAAGTGTGCTTTGGGGGCCAATTTTTTTTTGAGCCCAAATTGGAAAACCCTTGACTGGATTTGATTCGGGGTGGAATTTCATGCTTAAAAATGGTATTACTTGCTGTTTTTAAAAATCAAGCTTTTTGCACCAAGAGGAGGAAAACTCCTGAGCCGGCGGTCAGAAAAAAGTGTGCTTTGGGGGCCAATTTTTTTTTGAGCCCAAATTGGAAAATCCTTGACTGGACTTGATTCGGGGTGGAATTTCATGCTTAAAAATGGTATTACTTGCTGTTTTTAAAAATCAATCTTTTTGCACTCAGACAGAAAAATGTGTGCTCTGGAGGCCAAATTTTTTTTGAGCCCAAATTGGAAAATCCTTGACTGGACTTGATTCGGGGTGGAATTTCATGCTTAAAAATGGTGTTACTTGCTGTTTTTAAAAATCAAGCTTTTTGCACCCAGAGGAGGAAAACTCCTGACCCCGCGGTCAGAAAAAAGTGTGCTTCGGGGGCCAAATTTTTTTGAGCCCAAATTGGAAAATCCTTGATGGACTTGATTCGGGGTGGAATTTCATGCTTAAAAATGGTATTACTTGCTGTTTTTAAAAATCAAGCTTTTTGCACCCAGAGGAGGAAAACTCCTGACCCCGCGGTCAGAAAAATGTGTTCTCTGGAGGCCAAATTTTTTTTGAGCCCAAATTGGAAAATCCTTGACTGGACTTGATTCAGGGTGGAATTTCATGGTTAAAAATGGTATTACTTGCTGTTTTTAAAAATCAAGCTTTTTGCACCCAGAGGAGGAAAACTCCTGACCCCGCGGTCAGAAAAAAGTGTGCTTTGGGGGCCAATTTTTTTTTGAGCCCAAATTGGAAAATCCTTGACTGGACTTGATTCGGGGTGGAATTTCATGCTTAAAAATGGTATTACTTGCTGTTTTTAAAAATCAATCTTTTTGCACCCAGAGTCAGAAAAAAGTGTGCTTTGGGGGGCAATTTTTTTTTGAGCCCAAATTGGAAAATCCTTGACTGGACTTGATTCGGGGTGGAATTTCATGCTTAAAAATGGTGTTACTTGCTGTTTTTAAAAATCAAGCTTTTTGCACGCAGAGGAGGAAAACTCCTGACACCGCGGTCAGAAAAAAGTGTGCTTTGGGGGCCAATTTTTTTTTGAGCCCAAATTGGAAAACCCTTGACTGGACTTGATTCGGGGTGGAATTTCATGCTTAAAAATGGTATTACTTGCTGTTTTTAAAAATCAAGCTTTTTGCACCCAGAATCAGAAAAAAGTGTGCTTTGGGGGCCAATTTTTTTTTGAGCCCAAATTGGAAAATCCTTGACTGGACTTGATTCGGGGTGGAATTTCATGCTTAAAAATGGTATTACTTGCTGTTTTTAAAAATCAAGCTTTTTGCACCCAGAGGAGGAAAACTCCTGACCCCGCAGTCAGAAAAAAGTGTGCTTTGGGGGCCAATTTTTTTTGAGCCCAAATTGGAAAACCCTTGACTGGACTTGATTCGGGGTGGAATTTCATGCTTAAAAATGGTATTACTTGCTGTTTTTAAAAATCAAGCTTTTTGCACCCAGAGGAGGAAAACTCCTGACCCCGCGGTCAGAAAAAAGTGTGCTTTGGGGGCCAATTTTTTTTTGAGCCCAAATTGGAAAATCCTTGACTGGACTTGATTCGGCGTGGAATTTCATGCTTAAAAATTCTATTACTTGCTGTTTTTAAAAATCAATCTTTTTGCACCCAGAATCAGAAAAAAGTGTGCTTTGGGGGCCAATTTTTTTTGAGCCCAAATTGGAAAATCCTTGACTGGACTTGATTCGGGGTGGAATTTCATGCTTAAAAATGGTATTACTTGCTGTTTTTAAAAATCAAGGTTTTTGCACCCAGAGGAGGAAAACTCCTGACCCCGCGGTCAGAAAAAAGTGTGCTTTGGGGGCCAAATTTTTTTTTAGCCCAAATTGGAAAATCCTTGACTGGACTTGATTCGGGGTGGAATTTCATGCTTAAAAATGGTATTACTTGCTGTTTTTAAAAATCAATCTTTTTGCACCCAGAGTCAGAAAAAAGTGTGCTTTGGGGGGCAATTTTTTTTTGAGCCCAAATTGGAAAATCCTTGACTGGACTTGATTCGGGGTGGAATTTCATGCTTAAAAATGGTATTACTTGCTGTTTTTAAAAATCAAGCTTTTTGCACCCAGAGGAGGAAAATTCCTGACCCCGCGGTCAGAAAAAAGTGTGCTTCGGGGGCCAAATTTTTTTGAGCCCAAATTGGAAAATCCTTGACTGGACTTGATTCGGGGTGGAATTTCATGCTTAAAAATGCTATTACTTGCTGTTTTTAAAAATCAATCTTTTTGCACCCAGAATCAGAAAAAAGTGTGCTTTGGGGGCCAATTTTTTTTGAGCCCAAATTGGAAAATCCTTGACTGGACTTGATTCGGGGTGGAATTTCATGCCTAAAAATGGTATTACTTGCTGTTTTTAAAAATCAAGCTTTTTGCACCCAGAGGAGGAAAACTCCTGACCCCGCGGTCAGAAAAAAGTGTGCTTTGGGGGCCAATTTTTTTTTGAGCCCAAATTGGAAAACCCTTGACTGGATTTGATTCGGGGTGGAATTTCATGCTTAAAAATGGTTTTTAAAAATCAAGCTTTTTGCACCCAGAGGAGGAAAACTCCTGAGCCGGCGGTCAGAAAAAAGTGTGCTTTGGGGGCCAATTTTTTTTTGAGCCCAAATTGGAAAATCCTTGACTGGACTTGATTCGGGGTGGAATTTCATGCTTAAAAATGGTATTACTTGCTGTTTTTAAAAATCAATCTTTTTGCACTCAGACAGAAAAATGTGTGCTCTGGAGGCCAAATTTTTTTTGAGCCCAAATTGGAAAATCCTTGACTGGACTTGATTCGGGGTGGAATTTCATGCTTAAAAATGGTGTTACTTGCTGTTTTTAAAAATCAAGCTTTTTGCACCCAGAGGAGGAAAACTCCTGACCCCGCGGTCAGAAAAAAGTGTGCTTCGGGGGCCAAATTTTTTTGAGCCCAAATTGGAAAATCCTTGACTGGACTTGATTCGGGGTGGAATTTCATGCTTAAAAATGGTATTACTTGCTGTTTTTAAAAATCAAGCTTTTTGCACCCAGAGGAGGAAAACTCCTGACCCCGCGGTCAGAAAAATGTGTTCTCTGGAGGCCAAATTTTTTTTGAGCCCAAATTGGAAAATCCTTGACTGGACTTGATTCAGGGTGGAATTTCATGGTTAAAAATGGTATTACTTGCTGTTTTTAAAAATCAAGCTTTTTGCACCCAGAGGAGGAAAACTCCTGACCCCGCGGTCAGAAAAAAGTGTGCTTTGGGGGCCAATTTTTTTTTGAGCCCAAATTGGAAAATCCTTGACTGGACTTGATTCGGGGTGGAATTTCATGCTTAAAAATGGTATTACTTGCTGTTTTTAAAAATCAATCTTTTTGCACCCAGAGTCAGAAAAAAGTGTGCTTTGGGGGGCAATTTTTTTTTGAGCCCAAATTGGAAAATCCTTGACTGGACTTGATTCGGGGTGGAATTTCATGCTTAAAAATGGTGTTACTTGCTGTTTTTAAAAATCAAGCTTTTTGCACGCAGAGGAGGAAAACTCCTGACACCGCGGTCAGAAAAAAGTGTGCTTTGGGGGCCAATTTTTTTTTGAGCCCAAATTGGAAAACCCTTGACTGGACTTGATTCGGGGTGGAATTTCATGCTTAAAAATGGTATTACTTGCTGTTTTTAAAAATCAAGCTTTTTGCACCCAGAATCAGAAAAAAGTGTGCTTTGGGGGCCAATTTTTTTTTGAGCCCAAATTGGAAAATCCTTGACTGGACTTGATTCGGGGTGGAATTTCATGCTTAAAAATGGTATTACTTGCTGTTTTTAAAAATCAAGCTTTTTGCACCCAGAGGAGGAAAACTCCTGACCCCGCGGTCAGAAAAAAGTGTGCTTTGGGGGCCAATTTTTTTTGAGCCCAAATTGGAAAACCCTTGACTGGACTTGATTCGGGGTGGAATTTCATGCTTAAAAATGGTATTACTTGCTGTTTTTAAAAATCAAGCTTTTTGCACCCAGAGGAGGAAAACTCCTGACCCCGCGGTCAGAAAAAAGTGTGCTTTGGGGGCCAATTTTTTTTTGAGCCCAAATTGGAAAATCCTTGACTGGACTTGATTCGGCGTGGAATTTCATGCTTAAAAATTCTATTACTTGCTGTTTTTAAAAATCAATCTTTTTGCACCCAGAATCAGAAAAAAGTGTGCTTTGGGGGCCAATTTTTTTTGAGCCCAAATTGGAAAATCCTTGACTGGACTTGATTCGGGGTGGAATTTCATGCTTAAAAATGGTATTACTTGCTGTTTTTAAAAATCAAGGTTTTTGCACCCAGAGGAGGAAAACTCCTGACCCCGCGGTCAGAAAAAAGTGTGCTTTGGGGGCCAAATTTTTTTTTAGCCCAAATTGGAAAATCCTTGACTGGACTTGATTCGGGGTGGAATTTCATGCTTAAAAATGGTATTACTTGCTGTTTTTAAAAATCAATCTTTTTGCACCCAGAGCCAGAAAAAAGTGTGCTTTGGGGGGCAATTTTTTTTTGAGCCCAAATTGGAAAATCCTTGACTGGACTTGATTCGGGGTGGAATTTCATGCTTAAAAATGGTGTTACTTGCTGTTTTTAAAAATCAAGCTTTTTGCACCCAGAGGAGGAAAACTCCTGACACCGCGGTCAGAAAAAAGTGTGCTTTGGGGGCCAAATTTTTTTTGAGCCCAAATTGGAAAATCCTTGACTGGACTTGATTCGGGGTGGAATTTCATGCTTAAAAATGGTATTACTTGCTGTTTTTAAAAATCAATCTTTTTGCACCCAGAGTCAGAAAAAAGTGTGCTTTGGGGGCCAATTTTTTTTTGAGCCCAAATTGGAAAATCCTTGACTGGACTTGATTCGGGGTGGAATTTCATGCTTAAAAATTCTATTACTTGCTGTTTTTAAAAATCAATCTTTTTGCACCCAGAATCAGAAAAAAGTGTGCTTTGGGGGCCAATTTTTTTTTGAGCCCAAATTGGAAAATCCTTGACTGGACTTGATTCGGGGTGGAATTTCATGCTTAAAAATAGTATTACTTGCTGTTTTTAAAAATCAAGCTTTTCTCAGAAAAAAGTGTGCTTTGGGGGCCAATTTTTTTTTGAGCCCAAATTGGAAAATCCTTGACTGGACTTGATTCGGGGTGGAATTTCATGCTTAAAATTGGTGTTACTTGCTGTTTTTAAAAATCAAGCTTTTTGCACGCAGAGGAGGAAAATTCCTGACCCCGCGGTCAGAAAAAAGTGTGCTTTGGGGGCCAATTTTTTTTTGAGCTCAAATTGGAAAACCCTTGACTGGACTTGATTCGGGGTGGAATTTCATGCTTAAAAATGGTATTACTTGCTGTTTTTAAAAATCAAGCTTTTTGCACCCAGAGTCAGAAAAAAGTGTGCTTTGGGGGCCAATTTTTTTTTTGAGCCCAAATTGGAAAACCCTTGACTGGACTTGATTCTGGGTGGAATTTCATGCTTAAAAATGGTATTACTTGCTGTTTTTAAAAATCAAGCTTTTTGCACCCAGAGTCAGAAAAAAGTGTGCTTTGGGGGCCAATTTTTTTTTGAGCCCAAATTGGAAAATCCTTGACTGGACTTGATTCGGGGTGGAATTTCATGCTTAAAAATGGTATTACTTGCTGTTTTTAAAAATCAAGCTTTTTGCACCCAGAGGAGGAAAACTGACCCCGGGGTCAGAAAAATGTGTGCTCTGGAGGCCAAATTTTTTTTGAGCCCAAATTGGAAAATCCTTGACTGGACTTGATTCGGGGTGGAATTTCATGCTTAAAAATGGTATTACTTGCTGTTTTTAAAAATCAAGCTTTTTGCACCCAGAGTCAGAAAAAAGTGTGCTTTGGGGGCCAATTTTTTTTTTGAGCCCAAATTGGAAAATCCTTGACTGGACTTGATTCGGGGTGGAATTTCATGCTTAAAAATGGTATGACTTGCTGTTTTTAAAAATCAAGCTTTTGTCAGAAAAAAGTGTGCTTTGGGGGCCAATTTTTTTTTGAGCCCAAATTGGAAAATCCTTGACTGGACTTGATTCGGGGTGGAATTTCATGCTTAAAAATGGTATTACTTGCTGTTCTTAAAAATCAATTTTTTTGCACCCAGACTCAGAAAAAAGTGTGCTTTGGGGGCCAATTTTTTTTGAGCCCAAATTGGAAAATCCTTGACTGGACTTGATTCGGGGTGGAATTTCATGCTTAAAAATGGTATTACTTGCTGTTTTTAAAAATCAAGCTTTTTGCACCCAGAGGAGGAAAACTCCTGACCCCGCGGTCAGAAAAAAGTGTGCTTTGGGGGCCAATTTTTTTTGAGCCCAAATTGGAAAACCCTTGACTGGACTTGATTCGGGGTGGAATTTCATGCTTAAAAATGGTATTACTTGCTGTTTTTAAAAATCAAGCTTTTTGCACCCAGAGGAGGAAAACTCCTGACCCCGCGGTCAGAAAAAAGTGTGCTTTGGGGGCCAATTTTTTTTTGAGCCCAAATTGGAAAATCCTTGACTGGACTTGATTCGGCGTGGAATTTCATGCTTAAAAATTCTATTACTTGCTGTTTTTAAAAATCAATCTTTTTGCACCCAGAATCAGAAAAAATGTGCTTTGGGGGCCAATTTTTTTTGAGCCCAAATTGGAAAATCCTTGACTGGACTTGATTCGGGGTGGAATTTCATGCTTAAAAATGGTATTACTTGCTGTTTTTAAAAATCAAGGTTTTTGCACCCAGAGGAGGAAAACTCCTGACCCCGCGGTCAGAAAAAAGTGTGCTTTGGGGGCCAAATTTTTTTTTAGCCCAAATTGGAAAATCCTTGACTGGACTTGATTCGGGGTGGAATTTCATGCTTAAAAATGGTATTACTTGCTGTTTTTAAAAATCAATCTTTTTGCACCCAGAGTCAGAAAAAAGTGTGCTTTGGGGGGCAATTTTTTTTTGAGCCCAAATTGGAAAATCCTTGACTGGACTTGATTCGGGGTGGAATTTCATGCTTAAAAATGGTGTTACTTGCTGTTTTTAAAAATCAAGCTTTTTGCACGCAGAGGAGGAAAACTCCTGACACCGCGGTCAGAAAAAAGTGTGCTTTGGGGGCCAAATTTTTTTTGAGCCCAAATTGGAAAATCCTTGACTGGACTTGATTCGGGGTGGAATTTCATGCTTAAAAATGGTATTACTTGCTGTTTTTAAAAATCAATCTTTTTGCACCCAGAGTCAGAAAAAAGTGTGCTTTGGGGGCCAATTTTTTTTTGAGCCCAAATTGGAAAATCCTTGACTGGATTTGATTCGGGGTGGAATTTCATGCTTAAAAATGGTATTACTTGCTGTTTTTAAAAATCAAGCTTTTCTCAGAAAAAAGTGTGCTTTGGGGGCCAATTTTTTTTTGAGCCCAAATTGGAAAATCCTTGACTGGACTTGATTCGGGGTGGAATTTCATGCTTAAAATTGGTGTTACTTGCTGTTTTTAAAAATCAAGCTTTTTGCACGCAGAGGAGGAAAATTCCTGACCCCGCGGTCAGAAAAAAGTGTGCTTTGGGGGCCAATTTTTTTTTGAGCTCAAATTGGAAAACCCTTGACTGGACTTGATTCGGGGTGGAATTTCATGCTTAAAAATGGTATTACTTGCTGTTTTTAAAAATCAAGCTTTTTGCACCCAGAGTCAGAAAAAAGTGTGCTTTGGGGGCCAATTTTTTTTTTTGAGCCCAAATTGGAAAACCCTTGACTGGACTTGATTCTGGGTGGAATTTCATGCTTAAAAATGGTATTACTTGCTGTTTTTAAAAATCAAGCTTTTTGCACCCAGAGTCAGAAAAAAGTGTGCTTTGGGGGCCAATTTTTTTTTGAGCCCAAATTGGAAAATCCTTGACTGGACTTGATTCGGGGTGGAATTTCATGCTTAAAAATGGTATTACTTGCTGTTTTTAAAAATCAAGCTTTTTGCACCCAGAGGAGGAAAACTGACCCCGGGGTCAGAAAAATGTGTGCTCTGGAGGCCAAATTTTTTTTGAGCCCAAATTGGAAAATCCTTGACTGGACTTGATTCGGGGTGGAATTTCATGCTTAAAAATGGTATTACTTGCTGTTTTTAAAAATCAAGCTTTTTGCACCCAGAGTCAGAAAAAAGTGTGCTTTGGGGGCCAATTTTTTTTTTGAGCCCAAATTGGAAAATCCTTGACTGGACTTGATTCGGGGTGGAATTTCATGCTTAAAAATGGTATTACTTGCTGTTTTTAAAAATCAAGCTTTTGTCAGAAAAAAGTGTGCTTTGGGGGCCAATTTTTTTTTGAGCCCAAATTGGAAAATCCTTGACTGGACTTGATTCGGGGTGGAATTTCATGCTTAAAAATGGTATTACTTGTTGTTCTTAAAAATCAATCTTTTTGCACCCAGACTCAGAAAAAAGTGTGCTTTTGGGGCCAATTTTTTTTGAGCCCAAATTGGAAAATCCTTGACTGGACTTGATTCGGGGTGGAATTTCATGCTTAAAAATTCTATTACTTGCTGTTTTTAAAAATCAATCTTTTTGCACCCAGAATCAGAAAAAAGTGTGCTTTGGGGGCCAATTTTTTTTTGAGCCCAAATTGGAAAATCCTTGACTGGACTTGATTCGGGGTGGAATTTCATGCTTAAAAATGGTATTACTTGCTGTTTTTAAAAATCAAGCTTTTCTCAGAAAAAAGTGTGATTTGGGGGCCAATTTTTTTTTGAGCCCAAATTGGAAAATCCTTGACTGGACTTGATTCGGGGTGGAATTTCATGCTTAAAATTGGTGTTACTTGCTGTTTTTAAAAATCAATCTTTTTGCACCCAGAGTCAGAAAAAAGTGTGCTTTGGGGGGCAATTTTTTTTTGAGCCCAAATTGGAAAATCCTTGACTGGACTTGATTCGGGGTGGAATTTCATGCTTAAAAATGGTATTACTTGCTGTTTTTAAAAATCAAGCTTTTTGCACCCAGAGGAGGAAAATTCCTGACCCCGCGGTCAGAAAAAAGTGTGCTTCGGGGGCCAAATTTTTTTGAGCCCAAATTGGAAAATCCTTGACTGGACTTGATTCGGGGTGGAATTTCATGCTTAAAAATGCTATTACTTGCTGTTTTTAAAAATCAATCTTTTTGCACCCAGAATCAGAAAAAAGTGTGCTTTGGGGGCCAATTTTTTTTGAGCCCAAATTGGAAAATCCTTGACTGGACTTGATTCGGGGTGGAATTTCATGCCTAAAAATGGTATTACTTGCCGTTTTTAAAAATCAAGCTTTTTGCACCCAGAGGAGGAAAACTCCTGACCCCGCGGTCAGAAAAAAGTGTGCTTTGGGGGCCAATTTTTTTTTGAGCCCAAATTGGAAAACCCTTGACTGGATTTGATTCGGGGTGGAATTTCATGCTTAAAAATGGTATTACTTGCTGTTTTTAAAAATCAAGCTTTTTGCACCCAGAGGAGGAAAACTCCTGAGCCGGCGGTCAGAAAAAAGTGTGCTTTGGGGGCCAATTTTTTTTTGAGCCCAAATTGGAAAATCCTTGACTGGACTTGATTCGGGGTGGAATTTCATGCTTAAAAATGGTATTACTTGCTGTTTTTAAAAATCAATCTTTTTGCACTCAGACAGAAAAATGTGTGCTCTGGAGGCCAAATTTTTTTTGAGCCCAAATTGGAAAATCCTTGACTGGACTTGATTCGGGGTGGAATTTCATGCTTAAAAATGGTGTTACTTGCTGTTTTTAAAAATCAAGCTTTTTGCACCCAGAGGAGGAAAACTCCTGACCCCGCGGTCAGAAAAAAGTGTGCTTCGGGGGCCAAATTTTTTTGAGCCCAAATTGGAAAATCCTTGACTGGACTTGATTCGGGGTGGAATTTCATGCTTAAAAATGGTATTACTTGCTGTTTTTAAAAATCAAGCTTTTTGCACCCAGAGGAGGAAAACTCCTGACCCCGCGGTCAGAAAAATGTGTTCTCTGGAGGCCAAATTTTTTTTGAGCCCAAATTGGAAAATCCTTGACTGGACTTGATTCAGGGTGGAATTTCATGGTTAAAAATGGTATTACTTGCTGTTTTTAAAAATCAAGCTTTTTGCACCCAGAGGAGGAAAACTCCTTGTTAGATCTGGGCAACGAGAGACAGACTGCGGACACGACGTGACTTAACAGCTCTTTATTAGTAATAGTAGTGATCCAGCTTACTCTGTGGTCGGAGGGTTCCCCTTTTATAGGGATGAGGCACGCCCATTGACCAATCAGAGGAATACCTGTTTCCCGCTGTAGGAGCGGACCTGAGGGAAGACTTATCCCGATATATGCTAATATCTAACACCCCTCCCCTCCTAGATGGGACGTTGCGGTAGGTGACATAGTCCTTTAGGTAGGTGGGTGTTTGTCTTGCTCGGGAGGAACGTCGGAGTTCAGGTTGTGTTGAAGTACTTGCAGGATTGGTTTCCTGTTGGGTTGAAGTAGTTGCAGGATCGGGTGCTTTTTCTGTTTCTGGAGGTCTTGCGTTTTCGATGCTCTTTTCCCTGGTATCTTGTTCGGCTGCGATGACGGGGGTTTGCTCAGCGGCTGTGATGACGGGGGGTTGCTCAGCTGCGTGCGTGATGTCCTGTCCCCCGCTTAGCTCGCCGGTGTCGTCGTTTCCTGGGATGAAGTTTCCCTGCGGTTGTCTTTCTGTGGACAGGAAACTTTCGCCCTCATCCCTTAAGTTGGAGTGTGCTAGGCGACCTCGAAGCTGATCGATGTGCCTTCTCCAATTCCGCCCATCTTCAAGCTCTAACAAATACGATCGAGGGCCCATGATGCCAATGACCCTTGCCGGTATCCACAATGTCCCCCCTGTGTAATTTTGAGCATAAACAGTGTCTCCTTCTCTAAAAGATCTGACCTTACTTGTAGAGTCTGGGGGAGCCGAGGTAGAATAATTCGGGTGGAGCCTGTCCAGGTGAGATCGTAGGCGGCGACCCATTAGTAGTTCAGCGGGGCTTCTACCCGTCGTTGCGCTCGGGGTAATGTGTTGAATGAGGAGGTAATGGTCAATGCGTGTTTGCCAATCCCCCGGGCCCATCCTGGCGAGGGCCTCTTTCGCGAACCGCACCATTCTTTCTGCCTGACCATTGGACGCTGGATGGAATGGCGCGATGAGGGCGTGTCTGATTCCCAACCCTGCTAAAAATGTTTCGAACTGCATGGCCGTGAATTGGGGCCCGTTGTCCGATACTAACAGATCTGGTAGACCATGGGTGGCGAAAAGCCGCCTAAGAACCTTTATAACTGCCTCTGCCGTGGTTGATGTCATTAGGACTACATCCAACCATTTAGAATAAGCATCTACAACTATGAGGAAGGTTTGACCCTGGAATGGCCCTGCAAAATCAATATGAATGCGTGACCAGGGTGCCTTGGGTTTCTCCCATTCTGTGGCGGGCGCTTCCGGGGGTGCTGGTCTCGACTCCTGGCATGGATCGCAAGTGGCCACCCACTCCTCTATTTCTTTGTCCATATTGGGCCACCACACATAACTTCTCGCTAACGCTTTCATTCTCACGATCCCCGGATGCCCCATATGTAAAGCATTCAATACCTTTTTTCGTAGCGCAAAAGGAATAACAACTCGATCCCCCCACAACAAACATCCCTGTAACACGGAGAGTTCGTCCCGTTTAGACCAAAACATTTTGAATTCCGGGCCCACATTTCCCTTTGGCCACCCCCTCCATACCCAAGTTTGCACTTGTTTTATTAAATTGTCCTTCGAGGAGAACCTTGCAACGTCGTAAGAAGAAACCGGTCCCGAATCCAAACAGTCAATGAGCAATACCGGTACTTCTGGAGTGGGGTCTGGCAAAATGTCTGGTAATGGGCAACGGCTGAGCGCATCTGCGTGCCCTAGAGTGGAGCCCGGTCGATGAATTAACTTGTAAGAGTACGCAGCCAGGAAAACAGTCCACCTGGTCATACGTGGAGAAAGGGAGACCGGAGTGGGGCGATTTCCCGCCAAAAGTCCTAACAGCGGTTTGTGATCAGTAATGAGTTCAAAATCGCGGCCGTAGAGGTATTCATGGAAACGTTTCACACCTGCAACGGCAGCCAATGCTTCTCTGTCCATTTGGCTGTAGTTCCTTTCGGCCGATGAAAGAGTTCTGGAGTAGAAAGCAATGGGTGCTTCTTTCCCGTCGGGCATCCTGTGGCTGAGGACTGCTCCAACCCCGAACGGCGATGCGTCGCAGGTCAATACCAGCGGGAGGGTCTGACTGTATTGTACAAGTAGTGAGTCAGTGGTGAGCAGGCGCTTTACCCCGGCGAATGCTGCAGCTTCTGCTCGTCCCCATCTCCATGGTGCGTTCCTCTGGAGTAGACGGTGTAGTGGCTCAGCAACGGTCGCCTTCTGTCTCAGAAAAACGCTGTAGAAATTAAGTAGTCCGAGGAAGGCCTGCAACTCGGTTTGATTTCGTGGTGTGGGGGCGTCCTGGATCGCCTTAATTTTCTTTTCAGTGGGGTGAATTCCCTGACCATCAATTCTATAACCCAGGAATTCTACGCTAGGCACGTTAATTTGGCATTTTTCTTTTTTCAGGCGGAGACCCTTCTCTCTGATTCTGGCCAAAACCGATCTGACTCTTTTGTTTAGTTGCTCCTCGTTTGCAGCGGACACCAAGATATCGTCAAAATATGGGACGACTCCCGGTATCCCTTGCAACAGTCGTTCCATGACGCTCTGGAACAATCCTGGAGCAATACTTACGCCGAATTGTAGCCGGTTGCATTTAAACGCTCCTCTGTGCGTCACTATAGTCTGGGCCTCCGCTGTGGCGCTATCTACTGGCAGTTGCTGGTAAGCTTGTGCCATATCTAATTTAGCGAAAACTTTTCCTGGCCCCAATGAGTGCAATAGGTGCTGTACTACGGGCACCGGATATGCGCTCTGTTGTAGCGCGACATTAATTGTGCATTTATAGTCTGCGCACAAGCGGACTGATCCGTCTGACTTAACTGGGGTCACGATAGGTGTCTCCCAACGCGCGTGATCTACCGGCTCCAGGATTCCTTGTTCCACTAACTTATCTATCTCTTTATCTATTTTTGGGCGGAGTGCAAAAGGCACTCGTCTCGGTTTAAGCCGGATTGGCGCCACATTTGGATCTAAATTGAACGATATTGGTTTGCCCACATACTTACCAAGACCGGAGCTGAACACATCCTCGAACTCCTTAAAGATCTTTTCAGCGCTGCTGTTTCTCACGGCGTTGATTCCGGTGACTTCTAATCCCAGGGCTTCAAACCAATCAAGCCCCAGGAGGTTCTGCAATGGCGCGCTGGAGATGGTCACGGGCAGCTGGGCTTCGATGTCCTTAAACTGGATGTGGAATGTGCCTTGGCCCACGATGGGGACTTGGTTCCCCTGGTAGTCTCGTAGCAGGACGTCAGGAGCGCGCAGTTGGCTCTTTCTGAGGCTGGGAATGGCCTGTTTCATGGATGCCCATGAAATGATCGTCAGGGTTGATCCTGTGTCAACCTCCAGCTCGCAGGGTGAGCCCTCCAAGAGGACTGTGACTTTCAGCCTTTTGGGCCGCTTAGGGCGGACCTGATGTATCGTGGTGAGATACGTTCGCAACTCCTCTCTCTGGGTCAACTCTATCTCATCGTCTATATCCTGAAAATACTCTCGTTGAGCGTCTTGGTAGAACGCTCTTTCGGCTCTCTGTGTGAATTCTCTCTGGGGATACGCTCGCTCACTTTCTTGTGAGTAATCTCTCTGGGAATACGCTCGTTCAGCTCTTTGGGGAGTTTCTCTCTGGGTAAACACTTGTGGATTTTTCTCTGGGCGCCCTTTTTGATTTCGCCAAGCCCCTGGGTTGGGCTTCTGTTGGCGGTACATGGGTGGCTGCCGTGAGGCAGGGACTCCGCTCCGGCACACTCGTGCGATGTGCCCAAGTTTGTTGCAGTGCGAACAAACAACGTTCCTGAACCTGCAAGTAGACCTGGGGTGATTCCCTCCGCAGCTTGCGCAGGGCGGCAAACGGGATCCGGGTTTCCCCCCAGGCCTCCAGTGACTGCTCTGCATTAGGTGACTGTCCTCGAACTCGGGATCCACGTAGTCGGGGCTTGCGTCTTCGTAGTGGACTCTGGTTTGTCTCGGTGCTGGCTGGGTTTCGTTGACCCTTCGTTGTATGGTCACTGCTGATTTCTCCGCTGATTCCGACGCTCTTGCTTTGTTCAATGCTGACTGTAGGGTTAGATTCGGGTTGGCTAACAGTTTCTTTTGCAACGAAATGTCTCTTACCCCACAGATGAATTGCTCTAAGATATGCTCTTCCAAATCCCTGTATTCACAGTGGGCTGCTATTCTTCGTAGAGCTGCAACAAATTGGTTAATGGATTCTCCCGCCTTTTGAGTCCTCATGTTGAACTCTTTGCGGCTGACATGGCGGGACGGTTTTGGCGCGTAATGTGTTTCCAAGGCTTGTTTCAGCGTCGCCCATGGTACTGCTTGTATTGGAGTAGGCGCGGTGAGGTCTCTGGCCGTATTGAAGACTTCCTTTCCGCAGTAGCCGAGGAAGATATTTTTCTTTCTTGCATCGGTGATCCCCGTGTACTCATTTGCTTCGAGGAAACACTCGAAGCGAATCATGAAGGCTTCCCATTCGTCGGTTGCTGGGTCGAAAGGAGCGGGGGGAGCATGCATCGCCATCTTCTCAGTTTGAATTTGCCGCGCTGCGGTGATCTGAGATGGCTGCCGGAATTTCTGCCGAATTCCTGGGCTGGATCAAATCCGGAGATTCTTGAAGTAGCGTTCTTCGTCCTATCTGTCTCTCAATCCCACCTTCGTCGCCAATGTTAGATCTGGGCAACGAGAGACAGACTGCGGACACGACGTGACTTAACAGCTCTTTATTAGTAATAGTAGTGATCCAGCTTACTCTGTGGTCGGAGGGTTCCCCTTTTATAGGGATGAGGCACGCCCATTGACCAATCAGAGGAATACCTGTTTCCCGCTGTAGGAGCGGACCTGAGGGAAGACTTATCCCGATATATGCTAATATCTAACACTCCTGACCCCGCGGTCAGAAAAAAGTGTGCTTTGGGGGCCAATTTTTTTTTGAGCCCAAATTGGAAAATCCTTGACTGGACTTGATTCGGGGTGGAATTTCATGCTTAAAAATGGTATTACTTGCTGTTTTTAAAAATCAATCTTTTTGCACCCAGAGTCAGAAAAAAGTGTGCTTTGGGGGGCAATTTTTTTTTGAGCCCAAATTGGAAAATCCTTGACTGGACTTGATTCGGGGTGGAATTTCATGCTTAAAAATGGTGTTACTTGCTGTTTTTAAAAATCAAGCTTTTTGCACGCAGAGGAGGAAAACTCCTGACACCGCGGTCAGAAAAAAGTGTGCTTTGGGGGCCAATTTTTTTTTGAGCCCAAATTGGAAAACCCTTGACTGGACTTGATTCGGGGTGGAATTTCATGCTTAAAAATGGTATTACTTGCTGTTTTTAAAAATCAAGCTTTTTGCACCCAGAATCAGAAAAAAGTGTGCTTTGGGGGCCAATTTTTTTTTGAGCCCAAATTGGAAAATCCTTGACTGGACTTGATTCGGGGTGGAATTTCATGCTTAAAAATGGTATTACTTGCTGTTTTTAAAAATCAAGCTTTTTGCACCCAGAGGAGGAAAACTCCTGACCCCGCGGTCAGAAAAAAGTGTGCTTTGGGGGCCAATTTTTTTGAGCCCAAATTGGAAAACCCTTGACTGGACTTGATTCTGGGTGGAATTTCATGCTTAAAAATGGTATTACTTGCTGTTTTTAAAAATCAAGCTTTTTGCACCCAGAGGAGGAAAACTCCTGACCTTGCGGTCAGAAAAAAGTGTGCTTTGGGGGCCAATTTTTTTTTGAGCCCAAATTGGAAAATCCTTGACTGGACTTGATTCGGCGTGGAATTTCATGCTTAAAAATTCTATTACTTGCTGTTTTTAAAAATCAATCTTTTTGCACCCAGAATCAGAAAAAAGTGTGCTTTGGGGGCCAATTTTTTTTTGAGCCCAAATTGGAAAATCCTTGACTGGACTTGATTCGGGGTGGAATTTCATGCTTAAAAATGGTATTACTTGCTGTTTTTAAAAATCAAGGTTTTTGCACCCAGAGGAGGAAAACTCCTGACCCCGCGGTCAGAAAAAAGTGTGCTTTGGGGGCCAAATTTTTTTTGAGCCCAAATTGGAAAATCCTTGACTGGACTTGATTCGGGGTGGAATTTCATGCTTAAAAATGGTATTACTTGCTGTTTTTAAAAATCAATCTTTTTGCACCCAGAGTCAGAAAAAAGTGTGCTTTGGGGGCCAATTTTTTTTTGAGCCCAAATTGGAAAATCCTTGACTGGACTTGATTCGGGGTGGAATTTCATGCTTAAAAATTCTATTACTTGCTGTTTTTAAAAATCAATCTTTTTGCACCCAGAATCAGAAAAAAGTGTGCTTTGGGGGCCAATTTTTTTTTGAGCCCAAATTGGAAAATCCTTGACTGGACTTGATTCGGGGTGGAATTTCATGCTTAAAAATGGTATTACTTGCTGTTTTTAAAAATCAAGCTTTTCTCAGAAAAAAGTGTGCTTTGGGGGCCAATTTTTTTTTGAGCCCAAATTGGAAAATCCTTGACTGGACTTGATTCGGGGTGGAATTTCATGCTTAAAATTGGTGTTACTTGCTGTTTTTAAAAATCAAGCTTTTTGCACGCAGAGGAGGAAAATTCCTGACCCCGCGGTCAGAAAAAAGTGTGCTTTGGGGACCAATTTTTTTTTGAGCTCAAATTGGAAAACCCTTGACTGGACTTGATTCGGGGTGGAATTTCATGCTTAAAAATGGTATTACTTGCTGTTTTTAAAAATCAAGCTTTTTGCACCCAGAGTCAGAAAAAAGTGTGCTTTGGGGGCCAATTTTTTTTTTGAGCCCAAATTGGAAAACCCTTGACTGGACTTGATTCTGGGTGGAATTTCATGCTTAAAAATGGTATTACTTGCTGTTTTTAAAAATCAAGCTTTTTGCACCCAGAGTCAGAAAAAAGTGTGCTTTGGGGGCCAATTTTTTTTTGAGCCCAAATTGGAAAATCCTTGACTGGACTTGATTCGGGGTGGAATTTCATGCTTAAAAATGGTATTACTTGCTGTTTTTAAAAATCAAGCTTTTTGCACCCAGAGTCAGAAAAAAGTGTGCTTTGGGGGCCAATTTTTTTTTTTGAGCCCAAATTGGAAAATCCTTGACTGGACTTGATTCGGGGTGGAATTTCATGCTTAAAAATGGTATTACTTGCTGTTTTTAAAAATCAAGCTTTTGTCAGAAAAAAGTGTGCTTTGGGGGCCAATTTTTTTTTGAGCCCAAATTGGAAAATCCTTGACTGGACTTGATTCGGGGTGGAATTTCATGCTTAAAAATGGTATTACTTGTTGTTCTTAAAAATCAATCTTTTTGCACCCAGACTCAGAAAAAAGTGTGCTTTGGGGGCCAATTTTTTTTGAGCCCAAATTGGAAAATCCTTGACTGGACTTGATTCGGGGTGGAATTTCATGCTTAAAAATGGTATTACTTGCTGTTTTTAAAAATCAAGCTTTTTGCACCCAGAGGAGGAAAACTGACCCCGGGGTCAGAAAAATGTGTGCTCTGGAGGCCAAATTTTTTTTGAGCCCAAATTGGAAAATCCTTGACTGGACTTGATTCGGGGTGGAATTTCATGCTTAAAAATGGTATTACTTGCTGTTTTTAAAAATCAAGCTTTTTGCACCCAGAGTCAGAAAAAAGTGTGCTTTGGGGGCCAATTTTTTTTTTGAGCCCAAATTGGAAAATCCTTGACTGGACTTGATTCGGGGTGGAATTTCATGCTTAAAAATGGTATTACTTGCTGTTTTTAAAAATCAAGCTTTTGTCAGAAAAAAGTGTGCTTTGGGGGCCAATTTTTTTTTGAGCCCAAATTGGAAAATCCTTGACTGGACTTGATTCGGGGTGGAATTTCATGCTTAAAAATGGTATTACTTGTTGTTCTTAAAAATCAATCTTTTTGCACCCAGACTCAGAAAAAAGTGTGCTTTGGGGGCCAATTTTTTTTGAGCCCAAATTGGAAAATCCTTGACTGGACTTGATTCGGGGTGGAATTTCATGCTTAAAAATGGTATTACTTGCTGTTTTTAAAAATCAATCTTTTTGCACCCAGAATCAGAAAAAATGTGCTTTGGGGGCCAATTTTTTTTGAGCCCAAATTGGAAAATCCTTGACTGGACTTGATTCGGGGTGGAATTTCATGCTTAAAAATGGTATTACTTGCTGTTTTTAAAAATCAAGCTTTTTGCACCCAGAGGAGGAAAACCTCCTGACCCCGCGGTCAGAAAAAAGTGTGCTTTGGGGGCCAAATTTTTTTTGAGCCCAAATTGGAAAATCCTTGACTGGACTTGATTCGGGGTGGAATTTCATGCTTAAAAATGGTATTACTTGCTGTTTTTAAAAATCAAGCTTTTTGCACCCAGAGGAGGAAAACTCCTGACCCCGCGGTCAGAAAAAAGTGTGCTTTGGGGGCCAATTTTTTTTGAGCCCAAATTGGAAAACCCTTGACTGGACTTGATTCGGGGTGGAATTTCATGCTTAAAAATGGTATTACTTGCTGTTTTTAAAAATCAAGCTTTTTGCACCCAGAGGAGGAAAACTCCTGACCCCGCGGTCAGAAAAAAGTGTGCTTTGGGGGCCAATTTTTTTTTGAGCCCAAATTGGAAAATCCTTGACTGGACTTGATTCGGCGTGGAATTTCATGCTTAAAAATTCTATTACTTGCTGTTTTTAAAAATCAATCTTTTTGCACCCAGAATCAGAAAAAATGTGCTTTGGGGGCCAATTTTTTTTGAGCCCAAATTGGAAAATCCTTGACTGGACTTGATTCGGGGTGGAATTTCATGCTTAAAAATGGTATTACTTGCTGTTTTTAAAAATCAAGGTTTTTGCACCCAGAGGAGGAAAACTCCTGACCCCGCGGTCAGAAAAAAGTGTGCTTTGGGGGCCAAATTTTTTTTTAGCCCAAATTGGAAAATCCTTGACTGGACTTGATTCGGGGTGGAATTTCATGCTTTAAAATGGTATTACTTGCTGTTTTTAAAAATCAATCTTTTTGCACCCAGAGTCAGAAAAAAGTGTGCTTTGGGGGGCAATTTTTTTTTGAGCCCAAATTGGAAAATCCTTGACTGGACTTGATTCGGGGTGGAATTTCATGCTTAAAAATGGTGTTACTTGCTGTTTTTAAAAATCAAGCTTTTTGCACGCAGAGGAGGAAAACTCCTGACACCGCGGTCAGAAAAAAGTGTGCTTTGGGGGCCAAATTTTTTTTGAGCCCAAATTGGAAAATCCTTGACTGGACTTGATTCGGGGTGGAATTTCATGCTTAAAAATGGTATTACTTGCTGTTTTTAAAAATCAATCTTTTTGCACCCAGAGTCAGAAAAAAGTGTGCTTTGGGGGCCAATTTTTTTTTGAGCCCAAATTGGAAAATCCTTGACTGGACTTGATTCGGGGTGGAATTTCATGCTTAAAAATTCTATTACTTGCTGTTTTTAAAAATCAATCTTTTTGCACCCAGAATCAGAAAAAAGTGTGCTTTGGGGGCCAATTTTTTTTTGAGCCCAAATTGGAAAATCCTTGACTGGACTTGATTCGGGGTGGAATTTCATGCTTAAAAATGGTATTACTTGCTGTTTTTAAAAATCAAGCTTTTTGCACCCAGAGGAGGAAAACTGATCCTGGGGTCAGAAAAATGTGTGCTCTGGAGGCCAAATTTTTTTTGAGCCCAAATTGGAAAATCCTTGACTGGACTTGATTCGGGGTGGAATTTCATGCTTAAAAATGGTATTACTTGCTGTTTTTAAAAATCAAGCTTTTTGCACCCAGAGTCAGAAAAAAGTGTGCTTTGGGGGCCAATTTTTTTTTTGAGCCCAAATTGGAAAATCCTTGACTGGACTTGATTCGGGGTGGAATTTCATGCTTAAAAATGGTATTACTTGCTGTTTTTAAAAATCAAGCTTTTGTCAGAAAAAAGTGTGCTTTGGGGGCCAATTTTTTTTTGAGCCCAAATTGGAAAATCCTTGACTGGACTTGATTCGGGGTGGAATTTCATGCTTAAAAATGGTATTACTTGTTGTTCTTAAAAATCAATCTTTTTGCACCCAGACTCAGAAAAAAGTGTGCTTTGGGGGCCAATTTTTTTTGAGCCCAAATTGGAAAATCCTTGACTGGACTTGATTCGGGGTGGAATTTCATGCTTAAAAATTCTATTACTTGCTGTTTTTAAAAATCAATCTTTTTGCACCCAGAATCAGAAAAAAGTGTGCTTTGGGGGCCAATTTTTTTTTGAGCCCAAATTGGAAAATCCTTGACTGGACTTGATTCGGGGTGGAATTTCATGCTTAAAAATGGTATTACTTGCTGTTTTAAAAATCAAGCTTTTCTCAGAAAAAAGTGTGCTTTGGGGGCCAATTTTTTTTTGAGCCCAAATTGGAAAATCCTTGACTGGACTTGATTCGGGGTGGAATTTCATGCTTAAAATTGGTGTTACTTGCTGTTTTTAAAAATCAAGCTTTTTGCACGCAGAGGAGGAAAATTCCTGACCCCGCGGTCAGAAAAAAGTGTGCTTTGGGGGCCAATTTTTTTTTGAGCTCAAATTGGAAAACCCTTGACTGGACTTGATTCGGGGTGGAATTTCATGCTTAAAAATGGTATTACTTGCTGTTTTTAAAAATCAAGCTTTTTGCACCCAGAGTCAGAAAAAAGTGTGCTTTGGGGGCCAATTTTTTTTTTGAGCCCAAATTGGAAAACCCTTGACTGGACTTGATTCTGGGTGGAATTTCATGCTTAAAAATGGTATTACTTGCTGTTTTTAAAAATCAAGCTTTTTGCACCCAGAGTCAGAAAAAAGTGTGCTTTGGGGGCCAATTTTTTTTTGAGCCCAAATTGGAAAATCCTTGACTGGACTTGATTCGGGGTGGAATTTCATGCTTAAAAATGGTATTACTTGCTGTTTTTAAAAATCAAGCTTTTTGCACCCAGAGGAGGAAAACTGACCCCGGGGTCAGAAAAATGTGTGCTCTGGAGGCCAAATTTTTTTTGAGCCCAAATTGGAAAATCCTTGACTGGACTTGATTCGGGGTGGAATTTCATGCTTAAAAATGGTATTACTTGCTGTTTTTAAAAATCAAGCTTTTTGCACCCAGAGTCAGAAAAAAGTGTGCTTTGGGGGCCAATTTTTTTTTTGAGCCCAAATTGGAAAATCCTTGACTGGACTTGATTCGGGGTGGAATTTCATGCTTAAAAATGGTATTACTTGCTGTTTTTAAAAATCAAGCTTTTGTCAGAAAAAAGTGTGCTTTGGGGGCCAATTTTTTTTTGAGCCCAAATTGGAAAATCCTTGACTGGACTTGATTCGGGGTGGAATTTCATGCTTAAAAATGGTATTACTTGTTGTTCTTAAAAATCAATCTTTTTGCACCCAGACTCAGAAAAAAGTGTGCTTTGGGGGCCAATTTTTTTTGAGCCCAAATTGGAAAATCCTTGACTGGACTTGATTCGGGGTGGAATTTCATGCTTAAAAATGGTATTACTTGCTGTTTTTAAAAATCAAGCTTTTTGCACGCAGAGGAGGAAAACCTCCTGACCCCGCGGTCAGAAAAAAGTGTGCTTTGGGGGCCAAATTTTTTTTGAGCCCAAATTGGAAAATCCTTGACTGGACTTGATTCGGGGTGGAATTTCATGCTTAAAATTGGTGTTACTTGCTGTTTTTAAAAATCAAGCTTTTTGCACGCAGAGGAGGAAAACTCCTGAACCCGCGGTCAGAAAAAAGTGTGCTTTGGGGGCCAATTTTTTTTTGAGCACAAATTGGAAAACCCTTGACAGGACTTGATTCGGGGTGGAATTTCATGCTTAAAAATGGTATTACTTGCTGTTTTTAAAAATCAAGCTTTTGTCAGAAAAAAGTGTGCTTTGGGGGCCAATTTTTTTTGAGTCCAAATTGGAAAATCCTTGACTGGACTTGATTCGGGGTGGAATTTCATGCTTAAAAATGGTATTACTTGCTGTTTTTAAAAATCAAGCTTTTTGCACCCAGAGGAGGAAAACTGACCCCGCGGTCAGAAAAAAGTGTGCTTTGGGGGCCAAATTTTTTTTGAGCCCAAATTGGAAAATCCTTCACTGGACTTGATTCCGGATGGAATTTCATGCTTAAAAATGGTATTACTTGCTGTTTTTAAAAATCAAGCTTTTTGCACCCAGAGGAGGAAAACTGACCCCGCGGTCAGAAAAAAGTGTGCTTTGGGGGCCAAATTTTTTTTGAGCCCAAATTGGAAAACCCTTCACTGGACTTGATTCCGGATGGAATTTCATGCTTAAAAATGGTATTACTTGCTGTTTTTAAAAATCAAGCTTTTTGCACCCAGAGGAGGAAAACTGACCCCGCGGTCAGAAAAAAGTGTGCTTTGGGGGCCAAATTTTTTTTGAGCCCAAATTGGAAAATCCTTCACTGGACTTGATTCCGGATGGAATTTCATGCTTAAAAATGGTATTACTTGCTGTTTTTAAAAATCAAGCTTTTTGCACCCAGAGGAGGAAAACTGACCCCGCGGTCAGAAAAAAGTGTGCTTTGGGGGCCAAATTTTTTTTGAGCCCAAATTGGAAAATCCTTGACTGGACTTGATTCGGGGTGGAATTTCATGCTTAAAAATGGTATTACTTGCTGTTTTTAAAAATCAAGCTTTTTGCACCCCGATGAGGAAAACTGACCCCGGGGTCAGAAAAAAGTGTGCTCTGGAGGCCAAATTTTTTTTGAGCCCAAATTGGAAAATCCTTGACTGGACTTGATTCCGGATGGAATTTCATGCTTAAAAATGGTATTACTTGCTGTTTTTAAAAATCAAGCTTTTTGCACCCAGAGGAGGAAAACTGACCCCGCGGTCAGAAAAAAGTGTGCTTTGGGGGCCAAATTTTTTTTGAGCCCAAATTGGAAAATCCTTCACTGGACTTGATTCCGGATGGAATTTCATGCTTAAAAATGGTATTACTTGCTGTTTTTAAAAATCAAGCTTTTTGCACCCAGAGGAGGAAAACTGACCCCGCGGTCAGAAAAAAGTGTGCTATGGAGGCCAAATTTTTTTTGAGCCCAAATTGGAAAATCCTTGACTGGACTTGATTCAGGGTGGAATTTCATGCTTAAAAATGGTATTACTTGCTGTTTTTAAAAATCAAGCTTTTTGCACCCAGAGGAGGAAAACTGACCCCGCGGTCAGAAAAAAGTGTGCTTTGGGGGCCAATTTTTTTTTTGAGCCCAAATTGGAAAACCCTTGACAGGACTTGATTCGGGGTGGAATTTCATGCTTAAAAATGGTATTACTTGCTGTTTTTAAAAATCAAGCTTTTTGCACCCAGAGTCAGAAAAAAGTGTGCTTTGGGGGCCAATTTTTTTTTTGAGCCCAAATTGGAAAACCCTTTACTGGACTTGATTCTGGGTGGAATTTCATGCTTAAAAATGGTATTACTTGCTGTTTTTAAAAATCAAGCTTTTTGCACGCAGAGGAGCAAAACTCCTGAACCCGCGGTCAGAAAAAAGTGTGCTTTGGGGGCCAATTTTTTTTTGAGCTCAAATTGGAAAACCCTTTACTGGACTTGATTCTGGGTGGAATTTCATGCTTAAAAATGGTATTACTTGCTGTTTTTAAAAATCAAGCTTTTTGCACGCAGAGGAGGAAAACTCCTGAACCCGCGGTCAGAAAAATATGTGCTCTGGAGGCCAAATTTTTTTTGAGCCCAAATTGGAAAATCCTTGACTGGACTTGATTCAGGGTGGAATTTCATGCTTAAAAATGGTATTACTTGCTGTTTTTAAAAATCAAGCTTTTGTCAGAAAAAAGTGTGCTTTGGGGGCCAATTTTTTTTTGAGCCCAAATTGGAAAACCCTTGACTGGACTTGATTCTGGGTGGAATTTCATGCTTAAAAATGGTATTACTTGCTGTTTTTAAAAATCAAGCTTTTTGCACCCAGAGTCAGAAAAAAGTGTGCTTTGGGGGCCAATTTTTTTTTGAGCCCAAATTGGAAAACCCTTGACTGGACTTGATTCGGGGTGGAATTTCATGCTTAAAAATGGTATTACTTGCTGTTTTTAAAAATCAAGCGTTTTGCACCCAGAGTCAGAAAAAAGTGTGCTTTGGGGGCCAATTTTTTTTTGAGCCCAAATTGGAAAACCCTTCACTGGACTTGATTCCGGATGGAATTTCATGCTTAAAAATGGTATTACTTGCTGTTTTTAAAAATCAAGCTTTTTGCACCCAGAGGAGGAAAACTCCTGACCCCGCGGTCAGAAAAAAGTGTGCTTTGGGGGCCAAATTTTTTTTGAGCCCAAATTAGAAAATCCTTGACTGGACTTGATTCGGGGTGGAATTTCATGCTTAAAATTGGTGTTACTTGCTGTTTTTAAAAATCAAGCTTTTTGCACGCAGAGGAGGAAAACTCCTGACCCCGCGGTCAGAAAAAAGTGTGCTTTGGGGGCCAATTTTTTTTTGAGCTCAAATTGGAAAACCCTTCACAGGACTTGATTCGGGGTGGAATTTCATGCTTAAAAATGGTATTACTTGCTGTTTTTAAAAATCAAGCTTTTTGCACCCAGAGGAGGAAAACTCCTGAACCCGCGGTCAGAAAAAAGTGTGCTTTGGGGGCCAATTTTTTTTTGAGCCCAAATTGGAAAACCCTTCACAGGACTTGATTCGGGGTGGAATTTCATGCTTAAAATTGGTGTTACTTGCTGTTTTTAAAAATCAAGCTTTTTGCACGCAGAGGAGGAAAACTCCTGAACCCGCGGTCAGAAAAAAGTGTGCTTTGGGGGCCAATTTTTTTTTGAGCTCAAATTGGAAAACCCTTCACAGGACTTGATTGGGGGTGGAATTTCATGCTTAAAAATGGTATTACTTGCTGTTTTTAAAAATCAAGCTTTTTGCACGCAGAGGAGGAAAACTCCTGAACCCGCGGTCAGAAAAAAGTGTGCTTTGGGGGCCAATTTTTTTTTGAGCTCAAATTGGAAAACCCTTTACTGGACTTGATTCGGGGTGGAATTTCATGCTTAAAAATGGTATTACTTGCTGTTTTTAAAAATCAAGCTTTTTGCACGCAGAGGAGGAAAACTCCTGAACCCGCGGTCAGAAAAATATGTGCTCTGGAGGCCAAATTTTTTTTGAGCCCAAATTGGAAAATCCTTTACTGGACTTGATTCAGGGTGGAATTTCATGCTTAAAAATGGTATTACTTGCTGTTTTTAAAAATCAAGCTTTTGTCAGAAAAAAGTGTGCTTTGGGGGCCAATTTTTTTTTGAGCCCAAATTGGAAAACCCTTGACTGGACTTGATTCTGGGTGGAATTTCATGCTTAAAAATGGTATTACTTGCTGTTTTTTAAAATCAAGCTTTTTGCACCCAGAGTCAGAAAAAAGTGTGCTTTGGGGGCCAATTTTTTTTTGAGCCCAAATTGGAAAACCCTTGACTGGACTTGATTCGGGGTGGAATTTCATGCTTAAAAATGTTATTACTTGCTGTTTTTAAAAATCAAGCGTTTTGCACCCAGAGTCAGAAAAAAGTGTGCTTTGGGGGCCAATTTTTTTTTGAGCCCAAATTGGAAAACCCTTCACTGGACTTGATTCCGGATGGAATTTCATGCTTAAAAATGGTATTACTTGCTGTTTTTAAAAATCAAGCTTTTTGCAACCAGAGGAGGAAAACTCCTGACCCCGCGGTCAGAAAAAAGTGTGCTTTGGGGGCCAAATTTTTTTTGAGCCCAAATTGGAAAATCCTTGACTGGACTTGATTCGGGGTGGAATTTCATGCTTAAAAATGGTATTACTTGCTGTTTTTAAAAATCAAGGTTTTTGCACGCAGAGGAGGAAAACCTCCTGACCCCGCGGTCAGAAAAAAGTGTGCTTTGGGGGCCAATTTTTTTTTGAGCCCAAATTGGAAAACCCTTGACTGGACTTGATTCGGGGTGGAATTTCATGCTTAAAAATGGTATTACTTGCTGTTTTTAAAAATCAAGCTTTTTGCACCCAGAGGAGGAAAACTGACCCCGCGGTCAGAAAAAAGTGTGCTTTGGGGGCCAAATTTTTTTTGAGCCCAAATTGGAAAATCCTTGACTGGACTTGATTCGGGGTGGAATTTCATGCTTAAAAATGGTATTACTTGCTGTTTTTAAAAATCAAGCTTTTGTCAGAAAAAAGTGTGCTTTGGGGGCCAATTTTTTTTTTGAGCCCAAATTGGAAAACCCTTGACTGGACTTGATTCTGGGTGGAATTTCATGCTTAAAAATGGTATTACTTGCTGTTTTTAAAAATCAAGCTTTTTGCACCCAGAGTCAGAAAAAAGTGTGCTTTGGGGGCCAATTTTTTTTTGAGCCCAAATTGGAAAACCCTTGACTGGACTTGATTCGGGGTGGAATTTCATGCTTAAAAATGGTATTACTTGCTGTTTTTAAAAATCAAGCGTTTTGCACCCAGAGTCAGAAAAAAGTGTGCTTTGGGGGCCAAATTTTTTTTGAGCCCAAATTGGAAAATCCTTGACTGGACTTGATTCGGGGTGGAATTTCATGCTTAAAAATGGTATTACTTGCTGTTTTTAAAAATCAAGCTTTTTGCACCCAGAGGAGGAAAACTGACCCCGCGGTCAGAAAAAAGTGTGCTTTGGGGGCCAAATTTTTTTTGAGCCCAAATTGGAAAATCCTTGACTGGACTTGATTCGGGGTGGAATTTCATGCTTAAAAATGGTATTACTTGCTGTTTTTAAAAATCAAGCTTTTTGCACCCCGAGGAGGAAAACTGACCCCGGGGTCAGAAAAATGTGTGCTCTGGAGGCCAAATTTTTTTTGAGCCCAAATTGGAAAATCCTTGACTGGACTTGATTCGGGGTGGAATTTCATGCTTAAAAATGGTATTACTTGCTGTTCTTAAAAATCAATCTTTTTGCACCCAGACTCAGAAAAAAGTGTGCTTTGGGGGCCAATTTTTTTTGAGTCCAAATTGGAAAATCCTTGACTGGACTTGATTCGGGGTGGAATTTCATGCTTAAAAATGGTATTACTTGCTGTTTTTAAAAATCAAGCTTTTTGCACGCAGAGGAGGAAAACTCCTGACCCCGTGGTCAGAAAAAAGTGTGCTTTGGGGGCCAAATTTTTTTTGAGCCCAAATTGGAAAATCCTTGACTGGACTTGATTCGGGGTGGAATTTCATGCTTAAAATTGGTGTTACTTGCTGTTTTTAAAAATCAAGCTTTTTGCACGCAGAGGAGGAAAACTCCTGACCCCGTGGTCAGAAAAAAGTGTGCTTTGGGGGCCAAATTTTTTTTGAGCCCAAATTGGAAAATCCTTGATTGGACTTGATTCGGGGTGGAATTTCATGCTTAAAAATGGTATTACTTGCTGTTTTTAAAAATCAATCTTTTTGCACCCAGAGTCAGAAAAAAGTGTGCTTTGGGGGCCAATTTTTTTTTTGAGCCCAAATTGGAAAACCCTTGACTGGACTTGATTCTGGGTGGAATTTCATGCTTAAAAATGGTATTACTTGCTGTTTTTAAAAATCAAGCTTTTTGCACCCAGAGTCAGAAAAAAGTGTGCTTTGGGGGCCAATTTTTTTTTGAGCCCAAATTGGAAAACCCTTGACTGGACTTGATTCGGGGTGGAATTTCATGCTTAAAAATGGTATTACTTGCTGTTTTTAAAAATCAATCTTTTTGGACCCAGAGTCAGAAAAAAGTGTGCTTTGGGGGCCTATTTTTTTTTGAGCCCAAATTGGAAAACCCTTGACTGGACTTGATTCGGGGTGGAATTTCATGCTTAAAAATGGTATTACTTGCTGTTTTTAAAAATCAAGCTTTTTGCACCCAGAGGAGGAAAACTCCTGAACCCGCGGTCAGAAAAAAGTGTGCTTCGTGGGCCAAATTTTTTTTGAGCCCAAATTGGAAAATCCTTGACTGGACTTGATTCGGGGTGGAATTTCATGCTTAAAAATGGTATTACTTGCTGTTTTTAAAAATCAAGCTTTTTGCACCCAGAGGAGGAAAACTCCTGAACCCGCGGTCAGAAAAAAGTGTGCTTCGTGGGCCAAATTTTTTTTGAGCCTAAATTGGAAAACCCTTGACTGGACTTGATTTGGGGTGGAATTTCATGCTTAAAAATGGTATTACTTGCTGTTTTTAAAAATCAAGCTTTTTGCACCCAGCGGAGGAAAACTCCTGACCCCGCGGTCAGAAAAAAGTGTGCTTTGGGGGCCAAATTTTTTTTGAGCCCAAATTGGAAAATCCTTGACTGGACTTGATTCGGGGTGGAATTTCATGCTTAAAAATGGTATTACTTGCTGTTTTTAAAAATCAATCTTTTTGGACCCAGAGTCAGAAAAAAGTGTGCTTTGGGGGCCTATTTTTTTTTGAGCCCAAATTGGAAAACCCTTGACTGGACTTGATTCGGGGTGGAATTTCATGCTTAAAAATGGTATTACTTGCTGTTTTTAAAAATCAAGCTTTTTGCACCCAGAGTCAGAAAAAAGTGTGCTTTGGGGGCCAATTTTTTTTTGAGCCCAAATTGGAAAACCCTTGACTGGACTTGATTAGGGGTGGAATTTCATGCTTAAAAATGGTGTTACTTGCTGTTTTTAAAAATCAAGCTTTTTGCACGCAGAGGAGGAAAACTCCTGACACCGCGGTCAGAAAAAAGTGTGCTTTGGGGGCCAATTTTTTTTTGAGCCCAAATTGGAAAACCCTTGACTGGACTTGATTCGGGGTGGAATTTCATGCTTAAAAATGGTATTACTTGCTGTTCTTAAAAATCAATCTTTTTGCACCCAGACTCAGAAAAAAGTGTGCTTTGGGGGCCAATTTTTTTTTGAGCCCAAATTGGAAAATCCTTGACTGGACTTGATTCGGGGTGGAATTTCATGCTTAAAAATGGTATTACTTGCTGTTTTTAAAAATCAAGGTTTTTGCACCCAGAGGAGGAAAACTCCTGACCCCGCGGTCAGAAAAAAGTGTGCTTTGGGGGCCAATTTTTTTTTGAGCCCAAATTGGAAAATCCTTGACTAGACTTGATTCGGGGTGGAATTTCATGCTTAAAAATGGTATTACTTGCTGTTTTTAAAAATCAAGCTTTTTGCACCCCGAGGAGGAAAACTGACCCCGGGGTCAGAAAAATGTGTGCTCTGGAGGCCAAATTTTATTTGAGCCCAAATTGGAAAATCCTTGACTGGACTTGATTCAGGGTGGAATTTCATGCTTAAAAATGGTATTACTTGCTGTTTTTAAAAATCAAGCTTTTGTCAGAAAAAAGTGTGCTTTGGGGGCCAATTTTTTTTTGAGCCCAAATTGGAAAATCCTTGACTGGACTTGATTCGGGGTGGAATTTCATGCTTAAAAATGGTATTACTTGCTGTTCTTAAAAATCAATCTTTTTGCACCCAGACTCAGAAAAAAGTGTGCTTTGGGGGCCAATTTTTTTTGAGCCCAAATTGGAAAATCCTTGACTGGACTTGATTCGGGGTGGAATTTCATGCTTAAAAATGGTATTACTTGCTGTTTTTAAAAATCAAGCTTTTTGCACGCAGAGGAGGAAAACTCCTGAACCCGCGGTCAGAAAAAAGTGTGCTTTGGGGGCCAATTTTTTTTTTGAGCCCAAATTGGAAAACCCTTGACTGGACTTGATTCGGGGTGGAATTTCATGCTTAAAAATGGTATTACTTGCTGTTTTTAAAAATTAAGCTTTTTGCACCCAGAGGAGGAAAACTCCTGACCCCGCGGTCAGAAAAAAGTGTGCTTTGGGGGCCAAATTTTTTTTGAGCCCAAATTGGAAAATCCTTGACTGGACTTGATTTGGGGTGGAATTTCATGCTTTAAAATGGTATTACTTGCTGTTTTTAAAAATCAAGCTTTTTGCACCCAGAGGAGGAAAACTGACCCCGCGGTCAGAAAAAAGTGTGCTTCGGGGGCCAAATTTTTTTTGAGCCCAAATTGGAAAATCCTTGACTGGACTTGATTCAGGGTGGAATTTCATGCTTAAAAATGGTATTACTTGCTGTTTTTAAAAATCAAGCTTTTGTCAGAAATAAGTGTGCTTTGGGGGCCAATTTTTTTTTGAGCCCAAATTGGAAAATCCTTGACTGGACTTGATTCGGGGTGGAATTTCATGCTTAAAAATGGTATTACTTGCTGTTCTTAAAAATCAATCTTTTTGCACCCAGACTCAGAAAAAAGTGTGCTTTGGGGGCCAATTTTTTTTTGAGCCCAAATTGGAAAATCCTTGACTGGACTTGATTCGGGGTGGAATTTCATGCTTAAAAATGGTATTACTTGCTGTTCTTAAAAATCAATCTTTTTGCACCCAGACTCAGAAAAAAGTGTGCTTTGGGGGCCAATTTTTTTTTGAGCCCAAATTGGAAAACCCTTGACTGGACTTGATTCGGGGTGGAATTTCATGCTTAAAAATGGTATTACTTGCTGTTTTTAAAAATCAAGCTTTTTGCACCCAGAGGAGGAAAACTCCTGACCCCGCCGTCAGAAAAAAGTGTGCTTTGGGGGCCAAATTTTTTTTGAGCCCAAATTGGAAAATCCTTGACTGGACTTGATTCGGGGTGGAATTTCATGCTTTAAAATGGTATTACTTGCTGTTTTTAAAAATCAAGCTTTTTGCACCCTGAGGAGGAAAACTGACCCCAGGGTCAGAAAAATGTGTGCTCTGGAGGCCAAATTTTTTTTGAGCCCAAATTGGAAAATCCTTGACTGGACTTGATTCAGGGTGGAATTTCATGCTTAAAAATGGTATTACTTGCTGTTTTTAAAAATCAAGCTTTTGTCAGAAAAAAGTGTCCTTTGGGGGCCAATTTTTTTTGAGCCCAAATTGGAAAATCCTTGACTGGACTTGATTCGGGGTGGAATTTCATGCTTTAAAATGGTATTACTTGCTGTTTTTAAAAATCAAGCTTTTTGCACCCAGAGGAGGAAAACTGACCCCGCGGTCAGAAAAAAGTGTGCTTCGGGGGCCAAATTTTTTTTGAGCCCAAATTGGAAAATCCTTGACTAGACTTGATTCGGGGTGGAATTTCATGCTTAAAAATCGTATTACTTGCTGTTTTTAAAAATCAAGCTTTTTGCACCCAGAGGAGGAAAACTCCTGACCCCGCGGTCAGAAAAAAGTGTGCTTTGGGGGCCAATTTTTTTTTGAGCCCAAATTGGAAAACCCTTGACTGGACTTGATTCGGGGTGGAATTTCATGCTTAAAAATGCTATTACTTGCTGTTTTTAAAAATCAAGCTTTTTGCACCCAGAGGAGGAAAACTCCTGACCCCGCGGTCAGAAAAAAGTGTGCTTTGGGGGCCAAATTTTTTTGAGCCCAAATTGGAAAATCCTTGACTGGACTTGATTTGGGGTGGAATTTCATGCTTAAAAATGGTATTACTTGCTGTTTTTAAAAATCAAGCTTTTTGCACCCAGAGGAGGAAAACTGACCCCGCGGTCAGAAAAATGTGTGCTCTGGAGGCCAAATTTTTTTTGAGCCAAAATTGGAAAATCCTTGACTGGACTTGATTCAGGGTGGAATTTCATGCTTAAAAATGGTATTACTTGCTGTTTTTAAAAATCAAGCTTTTGTCAGAAAAAAGTGTGCTTTGGGGGCCAATTTTTTTTTTGAGCCCAAATTGGAAAATCCTTGACTGGACTTGATTCGGGGTGGAATTTCATGCTTAAAAATGGTATTACTTGCTGTTCTTAAAAATCAATCTTTTTACACCCAGACTCAGAAAAAAGTGTGCTTTGGGGGCCATTTTTTTTTGAGCCCAAATTGGAAAATCCTTGACTGGACTTGATTCGGGGTGGAATTTCATACTTAAAAATGGTATTACTTGCTGTCTCTATTTTGACAGACTTCCTTGCTTTAAAAACCATGCCTCCAAAAAGACCACCTCCTGGAAAGCCTGGATTTGCTACTTCTGCCCCAACGTCTGCAACGTCTAGCCCAGCTACACAGTCAAAGATAACAGAACTGATGCAACCCAAGACTACAGAGATAGACTTTCAACAAATGCTTCAACAAATTCTACAGGGCCAGGAGGAAATTAAGAAACAGTTAAGGGAAATGAAAGATGAAATCAAACAGAACCAAGCCCAAATCTTTAAGAACTCACAGAGACTGGACCTTGTGGAGGGTGGGGTGGCGGAGGCGAGGGGGGGGGGTAGAGGCTTTACAGAAGGGGAACAAAGAACTTGACATCCAACAAATGAAAATAGAGTTTGAGAGAATGTCCTTTTATCTTAGATTTCAAAATGTAATAGAAGCAGATGGGGAAAACATAAGGGACATTATGACTAATATTTTAGCTGAATACCTACACAAAGATAAACAGCAGATGGATTGGGAGATAGACCTAGCTTATAGAGTGAATTCAGCATATGCCAGAACACATAATGTTCCCAGAGAGGTTCACATTAAATTTCTTAGGAAAACCACAAGAGATGAAATACTGGGTGTGCAAAGGGGGCAAACATTGACATACTGTGATAGGGAGATAACCATTCTAAAGCAGATTCCCAAAAAAATTAGGGAAAAAAGGAAAAATTATTCGCAATTGGCGAATAAACTATACCAGAAGGGGGTGTGGTTTAGATGGTTGATGCCTGAAGGTATGCTAATATTCTGGGAGGAGACAAGAATCAGAATTAATACACCCATAGAGGCACAGGCCTTTATGGAAAAAAACAAAGCCAACCTAGAAAAAACAGAAGATACTACAACGGTCATACAGGACACGGGAGGGGCCGGAGCTCTGCCAGCGGGGGGTGAAGGGGCAACACCAAGAAAACTCAGATCACAAAAATAAATAAGGAAATCACAATGTTATAAACAGACCGAAAGTAAATATGAATTTATAACTAGACTATATATTATAATTATATAAATTGATTGAAAATTATTTTTTCTAGAATTAAGATGCTGACTTTTTATGATTATATATTAAGATTTGATACTTTGATGTAACCTAGGAGTTTGGAGGGAGGGGGCGTCTGCCACATTTGCAACTGCCAAAATTTGTAATTCCACCTACCCCTTTTCCACATAAATGTTTTTAAAAAAACCAATAAAACTTTTTTTGAAAAAAAAAAAAATGATGTTACTTGCTGTTTTTAAAAATCAAGCTTTTTGCACCCAGAGGAGGAAAACTCCTGACCCCGCGGTCAGAAAAATGTGTGCTCTGGAGGCCAAATTTTTTTTGAGCCCAAATTGGAAAATCCTTGACTGGACTTGATTCGGGGTGGAATTTCATGCTTAAAAATGATGTTACTTGCTGTTTTTAAAAATCAAGCTTTTTGCACCCAGAGGAGCAAAACTCCTGACCCTGCGGTCAGAAAAAAGTGTGCTTTGGAGCCAAAAATTTTTTGAGCCCATTTGGAAAATCCTTGACTGGACTTGATTCGGGGTGGAATTTCATGCTTAATAATGGTATTTCTTGCTGTTTTTAAAAATCAAGATTTTTGCACACAGAGAAGAAAAACTCCTGAACCCGCGGTCAGAAAATCGTGTGCTTTGGGCGCCAAATTTTTTTTGAGCCCATTTGGAAAATCCTTGACTGGACTTGATTCGGGGTGGAATTTCATGCTTAAAAATGATGTTACTTGCTGTTTTTAAAAATCAAGCTTTTTGCACCCAGAGTAGGAAAACTGACCCCGCGGTCAGAAAAAAGTGTGCTTTGGAGGCCAAATCACTCTGTGACCTGGGCTGCGTGCCGCCTTAGCAGTTGCTGCAATGGGTTTCTACCCCCACAGGGGTTTCCTCAGCCTCTGGTGATTGATCAGGCAGCATGGAGGCAATTCCGATCGCTTTTGCAGCAATTTAAAATTTCCTTTAAGTTTCTTCAGGATCTCATGATGAACACAGTCATCCATAGATTGACTGATTCGATAACTGGGTGGAGCCTTGTGACCAAGGCATGGCTAAAAGAATTTATCTGACTCAGTCCAATCAAGAGAGGACAAGGTCAACCCCCCATCCTGGAGACTCCTCCCCCTCACTATGGAGAAAAAGCAAGATCAGGGCAATGTATCTGTTGCAAGAGGCCACTTCTTTTAATTTGGTTATTATAGTTTTTTAAAAATATGGACCAGAAACTCTTTTATGACACACGTTTAAGGACTTTAGTACATTATTTGGGTATTCCTTTTTTACCCTCTACCTTTTTGAGCCATTTGAGATTCATAAAGGCCAGGCCATTGTTCATTTTCCAGGTACAGGTGTATTTTTTACTACTTCTGTGCAACTCATTCTCTAATTTTAAAGCTCACTGAGATGGAAAAATGAGAAAGAGAAGGGCTCAGGCTCTTGCTATGAGCTGGAAATGCCACTTCTAGTCATTCCAGATTTTGTTTTAAATGTTAATGTTCCTGAAGTGAACAATTTCCAGTATTTCTCCAGCTGTTATGGGAGCATTAGCACGCACATTCCTCGTCTCAGCCAATCTAATTTTATTACTGCAAGTTGTACCTATAGCAACCAAAACACAGGTTTTAAGACATTTAATGATGGTGCCGCCATATGGCATCATCTATGTAGCAGAATTATTGTTGCAAAGGAGGATATATAGAGTAGATTGCTAGATATATTTTTCTACAGAAATATGTATTTATTTTAGTTTACTGTCAATGCACAACTTAATCTTTCTACTTTCAGACAGATCCCTGCAGGAGGTGAAAAAGTCAAGATGGCAGCCATAGATTCGTCATCAAAACTCTGAGCTTTTTTATATGTATTGTGTTGTGTTTCAGTGGAGAAAGTTTTAACTGCATGGTTGTGACTGTCATTTTGTCTGTCTTGCTTCCCGCCCTGTGGACACCATTGACATTAATTATTCAGTGTGTACATTCTTTGGCTGCTGTTTGTATTTTGAGATGGTCTTCCATTTTGATCATGGCCATGCAAAGTACATGGATACTGCAAATATTTGCAAATTTCACATGATTTTTCTATAATTACATTTAACTTATTCTGCCCCCTTAGAAAGCCATTTCAGTAGTCTTCTTTACAATGAATAAATCTATCCCTTTAGAAATCAGAGATTAAAACTTTTTTAAAAATGAGTATCAACTTTACCTTGCAGTTTTCTTAATGTGTTGAAATGAAATTGTCTCCCAAGAAATTGGATTCTAGTCCATATCATCCTTTTAGATTTTTGGCATTAATTTAAAAAAAATGTGTAACTTTACCTTGCAGAAATGAATTGTAAAGATATCCATTTTACTTTTGTATTTATTGCACAGAATATGACAGTTTTTCAAGAAAATTAGGCTGTCATTCTTAAGTCCTTGGAGAATGAGGGACTAATATTTCTAGTAAAATGTATATTAATCCAGAGCAAGAAACAAGTGAATGACAGTTGCAGAATCAATGCAATTACTTTGCTTGTTTTAACAAGGAATTCCAAGTTAATATCCTTAGCGAGCTTAAAATATATCCTGAAACTTAAAAACATCACTTGATATATAAAAAAATAGGTTTCAGAAAGGAAAGGAAAGGAAAGGAAAGGCATTGACCAGGAATGTTTCATTCATCAGCTATAAATACTTTTATCATTTCACAGACCTGTTCATAATCTTAATTATGGTTTGTGCCATATCATAGGCTGGGATTGAAGATCATGCTAAAATATAAATGGTAATTTATAAATCAAAATGACTGGGCTAACACAATAGATTGAACAGGAACCAAATACACTAAAACATACATGGTTTGACCAATGGTGGGATTCAAATTTTTTTACTACTGGTTCTGTGGGCGCAGCTTGGTGGGCGTGGCATGGGAAGGATTCTGTAAAATCCCCATTCCCTTCTGATCAGCTGGGACTCGGGAGGCAGAGAATAGATGGGGGCGGGGCCAACCAGAGGTGGCATTTACCGGTTCTCCAAACTACTCAAAATTTCCGTTACCGGTTCTCCAGAACTGGTCAGAACCTGCTCAATACCATTTTTAGATTTCACACAATAAAATGTCATAGTATTTTATAGGTTATATAAAATGTAGTAGTAGAAAGTTCTAGTTTAGTTTCCCTCTCAATGCTTGAATATAAGGGATTTTTATCATAAAAAAAATATGTGCTTGAGCAATAATAGTATAAATTAGTTGCCTTATCTTTCAGAAAGCTAACTGACAACCAAAAGAGACTTCACTGCAAAATTGCTTTTTGGAAATGTAAACCTAGGCAAAATGAATGAGGGCCTAGAACATGATAAAGCTGTAAGTCTGTGTCACAGGAACATTCAACTGGTCATTTCACTATCCTTGGAGCACAATTGTTTTAAGTTTTAAAACATATTTTGATTACATTAAACCTCTCCCTTTTTACAACCCTGTAATCGCTTAATTCAGGGTAAAGTCGGGGCAACTGGATGGAACTGAGCATTTACTGGCCAGATGCCCTTCCTGACGCCACGTGGAGTTCACAGCAGATTTTTTTTTTGTGCCCTAGGAGAGAAACATCCGCCATTACCCAGGATTTAAATCTCAACCTTATGTGTGGGGGACGAGCATCTTCACCTCTAGGTCACCATACAGCTCATTTTTGGTTACACTACACTACCCTGAATAATATTGGTTTCCCTTCATGAATCTGAAATATATTTTTTTCAAAAAAATTATTTGTGATGGATACTTTGGTTTAATATTGCATGCTTGCACCTATAACAGGCAAACCTTTCTATAGAGACAAATCATGCTTCCTGATGCCTTTTGTTGTTGCTGTTTTAATTTCCTGCCCAATTAACCAGTAATATATTCTTAGTACATTAAAGATTTTATTGTGCAAACAATGCTGCAGTTGTACATACATTAATTACAACCCAATGAAAGATGACCTTAATTTCCTTAGAGAATCAGTATCTTTCTTTGGACTCCCTGAAAATCAAATTCATTTATTCACACATTTGAATGTGTAAAGGGAGGACTACCTGTACTCCCCTTTCATGAGATTGGCTCTGCTGTCCTTGCAAAATGCATTAAAAGACCTGGATGTGCTCCAAAGCATGCAGAGTCAGGAGCTTAAATGGCCTGTGAGATATTGCTTTGCAGGATGCTTTCTGGGTTTATGCTGCAAGTCTTGAATATATATTCATATATATTCAGTCTCCCTATACTAGTCCCCCTATACTAGTCTCCCTTTATTTATTTATCAGCACAAATACAACACAAACATAGCAAAGGCAACATTAAAAATAAAAATATGGTTTTCTGCCTGGATGGTCTTCTGTAATGAGCCGAAGGACAGAAAGGGGGAGTAGTGAGCTCCCTCCCATATTTGGGCATACCAGGGGTCGTAACACAAACACAAATACATACATACATACATACATACATGTGTGTGTGTGTGTGTGTATGTGTGTGTTGTATTTGTGCTGATAAATAAATAAAGAGAGACTAGTATAGATCTATTTCAAGCTATTTAGCTCTCATCAGCTAGCCATACCCTTACTGGGATTTGAACCTGGGCTGTATTACATATTAGGCAGGAGTCTTAGCCACTAAGCCACAGGCTCTCCTCCTTATCAGCTGAGCCAGGGAAATAGGTATGTATTTGTGTTACAACCCCTGGTATGCCCAAATATGGGAGGGAGCTCACTACTCCCCCTTTCTGTCCTTCGGCTCATTACAGAAAGCCATGGTTTTCTGTAATGAGCCGAAGGACAGAAAGGGGGAGTAGTGAGCTCCCTCCCATATTTGGGCATACCAGGGGTTGTAACACAAATACATACATACACACACACACACACACACACACACACATATATTGTTGATATTTAGCTACCCAGAGTTGCATCTCCAAGCTGGGGGGTTATGCACATTGAAATAGTGATAATAATGGTTATTTCTGTATATTTTCCTCTCTTTCAGCTTTCAACCTCCCATCTAGTTTCATAAACTTGAAATAATATATTTATTTGCAGATAAGCCTGTTAGCAGATAAGCCAACTCTATTTTTTTAGCGAGCTACCATAAAAATGCCACCTGCAAATAAGGCAACCCTCAACTTATTTATGTTTTAATTTTCATAATTGTCTTATCCACTAGTGGTGACTTTTTAAAATAGTATTTGATAAAAATTCAAGGAATGGCATATTCATGGTTGGACTTATCCATGGGTATATGCAGGTACTTAAAAACGTATTAACATATATACTCACAGATAAAACCATTTGCGGATAAGTCAAACCAAATTTCGGAGATGTATTTTGGCACCTGAAATTCTTGGTTTATCCACAGGTGTAGGGTATGCATAATAAAAAGGCTGGCATCCCACTCATTTTGAAAAGTTTAATAAATTTGGCACTTTTTCTCATTTGATTAAGCTGCAGAAAGATGGAAGGTAAGGCAGGAAAGATACTGGCATAATCCTCCTGAGCAGAGCAGCATGGAGATGTACTTAAAAATAAAAAAAAGATGTAGTGTATGGAGATTCAGTCATCCAGCTCATGGTTGTCCCAAAGGTCCTTTTCCAAAAGGCAACTAGACTTTGTTTTCCCTTGAAGATGTTTCACTTCTCATCCAAGAAGCTTGGATGAAGTGAAGAAGCTTCACTGAAGAAGCTGAAGAAACTTCTTGGATAAGAAGCAAAATGTCTTCAAGGAAAAACAAAGTCCAGTTGCCTTTTGAAAAATCACGTTTGGCACAAAGCAGGTGGCGTGTATTCACTGAGTAGACTTTCTCCTACTTGTGATGTAGGATCTAAAGGCTTCCATGTCAACCCAGGGGCTCAGACTACCACATCTCTGGGATGGAAGCACACATGATTTTCTTTATTTCTGGGCTGCTCCCCAGGGACTGTCTGGATTTTGCAACTCACATCTGAAAGTCCTAGATTTGAGCAAATACGAATTACAGCCTGGGAAAAGCTAAGAAATTCTGTTTAATTATTCAGGAAGAGGATAATTAAACTTTTAAAACTCTACAGAAACAATGCCAACCAGACAGCTCTTTAATTATCAATCCATGAAGGAAAAAAGTGGTTTTAGGCTTTGATTTTTTCTCTCTCCTTTAATACAATTTGCATTCCTTCCAATTGAATATCCAGACTTAATCTGTGCGGCTGTGAGAAAGAACACCTGCCACAAACACCAATTTATTTTAATAATTAAGGCAATTGTTAGCAGATCTTGGAACAAAAATCCAGATGCCTACTATATAGCTGAAAGATTTGGTCTACATATAGATACAGATTTGGTCTACATATACATACAGAAAAGAATAGACTCTTTTCGGCTACTGATAATCTGGATTTTTTTTCCTAGCCCAGATCCTCTGTTTAGCTTTAGCAAAATTCAGGTTACAAGTCCATCCAATATGCAAATAAGCATTATTACATGCACAAAAGTTGAAGTCATAACAATAGTACAATACTTGCTTATACCAAAATATACAGATGTCAGAGAGGTACAAATGTTGATGATGTTAGAATCAATGGTAAAGCATGCAATATTTTCCCCACTTAGCAACCACAATTGGGACTGGCAGCTCTGTCATTAAGTGAATCGGTCACTAAGTGAAAAGTGATTGGGACTGTGTTTTCCTTTCCCCCACTTCCTCGCCTTTTGGAATGGCCACTACTAGGTGCTGGGATCTCTGGCTCACAACAGCTGCCTGTAACGAACAAAACCAATCAGTTTCATATCTTTGGCTCTTATTTTTCTCTTAATGAAATACCCATTTCAAAAAATCCAAGTAGAAATATTTTTGAAAGGTTACTTGCTCTAAAGAGACTGATTAAAGATACTTTGCCAAACATAAATGGGAATGTTGAACTGTACCCAAATGCTGTGATTAAGAATGCTATCCAATCTTTCAACAGCTTCATTCTTATATTGGCCTGGTGCCCAAATGAAATAGGCAGGATGAAATATAGCTTGTGTATTTTCATCAAATATCTTAGGATGGTTACCTCATAACCCCGCTCCTTTTAAACTTTTTAACCTTTACTTTATTCCACCCCTGTTTTATCTGCCTCTTTTTTTTTAATTAAGATACAGTATTTTATATGTTGTTTGTTTTACACTGTACATGACCTACAGACCCTCTGAGTGAGACGGGTGGTCTCTAAATTTGATTGAACGAATTAATTAAAAAACTTAGCTTAAGGCCCCTCCCTCTTTTCAACGTGGTTTTTTTTTACTGTAGTTTTTCCCTCTCTCATAATTGCACTTTGCATGCAACCATTAAAATCCGTGACATACGTAAAGAACTTAAATCACCCTATATGAAAAAGTAACAGGACATGTCCTTGAAATAAGTTATCATCATTTATTTTATTAGCATAATATGAAATGGGAAAAGACCATATCTCACTACTTCCTCTGTGAGTTGTCTAAATGGGAATGACTAGTTCACTATAATATCAATGAAGCCTCTATTTAGTTTAACAAGACATGTTTTTTCTAAAATAATATCTGCACAGATGAAAGATCCCATTGGTGGAACCATTGGTGGAAGAAAATGGGATATTATGAAAGAGAACCAAAAATAGATTTTCTATTTTTAATTTAATGTTTTCTCTGCATTTTCAATATTGTCTCAAATCCACTAGATTTTCTTGAACACCATTTGCTGCTGGCTCATATTCATGAAGCTTAATATTACCCACAGTCATGTTCTGTTAACATCTTGTTGTCTGCATCGTTGTTCTATTTCATTCTATTCACATTCTTTTTTTCCTGCCTCCCAAATTTTGTATTTTGATTCATTGTGCTATCCCCAAAATGGAAGGATCCAAACATCCATTTCCAAAATATGTATGACTTGTTGGTGTTGTTCAGTCAGTAAGTTGTGTCCAGCTCTTTGCGACCTCGTGGTTCAGAGCACTCCCTCCCCTGCCCTCCATTTGTCTTCCACAGTCTGTTTTCCAAATTCATATTCATTGCATCAATGACACTACCTAGTCATCTCATCCTCTGATGTCCTGTTCTTCTTTTGCATTCAATCATTCCTAAAATCAGGTTCTTTTCCAGTGAATCCTCTCTTCTCATTAGTGGCTAAGTATTTGAGTTTCAGCTTCAGCTGTTTGGCTATATTTGTGCAATACATTATTAGACTATTAGACAAACAAGCCAACAATATTTTAGCCTAATATGTAATACAAGCCTGGCCATACTATTAGCTGATGGTTCAATATGTCACACAAAGCCACAAAATGAGGTTAATTGAAAAATCTGTGAGTCAATTAGCAATGGGCAAGTTTATTGCAAATATGGCCAGTATATAGAAAAAACTAGAATTGATTCGTGCCACTCCCCAGTTCTACACAATTGTTTCAGAATTTGGAAAGGGTGTTTTTGTCTCTTCCATCTTATATGAGATAAGCAAACCCCTGAGTTCCCACTGATATTGGATCCTTGGAAGAGTCTATTTTCTAATTAGAAAAGAGGAAAGGATTTATTTTATGTGTACAATTAGATAATTGCCAGAAGGAATTGTGTGATTGACTTGGCCATCTGAGGACCATTTTTTGTGGATTGCCAATGCAGTTGAAATGGGCACCTAAAATGTTTTAAAACACAAGCATTTTGACTACCTATTTTGACATAACTCATACCACAAAATCTGTTATATAGCTCAATCACAAGAAGAAGAATACACACAAACGTTATGAACTCTTCCTTCCAAGCCAATTTGATAATATTGAAGCACACCTGGAACTGAGTACCATTCAAATTAGTCATTTTTACAGAAATCTACAAGTCATGATCATAAAGCCGGTTTTACGTGAGCTAATTCAAAAGATTGTTTTATATAGCTGAATTGCTCATTAAAATCATTGATTTTCTTCCCACAGAAAATATCTACTTTCATGTGAAGATAGTTGATGCAGTTGTTTGAAGAACAGAATTTATTCAGAAGGACAGAAGCAACAGAAAGGGAGACGTTTCACTGTAGGTGAAAAATATAAATGTCTGTTTAGAAATCCAAATGAATAAACTTGGATCCATTCATTCTTTTACAGAGACTATCTGGATTAAAATAACAGGAGGAACAAAAGAAATCAAACCTTTGTTGTCTACTATCACCTGCACAACCAAAAGATGATATGGATGGTGCCTTCAAAAAGCAAACTGCAAATCTTTCAAACAGGCATAAAGTGAGGAAAGATTTTAATTACCACGTTCATTGTCCATCCAGGAAATTCATGAGTTGTCTTGCAAACTGCTTTCTCCTTTAGGAGATGATGAACAGCACACAAGGATCACATGAGGATAAACTATCCTGTCAAATCTATAAGATAAAACAGATTAGAAAAGCAAAGCTCTACTTCTTTAAGGTAAAGGTTCCCCTCACACATATGTGCTAGTTGTTCCCGACTCTAGGGGGCGGTACTCATCTCCATTTCAAAGCCTAAGAGTCAGAGCTGTCCAAAGATGTCTCCGTGGTCACATGGCTAGCATGACTAAATGCCAAAGGCGCACGGAGCGCTGTTACCTTTGCACCAAAGATGTTTCCTATTTTTTCTACTTGCATTTTTTACGTGCTTTTGAACTGCTAGGTTGGCAGAAGCTGGGACAAGTAACGGGTGCTCACTCCGTTATGCAGAGCTAGAGATTCGAATTGCCGAACTGCCAACCTTTCTGATCAACATGCTCAGCGTCTTAGCCACTGAGCCACCATGTCCCACATGCTTCTTTAGATAGATTCAAAAGAAAAGAAAAGTAAACTAAATAAACTGATCGGTATATCAGTTGCTCAGCAGTGATGTAAAAATGCAAAATGCACACAAAAAAGTAGGGGAGCTTCTAGTATGGTCTGGAATTGCATGAATTCCACCAGAAAACACTGAAAATCAAGAGGAAAAATCAGGGCTGAAACTTGAGACTGATAGAAACTTGATCAAGAAAGGCCTTTTCAGTTTGAATGAATTTAAATCTACATGACCAGATAAATGGTATTCTAAGGCACTTAGAGCTTGGCCAAACATTTATGCACTAACGTTGGGAAATCCTGGAGAAGTGGTTACAGTATTTGATAGGTGGAGGAAAGCAAATATTGTCTATTAAAAATAGGAACAAGGGGGGGGGGAATGAACCAGCGTAACTAAAAGGCCCTTTCCTTAGATGGTGAAAGAACTATGCAGAGTGGAGAAGGCAACATAAACCTTGTGGTGCAAATGAAGCGACTCCCTCCGTCAAGCAAGTCACACTGAGGAACTGAAGAAGCCATGTAGAATCTTATTATCTGGTTGACCCAGTGAAATACAAGTAAGAGGAAGAAGCAAACACTTGTATAATATATGCAGAGAATGTCTATGGAAGTAGAGGGAGAAAATGCGTGTGGGAGAAAGAAAACAACATAGGTTCCACAGCCTAACTGCCTTATCTCATTGTCAAATTTTTGGTGTTAGTTATTTTGTACTTTGCTGTTTACATTGGAATGGAATTCCAATAAATGACAAAGGACATGTGTAAATATATATCACAAAGCTGAAATAAATTAATATTGACAGAGATTGCTGTAGAATACTATAAGTACACATATAAAATACAATGATTAAAAGTACTGGACACGTTAGATGTACATGTGGTTAAATTGAAGGTTTTCTAAAAAAAATGTGTATTTTTTAGAATGTTAATTTCCTCAATTATCAGTTTTGATAGTTACTTTATAATGATTATGGCTTTATTTTATACAGTGGAGCAATGAAGAAATAATCTATGCATTCCACAGAAGCAAATTCATCTCAATAGTTATTCTTTTTCTTGTGCAGTCAGTTCAACTAAGAGTTCATGTCTTGATTCGTAATTACCCAATTTATGATAGGCAGGGAATAAGTGTAAATGTACATCTAGTTAACACTGTGCTTCAACTAAGAATCAGGAATATTTTAACTGCATTGCATTTTGCAAGTTCTTGCCATTTTGTGCAGAGGCAATATCATTGCAACCAGTGGTGAGATTCAAATAATTTAACAACTGAGTCTCTGCCCTAATGATCAGCTGGATAGGCGTGGCTCATTGGGCATGTGACTCTGTGGGCGTGGCCAACTCAACGTCACTCAGGTCGATGGGCGCTTCACCTTGGCTGTTACAATGTAATAAGGGTTAACCAGAGAGGCAGTTTCTGTAAGCAGGGTGATAAAAATTAGGCTAGAAACAACACCAGAATGTTTCCTTAGTGCCTTCCTTACAGGATTAGCCCTGTAAAGTAGAAAAAAGCAAAATAAGATTTCTTCCAACAACAGGTACTCCGAACTGTTTAGAAAGCTAACAACCGGTTCTCCCGAATAGGTGTGAATTGGCTGAATCCCACCACTGATTGCAACACGTTTGTCCGTCCAGTTCTTTCTGAAAAGATTAGCTGAGCTAAACCACAAGACTATAACATTTGTGCAAAACCATTGCACTGAAAGCAAAGTGATTTGCAAATTACACAACTAAACTCTGAGTTGCTTGCCTTTAGTAAAGAAATTAAATTGAAGCCCCAAAGTACTTGGCTTCAACTCTTGAACTTAAATTTGTACATTGGTGAATAAGCTGGCTTTTCCAGGTTTGTACTTCTGTTGCTGTCATAGTATTATTTCTTCCATGTCTTTATAAGCTATTGTGACAGCCAACAGCTCTTCAGGACCTTAGGGAGTTTGCATTTCATCATCTCTTCCTTTGGCTTTTCAGTTAGAGAATGAAGGTAGAAACTTTACAGGCTAAACATATTTTCTTTTTTTATAATAAAAATTTTATTGGTTTTTCAACATTTATAGGGAAAAGGGTAAATGGACAGGTATACAAATTTTGGCAGTTGCAAAATGTGAAAGACGCCCCTCCCTCCATACTCATAGTATACATTTATATATAATGCATTGGTATATAATTAATTACAATCAGCATATTAGTTCTATTACTAAATTCAATCAGATTAGACATTACAGTATAAAATCCAGATGTAATTCCATTATCACTTTCGGTCAATTTATAATAATATGATTTTCTTATTTATTTTTGTGATCTGAGTCTTCTTGCTATTGCCCCATCTCCCTCCACTGGCAGAGCTCTGGCCCCTCCCGTGTCCTGCGTGTCCGTTGTAGTGTCTCGTGTTTTTTCTATGAGTGTTTTGTTTTTTTCCATAAAGGCCTGCGCCTCTATGGGTGAATTGATTCTGATTCTTGCCTCCTCCCAGAATATCAGCATACCTTCAGGCATCAACCATCTAAACCACACCCCTTTCTGGTATAATTTATTCGCTAATTGCGAATAATTCTTCCTTTTTTCTCTAATCTTCTTAGGGATCTGCTTCAGAATGGTTATCTCCATATCATGGTATGTCAATGCTTGCCCCCTTTGTACACCCAGAATTTCATCTCTTGTGCTTTTTCTAAGAAATTTAATGTGAACCTCCCTGGGTACATTGTGTGTTCTAGCATAAGCTGAGTTCACTCTATAAACCAGGTCTATATCCCACCCCATCTGTTGTTTTTCTTTGTGTGTGTAGTCAGCCAGGATGTTTGTCATGATGTCCCTTATGTTTTCCCCATCTTCTTCTATAACATTTTGAAATCTAAGGTAATAGGACATTCTCTCAAATTCTATTTTCATCTGTTGGATGTCAAGATCTTTGTTCCCTTTCTGCACAGCTTCTACCCCCCCCTCACCTCCTCCACCCCCCCTTCCACAAGATTCAGTCTTTGTGAGTTCTTATATATTTGGGCTTGATTTTCTTTAATTTCATCTTTCATTTCCCTTAGCTGTTTCTTGATTTCCTCCTGGCCCTGTAAGATTTGTTGAAGCATTTGTTGAAAGTCCATCTCTGTAGTCTTATGTTGCATCAGTTCTGTTATCTTTGACTGTGTGGCTGGACTGGATGTTGCGGATGTTGGAGCAGAAGTGGCAAAGCCAGGTTTTCCAGGAGGTGGTCTTTTGGATGCCATCCTTTATAACGTTAGAAGTTCAGTCCATATATAAGATAAACAGTTAGAAAAGAAGGGTAGCCAGGCGAGTTCCGGGAGCAGAAGAACCAGGCAGAAGAGAATCTCTCTAATAAGTCTGGCAATAGATAGAAAGTATCCCCTAGAAAGTTTTAAAAAATACCAATCCACAAGAGATTCCTCTGGGAGACACGGAGACAAAGACCGGAAGCCTGAATTTTAAAGGTGGAGTCAGGTTTCACAGTTCATAAAGACAACGGAAGTGTGCCATCTTGCCCTGCCAGGCTAAACATATTTTCTGTCATATTCCCATGTGAAGCTTCTCTGATACTACCAAAAGATTACTTTTAAATATCCAAAAATGAGTTTCATATAAAAATCATTCTAATGGACATTGGCACCAGCAGCATTACTGAAATATAAAATGTGATGAGGGATGAAAAAGCAAGGAATATATGTAGGAAGGAGTCAATTCTTCTTGAACTGCCCCTAAAAGGATAAGTTCATAACTAGGGGGATAAATCAATCTTTCTTAGAGGCACAAGAACTTTCTGTGGCTTGTGATCTTGTTCATCAGATTAGGTGCACCATTTACTCCCTTTTAAGGGGCTGATACAAGTCAATGTTATTTGGGAATGAGATATCCCATCCTCCGCCCCCAATTATGTTGGGTGGCTCAATGTTCGGTGCTCTCTCTGTTTCTGTTTAACATCTACATAAATCCTTTGGGTCCACCCCTGATGAAGTAGGCCATGCTGTGAATGCCCTGTCCTGGTGCTTAGAGGTTTTTGCTACCTGGCTGGGTAACAATAGGCTTTAAACGAATGCTGGTAAGAATTATATCTGGGACTTTACCAACTTTGTTACTAGCTGAGGGGGGGGGCACTCTCCCAAATAGACCAGTGCACAATCTGGGGGCCCTTCTAGTCTCATGACTCCTGTTCCAGCACCAGGTGGCAGTCCTGACTAGGAAGGCCTTTGCACAACTTTGCATTCCCCACCTGATGCACCTGTTCCTGGATTATGAGGTTCTGCTCACAGTTACTCATACCCTGGTTATCTCTCAAATGAATTACTGGAACACATTTTACATGGACCTGATCTTGAAAAGAATCTGGAACTTTCATCACATTCCACTTGTGTTCCATGAGCTGCTTTGGTTGCTGGCTTGCTTCCAAGTCCAATTCAAGGTGCAGGTTTTGACTTTAAAGCTCTTTATGGCCTGGGGACCATTACCTGAAAGACCGACTCAATTGCATCTATCCATTTCATCAGGAATGGCTTGTTGAGGATCCAGTTTGCAAGGGAGTTCCACCTGATGGGAAATGTCTGCTTTTTGGAAGATTATCCCAAGGTAAAGTTAGCCCCAATCTTGTAGAGGACTCTTAAAATATTTTTCCCCCAGAAAGTCTGGGGATCTCCTAGTGAGAGGGATATAATATCCCCCTGTTATGATCTTATTTTACTTATTTTGCTTTATTTATGTTTATTGTTTTAACAGGTTTTATTAAAAATGTAATTCTTGATTTTATAGTACACTACCTGGAGTCACTTTGTGTGAGGCGAGCACCCATATAAACTTGAATGAATGGATAGGTACAATTCAAGTAACCAAGATTATTGTCATGCATTGTATTGGGGGGGGGGGGGACTGGGCTTGAAGACAGTTCAGAGACATTAGTGAAATATGTGCCAGCAAAAATGATGGCTGGAAGTAAAAATTATGATCATATTGTGCTGTGAGTTCTAGTCTCACCTTAGGCACAAAGCCAGATCACTCTGGGCCAGTCACTTTCTTAGCCCTACAAAGGAGACCATTGCAAACCACTTCTGAAATCTTGCCAAGAAAACCTGTTTCCAACTTAAGTTCAAAATGCTATGCGCACCCTTTATGATGCAACACTTTATAACTTAGGAACACAATAGCCAAATGATGTTTTTTCTCAAGTTCCTCCCCAAACGTTGGATTTTTCTTCTGGTGCTTTGCATCAGTTATTTTCATATGTTCATATGTAATTAGGATTCATCTAAGAATTGGACTTTTTAGTGGTGGCCTCTCCAGTTCTACAATGTTCTTTCCAACCGAGGCACACTTGAGGTTGATTTTATTACAATCAGATTTTATTAGTATCAATCAAGACATTTTTAATCATTTGAGATTAAGAACATGGAACTATTTACTACTTTAGCAATGGAGCAATTCAAATTTATTTATTTATTTAGACTTATTTGCTGTTTTTTATTGCTTGTACCTATTGTTTCTGCTTTAATATTGTGATTTTAGATTTATGGGAGTGGGTTATATTCATTGTAAATATAAGAAAAATAGGTTCTCTTCCCTTCCACCTTTCTTCCTACTATTTGTAAATGTCAAATAAGCCACTAAGTTGCTTCAGATCATCTCTGTCTTATTCCAGAAAAGTTGGAGTGGGCATTATTGACATCTATGTAGATTAAGAAATGTATGTAAATTAGGGCAGGAGGTAACCAAAAGATTAAGTGGTATAAATAGAAGGTGGGTGGCAGCCTTAATCCATTGCGATGGATAGATAGGTTTATTCCATGGAAATAAGGAATAAAACATTTTAGGTGTCCTTTTCAATAGTTCATCAATTTTTCATAATTATTAGAAGTGTCAGAAATATAAAACTGGATATTATGAATAATGTATTAGCTATCCACCCCCCAACTGACTTTCTTCTCAAGTTATTGAAACTGATTTCAAAGCTTCCCCAAGCTGAAGATGACTGTATATTACACAGTGCCTCTCCAATCTAGCAAACCCCTAACTGAAAAATATAATATTTTAGTATTTGCTCCAAGAACAAAGATTAAATGAACTCCCCCAACACTAGATGTAAGTAGGTCATCAACTTTAATGAAATGATCATTGGAAAAACTAGTTACAAACCTAGGCTATTACCCCATCAGGTCTTTTTCTACATTTGAACATCAAATATAAGATAGAGATTCTATACTGAACAATTTGACGTTATAACCTTGGGCTTTAAACTCTCCAGAGCACTGAATTCATAGCTTTGTCACTGAGGCAGTTTAAATTGCTTGCTTAGTTCTTACTGCACTGAAAGTAGCACATGCAAATGAGTTTTGATATTTTCTCTTTGAAAGTTAACTACGGTACATATTTGAAAAGGTTTTGATTTGATCATTTCTTTATGCATTCAGCTTAGCTTCTAACTAAACTGGGGGGAAAATAGTACCTTATGTTGTTTCAAAACTTTCTATGTTGCCTCACATGAGGTTTATGCTGGGAAGAATGGTGTGCAGCCTTCAGTATTTTGATTCTTTAGCTCTACTTTTGAAGTTTGGCCCCATGGTCTTGAAATAGAGTTGTCAAGTCTTTGAAGAAAAAGCCCATCCAAGAAACTAAGCCACACACAAAAAAAGATGTTTTGGGAAGCTGAGGTTCAGAATGTCCTTGGTTCAATTACAAGAGGAAAAAAAGGTACTTAGATTTTTCTATTCCACTTAGTTGCTTTGAATTTCCAGCTACGTATGCTATTACCTGAATAAGAAGTTGTATAAATATGAGAAGAGGCACTACACCAAACACATTGAGAGCATAGCTTCTTGTTCCAGGCTCTGGAGGGAAAAAAAGATTTTGGAACAGAATAAGATTGCTTTTTTTCTCTCTTAAAAATGTCTTTGAACACTTTAATTCTATGTTCATCAAATTCTTTTTTTTTTATAAACAAAGTTTTATTGGTTTTTTAATATTTTACAAAGGGAAAAGGTATGGGAAAGATTACAAATTTTGGCAGCCGCGAAATGCGGTAGGTGCACCCGCCCTCCAAACTCACAGTATACATTTGCATAGAATTCAAATATTACATAATAGCATATAGTCAGTGTGGTAAATTCAATTGGTAATTTCGGTCAGTTTGTATCACGTGGATTTTCTTACTTATTTGTGTGATCTGAGCTTTCTTGATGTCGCCCCATCTCCCCCAGTTGGCAGTGCTCCGGCCCCTCCCGTGTCTTGTACATCTACTGAAGTATCTTCTGGTTTTTCTAGGAGTAGTTAATTTTTTTCCATAAAGGCCTGCGCCTCTATGGGTGTATTAATTCTAACTCTTGTCTCCTCTCAGAATATTAGCATACCTTCAGGCAGTAACCATCGAAACCACACCCCCTTCTGGTATAGTTTATTCGCCAATTGCGAATAAAATTTTCTTTTCTCCCTCACTTTCTTGGGGATCTGTTTCAGAATGGTTATCTCCTTATCTTTATATGTCAAAGCTTGCCCCCTTTGTGCATTCAGGATTTCATCTCTTGTACTTTTCCTAAGAAATTTAATGTGTACCTCCCTGGGGACATTGTGTGTTCTAGCATAAGCTGAGTTCACTCTATAGGCCAGGTCTATTTCCCACCCCATCTGTTGTTTTTCATTCTGAATATACTCAGCCAAAATGGTTGTCATGATGTCCCTTATGTTTTCATCATCTGTCTCCATCACGTTCTGAAATCTAAGATAAAAAGACATTCTCTCAAACTCTATTTTCATTTGTTGGGTGTCAAGTTCTTTGTTTCCCCTCTGCACACCCTCTATCCCCCCCTTCATCTCAGCCACCCCATCTTCCAAAAGATCCAGTCTCTGTGAGTTCTTATTAATTTTATCTTGGTTCTCTTTAATTTCTTCTTTCATCTCCTTCAATTGTCTCTTTATTTCCTCTTGTCCCTGTAGAAGTTGTTGAAGCATTTGATGAAGCTTCAGGTCCGTAGATTTAGGTTGCTTGAAGACTGTTAACGTTGATTTTGTGCTAGGACTGGAGGTTGCAGATGTTGGGGCAGAGGCAGCAAAGCCTGACTTTCCAGGAGGTGGTCTTTTAGATGCCATTGTTTATAAAGTAAAGAGACCAGTCAGTATAAAGAAGGATCAGTCAGAGAGATAGAACAGCCAAGAGAGTCCAGGAGACAGAGAGTCCAGGCACAGGGGAGTTTTCTAATCACCCTGGCAAAAGAGCAGTCGTTTTTCACTCCAGGGGGTTCAGAAGCAAACAATCCACAAGAGAATTATCCAGGTAGCACGGAGACAAAGACCGGAAGCCTGAAGCTAAAAGGTGGAGTCAAGTTTCACATTTCATGAAGACAACGGAAGTGTGCCATCTTGCCCTGCCAGCTTCGGATATTGAGGCAACAAATAAAATTTTCAAAGTTCAAAGTTCCCAGGGCTTCCAGATCTCATTGTCTTAAACCTTAAAAGTTTAAATCTGAAAATCCATTTAGTAGGGGTGTGACATCTTTGGTTTGGCTCTCCCCCTCCTCCTTCCCTTGGGGCTGAGAGCTCACTTGTTTCCAGCCGCTTGTCCAAGGGGGGGGAAATCCCCCTCCCCTCCAGCCGCACCTCTCCAAATCAAGCCAAAAGTTCAAGTTTGCACAGCTGACAGATTTTAAGTTGGTAATAGGAATGAAGGGAGTCTACACCTCACCGCTCCGCCGCCGCATCCTTCAGCTTTCTTTTTTCACTCCGAACAGCCTGTCAGCGAAGACGCGCCCACGCGCCCTCCGATCCGCTCCCCGGTGCCTTGAGCGCGCAGGGGACCTCCTGCCGGCCGCCGCCGATGCAGGGATCCCCTGCGATGCCGCCCCTCCGGCAGGACGCCTCTACAGGGCGTCCTGTGCCCCCCAAGAAGTGGGGAAGCCCACCGGGGAGCCGGAGCGAGCAACAAGTTACCTGTCACCATCGGCCGCCGGAACTGGAAGTCCGTTCATCAAATTCTTAAGTCTTCTTTATCAATTGTGTCTCAATAGATAATATTGTCAAGATGCCACATCCATCTTCATAAAGAGTATGAATGTTTTTTCACCTTTGTAGATAAAGAAGTGTTCTGTCCCATGATTCCAATGAATATGCAGACACAGGCTTCAAGGTTCCAATGAATATGCAGACACAGGTATCTTCAAGAAACCAAGATTAAACTTGTGGAATGCTTTCTCAATGGCTAGTAAAATGGACTGTTGTTTCCTGCAAAGACTCCCCTCCCGTCACTCCACCTATTATCTCTTTGGGAGGGGTCACAACCATAACCAGCCGTTCCTACTTCCTTCTATGACGTCGTCTCCACAGCTGTTCCTTTCTCCTCACAGCTCTATGCATACGCGCATCAGGGACAACCTCCCTGTGTTCCTCTTCACTGCTCCCTGACTCAGATGCCACCTGGTGGCCAACAGGCCTCTCTAATCTCTGCTCTGACTGCAAACACCCTCCAGAGTCTTCCTCATCCTCCAGAGCAGTCCCTTAATAGTCTGAGCTGTCAGAGTCCACCAACAGCTCAGCCAGCTGCTGCTGGGCCACAACAAAGAAGTGTCCGCCATCATCATTCTAATCTAAATGGTGATGATTTTTTTTATCAATATCACTGTGTCTTCTATGTTTGTCTCCATATTGTATTTGGAATAACTGGTGAAGAAGTTTTCCTACTCTTGAAATCCCTCCCCCACACACACACCATTTACCCTCCACAAAAGAGCTGAAATTTCCACTTCATCTACTGATGACATTGTGTTTTCATGTGGTCTTCTCCAGGCACCTGGAAGGTTGGGAATTTGAACTTTTGCTCAAGACTCTCTTGCTATATAGGATGCGTGTTTATGCACACACATACACATGCATGCCTTCAAGCCAGTTTTGACTCCTGACAATGACCTAGACAGGTTCCTACAGTTTTCTTGGCAAGATTTCAGACGTGATTTGCCATTGCCTGCTTCCTAGAGGTTAGAGAGAAGGACTGGCCCAAGATTACCCAGCTGTGTTTGTGACTAAGGCAGAACTAGAACTGAATGTCTCCCAGGATATACTCTGGTGCCTTAACTAGACTATAGGATGATTTTTTTTTTAATCCATTCCCACTACTGGGTAGATTTATGCAGCTCCATTTTTGAAATCTCTGATTAGGTGCAGACAGAAATTGCTCTGTGCCATATACATGACTGATAAATGCAATGATTTATGATGCTTGTATGTTGATGGTGTGCCAACAGAGGGATAGAATCAAGATCACGTGAAGTGTTAATACCACTTTATAATGCCTTGGTAAGGCCACACTTGGAATACTGCATTCAGCTCTGGTCGCCACGATGTAGAAAAGATGTGGAGACTCTAGAAAGAATGCAGAGAAGAGCAACAAAGATAATCATCCTTGGAAGCTGGAAACTAAAACATATGAAGAATGGTTCCAGGAACTGGGTATGTCTAGTTTAATAGAAAGAAGGACTAGGGGAGACATGATAGCAGTGTTCGAATATCTCAGGAGTTGCCACAAAGAAGAGGGAGTCAAACTATTCTCCAAGGCACCTGAGGGTAGAACAAAAAGCAATGGGTGGAAACTAATCAAGGAGAGAAACAACTTAGAACCGAGGAGAAACTTCCTGACAGAACAATTAATCAGTGGAACAGCTTGCCTCCAGAAGTTGTGAATGCCCCAACACTGGAAGTCTTTAAGAAGATGTTGGATAGCCATTTGTCTGAAAGGGTATAGGGTTTCCTGCCTAGGCAGGGGGTTGGATTAGAAGACCTCAAAGGTCCCTTCCAACTCTGCTATTTTATTGTATTTTATTGTGTCACAAATTTCTGGTGTAATTTGGTAGAAATTCTCTCTCTCTTCTTTCTCATTTATTATATTTGTTTGTTTTTAGATTTATAAACAGCTTTTCATTCAGCAATGTTCTCAGTCCATCTCCCCCCTCCTCCATGCACAACCCTGTGAGGTAGTTTTGACAAATGGAAGGTGTCTGTCCAAAGTCTCTCAGTGAGCTTCCATGACTGAATGTGGCCTTGCACTAACCCCCCCCCCCCACCTTGGTCACTACACCACATGGACTATGAGAACGGAAGACCCATAACAGCATTTCTTTTTATATTTCACTCTGGGAAAAAAGTGAAAGGAATTGATTGTACAGAAACATTTTTACTTTTACTTCCTGGCTGTAGGAGGCTGTCTGCTATACATTGAATGAGGTTTGAATCTGGGGCCTCTGAATCCCATTTAATATAAAAACATGATTTTTACTGATATAACTTTATTTATTCAAAGGAGGGGGTAAAGTGGCTTAGCGCACCATACTCTAATCTGACCCAATTCTTTTAGCTATCAGGCAGTTTTCCAAAAATATTCTTGTTCCATCTTCCTGAGAAAATTGCCTGCTTTTTCCTCAATCTGTGCCACAATAAATGTTCTCCATTTGTGGGACAGTGGGGTTCTTTTGAAAAATGACAGGCTATAAGGCAAGGCAAAATAACAAATGTTGCAGATCCTATGGAAGGACAAGTAAAATACATAAAAGTTCAAGGGTGCTTTTGAAGGCAACCATTATTTCTTGGAACAGCATTCATTTATTCCTCCACAGGCTATGGAGATTGGATGTTGGCCTTAACTAGTTGAAGGAGCAGCCTCGCATGTAAAACCTGTTGCTAATCTTTAACAGATCCCCTGGCTGTCAGGAACCTATTAAATTAAGTAGGAAGGAACTATTGATGGTTCTTAAAACATACAATTCACTGAGGCTGAAGTAGTTGCAGAAGACTATGATCATTCAGGAAATAAAACTGTTGACAGAAGGCTCAGGAGTTCAAGATTGCCTTGGAAAGGAGAATGTTGCTGAGTGAAGACAAACTGCTTATTAACGTTAGGTTAGGATCAACTGCTAGGGTGATGTGTCTGTTGGCACCTGCTGGGGACAGAAACTCAGCTCTTAGACCTTGGTAGAGGACATCTTGTTCGCCCCAGGTAGGAAGGAGAGAGCTTGATACCATATAGAGTAGTGCTTAAAAGTCTGTAAATCCTTTTGAATTTTCAATATTTCTGCATAAATGTGATTTGTTCTTCCCACATATCCTAAAACTAAATAAACGAACACAATTAAACGAGTGAAAAACATTATACTTCTGCACTGATTTATTAAGGAAAGTGATCCAAGGTTACAGATTTGTGTGTAGCAAAGGTACGTGAACTTTTGTTTTCAGTAACTGGTATGGTATGCCTTCCTTGGGCAGCAGTAACTGCAACCAAATGTTTCTGAAGGGTTCTTTTTATCTAGTTTTAGGACTTCTGTGAACAGATCAATTTTTAGGTCATGTTTATGCAGAAACATTGAACCCTGAAAAGGATTCTTGAACTTTTAAGTACCACGTAGTTCCTTTGTGTCGATCAGTTTCCATAGTTGTGAAAGAGCATTTCAAATACATTTGAGTTCAGTGGACCCTCCCTCCATTTAAGCAAGTATAAGATTAGAGCTTTAAAAATTTACCAGCAGGATTACATGCCGTCATGGCTTGCTGGATGAGCCACAATTGATTGGGTTATTTATTTATTTTATTTTATTCAGTGTGTCGAACATGTATAAGATAATAGGTATAAGTATAAACATGGACATGAACAAGGAAATGAGTACAAATAAATGGGGACAGTAGGACAGGGATGGTAGGCATGCTGGTACACTTTTGTATGCCCCCTTACAGACCTCTTAAGAATGGGGTGAGGTCCACGGTAGACAGTTTGAGGTTGAAGCTGTGGGGTTTAGAGGATGTAAGAACGGAGTCAGGTAGAGCATTCCAGGCATTGACCACTCTGTTGCTGAAGTCATATTTTCTGCAATCAAGTTTGGAGCAGTTTACCTTGAGTTTGTATCTATTGTTTGCCCATATATTGAGGTTGAAGCTGAAGAAGTCATTGACAGGTAGGGCGTTGTAGCAAATAATTTTGTGTACTATTCTTAGGTCAAACCGTAGGTGATGTAGTTCAAGGTTGTCCAAGCCCAAAATTTTGAGCCTGGTGGCATAAGGGATTCTATTGTGAGCAGAGGAGTGGAGTACTCTTCTCATGAAATATCTCTGGATCCATTAAATTGTATCAATGTCCGATATACAGTTACAATACAATTACAATACAATGCAATACAATTGTTACAATATATTAGCCATAAACCATGATTTACAAATCAGGATATCTGGATTCATGCAGTGTTCTAAATCAATAAAGCAGGTTTTATTACAACAGAACGCAAAGACAGCCACGAGGATGGCTTCTATCAAAATGACAAAAGCAGCAACTGGCCATTGTGATGCACGTTCTGCCTCTTTGTATGTGTGCGCAACATCAGGATTCAAGCACAAAAAGGGCAGAGCTTGTGTTTGATTATCCCCCTCAGTCCCTCCCCATCATTGCCCTCTCAGTTACTTCTGGCTAAGGACAATGTATGAATGCCAGCCACTCTTCACTCTCAGCCTGTGCTACCTGACAAGATCATGATTTTCTTGTCATCTGGAGCACAACACATTGTAGTATCACATGTCCAATTAGTGATGGGTGATTTCCCTTTTAGTTAGTTTCTGAACTAATAGCCATAGCACTTAGACTTATATACTGCTTTACAGTGCTTTACAGTCCTCTCTAAGTGGTTTACAGAATCAGCATATTGCCCCCAACAATCTGGGTTCTCATTTTATCCACCTTGGAAGGATGGAAGGCTGAGTCAACCTTGAGCCTGGTGAGATTTGAACTGCTGAACTGCAGCTAGCAGTCAGCTGAAATAGCCTGCAGTACTGCACTCTAACCACTGCACCACCTTGGCTCTATAATAGTCACAGTAATATGTATAATTCCAAACCCAGATGAGTTTCCACTGAACAAGAGAGAGGGACAAAGGAGCTAAAATATCCCTAAAGATAAGAAAACATTATATTGGTAATGACTCCCTCCACCCTTACCCCAAAACCCTATTTAATAAAGAAAGGAGGAGGAGGAGGAGGAGGAGGAGGAGGAGGAGGAGGAGGAGGAGGAGGAGGAGGAGGAGGAGCTTCCGGGGAATGGCGGCTGACTTCTGAGCTCCAAAAATGTTTCGGAGCTCCTCGACAAAGGAGGGGTTGCTGCCGGCCCTTTTTCCACCTTTTGGGCCGGGATTGAGCCTCAACGACCACCCTGGTTTTCTTTGAGACCTAATTTGGTCCGTCAGGGTGGCGAATAGCCAGAGGGAGATTAAGAAAGCACTGGCTGACATGGGGATTGCAGTTGGAATTGGAGACCGATTATGGCGGCGGCCACCGGAGGGCAGCGCGAGAACGGAGGGAGGCCCGTGACGCAGGATGCCGACTGAAGGCCTTCGAGAGGGCCGTAAGTCGGCTGGAACGGCGTCCGGACCAAGAAGGGAGGCAGGTTGAGGCCAGGACTAGCTGCTGGAAGCTGTGCTGTGTGCTGGAGCCAGGCAGAAAGAGGAAGAACTGTGGCACTAGTGGCACTAGGGGCAGAGCAGGGCTTGTCCTGGAGACAGGCAGGAACCCCCCCCCCACCTGGCAGACTAAGATTTATTGCCCCCCCACCTGGCAGACTAAGATCTATTGTCCTTTTGCAAACTACCTGCCATGGCTTGTGCCCAGGTGCCCCTGATGACTATAATCTGCCCGTTTAACATCTGGTATCCTGTTGACTTCCTGCTATTTATGAATTATGGCGTTTCACCTGCCGGGCTACTCCTACTACCTCTCCCCCTCTCACCCTCGCCATCTGCTATTTTATAACAACTAGCTACTACAAACTATCTGCCCTCTTCCGCCCACAATGGACCGCACCCAGGCCTCCATCTATTTATTTATTATCCATCTTCCAACCGATCACCTGACCAACATAAGATCTTCCCACTTAGTTGTGATCGTGGACATTGCTTTCCTCCCATTAGATCCTGGCTTACTGATTTTAACATAAACAGCACCCTGACTTTGTCATAGCTTTTTACCATTACGTACTCGAGGTCGGACTTGCTCCTACTGCGGGAGTCCCCCCTCTCGCAGGCATGGCCCTTTGCCCCCTCCGGGGCCCACCTTGATGACGGGTTTGTGAACCCAGAGAGGTGGAGGAAGCGCAAACTTAGGGGGTTTTTAATGAAATGTTTTTTATCCTTTTCAGGGGGCTCCAGGGTGGGGGGGTGGGTTAATCAGGCCAGGAGAGGGACCAGTGCCAGGCGAACAGGTGAGTCCAGGAGGGAAGTGAGTGTAGTAGGGGGGGAGGGAGAATGACACTTCAACAGAGGGTTGCCCTATTACAACGGTCGTAGGGAGGGGTGGGTGCGAGGGCAGAAGAAGATCTCGTAGTCGGCTGGGAGACCGTGGCTGTTGGACACGCCCGGTCGTCTGTACCAACCCCCGCAGCCTAGGTGGCCAGGAACTACAGAGCCAGGGCCTGAGGCTGATGCTTTGCAATGCAAGGTCCGTGACCAACAAGGCCCCCCTCATTAATGAGTTGATCTCAGAGGGGGAGCTGGACCTTGCAGGGATAACAGAGACCTGGTTGGGCCACGAGGGTGGCTTACCCCTCGTGGAGATGTGCCCACTGGGTTTCCGTGCATTCCATCAGCCCCGGGCCCTGGGTAAGGGTGGTGGGGTGGTGGTAGTTATACAGGAGGATCTGGAGCCAAGAGAGTTCACTGTACCTCAGATATCCGGGTGTGAGTCCCTTGGTGTGAAATGGGGCCCAGGGAGGCAGTGGGGTCTGCTGATAGTATACTTGGCTCCTTGCTATGCATCAGCAGCCCTGCCCGAGCTCCTCGAGCTGATCTCAAAAACGGCAGTTGAGACCCCCAAACTTATGGTTATGGGGGATTTCAACCTGCCGTCGATGGGGGAAGCGTCCGAGGTGGCTCGGGAGTTCATGGCTTCCATGACAGCCATGGACCTGATCCAATTAATTCAGGGCCCCACACACGAGGGTGGTCACACGCTGGACCTTGTTTTTGTATCTGAACAGTGGATGAGTGATCTGGGAATAGGGGATGTAGTTATTACCCCCCTGTCATGGTCAGATCACTCATCTCTCCGGCTCGACTTCCCTGGCGCTACCCCCCACCGCAGGGAGGCGGAACCAGACTGTCCAAGCTGGTACCGCCCCAGGCGCCTGATGGAACCGGATAGATTCCATACGGAGCTTGGGCCACTTCCTGTAGACCTGACCCGCTCTCGGTCGGAGGACCTAGTGACCACCTGGAATAGGGCGGCTGCGGGGCCTTGGACCGGGTTGCGCCTTTGCGGCCTCTCCTATGGCAACGAACCACCCTGGCTCCTTGGTTCACCGAGGACCTGAGGGTGATGAAACGCCATAGGAGATGCCTAGAGAGCAGGTGGAGGTCCTCGCGCTCCGAATCTGATCGAACACAGGTAAGAGCCTATTCACGGACTTACCTTGTGGCATTAAGAGCAGCCAAACATAGACATTGCGCCGCTCTTATTGCGTCCGCCGATAACCGCCCTGCTGCCCTGTTTCGGGTAACCCGCTTCCTCTTATTACAGAGGCCACGGGAAGCGCCTTTACAGGGCAGAGCAGAGGAGTTTGGAGAATATCTGCAGGATAAAATCGCTCAGATCCGGAGTGGATGGGCCCCCTTCAGTGGACCAGGGGAGTCGTCAGCAGCGAGCCTTGAGAGACCATTCTGGGAGGAGTTTGATTCTGTTGCCCCCGAGGATTTGGACAGGTTGCGTGGACAGCTGCGACCCACTACATGTTTATTGGACCCGTGCCCCTCCTGGCTGGTACTGGCATGCTGGGAGGTGACACGAGGCTGGCTCCTGGGCCTAGTGAACGCCTCATTGGGTGAGGGGTCCCTACCGGCCGGCTTGAAAGAGGCGGTGGTGAGGCCCTTACTCAAGAGGCCTTCCCTAGACCCGATGGAACTAGCTAATTATCGTCCTGTCTCCAACCTTCCCTTTTTAGCGAAGGTTGTAGAGAATGTGGTGGCACAGCAGTTTCCGCGACACCTGGAAGAAACCGATTATCTAGACCCGCGCCAGTCTGGTTTCCGACCCGGTCACAGCACAGAGACGGCCTTGGTCGCGTTGGTTGATGATCTCTGGAGGGCCAGGGATAGGGGTTGTTCCTCTATCCTGGTCCTATTAGATCTATCAGCGGCTTTTGATACCATCGACCATGGTATCCTATTGCGCCGGCTGGAGGGGATGGGAGTTGGGGGCACCGTTTTGCGGTGGTTCGGCTCCTACCTCTCCGACCGGACACAATGTGTGTTGGCAGGGGGGCAGAGGTCAGCCCTGAGGTCACTCACTTGTGGGGTGCCGCAGGGGTCGGTCCTCTCGCCCCTTCTGTTCAACACATATGTGAAGCCGCTGGGTGAGATCATCCGTGGTTTTGGGGTTGGATACCATCTGTACGCTGATGACACTCAGCTGTACATTTCCACCCCAAACCACCCCAACGAGGCTATCGAAATGATGTCCCGGTGTTTGGAAGCCGTCCGGGTCTGGATGGGGGACAACAGACTCAAGCTTAACCCCTCCAAGACTGAGTGGCTGTGGTTACCGGCGCCTCGGTTCAACCAGTTGATTCCATCACTGGCCATAGGGGGCGAACAACTGCCCCCTGTGGAACGGGCGTGCAATTTGGGCATCCTCCTAGATGCCCGGCTGTCGATGGATGACCATGTGGCAGCCGTGGCAAGGGGGGCATTCCACCAGGTTCGCCTGGTGTGCCAATTGCGCCCCCTATTGGACCGGGATGCCTTACACACAGTCACTCATGAGCTGGTGACGTCTCGTCTGGACTACTGCAATGCTCTCTACATGGGGCTCCCCTTGAGATGTACCCGAAGACTACAGCTAGTTCAGAATGCGGCCGCGCGGGCCATCATGGGGAGTATTAGGTACTCCCACATAACACCTTTCCTGCGCGAGCTGCACTGGCTACCTGTGGTTTTTCAGGTGTGTTTCAAGGTGTTGATCACCATCTTCAAAGCGCTCCATGGCACAGGGCCTAGTTACCTGCGGGATCGCATTCTACCACATATATCCCTGCGACCAATTCGCTCACACAGGGAGGGACTCCTCCGGGTGCCGTCCACCAAGCAATGCCAACGGGCGGCGCCTAGGAGTAGAGCCTTCTCTGTGATGGGCCCAACCCTCTGGAATGACCTCCCCCCCCCCCGATATTAGAACTACTACCGACTTCCGCTCCTTCCGACAAAAACTTAAGACTCACCTGTTCCGACTAGCCGGCCTGGCCCACTTATAGTTCTACTCTTACCTCCTGGCGGATATTTTATTTGGGATAGCTTTTAAGGTTAATGTTTTTAACTTTTTAAAATTTTTAAAAAATGTTTTAATCTAACTTAACTAAATTGTACAGGGAACTTCTACTACCTCCTCCAGTCCTATGTTTAATTTATTTATTGTATACTTATAACATGTATATTTACTGTTCAACTATTTTAATATGACTGTACACCGCCCCGAGTCTCTTTTGAGAGAGGGGCGGTCTAGAAATCCAATAAAGTTAAGTTAAGTTAAGTTAAAAAACAATGGCAATAGTGGATGATGGATACTGATGGAAAAAATAAGAGAAGTGACAGGAAGAGGCAGAGATTGAGTAAGAAGATGGGACATAACAGGCATCTTATGCTTTGGACTTGTTCAGAGTCTTGAGCTTGAAAGGCTGATAGACACATCGAAATTTTGAGAACTGCTGAGGGCACTCTCACGAGATGTTCGCAAGCGGCTTGACCATATCTATGTGGGATAGATATCCCCAGGATCTATGAAGAACAAAACATTTGCAAAGCATGGGTTTACAAGAAGGCTCCTTGCCACCTTTCTTTTCCACAGAATACACTTCATACATTCTCTTCTCTGTACCATTTCTGAGCAGGCTCCCATTATTTTTATTTTCTAAAGAAACCTTACAGATCCCATCTGCGATGCACAGGCATTCTTGGAAATAAAGGCAGCATTGGAGCTTGTTGTTTTGTTCTGTATAATCACAGCGGGTTCCCCCTCCCCCCATAAAAATATTTTCAAAGGAAAAAGACAGGAAGAGATAGGGAATATAGCTTGCAACAAGATAAATCCCCCCAAGGACATTAGAATTCCATGTATGCCCAATCGAGGAAACAAAATTAAAAATTTAGTTTTACGATTGAACAGCTTGAGATCATCCAATTTTAGAAACAGATAGAAGTTACTGCAGGGGGTGTCATTTTCTTTATTACGCATTCTCAAAAATAACTTATGAGCTCCAAGCTACATTTATCAAGTTTCCGTGATAACATGAAATTGTGTTGCTGTTTTTATGGAGTGATGATGGAGGGAGAGATTTGTCTATCTTTTCTCTTGTTTCCTTCCTTAAAGGCCACTGGTAGTTGATGAGTTGTTAAGAGCGCATGAAATAAGAGGAAACAGAATATTTCTAGGCATATCATGATGTCATAAGAATATTATAAGTCTACATTATAATTTGGTCCATGTAGCCAGATTTTGGCTACATGTTCTCAGCATTTAACCTGGTTAAGTTTTAGAAACATGGGAGATTTTTCACATGTTGATGAAAATGCCTAAATGAGAACCTAACATGTTATACACACCCTGCCCACTTGTTAAATTATATTCAATGTCTTGTGTAAAATCCAGAAAATGAGCTAGTTCAATGAACAGCTTGTTGTGAAAATTCATCTTTGTATAATCCAGGGGCTATTTATAACTGAAAATTAAATTGTTTCTTAACTCAAGCTTGTTCCTTCAATGCAAGAAAAGATGGAAACTCTTTCATAAAGGGAAAGGTATTGATTTTATTTCTGCTCCCCTCTACTGACTGATAAAATAGACTAGATAAAGGGAACTTTGAAGCAAGGTTTTAAACTGGTTTATTTTCCTGAGGCTGGTGATTGGAGCTGCTGGCTACAAGGGGGGAGTCTGAAAGACAAAGAGGACTAAGGTAGTGGCCCGTGCCACTATAAACCAAAATAGCAATAACACATTCTGGATTAGTGCGCTTGAGATTGTGATTTTATTTTACTTCAAAATGACCAGCTTAGTTCATTGTAATGGCTGTTTTGCATCTGTTTTTCACAGTACTCTTTTCAAATTTGGATACTGTTCCCTTTGTAAACAAATTACTAGTCTACATAGACAGATTATTACCTATCTAGAATCTCTAATCTGTGCTCTCCAAGCAGAAATTAGGTGCCCAATTCGGCCATTCCACTCTATGGAGATGCCACGCTATCAGCCCCCTCTACTGCAAAAATCCTGCAGGAGAAGAGCAGTATGGACAACCATGGGATCTGGCAAGGGTGAGAGCTGTGAACCATAAACACAAAGCTTTTGCTGTGACCGAGCATGACAAATATAGTGTCCTTGCTGACCTTAATGGGGACACTAAAGAGACAAGTCAAGGTAGTTGTGATAATGATGACTCAAATAAGCAGGGAATCATTGTCCAAAATGAAGAATTTTCTTTGGAAAGGTGAAATGGGGACCCAGGTATCACACATCAGTCGCACAAGAAGATCAAGGTATGTAAAAAGAGAAGTCACCTTCTGGTTGGTGATTCAATCATAAGGGATGTAAATTTAGGAAAGGATATGGAGGTTTTAAAAGAGGTCAGGTGTCTGCCAGGTGCTACTGCCAGCAGAGACAAGAGGCGTATTCTTAAGATAGTCAAGAATGCAAGTAAGGACTGTGACGTTGATGCTATTATACATCTTGGCACGAAATGATCTGTCCCAAAAAGATGTACTTTCTGTGAAGAATGATTTCCAGAGCTTGGGTATGAACTTAGTAGTGTAGGTTGTAGGCTTATCTTTTCAGAGGTTTTATCAGTATATAAGGAACAAAAAGGGAAGGGCCAGCGTGTAGCAGAGTTTAATGTGTGGCTAAAGGAGTGGTGTAAAAAGGAAGGCTTTGGTTTTATTAGTCATGATGCCTGCAGCTGGTCCAATGAAAAACTGTAGAAAAGAGATGGTTTGCACCCATCCAAGAAAGGGACTGAGTTACTTAGCATTAAATTCACAGATTTTCTAGATAAACATTTAAACTGAACATCGGGGAAAGAGAATTAATTGATACAGAACATTTCTGTCCCCAGCAATCTAAAACTCATAGGGTTATCAGTGCATGTAACATAGATGTTTATGTGGGTAAGATTATCACTCCTGCTGTCAAGCAAAAACAAGCATTTAATAGTGAGTGCCACACCATGTGCATGAATCATACAAATGGCAAGAAAATAGGGGCAGTCAGGCATAACACAGGTTATGTAGACAGTAAACACGGCGTCAATCAAAATGGACTCAAATGTCTATACACCAATGCACAGAGTATGAGGAATAAACGGGGTGAATTAGAAATTCAAGTAAATGAGGACAGATACAGAAACTTGGTGGGATGAAACCGACAAATGGAACATACAGCTAGAAGGATTTAAATTATTTAAAAGAAATAGACCAAATAAAAGAGGAGGTGGAGTTGCACTATATATAAGAAATAACTACAACTCTACCGAAATAGAGCACAATAATGATGAGAACTATCTTGAATGCATTTGGATCAATATTAAAGGTTGAAGGGGGGGGGGAATGACATTGCCATAGGCCTATACTACAGGCCACCCAACCAAGCAGAGGAAGTAGATGAACTTTTTGCTAATCAGTTAACTAAGGTATGTAGGAAGCACACCCCATAGTAATGGGGGATTTTAACTACCCTGACATCAACTGGGAAACAAACTCTGCACCAAGTGGAAGATCCAACAGGTTCCTAGTGAACCTAGCAGACAACTTTGTTTCCCAAAAAGTAGAGAAGGGAACAAGGGGATCGGCCATATTAGACTTAATTCTCACTAAGAGAGAGGAAATGATAGAAGGTATTGAAGCCATAGGAATCCTGGGGGCAAGTGACCATGCAATATTGGAATTCAACATTATGCAAACACAAGTAGTAGAACAAAAGTGAAACCAGAGTCTTGGACTTTAGGAGAGCTAATTTCAATAAACTTAGAGAGAGCTTGGGAAGAATTCCATGGATGAGAATCCTCAAGGGGAAAACAACTCAAGAAGCTTGGGACATTTTGAAAAATGAGATTACAAAAGCTCAGTCTAGCACAATACCAATGAAGAAGAAAAATAACAGCTCCCAAAAGAAACCAGCATGGCTACATAAAGAACTCTCTGACAAATTGAAAGACAAAAAAGTTAGGTATAAAAAGTGGCTCACAATGAAGAAAGTCTTGCCACAAAAGTAAAAAATAACAAAAAAAAGCTTCTTCCAACATGTTAAAAACAAGAAAAAGGTTAAGGAAACAATTGGTCCATTGCTTGGAGAAAGTGGCAAGAAGGTGACAAGCAACAGGGAGAAAGCAGAACTATTTAACTTTATTTGCATCTGTCTTTACACAAAGGGATAAAACAATCCAACCGATCAAAAACAGCAACACAAAAATCAGATTAGGGACACAAGTTGAAATAGGGAAGAAAATGGTAAGTGAGCACCTGTCTACCGTAGATGAGTCCAAATCACCAGGACCGGATGGATTACACCCCAGGTTTCTGAAGGAGACGAGATCTCAGAACCACTGAACTATATCTTTCAGAGATCCTGGAGCACCGGGGAACTGCCAGAGGACTGGAAAAGAACTGATATGGTTGCTATCTTCAAAAAAGGAAAAAAAATAGATCCAGGAAACTACAGCCTGACCTCAATACCAGGAAAGATTCTGGAAAAGATAATCAAGCAACGAATTAGCGAATACCTAGAAGTAAACAAAGTAATAGCCAAAAGCCAACATGGGTTTGTCAAAAACAGATCATGCCAGACTAATCTTATTGCATTATTTGACAAAGTGACAAAATTAGTGGACCAGAGGAATGCCATCGATATAGTTTACTTGGACTTCAGTAAGGCATTTGATAAGATAGACCACAACCTACTACTAGATAAAAGTAGAAGAATGTGGGTTAGACAGCATCACCATCAGATGGATTCATAACTGGCTGACCAACCTAACTCAATATGTAGTCCTCAATGGAACTGCATCTACATGGAGGGAGGTATGCAGTGAAGTATCCCAAGGCTCTGTTTTAGGCCCAGTACTCTTCAACATCTTCATCAATGATTTGGATGAGGGAATAAATGGGGAACTCATCAAATTTGCAGATGACACCAAGCTGGCAGGAATAGCCAACACTCCAGAAGATAGGCTTAAGATACAGAACGATCTGGACAAACCTGAACATTGGGCACTATCTAATAAAATGAAATTCAATGGTGAAAAGAGTAAGGTTCTACATGTAGGCAACAAAAACAAAATGCACAGGTACAGTACAGGTGGTACCTTGCTCAATAGCAGTAACTGTGAGAGGTATCTTTGAGTCCTAGTGGACAACCATTTAAATATGAGCCAGCAGTGTGCAGTAGCTGCCAAAAAAGCCAACAGTTCTAGGCTGCATAAACAGAGGAATAGAATCAATATCATGTGAAGTGTTAATACCACTTTATAATGCCTTAGTAAGGCCACACTTGGAATAATGCATTCAGTTTTGGTCGCCACAATGTAGAAAAGATGCTGAGACTCTAGAAAGAGTGCAGAGAAGAGCAACAAAGATGATTAGGGGACTGGAGACTAAACATATGAAGAACAGTTGCAGGAACTGGGTATGTCTACTTTAATGAAAAGAAGGACTAGGGGGAGACATGATAGTAGTGTTCCAATATCTCAGGGGTTGCCACAAAGAAGAGGGAGTCAAACTATTCTCCAAGGCATCTGTGGGTAGAACAAGAGCAATGGGTGGAAACTAATCATGGAGAGAAGCAACTTAGAACTAAGGAAAAATTTCCTGACAGTTAAAACAATTAATCAGTGGAACAACAGAAGTTGTGAATGCTCCAACCCTGGAAGTTTTTAAGATGTTGGATAACCTTTTATCTGAAACGGTATAGGGTTTCCTATAGGGGGTTGGACTAGAAGACCTCCAAGGTCCCTTCCAACTCTGCTATTGTATTGTATTGTATTGTATTGTATTGTATTGTATTGTATTATTTCCTTAAAATACTTGGCAGGTAAAGAAAGATTTGCAGGCAATTCAGCTATAAGGCATTTGACTGGGGAAGCAGGTTTCCAATATGTGTTTATTCCTGACCCGGAGGGAAACAAGTGTTGATGATCCTAATTCAACATTCAGAACTGTGTGAATTGTTAGCTTAAAAACATTTTTACATTCCACAACAATCTCTCTTAGAAAAGGAATAGATCATTTTCATGCACTCCCTCTTCCTTAAATAATGCACATCTGGCAGAATTTCAGGTGCATTAGAAGGTAATATTTTACCTGACAATTCTATATGCCCAATGTTACTTTTTACTGGCAAAGCTAATAGTTCCATTTCAGAACTACTTTTCCCATAAATTGTGTATTCAGATCTCTGAGTACATTATAACTTGAACCATCCTAATGTATGAAATGTGTTATATGGTCATCTGAAAAAGCTATACTTGTAAACATTTACTTATTTATGACGTGCTAGATCAGGGATTTGTAAACTTGGCAACTTTAAGACTTGTGGACTTCAACTCCCAGAATTCCTCAGCCAGTCTAGTGAAACCAGAAGCAGGATATAAGAGCTTTAGTACCTTTCTATTGTTACTGTTTAAACCCTGGCATTCTAAGCCATGAACCTTGCAATCCCGGAGATACTTGGGATTGCAAGAGAAATATCTACTGATAGCCTTCACTGATACAGTTATCCTCCATAGGTTTATCTTGTCCCCTTTTAAAGCCTCCTGTCCCCCTTTAAAATCTTATCCACCTTCTCCACATCATGCACCATTTTATAAATATCTTTTTTATTCACCGACTAGACTAACTAGACTAAAATACTGTCGGGGAGTTTGTGAAATAGCATATTGGGGAACCTGTTCATGCAGAGCTCCTATTACATTTGCCAATAGAACATGATACCAATGAGCATCATATCCATTTATTCTTTTATATAGCAATTTCAGCTTTCAGGTTAAACAAGGGTCCATTTTGCATTAGATTTTCATCAGATGATCTTATCTCATTGCCTATTGTTCAGACATGTGGCTGTTATAACTTATTGCTTTCTTCAGAAATGCCTTCTCTCTCTATGCATCTTCCTTGGAATGGAAAGAACAATGAAAATTATTCAGAATTTTACTTCCAGACAATTAAAATCTCAAAACAGATATATATGTTTTCTTCTTCTCATCCCATGTTTGAATACTTGTTCTTCTACAATATATGGTACAATCCAAAATCCTAATAACATTCCAGTGAGGGAAGTTATATTAAAATATGATAGGATTGTTCTGTTAATTTACTGCTTAATATATTGTATTCTTCATGAATGAATACATAAATAAATTTTAAAAATTATCTAGATTAATTCCATTTCATTGTTGTTACATATGCTGTGCAGTAGATCTGACACTGAAAGGCCTAAAAGAAAAATTCCAATGATATTTATTTAGAAACTTTCTATGTCTTTGTACAGGCAAGACTGGTTAGTTGCCACATATAAAACTTTATTAGATTTGACCCTGGGTCTCTCTATTACACCTGATTCATATTTTTAAATGTCTATAATTATAAACAATGTCATTTGCCTCATCTTAATTCAAAGATATAGAAATTAGAAAAATATTTATCTCCCTCATACTTTTATCTTTACAATTCACTGAGTTAAACCAAGCTAGAGGGCACAGCTTATTTCCAAACTAATGCTTTATGGCATTTTATAGCATCATTCAGCCATTATTATGGCAGTATATCACCAAAGAAGGTAGGCTTTGAATTGCTTTAATAATGACTGGGTTACTTTATGAATGCCTGCTTGGAAGCAAGTGACTTTCTTAGGTCATTCACAGAGCTTCATTACTAAACAAAAATTCTCCTACAATCTTCTCAGTCATATTCTGAGGAGAACTGCTACTCTCACTTTGATTAATGAATCAAAGTTTTCCCCCCACTTTCCCAGCCATAATAATATATTTTGGATAACAATGGATATTGTGTTGTCTGTTTAGTAAATAAGATGTGATGAATGGCCTTAATTATAGCTGAATTTATCTTCTTGTCAGTCTTTGCATGTGCTATTAACAGCATATAACCTAAAAATCTAGACATTGGCACAGAATATTCAGGATATTTGACTGCTATGGTTTCCATGTCCTGCTGACAGTCCTCAGTGTGAAAAACAATCAGAGAAGAGTTCTCCATTTGGAGGAATTGCCTTTGAAAATGTTCATGAAATTAATACATTTATGGGGAATGAACCGTAGAACAAAACTCAAAGTTTCTGATTTTGTCAGCCAACTGTTATCACCTGCAATCTGGTACATGAGTCATTGATTATTCCCTCTAAAAAGATATGCATGGCATTCAAATTAAATTACTTAGTGTGAACATCACATCTGTATATCTTTGCTCATTCAAATTGTGTTTTAAAGCTTGGCTTTTGTTTTTTTAAATGAGCTGTAGATTGTTATGACAACTTCAGAACAATGATGGGGAAGAAAATCATCATAGAGACTACTGCTTTTTCAGAATGCCATAGAATCAGATCATCAAATGAGAGTGAGATGAGAATATGTTTTAGGGCGCAATAACAAATCTGTTTCTTGCTCCTAGATAGAATACTTTTTTGACCAAGTGTGATTAGACATACAAGGGATTTGTCTCTGGTGCATAAGCTTTCATGCAAAACAACAAAGTAATAATAATCATAATAACAAAATAATCATAATAATGATACCAATAAGAGAAGGTGGTGGAACAGATAAGAAGGATAATAGTAACACAACCATACTACATAGGTAAATATACTTAGTCATAAGACAGTACTATGAGAATTAGGTGTTTCGCAGAGTGATGAAATAAGGGGAAAAAACTGTCTTTGTGTCTAGTTGTTTTGGCACGCAATGCCCTGTGGTAGTGTCCCAAGGGGAGAAGTTGAAACAATTTATACATAGACTTCCCAATAATTAACATCAATATCAGGGATTTATTCGCAGAACAATTATGGGCCAATGAGCGAATACGTATGAATAAAAGCCCCTCTTCAGATAGCAGGCCTCTCTGACCCATATGCAATAAATAACGGAGCTGTCCATTTTAGAGAGCTGAAGATGCTTTAAGCATATTCTCCTTTTACATATATTTCATAGGCCAATTAATCAATCCTAGCTCGTGTTTGACAGATATTTATGAACAAATAATTCAAGTTAAATTCAAATTTTGGGATCAACCAGTTTATCATTGTATCGTTTCCTGAGATACACTACCATAACATGATGACGATGACAGCATCTGGAATATTTGTGCACTATCTTCTCTAATATTCTTTCCTGTCACTTCTAGAGGTCTGCTTTCCTAAGAATAAAACATGAATCCTATGACCCTGACATCTTTTATTTTATTGACTTTCCTGTCTCTAAGTTTTAAAGTGCTGGCTTAGAAACCGGGAGACCGTGAGTGCTAGTCCCACTTTAGGCATGAAAGCTGGCTGCCTGTCTTTGGGGCAGTCCAGGGGTGGGTTCCTGCCAGTTCTAACCTCTTCTATAGAAGAGGGTCCACAAATCTACTGAACCATTTAGAACCGGTTCCAGCTCCCTCCCTCCGCCCGTCCGCACCACGCTTGCCCCCCCACCACTCACTGATTGGCTGGCTCACCAATCGCCCTGCCCGCCTCTAAGAGTCCTATCTAAACCTTAGTCTTAAAGCTGTCAAGTTTGAACACCCCTGGGTTTTTTTTCCTAAAGGGTTAGGGGTGCAAGGGTTTTGTAACTTGACAGCTTTAAGACTTGCACACTTCAATGCCAGAGTTTCTGAGCCAACATGACTGGAGGAGGAATTCTGCGAGTTGTAGTCCACAAGTCTTAAAGCTGTCAAGTTTGAACACTCCTGGGTCTTGTAACTTGACAGCTTTAAGACTTGTGTGCTTCAAATGCCAGAGTTTCTGAGCCAACATTTTGGTTGCTAAGGAAGAGCATTGTTAAGTGAGTTTCACCACATTTTACAAGTTGGCCATGCCCACTCAGTCACATGACTGCCAAGCCATTCCCAGTCGGTCACATGCCGGCAAGCCACTCCCACAAAGCAGGCCACACCTACAGAAGAGGTTCTAAAAAAATTTGAAACCCACCACTGGGGCAGTCATTCTCTCTTAGTCCCAGCCACCTCACTGGGTTGTTGTTGTTGTGGGAAAAAGTAGAGAAGGAAGGAGTATTATGTATGTTTGCTGCTTTGAAGTTCTTACAAAAAGTAATGAAGGTGAGATAAAAATCTAATAAATAAATCTAGCAGATACTAGAGCTAAAATTAGGATAAGAACTGTAGATTGGTTTCTATCACATTAGCCTTATCGTTGAAGAAACTTCTTTTGCAGAGATTTTTATTTGGTTTACTAATATTCTCATCCAAATTAATATTGGATGAGATATTTCTTCTATTTCATCTGTCATGATAATCTCTTCGTATAATAATTGTGTTGATAAATCAATGCAAATCTCCATGTACTTGGTAAGAGTGCAACCTCCCCCCTTGCAACAGAATAACACACAGCCTGAATCCCAGTTGAAAGTGGGAAAGCGATATTTTATCTAAGGTCAGAGGTCAAGGATTTGGACTTGCTAGGTTTCATACATTCATATGGGCAAGGAACTGAAATAAAATCATCCAAGAATATGTTTACACAATCACAGATTGTGAAGAACTTTGCAATTATTTGCTGAATGACAGACAAGCAGAAATAGAGCCAGCGACAGGCTTAAGGGGTGACATAGTAATCCACACTGTTCATGTATTCTTAAATCAGAGGTGATATTCAGCAGGTTCTGACCAGTTCTGGAGAACCAGTAGCAAAAATTCTGAGTAGTTCGGAGAACCGGTAAATACCACTTCTGACTGCCCCCACCCCCATCTATTCTCTGCCTCCCGAGTCCCAGCTGATCGGGAGAAAATGGGGATTTTGCAATAATCTTCCTCTGGAGTGTGGAGGCAATGGAGAGTTTGCAGTATCCTTCGCCTGCCATGTCCACTAAGGCCCACCACACCCACCAAGGCACACCACCCCCACCAAGGCACACCACACCCACAAGGCACGCCCACAGAACCAGTTGTAAACATTTTTGAATCCCACCACTGTCTTAAATGATACGTTGTTTCTAGAATTGTAAGTCCTGAATTCTTTAGTTCCAGCTAGCTATTTACTATGCAGATGAAGGAAGTACAAATACAAACCAGGATAACAAATCCTATCAACTAAAAAGTACAGAGCGGGAATGATCATTCCAGAAATAGCATTTATTAGCTCCAGCAAATCATAAATACAAGGGTTGGACCAATAGTTCATTGGATCACTAGGAATTTATTAGGTTCCTGAAGATGATCCATTTTGGCCTCAATGGCATGGTAAAATTTGCCGTTTTAACACTGATGTCAAATACCTGTGTGGAAAATTTAAGTAAAAACTGCAAGAATTAATGCAGATGTGAAAACTATCCAGTTGGACTCAGTCTCTGCATTTGAAGAATATATTTTATTTGATTCTGATCTCCAACAAATACAATCTAGGAGTTTCACGTCTCCCACCATGCTTACAAATATTATGCTATTAATCTTTGTCATCTATGTAATTTTCTTTAGGGAGGAGAAAGAGAAAAATATTTTGCAACATTCTTAACCAGCAAGGCTTAGGTTAACATCAGGGGTGAAATGCTCTCAAGTTTGCTACCAGTTCGCTTTGCTACAGGTTCGCTTTGCTACTGGTTTGCTTCACGCATGCATGCTGCTTCGCGATCAGTTGTGCAACCAACAGCTGTGTTGTGCAATTTCTAATCAGCGGCACAGCTGATTGTCACACAGCTGATTGTCGGAGCTACTCGTTCACCTGAACTGATAGCATTTTTTACTACCAGTTCAGGCGAACCGGTCTGAACTGGTAGCATTTTACCTCTGGTTAACATCACGAAGTGAATAACAGAATGATGAAAAAGGTTGGAATTGCTGGATTACATAGCAGTGAAGACCACTAACAGGATACGAAGCCCACATAAAATGAACTAATCTAAGTAAGACGACAGGAGAGGTGCTGCTTCCCATGAGGTGATCTGGGATTTAGAAAAATGCAGAGCCCTTTTCCCTTTCCCCTGAAAATTATTAACAGAGGGGTTAATTATCATTGGTTTAAAGTGTCAGAAACTTTGAATTAATAATGACACCCTTTCATATACTAATCAAATATTGATTTAGTGCCAAAGTGTTTTGATCTCATATATGAGGCACTGGATTACTGGCAGCAAGTTATGATTTCATATAGCAAATAGTGATTGAAATGCCAGAAATCTGGGGTTTAATAGTAAAAATACTGGTTTGAGATGAAACCACTGTTTGTGTTTAAATAAAGAAATCTTTGATTCGGTCACACAGACTTTCATTTTCATCCAGAAAATCCTGATTTAGCACACAGAGACTTTTGATTTAGAAGCAGTGTGTCACGCTCCATTAGTTCTTATGGGAAGAGCGAACAGAGCCTAAAGGAACCATACTAAATAATTTAACGCGTCATTCTGAGTTTCACTTTGATAGGGAAGCTGAGGTAAATAAATACATTTTGTGCACCTTGCAATATGTAGCGCTTTACATAAACCCTCTCCAGGGCATCCTCTTTTTCATAACCTGGAAAATAAGAAGTCTAACTATGTCAAAAGTAGCCGTCTGTGTGAAGACGGCTGATAGTAATGCTAAGAGTGTCAGAAGTAGATTGCGGCTTATTTCCAGTTCTTGCGCAAAATATTATCATTTTGCACAGCTAGATAGCAGCTGTATTTCCCAATGGTAATGGATTTTTCACTACCACCTCTGATCTTCTGACTTTCTATGTTTCTGGGTCTCAAGATGAATGCTTTTGATAAAGAAGCTGGCTCCCGACATCATTATTTTATGCTTTCAGGTATCTAGCTTTCTTTGGTTGTACCTAACTAATGTCAAGTAGCCAGCAGTTAACAATCTCATAAGAATCTCTTTGTAAGTGATATCCACTGACTAGAGCTTGTCAAAAAAATTTACAGGCTACCTTGCATTTCATTTGCAGGGTGTCCACGACAGAGACAGATTTGCAGAACATACTACTTACATTGCTCAGTAAAGAAATATTTCATAAATTGATGACAATTGTCCTTTTATTTAATACTAACATATCCTGTCTTTCTATATTAGGTTCCCCAGTTCAACTAATACAGTTTTTAATATCAGTAATACTAACAAAGCAACAATGAAGCGATTCATAGACTCATAGAGTTGGAAACCACATAAAAACCATCAGGTTCAATTCACTGCACATTGCAGGATTCACAACACCATCCCAGTCAATGATTGTCCAGCCTCTGTTTGAAAACGTCCAGCAAAAGGGGAAGAAACTACTCCAGATGGTAACCTATTCAACTGATTGACAGTTCTTACTGTCAAGATGTTCTTCCAAAAGTTTGGGTCTATATCCTTTAAATTTTATCCCATTAGTTCTAACCTTGCCCACTGGAACAATGGATCCTGTACAATGTTTGACATTGCGACAGCCCTTCAGATATTTAAGGACATTTATCATGTTCCTCCTCAATCTTTTCTTCTGCAAGCTAAACAAACCTAGGTTCTTTATCCAGTCCCCATAGGACTTGATTTCTAATCCTTTCATACTCTTCTTTGGACTTGCTCCAGTTTATCAATGTATTTTTAGACCAGGTTGTGCAGAACTGAATGCAGTACTTCAAGTGCAGTGCTGTTGCACTAATTCCATTTAGCCACCCAACCAGGTTCAACTAGGTCACAGAACCCAATCATCTGCTCACTGCAGAAATCTAAAATGTCATGCTTTTCTTTTCTTGTTTAGTATCTTTAAATATGCAACAGGATTCTATCTATCCATTTCAAAATTTGATCATACCACAAATGTAGATTTGCTTGTAAATAGGTATAATTGATGGTGAGATGGTAGTTGTTGGGGTCTTAAAGGTATTTCTTTATTTTATTTTTTATTTTATTTATTTTTATTCTACTTTATTTTTACAAATAACTCAAGATGGCAAACATATCCAGCACATTTTCCTCCTCCTATTTTGCCCACAACAACAATCCTGTGAGGTGAGTTAGACTGAGAGTGACTGGCCCCAGGTCACCTAGCTGGCTTTCGTGGCCAAGGTGGGACTTGACTTTTGCTTTCTAGCCCAGTGCCATAGCCACTAGTTTAAACTAACTCTTTTTGCCAGTTTAATGAGGGAGTCTTTTCCATGGGTCTAGAAAATGAAAATATAATCAGTGAACCTCAAATGTCCGATGGGTTTCAGGAAGTAAGAGTTAAGGAGTTGGTGTTCTACACTTGCCATAAAGATGTTAGCATACTGTGGAGCTATCCATATGCCCGTAGCTATGCCACTGATTTGTTAGTATATGTTTTTGGCAAAGTAGAGTATCCAAAGTAGATATGGGTCATATAAAGTCATGAAGTCTGGAAGCAAACTGTGTTACCATCACTGATGCTGCTCCAGAAAGCTTGAAGCCCATGTTTACAAATGACGGTTGTATATAGAGTTTCAATATCCATGATAGCTAAAATAGTGTTGTCAAGAAGATTGCCAAAGAATTTCAGTTTTCTTAGGAAGACTGTGGTGTCTCTTATATAGACAGTGCTGGTAGTATAAGGTCTGAGTTCATAAATTCAGATGTTGCAGCTATTAAGGTTCCAAGCTTGAAATAATGGGATTATCTGAATTGTTTGATCTGTGTATTTTTAGAAGGAAGAACTCCTGGAGTGTTTTCTCTATAGATGCGGTCTTTTATGTCCTTAGGAATTTATTTCATAAGGCTGCTTACTGTAGTTCTTTCTGATATGTTGCTGTGGGATCTGAGAGTAGAAGTTAGTAGAATTTAGCATTGCAAATTTGCTTTTCAGCTTTCTTAATATGATCAACCACATTCAGAAATACAATTCCCTCTCCTTTTGCAGCTTGCTTGATATGATGTTATTGTTTCTGAGAGTCTAGATGGCATCTTGTTCTGCCCTGCTGAGAATGTCATCTAAGAGGAGTTATTTTTATTGATAAATGTGGCGTGAGCTTCTTGATAAAAAATTCTATGTAAAAATACAGTTCATGGCCACTTCCATTTTGGGGTATTATTTTTATTGCATGGGGAAGGTGGGGGGTGGGGGTCAGCATGATCTCTATTTATGAATCCTCCTGGGAGAACACATTGGTGGATCCAACAGTGTTGGACAATGATGGCTGCATATCTATATCCTGCTTCTTATTCATGAGAGTATTGTTTAAGTTTCAAGTAACAAAAAAAGTTTCAAAGGTTGTACTGTTGTTTAAGTCATGTGGGTTTAATGGAACAATAGTACTATTTTCTGATCTAAAGTATTAAGTCTTTGCTTCAGTTCCAAAAAAATCTTTCGTACACTAAAAGTGTGTAAAATTGAGGGAAGAATTTTAAAATGTTATTTTCTTTCTGTATTACCTTCTTACCTGGTTTTGGAACATGTTCAGGGATATCTGCAAAGGGTGTGGGTTGTGGGGGTAGGGGAAGGACAATGACATCAAAATGGCAGCACAACCAAGCAATCAAAGGCCCATTAAATTTTTAATGTGAGTCACATGCAAAACATAAAAAGGAGGGTTTTTTTGATCACTTGACCATACCTACCATTTTGACCTTCCAGTCACTTGAAAATTCTCTTGATCTCGTTTTGGGCGGGGGTGGTGGAGGAGGGAGTGTTGATACAATGGGACCTGGGCAATGAACTGCAAAGGGTTAGTGGTGATAGAGAGCTTGTGCCTTGATACTGCTGTGAATCCCTCTGCAGAGGCTGTGATGTCCTCTCCATACTGATTTGGAAAAGAACAACATAACCCAGAAGGAAAGTATTTTTCTGCTGCAGCTATTGGGCCTTTGGACAACCATTTTCCAAGATTAGACTGTCCCTGACTGACTGGCCTTTTGGAAGGCTCTGAAGCCATGGTTTTGTCATTGTGCCTGGAGATCCAGAGGGCACCGCTCTTTTGATCTACTTGAGAAGCCCTGGGCTCTCTGAGGAAGGCATTGAATCCTGTTTTTTCCATAACTTTTGGAAACAATCACCATAATCAAGTGAAACACCATTAAGGCTGTAATTCAAACAGAGAAAATTATGGAGTAAAATGGTCAAAATATCAGGAGATAACCATTACTTGGAAGAGAATCAAGTTTGCAAATCAGTCTATGACTATACAGCTAAAAACTCCATCTGCTATAAATTCTGATTAATTATTTTAAAAGCATGAAGTGAGGAACAAAGTTTTTCCAGCTGTTATTTCCAAATGTGACCTATTTCATTTCAGTGTATCACCTGTAAAAAGGTCATTGAATTTTTTTTCTGATTTAATAACCTCTTATTTTGACAAATTAATGCACATGTCAATGTCCATTAATGTATTATTCCCCCCCCCCAATATATTTCAATATATTTCTTTGCCAGGATTATTTCCATCGTGCATTAACTACATTCTTGCTCTTATGTAAAGGAAAAATTACACTATGGCCTGAAAAAAGAATTAAAAGTTCGCACAGCACCACCTTCCTGCCTGTTGTTTGATATAATATCATTTGAATGTTTCATAGCTATTATGTAAATTACTTATATACCTAGATGTACCCTCATTTCCATTATATTTCACATGCCATTTTTAAAATATATGGATATTGTAGCCTTGCTTATAGTATAGATTGAGCACAACTATGCAAAACAACTAAGGTAAAAGAACAGCTATATTTGCATCAGCCTAAATTTGGCCCATGTCACTTTTGCTTGTGCTCTATTAGAAGATGGGTTCATCAAATAGCAACATTAAAGTGTGATTTTTTTTTAAATGAGGGACATTTATTTTCATACCCGTTTTCTGATGTACATGTCTTTGTATGCTACTCCTCATATTTATTTACACACCTCATTACACAGCTTTGCATAATGTACACATTGTTCATAATAACGAACTCAGAACTATACTGCAAAATTTAGAGAAATGCAAAAGTCACACGATTGTTATTTTCTGAACCACACTCTGGAGTGATGCAAATTAGGCCATTTTGCTTAAGTATAAAAGCCAGCTGAACTGATTGGACATTTCTACATAAGATTTTGAGCAGGAACATTTGCATAATGGCCAGATACACCTGAAGAACCTAAAACTTTCAAAGAAAACGGAAGGAGGAATTTATCCTGAATATAAGCATAACTCTAGACAAATCTGTGTTACATTAATGAAAGGTACATTGCCAAGATTGAAGCAACTACGCTTGCATAGAAGAGGCATCTTGTTTGGTTGACTTTTTAAATGTGCTTTTCAGTTGATTGCAAATTATTAAATCACTTCACAAAATAGATCATTTCTTGTATTTTTTCTATATTTCAAATGCTGGTTGCTCAGAGAGATGCAATTTCCTCCTATGTGACAAATGATAGTCTACTTTGGCACTAATTATAAAGCCCATATTGGCTTTATAAACTAATGAAACATGCACATAGGCTGCCAAATTATGAAATAGTAAATGTAGAGGAAATGCTGTGATAACGGCAAATGAGGATGGCTGTATCTAAAATTAACAGAAAACTATACTTGGTATTATTTCTTATTGCTGACTTGTTCTATTGTAAGGAAATAAAGATCTGTTCTTCCATTCTTCATAGTACTTTGTCATTCCCCCACCCCCACCCAGTTCTTTATTTGATATGTTTTCACATTCTTAACACATATCCACGACAGTAAAGGATCCTTTTCTTTTCTTTGACAGGATTGTTTGTGAGGAAAACTTTTCATTTAAAACATATATTTAACTGTTCTGTTTCACTACATTTAAGACAGAGAAGTTATCTACTGGATTTGATTTTGTGCTATCACATAGGTGTGGACACCTAGTGACAACATAGATAACAATACATCTTTTTCAGGGTGATCTATTCCCAACCTTCAGGTTTTCCAATGCTGTACCCATCAATTGCTGCTAGTTTTCTTCTGTTTCCTTCCATATTTTCCAGCATTACAGACTTCTCAAGGCTTCTCGTGATTCTTTAAAGCAGTGGTCGGCAACCTTAAACACTCAAAGAGCCACAAAGGTCCTAACTGGAAGCCCCCCCCCTTCAATTCTGGAGCCAACCGGAAGTCCGGTTCCCCCACCACAGAATCTCCTCCTAGCGCGGCGTCCTTTTTCCCTCTACCTGTCCTAACCAAAAGCCCTATCAATTGTGGAACCAACCAGAAAACTCACTCCTTGCCTTAGAGTCTCCTCCTGGCATGCTGTGCTTTCCCCCCTCCCAACCTGAAACGTCTCTCAAAATTGTGGCACCGACCAGTGACAGGAGCCACAGCAGAGGGATGAAAGAGCCATATGCGGCTCCAGAGCTGCGGGTTGCTGACCCCTCCTCTAAAGTCTGAGTCTGGTTATTTGGATCATGGGTTAAAACTCTAGATTTATTCATCTGTTTCCTAAGCTATCCATGGTATAGTCTTAGGAATCTTCTCCAAACCAAAGTTCAAAACCATCAACACTCTTTTTATCCTTCTTCTTCAGCCCAACTTTTGATTCCACAGAGCCACACAAGGTAAATCATTCCCTGTACAATTCTGATTTTTGTAGGTGTTTACATATCATGGCACTTGAATATTTTTTCCAAGGCCTTTACTACCTATCCTAATAGCCTGTGGTGCTTTGGGGGGGGGGGGAATTGATTATTTTACAGTTGATAGGATGAGAGAGAGAATATAAGTATCTTCTTTGCCAATTCTAAGGTTGGTTGCTGTACCTGTTATTGTTATTTTACTCTTCCTTATATTTAAACCTAGTCCTATTTATATAGATATATACAGATAGTTCTCAACTTACAACTACAATTGAGCCCAAAATTTCTGTTGCTAAATCAGACAGATGGTAAATGGGGTTTGCCCCATTTTACGTCCTTTCTTGCCACAGTTAAGTCTGTGTGTAGTTAAGTGTGTAGCAAGGTTGTTAAGTCTGGCTTCTCCATTGACTTTGCTTGTCAGAAAGTCACAAAAGGTAATCACATGACTTCAGGACACTGCAACCGTCATAAATATGAGTCAGTTGCCAAATGTCTGGATTTCGATCAGATCACCATGGGGACTCTGCAACAGTTGTAAGTTTGAAAAACGGTCATACATCAGTGCTGTTGTAAGGTGAAGACTATCTGTACATTCTGCTTTGTTTCTATTTCTTAAACAACTACATTTGTTCATGCTTCTTATGTTCCATGTCCCTGCTGTAATTCTGTCTTAGAAGCTCTGGATTTTCTTTTCCTGCATGGCAACATCAGCAACTGGACATCCCAAACACTTCAATCTAATAGTGCATCATAATCACTATTAGTACAGTTCTTCCTCAGTCGTTTGTTGAGTGTCATCCAATCTAGGTGCCCAGCACTTTATGTCAACTACTATATTATATTATTATATAATATAATAATGTTTAGAGATTATATATTATATTGTAATGTCTAATGTAATATATATATATATATATATATATATATATATATAGATAGATAGATAGATAGATAGATAGATAGATAGATGATAGATAGATAGATAGATAGATAGATAGATAGATAGATAGATAGATAGATAGAAAGATATAGATATAGATATAGATATAGATATAGATAGATAGATAGATAGATAGATAGATAGATAGATAGATAGATAGATAGATAGATAGATAGATGATAGATAGATTATATCCACTGGTTTTGTTGATAAAACAGGAGCAGTTTATAGTTGTCTCCTTCTCTGCAGTATAATATTACTCTTTTGCCATCTTACTAAAATGTTCATCCACCTCCAATATTTTCTTATATCACAGCTGCCTGATATAGACGGCTCCTTCCTTTAGCTGAGCAGCTGAGACAATCTGAGCAACTTCTAGTGCTTTCCTCAATTTTTTTCTATAGGATTGGATAAATATTGGTGCAGAGATTATACAAGGAAGCAGTAATCATCAAAAACTTAAACCCACTAAATAAGATGGTGTTATATGAATTTAACAATTCTTTCTTTCAAGTACAAGCACCATGTTTTCATAAATATTGACCACTCAAATAATATTTTGTAAATGTCCTTATTTCTTACCATATTACAATATCCATATTGCCCTACTGAGACTCCTCTTATTCTGTTCCTCTCTCTCTCTATTGATTTGGCTGTTCTTTATGGGGGGGAAAACCCGTAAATCCTTTAGCCTGTGTCCAAAGATATATAAAATTACTGTCAAAAGAAAGCTGTTGAGAGGACAGAATATCTGCTGTAGGGTTGTATATGCAGTTCACCGGAGCTTTGAAGACTGCCCTAAAAGTGACCAGAATCCCACAATTGCATTAACATGCTTGACTTCCACTTATCATATCTTACGTTCCTTGGATTTATTATATCAAATCTGCCAGAGGCCATCACTGATGCCAGCCTCTTTTTTTAAAAAAAGTGTAAAGAATTCTTTGAAGTTAGAGCTCTTAAAATGGAAAAAATATAATTGTCTGAATAAATCCCAGAAGTTGCTAGAATGTCAGCGAAATAGATTAATCAAAGAGCTGTCTCTTTTTATTCCCTCCAATCAGAATTTTAAAGATCAGGATGGTCTTTAAAATTCTCCTGGGACATTTAAAGAATGCTAATAAAACGTATCATTGCAGTTCATTAAAGTTGGAAGACAGGCATGTGAATAGCCTCAAAAGTATACAGATACTCATACTTATGTTGTATAGAGCAAGTTAATGCAAGACGAAACTGGAAATGGATTACCATCTCCAGAAGGTCAGATCATGTTAAGACCAATGTCTGAATGATCAACAAGTTCCACATAGATTATGTGCTAGATTTGGAATAATCTAACAGAATCTAATAGGGACGCAGTGGCTCAGTAGCTAAGATGCTAAACTTGTCAATCAGAAAGGTTGGCAGTTCAGCGGTTTGAATCCCTAGCGCTGCGTAACAGAGTGAGCTCCTGTTACTTGTCCCAGCTTCTGCCAACCTAGCAGTTCAAAAGCATGTAAAAAATACAAGTAGAAAAATAGGGACCACCTTTGGTGGGAAGGTAACAGCGTTCTGTGCACCTTCGGTGTTTAGTCATGCCAGCCACATGACCATGGAGACGTCTTCGGACAGTGCTTGGGTCTTCGGCTTTGAAATGGAGATGAGCACCACCTCCTAGAGTCAGGAATGACTAGTGCATATATACAGAGGGGAACCTTTACTAGAACCTTTAATAGAACTATTGCCTGATTGCTATATATCCGTGATGGCAAACCTATGGCATGCATGCCACAGGTGGCACACAGAGCTATATTTGGTGGCACGCCAGCTGTCAGCTCCGGTGCACGTGCACGCACTGGCCAGCTGATTTTTTGCCCTTCTGGAGGTCCAAGGGAGGCTGTTTTCACCCTCCCCAGCCTTCAAGAAAGACTCCGGAGGCTGGATAGGAGAACGAGCCAGACCCGCGATGACACAACGTGCGGTCTCGACAGTCCGAGACCGCCATTGATTATTTTACCAGCTGCACGGTCCATATGGACCTAAACCGTCCCAAAGAGACGGTGACAGGGAGACAAATCCTTGTTGGTCTCAGGGACACCACAAAGTCCCTGATCAACCCAAGGGAAGTTCTCCAAGCCGGCAGTAAACAGACAGCCCCTAGGCTGACAAAGTCGGAGACGGCTCCGGAAAGAAGACAGTGAAAGTGAGTCTAGCTGGTGAAATTTTTTCTTTGAGAATGATTGCCCAAATAATTTTTTTTAAAAGATAAATTAGTCCTTTAAGCAAAAGAATAAAGCAGCGAAATTTATCTTTATTGGACTGCCTTAGAAAGTTTTTTTCCCTTTTCTATGTAACAGCGTTTTGTGGATTGAAGTGATTGGAATGCTTTCTGTTTCTCTTCTTAAGTGAATGAATTGATTTTTTCTCCTATTCTGTGCTATCTTTATTTTTTGGTTGATCTAAAACTTTTTTTTATTTTAATAATCCTTCCACTTATTGTTTATTAAATTTTATTAAAGATACTTAGAGATTTTTGTTTTCCTTAAGTCTGATACGAATAAGAGAAAGTTGAATCTGCCATTTGGAAGCCAGAACTTTATTTCTGATTCTGTTGACGTTGTAACTAGAGGGTTCTCAACTTGTCCGTAGAGACTGATAACAACTCAAGGACACAGACTGCTCTTTTGCAGGTGTTTTTGTGGAATATTTTGGACAAGGGAAGGTAAAGAAAAGAAAAGATAGAACCCTCACTTTATTTGAAAAAAGGATCCTATGTTTAAGCAAATTCAAAGCAAAAATATTTTTATACATAAAAGAGACATTGAAGGCAAGCATGGCAGTGGATTTTATACTTTTTCTTCTCTTCTGGGAAATATGTATTTATATACAGATGAAGAAACCCTAAGTTGCCAATATTTTTGGGATGGAATTCTAAATATATTGGAAGGATTTGAGAAATTTGATAAGAAGTTGGATAGATTTATTGTCTGGCACAATAAAAGATGAAGGGACTGGAGCCTCAAAAATTAAAGAAGAGAGTGAAGATATAGAAGATAAAAACAAGGTAACAGGTGAACCTAATAATGGAGCACCTATGAGTGAAAGTGGAAAGGAGGGAACATGGAAAAGTGAATCTGACTATTATTATATACTTGATGATCTGGAACTCTACCCTTCCTGTCAAGATATGGATTTGATGATGGAATTAAGAAGAGAAACAGGTTTAGAAAGACATCTGATAATCAAAGACATGTTAATTTTAATACTAATTCAAGGGCAACAAGACTATATTAGAGATCTTTCAAGCAAAAAAGTGTGGAGAGAAGTTTTAAAAAACTTTATAAAGAAGTTCATAAGAGAATTGACGCAACAACTGGCTAAAGAGATAAGATTGTTTTGTTACTGGAAAGACACAGGCTGATAATGAAGGTTGATAATTCCAAATTTAGTTAACCTTTGGTGATTAATAAGTAGGATTTTGTAGACACTTTTAGAATGTTTTCTTTAAAATGTTTATTCATTAATTAATAACTCATTATGATACTAATAATGAAATAATAATCTCAATTAGTAAAAATAATTTGGATATAAACTGTAAATTGGGACCTGGGGAAAAGATTTATCAATTTCACTAATACATTTTTGTTTAGATTTTGTTATAAAGATGTAATTTCTCTTGGGCACTTATAAACTTTACTAACAAACTTTTGTTTAGATTTTATTATAAAGATGTAATTTTTCTTGGGTCGGAGGGGAGGAGATGTGATATAAATGGTAATTTTTTTCTTTTTTCTTTAGATAATTATAATAATAATAAGGAAATGTTAATGTTTAATGATTTTTACATGTGTTGGCATTGGTAAAAGCAATCAGGTATAAGCCTTAAATAGTGAGTTGGGGGGGGATATGCTATAAAAGGGTAATTATTGGAGGTTTATAGGAATAGCTAGTGAATGCCAGTAGGTGGCTGTGTCTTTAAATACAAATGATTCTAAATAAAAGCACATTTAAATAATTATAGCTAAATGAGAATGATGGTACATTGATGGCAAAATACATAAAGATTTTCGATTTAAAATGTACATTAAAAATATGAAGGATGTATAATAATGCACGAAATTTATTTGTAACCAATCGACATGCTTTCTATAAGATGTAATGAAAAATGATTTTTTTTGTGTTTTTGTTTAATTAAAACAATAAAAAATCCCCCCCCCAAAAAAGACTCCGGAGGCTGGGGGGGGCGAAAAACAGCCCCAACGGGCCAACCGGAAGTTCGGGAATGATCCACTTCTGACTTCCAGAGGGCCTCCAGGGGACTGGGGGAGGTCATTTTCGCCCTCTCCATGCTTCAGGAAAGCCTCTGGAGCCTGGGGACGTGTCATGCACAGATGTGCAGGGGGGTCATGTGTGCATGCACAGGTGGGCGGGGAGGATTGAGTGGGCATCCGTGTGTGCGTGCGATACAGTGGTGGGTTTCAAATTTTTTTGGAACCTACTCTGTGGGTGTGGCCTCCTTTGTGGGAGTGGCTTGCCAGCCATGTGACCTGGTGGGAGTGGCTTGCCGACCATGTGACCGGGTGGGAGTGGCTTGCCGACCATGTGACCGGGTGGGAGTGGCCAATTTGGAAAATGTGGTGAAACTCACTTAATGACGCTCTTGCTTAGTAACCAAAATTTTGACTCAGTTGTGGTCATAAGTTCTCTTCCTTCCTTCCTTCCTTCCTTCCTTCCTTCCTTCCTTCCTTCCTTTCTCTTTCCTTCTTTCTCTTTCTCTTTCTTTCTCTCTCTTTGTCTCTCTCTCTTTTTTCTCTCCCTCTCCCTCTGTCGCAGCGACCCTGCAACACACTCGTTGTCCGAGGTTCTTCGGACTTTCCTTGTCGATAACTCCCGCAGGAGCGAATTTAGAGGGCCCCTCGCAAGGGTGGATTAGCCAATAAAAGACACCACACAAAAGATTCTCGGAGTGAGAGAGCACGAAGTGCCAGGGGTGATGTTATGTCCCCCGATCAGATCGCAGCAGACTCTTTTATTAAGCAGTTTCATTAGGGCGGGGGGAGATACACGCATAAGAAAGTAACGTATAGAAATCACAGAAAAGCATGACTCATTGCATACGTAACAGAAACTTAAAGCTTAGAATACAAGAAAAGGAAACTTATCCTAGAAACGAAACTTAACACTAGTAAAGAAACAAAACCTAAATGAGGCTAATAGATAGCTCTGTTACACACCAGATATTGAAACTAAGCAGCATATATACATGGATAGGCAATACGTGGCAATTCTAAAGAAGCCTTGAAAGGTTATGTTCTCTTGGCCTATTATATTAATAGCAAATGCTGAAGCCTGAACCAAACTTGTATCCATATGAACCAAACTGGTATCCATATGTACCAAACTTGTATCCATATCCCTCCACTCCTTCTTTCCTTCCTTTCTCCTCTCTCTCTCTCTCTCTCTTTCTCTCTCTCACTCTCTTTCTTTCATTCTTTCTAAAGAAAGAGGGGGAGGAATAAGACACCACCTATGTCTAGTCTACAATGCAGCCCTTGTAGCAGTTCCAAGAAGATTCCACAATGTAATTCAGAAGATCCTGAGGGCACAGATCAACCCCCAAGTGGCTTTAACAGCTCCCAGAGAGAGAGAGAGTGAACAACCAGATAACTAAAAAACCCACAATCCTTCCATTCCACCACCACCCCGTCCCCCCAAAAATCTTTCCCCTACCACCCAGCCTCGACCAGTATTTATCCTTCCTCTCCAACACACACACACACACACACACACACACACACACACTGCCATCACAACTGATGAAGCTTCTTGGATGAGAAGTGAAACGTTTTGTTCTTCTTCTTCCTCAAGGAAAAAAAAACAATCCAGTTGCCTTTTGGAAAAAGCACCTTTGAGACATAAAGGTTCCCCTCGCATGTATGTGCGAGTCATTCCCGACTCCCGACTGCGATAGCATGTGCGTGCATGCAATTTTGGCACTGCATAAGAAAAAGCATTGCCATCACTACTATATATTATCTTTTAATCCCTGAGCCTGGACTTGCTCCCAAGAAAAAAATGCAATAAAATAAATACACATATGAAAATTTACTTTTTACAACCATGCATACATGGGTCCAACTTGTATATATTTTCCATTCTGATTGGATTAAACCTATTGCAAGCCGTTCGGTCACATATACTTTTATATATACCAAAAAAAAATATCCATATACCTATTGTTTTACTGTACAGATACAGTCAATAGCCAGAAATCTAAATTATACCATGAAGTAAAGATCTAATGAAAAAAATGTACGTTCTTCGAGTCAAATTCAATTCTTGGGGACCTGATGATACTTTGATGTAGTTTTCTAGGAAAGAAAATAGAAGTTTGTCATGACCTGATTCTGGGATCTTTTTCAACTTCCAATCTAACCCCAGCTCTGGAATTTTCTCATGATTGCCCATCTAATATCTGACCCTGCTTAGCTTTTCAACATCAGCCAAGATTAGCAAAGTACTGCCATTTTGCTGAATATAATGTAAAATGGCCTAATGTAATGACAGCAAAGACAGCCTTTCTTTAGGTTGAGATAGAAAACCTTGAATATATCATATTCTCTTCCAATTGTTCAGATTTCTAAAATATTGGCCCTTCTTTTTAGTTCGTACAGGACAGCTAAGATCTCATCCTCTTTATCTTGATGCTAAATAATTCCACTTTGACCATTCCTTTCTACATTTGCAGATACTGTAATTTTCTCTCAACTGTGTACTCTGCATAGCATATAGTATAAAGCTATTTTGAAAAAAAGCTATTTCTTTTCCATATATTGTTAATGACGGGTTGAAGTTAGTATAATCATAACTATTTCATGAGATATTAATATATAAAACACACACAATCATTAAATATTTCATGTGGATAATGTTTCAGCGTGAGTCAGATCTAACAGATGCTTGAATTAAAAGCAAGGTATTCAAATACATTAAACAAAAATTCTGTCACATTCATTGCAAATTGCACCTCTGTCAGATCATAGTCCTAATAAGCAGTTACTAAGTGGAAAATATATGAAGATTTTGCCCAAATGATTTCCAATTTTTATCAACTTACTGCTAGAACAACAATAATTTTAGTATAAGACTTATTTATTTCCCGCTCTCTCTTGTGAACAATCCACCCAGAATCACTCAGCACAGTGAGACAGGCGACATATAAATTTAACAAACAAACAATCTTTGTGACACAGGAATGGCTTTTAGTTTTTCCACAATTACTTCCTCAACTATTAAACACTTAGCTATAGTCACCATATAGGGGAGATGGTTGGCATAAAAATTTAATTAAAAAATAAATAAACACACTTTTCAAATTGTAACAATTGAATTATAAATGTTGCAACCTATTTCTACTGTCTTACTGACTATAAGGCAAAGGCATCAAATTAAACATACAGGAAGTCATAGGTCCCCCTTTTGAGATGCATTGCTTGAAGAGACCCAGACTAGTAATTACTAAGTGGCTCGATTCTGCGTTGTGGCCTGTAAAACTAGATTAAAAGGTATAAGAAAGGAGCTAGGCAAAATGATTGCATACAGAGTTTTGCAAAATCTTGTGATGGGACAGGATGACGAGACAGAGACAGATTTTATGATTCTGTAAAAAACTGCTAATGCAATCATAGCACAACAGTAGAAAGTTTGACACACTAGAGAAATTGTTACTAATTAACATGAGTTATTCAAATAGTTATTCAAAAATAGATTACCTTTATGTAATATAGCAATTGTCTGAAGTGTGCAAAATTCTAAAGTATGAATAACAATGTCAGATATTTGTTCAGCTATGAAATCTTATGCAAAGCCAAGACTATACCATTTTTACTGTTGTTTTAAACAAAATAAAATTATTTTCTATTTATTATAGTTTTAAAATAGTTACAACTTTCAGCAAGATTGTATTTCATTTTATGCAAATGAATTGATGTTCTTGACAAGCATACTGTACTGAGTACATAAGATGGCTTAATTGTTGGTAATGGTACTCACATATTACAAGAATTGGAAATGTTGAGATGATCAAAACATGGTACAGTCTGTATTTTCCATAAAAGGCAGCTTTTCCATAATTTTACAATTGGTCATTTGAACTTAAAATATATGTGCTTTAGCACAAATTGTCTGATATTACTTACAGACACAAGTTAATGCTTCTATCTTCAGTCAAGCCTCTGTATCTTACATTATTCCACATCACATATTCAACTAACAACCTCGGCAATATTTCATTCCTTTAAGGAAATGTGAATAGTTGCTAGATCAATTTATCTCCATCCTTCAACCATGGAGAAACCTGATTTCAGATTAGAGGCATTCCTCCCTTTCCTCCTCTATAATGGTACAAATCTTAAAACCTTAACTCAAAATTCAGCAGAAGGAAGGTACCTTTGATTATTTGACATTTTATAGAGAAGCAATGTGATAAAAATGCATTTTCTTGCCAAGAAAGATGACAAGAAACAGGACAGTTTGGCTTTACCTGTTATTTCTATTATTTTTACATACCTGTTTCATATTTTCATTAATAAATCTACTATCTCATATTTTAACTACTTCATATAAAATATATTTAATACTTCTCTGCAGGTGTAACAAGCAATATAGGTCAGTTCTTAGCAATGAAGAAACCATTGACACAATATATCATTCTGTGTTTAAATATAAGTTTTTTTATTTATATTTATGCAACCAGCTTGAAGCAGACATGATCACAAATAGGGAGAGAAACTCAGCATGAAAGCCTTCATGAACTCACCCTGGCTAAACAAGTAATAGAGAAAATTTTAATAGACCCAAATAACCTGTGAGTTCAAAAGGCTTACCCTCCATGACACCAGCTCTTGCACTGTATGACAATAATGTTCAAAACTTGATATAATGATAAAAGGGTCAAAACCTTAACAAGTAAGGCATCCTTCCATTTGCTGCATAGTCCTAAAATGAAAGAGGGCAATCAAACTTGTCTAATTAGAGAAAGGGCAATAATCTCATTTTTTAGCAGCTGGAAACCCCTTTGGACTTTTGGCTGAAGAAAAAAAAATGAATTTAGGATTTATGGCTTTAATGAGTAGGAAGGTAGCTCATGGCAAGAAGAAAATCACAGTGCAATCTTAGGGCTAAATACAAATTCATTTTTAGCTGCTATTAAGGAGATCAGAAGCTACTTCTTTATAATCCTTTCTTTTCTTTCTCTTTTTCTTTCTATTCTTTTTCTTTTTCCTATTTTCTTTATTGTCCATGCAACAGTTTTCTTTATTTTCTTTACTTTTCTCTAAAAAAAAATTGTATTGCTTTTATCTTGTTAAATATTTATTTTAATGAACTTTATTTATAAAAGAACCATGTAGCAATTTGAAGGAAGCCTCAATTGTTGTAACATTGATTCCTTTAAGTTTTCTCACAGGATTGCTGGCAGAATATACAAAGGGAGACCAGAAAGTTAATTTTTACCCTGCATTTGTTAATGTTCAAATCAACTGGAAAACTGTGGTTTAACTGCTCACCATACATCAGCGTACAAAATGGTCATTGGATCAGTATCTGAATTCAGTTTAACTCAATTGTCTGCAAACAGTCTGTCTTTTGGAAATGCTTTCTATAGTAGCTTGGTTACCTTGGAATCCTGATCTTACAGACCCTTGGTTTAGTGACATAAATGTCAAGGTGATGAATTATGATAACTATGTAATGGAACAAAGGAGATACTGAGAAACAATAGCCACAGATAATGGTATCTGAGGAAATCCTGAGTGTAATTTCAGTTAACGTAACAGACATTGCATATAATATAGTGGTTGTTTTTATTTATGTGTGTTTTCATGGTCTTTAGGATCAGCATTAGAGGTTACAGAAGAAATAAATATGCATAAAGTGATGGAGACATTATTGCCTACTTCTAAAAGCACTATAGTGGTGAATAGTTTTCTATATCAATATTTAGATGCAACTATTATCTGTATGTTTACCCTAAGAGGAAAGGCAGTGATTGAAGGCTACAATTTACTTTCAAAGCTTATTTTATGCATGCCATTATTGCATAGCAAATATCAGCATTTTTTCGTCTCTCTTATTTTTCCGAATGCTCTGTGGGATTAAAGATTTCACTTCATTTAATGTCACACTGCTTTATGCTCCCATTTCTCTGGATAAAGATAACTACCTTCAAGGATAAGGTAATAAGGATATCACTTGGAGATGCAATTTTATTTGTTCTTTGATCCAATATCAGAGCCTCTGTCAAAGAATTTATTAACATTTTGTTAACTGAGATTGCACTCTGGAACTAACATTTTTATGTTAGAATATTCTCAAAAGTCAATTAAATAGACTCAAAACCTAATCTAACATCACGCTAGATGCTTGCTATAATACAGTTGGTAATAGAAATGCTTGGAATGTTACAGAATTATACTTTAGGCATTTGCACAAAGATAAATAAACATTTTCTTTGTTTAGTTGCAGACAATCTCTTGTTTAAAATAATTCTTGTCATATGCTTAAACTACTCACAAAATGGGAAATACTATTTTAAGAGGGGAGGAAAAATGCAGACAATTCTACATCTTTAATGAATCTTCTTTCATTGTTTTTCTTTAGATCATTTTTCATTGTTTTTTTCCCAAATGAAGCCACAACACTTTGAAGTAAAAAGCAAATATTCCACTGAGACAATCTCAATTCCTAATGACAAAGATCAGTGGTGCATCAAAACCATTTTCTTCACAGCATTAAAACAGTGGTTTCCCACTGTCTTCTACTTCCTGGTACAAAGCCCACAGCCATGGATTTGTCCCCGATCAAAGTAATGAGCAGAGCAGGCCCTGCTTTTCAAATAGTACCAGTGAAAGTCAGTTAGGTGCCACCACCACCAAAAATGTATCTTTAAAGTCCAAATGCACACAGTTGTTTCTATATAAACAATAGAAAGCACATAGTCAAATCAGGATATTTTTTTAACTCAGAGGAAGTCAATGAGCATATATTACATTTCTACATTTGGAAATTCAGCTTCCCAAATTACACACAAGTTGTACCTTTAGAAAAGCAGTGACTAGCAGAATAACTGAGCTTGCTGATGATGCTAAATTGTTCACAGTGGTAAATACAATAAGGGACTGAAAAGTGCTCTAAATAGATCTCTGCACATTAGGAGAGTAGGTATCAAATAGTCATTCAACACGAGCAGGTGTAAAATGAGGCATATTTGGTGCCAAATATCCTAGCTACTCATACAAATTAACAGGATCAGAACTACCAGTGTCTTGGAGCAATGGTTAACAGTTCTTTGAAAGTGTCAGCACAATGTGCATCTACTGTAGAAAAAAAAGGACACAGCATATTAGAGATAATAAGAAAAAATAGAAATACCAATATCATAATGTTCTTATATAAATCAATGGTGTGACTCCTCTCTGGAATATTGTGTACAGCTTTGGTTGTTGTATCTCCACAAATAGACAACAGGGCTAGAAAATTAGGGGACCGAAGATGATCAAAGAGTTGGAATAGTTTCCCTTCGAGGAAAGATTATATCATTTATGATTTTTTGGTCCAAAAGGCAAGCAAGTGAGATCAGACTTGCGTCCAAATTTATGTGGATAAAGTAGACAAGGATATGCTACTTTCACATTCCTAAAGTACTAGAATGAGAAGCCATCAAACAAAATTGAATCCTGGAAGAATCAGGACAGGAAAAAGGACAGATTTCTTCCCTTTTTTTGTAACACAAAAAAATAGCCTAATTCAACTTTGAAATTTGCTGTCCCAAGATGTGGTGCTGGCTATCAGTTTCAGAAAAAGGGTTGGATGAATTCACTGAAGTCTACTACCATATTTTTTGGAGTTTAAGACACAACTCCCCCCCCAAAGAGCGTGGAAATGTTGGTGCGTCTTATACACCGAATGCAGCCATTTTTGGCCTCCTGGAGCCCCATCCCAGCATTCCCTTTTTTGCAAAAAATGGGCCATTTTAAGCAAATATTGAGCCGTTTTTGCCTTCCCACAGCCCTGCTGAAGCCTGCAGAGTTCTGCTGGGGGCTGAGGGAAGGCAAACACTTTTACTTCTTACTTACCTCTTTGAAATCTTGGTGAGTCTTATACACAAGTGCGGCGGTAACTTTGTTGACAGTGTGTCTGGTTTTGAAGGCCTTTCACTGGAAGGCTAGTAATCTTCCCAGAGATGATTAATAGAGAGAGGCGATGGATGGATGGATGGATGGATGGATGGATGGATGGATGGATGGTAGGTAGATTTTTAATTTTAAAGTTGATAAAAAGGTTGGTAGATTTTTAATTTTAAAGTTGTCCCTCATTTTAATCACCTTCTTCCCCCAATTTTTCTCCTTAGTGTTATTTTGTGTTTTATCAATCTTTTGAAACTCAATAAATTTATTGGGGGGAGAGGGGGGAAGAATTCCAAGACCACCTTTTTCCAAATTTCATATTATTTTTGCTTCGCCGTGGGTTAATATCAGATCAAGAACAGCTAAACCCTTTGTGTCTTTCTCATGGAAGTTGATAGATAGGAGAAAATTGACAGTTGATGAATTAAGATTTTTTTCTGGAAGGAACATGTTTAGCCATCTGTTTTCCCACCAATGTCACCATCACTTTTACTTCCTGCTTTTGGAAATATCAGCCTACCTTCCTCCTTCTTGTATAATAGGCAAGAATAATACTGCTTTTATCCATTTATTCTATTTCAAATATTCTGAACAGCACCATTAAGTTCTTTTATTTGAATTTCTGTGCAGATGTGATATTTTTAACATTTAATGCTTCTGTTTCTTTTAAGTAAATGATATCCTTTAATTACTATAGTGCAGTAATCAAAATAATCTCAATGGGTCTCAATTATACTAATTAAACAACTGATGTATTCCTGTTCTCAGTTTATTCCCTTTAGTCTGTGCATTAGTACATGGACAATGCAGGTATAGGCATCAGTGATACAAACTAATATAAAATAAAAAGAAAGGAAAAATGAAAGGAAAAAAGAGAAAAGGAAAAAAGATATGAAGAGAGAGTTTCCAATCATTACAGCAGTTATAAATATAATTATAATTATAAATTATAGCTGCCATAAAGTCGGTGTGTGGCAGAGGTGGGTTCCTGCCAATTCTAACCGGTTCAATAGAAGAGGTTTGTCAAGTAAGTATTGTATTCCCTTTGAAATGCCAAATATTACTGGTTTTAAATTCATATCTTGCTTTACCATTGCTTCTAACCATGACACCACTCATTCTTGAGTAGCTACTTGGTCTGTCCTAAGTACTGAACCTAATTCATATGTTCCTGTTTTTTGAACTGAAAAATAAATTTCAGAAAAAGAAATCTGTATTGCTCTGTGAATCTACCTAAGATATTCATTCTTGATCTAACTTCTTAGATGAAAAACTATATATTTCCTGTTTGTTGGGGGACATCCTTCCTGAAAAGATTGCACATTATTGGGTGAAAACAGAGGTCCCTTCTGTTACCTGTAGTGTAGTCCTCAGCTTACAACCACAATCGAGTCCAATATTGTTTTATTCTTCTGCAGTTAGTATTATTTAACAGGATGAGGAGGCCACAGAGTATGACCGCTAGGACAGTCATCCTTCCTCTGTAAGTAGCTGTTTTATTGCTTTGTGTGCTTGTTTCATCCTTAATATAGTAGTGCAAGCAATTAAAGTCTTCCTTTCTGTATCTCTTTGTGCAGGCCATTCATTGGAGCAAGGTGGTCAGTGGGTGACTTCAACACACAAAAGGACAGTAATCTTCCTTTTCTATTATTTTGTGTGTTGGTTTCATCCTAATGCAGTGCATGCAATGAAAGGGTTCATTTATGTGTCTCTTCTTTGTGCAGGCCATTCATTGGAGTCAGTGATATTGAAGACTGGCAAGGACAGTCATCTTCCTTCTGTAAGTAGCTCTTTTATTGTTTTGTGTACCATATATACTTGAGTATAAGCCGACTCGAGTATAAGCCGAGACCCCTAATTTTACCCCAAAAAACTGGAAAAAGTTATTGACTCGAGTATAAGCCGAGGCTGGGAAATGCAGCAGCTCACGGTAAATTTCAAAAATAAAAATACAGGTAGATAACAATAAAATTGCTAAAAGTGTGTGTGTGTGAGAGTGAGATGGACAGACAGAGGAACAGAGAGAGGGAGAGAGAGAGGGAATCAGAGAGAGACTGACAGAGACAAATCAGAGACGTACTTTTAACTACCTGGCAGCGGCGTTTTGCCTTGGGGGGCTCCTCAGAACATCCCAAGACTTCAGAGGGAAGTTTACAGCCCTCCCTCGGAACGCTTCGGAGAGAAGCTTCTGCAAAGGCGAGTGACAACAAGTCTCCCAGGCTGTAATTTTCCGAGCTGTGCGCACGCGCCTGTTTTCCACGGCGTGGAGCAGCAGCGAGATTCTGCGCAGTGAGCGATGATTCCAGGGGCCATCCGGGAAAATGAGGAACGCGAGAGGAGACCCTGCCCCCCCCACTGATGGCCCCCAGAATCATCGCTCGCCACGCAGAATCTCGCCGCTGCTCCACGCCGTGGAAAACAGGCGCGCAAGTACAGCTCGGCAAATTACAGCCTGGGAGACTTGTCACTCGCCGGGGTTATGCAGAAGCTTCCCTCCGAAGCCCGAGAGGAGGGAGGGGAGCGGGCGCTCTTTACACATTTTAATGCGGCTCTTTAGTGTGCCGGGCGCCCGCTCCCCTCCCTCCTCTCGGGCTTCGGAGGGAAGCTTCTGCAAAAGCCGAGTGACAAGTCTCCCAGGCTGTAATTTTCCGAGCTGTGCGCACGCGCCTGTTTTCCACGGCGTGGAGCAGCAGCGAGATTCTGCGCGGTGAGCGATGATTCCAGGGGCCATCCGGGAAGATGAGGAACGCGAGATGAGACCCTGCCCCCCCCACTGATGGCCCCCAGAATCATCGCTCGCCACGCAGAATCTCGCCGCTGCTCCACGCCGTGGAAAACAGGCGCGCAAGTACAGCTCGGCAAATTACAGCCTGGGAGACTTGTCACTCGCCGGGGTTATGCAGAAGCTTCCCTCCGAAGCCCGAGAGGAGGGAGGGGAGCGGGCGCTCTTTACACATTTTAATGCGGCTCTTTAGTGTGCCGGGCGCCCGCTCCCCTCCCTCCTCTCAGGCTTCGGAGGGAAGCTTCTGCAAAAGCCGAGTGACAAGTCTCCCAGGCTGTAATTTTCCGAGCTGTGCGCACGCGCCTGTTTTCCACGGCGTGGAGCAGCAGCGAGATTCTGCGCGGTGAGCGATGATTCCAGGGGCCATCCGGGAAGATGAGGAACGCGAGATGAGACCCTGCCCCCCCCACTGATGGCCCCCAGAATCATCGCTCGCCACGCAGAATCTCGCCGCTGCTCCACGCCGTGGAAAACAGGCGCGCAAGTACAGCTCGGCAAATTACAGCCTGGGAGACTTGTCACTCGCCGGGGTTATGCAGAAGCTTCCCTATGAAGTCCGAGAGGAGGGAGGGAAGCGGGCGCCCGGCACACAGAAGAGCCGCATTAAAATGTTTAAAGAGCCACATTTTTTTTGTTGTTGTTCACTGGAGTATAAGCCGAAGTGGATTTTTCAGCCCAAAAAGTGGGCTGAAAAATTCGGCTTATACTCAAGTATATACGGTACTTATTTTAATCTTATTTAAGTAGTAAGTACACAAAATAATAAATTTCCTTTTTTATATCTTTTTGTACATCATCCTTTGGGGCAAAGAATTCAGTGACATCGTCTTGGCCACTCCCACCTGATCACATGACTGCCAAGCCATTCCCACCCAGTCACATTGCCACTAAGCCACTCCCACCCGGTCACATGGCAAGCAAGCAACTCCCACCTGGTCACATGGCCAGCAAGCAACTCCCACAAAGCAGGCCACACCTTCAGAAGAGGTTCCAAAATTTTTTGAAACCCACCACTGGTGTGTGGGGTCTCTAATAATGCTTTGAGCTGTGAGCACATAGCGCTTATATCCTGAATAATAAGGAAACGAGCTTCCTATAATCTTCTCAGGTGTCCTTAACACTCTCTGTATGGACTTTTTATCTGAGGCACTGCTGCCACCAAACCAAAGAGTGATGCAATTTGTTAAAATGCTCTCAATTGTGCCTCTGTAGAAAGTGGCCAGGACAGAAGGAGAAAGATGTGCTCTCCTCACCCAATGCAGGAAATGCAGTCACTGATTTGCACACTTCACCAAGGATGGCGTGTGGACAGATCAATTGAGATTGTTAGTTATCTGCACCCGCAGATACTTAATACTGTTGACCATCTCTACAGCTGCATCCTTGATACTGAGTGGAGTATGATTATGTTGGCTCTTTATAAAATCTACAATGATCCTTTGTTTTATTAACAATTAGAACCGGGTTACTTTTTACCAGTCCACCAGAGCCTTCACCTCTTCCTTATTTGATCCCTCTGATCAAAGAAGTCAGTTTAACAATATTAACAAGTTCCATCATTTTCACTAACCATTCTTTCATTGTGGGTAGTGCCAAATTTTCCATCTTTGTCATATGATAATCTTACTGCAAATATCATGTACAATAACAAAGTTATATGGCTTTTTCCCAACTGTTGGTCCATCCATTCCAAACTGTTTTATCCATCCATTCCAAAACGTCCGTTCTCAATTGTACATTAAAATATTTGGAATCATTACCTAGATCAGGTGTCCCCAACCCCCAGGCAGCATTTCACTACCGAGCCAGGCCATGCGAGAGGTGAGTCAGTGTGCATGCCGCACTCAGCTCAACTCACGGAAGTGGCAGGGTGGCCCGCCCACACATGCACACACAGCTCAACTTGTAGTCAAGCTGCATGAGTAGACGTGTGTGTGCCAGCCCACTGCCCATGCAAGTTGAGCTGCACGCACACGAGCACACCAGCCCACCATTTGCGTGGCCCAGTTTCCCTCCCCAGTCAGGCCATCAAGCTACAATGGTTGGGGACCACTCACCTAGATGAGGGGGTTGAAGGGACGCTCATCACATTTGCAGATAACACAAAGCTGGGGGGAATTATTAACACTTCAGAAGATAGACTCAAGATGCAGTTCAGTTGAAAAAAAAAAGTATTGCAGTTAGGTAGGTTAGGGTCAAGATAGAAAGTACCTGATACAAAGTGTTCTCTGTAAGAAGCACCTACCTATTCTGGTGGATCACCACTAATAAGAATGAATCAGCAGCGTACTGCAACTACCAAAAGAAGTGATGCAGTCCTGGGCTATATCAACAGAGGGATTGTATCAAGATCAAGTGAGTTGACAGCACAACTCTATTTTACTGTCCTGTTGAGACCCCATTTGAAATACTTCCTCTGATACAAAATACAGTACAAAAAAGTTCCTAGAAATAGTGCAGAAAAGAGCATCAAGGATGATCAAATCAAATCAAATCAAATTTTATTTGCTTAGCCGCACCCTCTCCAGAAGGACTCGGGGCGGCGTACAATTAAAAACACATAAAATGATAAAGTCATAAGGGGTCTGGAGGCGAAATTCTATGAAGAACAGCTAAAGGAACTAGGCATTCTTAGATTAATGAAGAGAAGACTGAAGGGAGACATAATAGCAGTCTTCTAATACTTGAAGGGTTGTGTTGTGGCCCAGCAGCAGCTGGCTGAGCTGTTGGTGGTTTCTGACAGTGATGACCTTTATGGGACTGTTCTGGAGGATGAAGAAGACTCTGAAGGATGTTTGGAGTCAGAGCAGGGACTAGAGAGGCCTGTTGGCCACCAGGTAGCATCTGAGTCAGGGAGCAGTGAAGAGGAACAGAGGGAGATTGTCCCTGATATGCATGTGCATACAGCTGAGAAGAGAAGGGAGCAGCTGTGGAGAAGACGTCATAGAAGGAAATAGGGACAGCTGGCTACTGTTGTGGCCCCTCTCAAAAAGCTTATAGGTGGAGCGACGGGAGGGGAATCTTTGCAGGAAACAACAGTCCACTTTATTAGCCATTGAGAAAGCATTCCGTAAGTCTAATCTTGGTTTCTTGAAGATAGCGTTCAAGGCTCCTAGCCAAGGGGTAGCTTTATCTCTGTAATTAGTCATGGCAGACAGCCAAGCCTGTGTCTGCATATTCAATGCAATACAATAGCAGAGTTGGAAGGGACTTTGGAGGTCTTCTAGTCCAACCCCCTGCCTAGGCAGGAAACCCTGTACCGTTTCAGACGAATGGCTATCCAACATCTTCTTAAAGACTTCCAGTGTTGGGGCATTCACAACTTCTGGAGGCAAGCTGTTCCATTGATTAATTGTTCTAACTGTCAGGAAGTTTCTCCTCAGTTCTAAGTTGCTTCTTTTTGTGTTCCAAGGCAGGGAGTAAAAGACGGCTGTTAGACGTTAATCTTTATTTAAAAACAACAGTAACTGACTAAGCCAAGATACACAATCTCCGGCTGACAGCAATTTATACAAACGCCGACAGTTGGGGAACCAATAAAAAGGAAGGTCTACGCGCGCCACCTACTGGTGGATCGGCTCAGTACACAACACCCCTTTCCCCTGGTTCGCGCAGATGTAGTCCCGTAAATACCCGGGATGCTGGCGCACGTGCAGAGATCTTCGCAGGGGAGGAGTGTCTGTGGTTGACGTAGGAGGATGGCTCGGTCCAGAAGGCAGGCGGAGCGGTTCCAGAGGCCCCGCCCCGGGAGGTGCACCAAAGTTACAAGATAAGTCTGCAGATCTAAACGTGGTTGGGGACACGGGTTCGGAGCTAGCTGCGTTGTTATCGTTGGGCCGGCAGGCGACGTCGCTAGGGCCTAGTCTACTCGGAGTTGATGGTCTATCCGGAGACCCATCGTCAGTTCGCCGCCGCAGCTGATCTATGTGGCGCCGCCACATTCGTCCGTCGCCGAGTAGGACCCTGTAAGAGCAGGGCCCCGTGATGTCCGCAATACTTCCGGGTACCCACTTCGGATCACCCGCGAAGTTCCGTGCAAAAACCCTCTCACCCACCCGAAAAGTCCTAGGAGGGGGAGAGGTAGGAAGAGGGGAAGAGGAATACAGAGGGTGTAAACGGTCCAGGGTGGTCCGGATTTTCCTGCCCAAGAGGAGTTCAGCAGGACTTTTGCCTGTGAGGGGGCACGGGGTAGAATGCTGGGAACGCAGATAGGTAGTAATCCGGGAGGATAAAGGAAGATTACCCATGCGGGCAAGTGATTCCTTGGCGGAACGCACAGCACGTTCAGCCAGGCCATTCCCCGCAGGGTGAAAGGGAGCGACTGGGGCATGGCGAATACCCAAAACTGCAAGGAATTGTTGGAATTCCTGGGAAGTGAACTGGGGGCCATTGTCCGAGACAATGATGTCCGGCAACCCATGGGTGTTGAACAGTGAATTAAGGATGCGGATAGTGGCCGCGGAGGTGGTAGAGGGCATAGGAAAAAGTTCCACCCACTTAGACCAGGCATCTATGACAAGGAAAAAGGAAGTGCCTGCGAGGGGGGCCATGAAATCTATATGGAGACGACTCCACGGAGCCCTAGGATGTTCCCACTCGCGAGCAGGGGCGGAGGGAGGGGCGGGATGGACTTGTTGGCATGGGGTGCAGCGCTGCACCCAAGCCGTAATGTCTGCATCCATGGAGGGCCACCAGACATACCCCCTGCCCAGGGATTTCATCCGGACTATGCCTGGGTGCCCTTCATGGAGGCGTGCAAGCACAGACTGGCGCAAACGGTCAGGAATGACCACGCGATGGCCCCATAGGAGGCAACCCTGAAGCGCGGAGAGCTCTGTGCGGCGCCAGTAAAAAGGGAGAAAACGGGGTTCGACAGAGGAGGGAGGCCATCCCCTGCGAACATAGTTAAGGACAGCAGAAATGGTGGAATCAGAGAGAGAGGACAGGGCTATATCGGAGGTGGTAATGGGCAGATGGAGTTCGTCCAGGAGGTGGATGGACTCGATGGGAGCTGGGTCGGAAAGAAGCAGGGGAAGCGGGCAGCGGCTAAGAGCGTCCGCGTGGCCCATGTGGCGGCCGGGCTTATGAATGAGGGAGTAATTGTAAGCAGAGAGAAATTCCGCCCAGCGCGACATGCGAGGGGAGAGGATGGGAGGAGTAGGGCGATCCCCTGCAAGAATGCCCAAAAGAGGCTTGTGATCTGTAAGGAGGGAGAAAGGACGGCCGTAGAGATAGTGGTGGAAACGTTTTACCCCCGCAACGGCGGCTAGCGCCTCTTTGTCCAGCTGGCTGTAATTTCGCTCAGGCTTGGACAAAGTGCAGGAGTAAAAGGCAATAGGGGCTTCCGAGCCATCAGGGTAAGCGTGGCTCAGAACAGCCCCGACGCCAAAGGGGGAGGCGTCGCAAGCAAGGAGCAGAGGAAGGGACTGATCGTATTGTACCAGGACAGGTGGGCGCGTGAGAGATTCCTTGACAGCCGCGAGCGCCTGCGCTTCGCGGCTAGTCCATGTCCAGGCGGCAGAGCTATCTAAAAGCCTATGGAGAGGCTCTGTGAGGGAAGCTTTATGAGGAATGAAAGAGGAATAGAAGTTGAGGAGGCCAAGAAAGGCCTGCAACTCAACCTTGTTAGAGGGAGTGGGGGCGGAGAGAATGGCGTCTATTTTGGAAGGGGAGGGATGGACGCCATGCCGGTCAATGAGGAAACCTAAAAATTCAACAGAGGGAACACCAAGCTGGCATTTGGAGGGTTTAAGGCGGAGGCCAGCTTTACGGAAACACTGTAGGATGGAGCGAAGAACTTTGGCGAGTCCTGATCGATCCTGAGCAGCGATCAGGACATCGTCGAAGTAGGGAGTGACGCCAGGGATCCCATGGAGCAACCGCTCCATGAGACTTTGAAATATGCCAGGAGCAACACTAATGCCAAACTGGAGCCTTTTGCATTTAAAAGCGCCGCGGTGGGTCACGATTGTTTGCGCAAGCGCCGTGGCGTCGTCAACAGGGAGCTGCTGATACGCTTGCGCAAGGTCCAATTTAGCAAAAATCTTGCCCTGGCCGAGTGTGTGCAGGACGTGTTGCACAACTGGAACAGGATAGGGATGGGCTTGAAGGGCCTTATTGACAGTTGACTTAAAGTCCGCGCAGATCCTTACGGATCCGTCGGACTTTAAGGGGACTACTATAGGAGTCTCCCACGAAGAAAAGTCCACAGGTTGAAGCACCCCCTGGGCAAGAAGCTTATCAATTTCAGCGTCTACCTTTGCCCTTAAGGCAAAAGGCAGACGTCGGGCTTTGAGACGGATAGGAGCAACAGTAGGATCAAGGTTGAGAGAAATAGGAGAGCCCGTATAGCAGCCCAGAGAAGAAGAGAAAACATCAGAAAATTCAGAAAGAAGGGAAGAAAGGTCATCCCCAAGGGAAGAAGAACACCGGGTAGAGTGGATCCCCGAAACAAATAGACCGAGAGCACGGAACCAGTCCATCCCTAGTAGAGAAGCTAGGTTTTTTTTTTACAATTAATAATGGCAGACGCCCATTGAAAGAACCGTAGGTAACAGTAGGCGTCACGCAACCCAGCAGCGGAATTGGGTTGCCCTGGTAGTCTCGAAGACGGCAGCAGGCAGGAGTTAGGTCACGTGTTCGGAAGTTAGGCAGAAGAGAAGAGAAGGTGCTCCAGGACATGATAGAACGGGCAGATCCGGTGTCCAGTTCCATGGAGCACGGGCTGCCTTCGATCTGAAGCGAGAGATGGATCTTACCACGTTCTCCCTGGGAGGAAGAGGAAGCGTCGACGACCCATTCCGGACAAGAGTCGTCGATGTCACCTGGGGAGAGAAAATTTGGGTGCCTGGCAGGGAGAGGCGGCGGTGCTGGCCGGTAGATAGAAGGCACCGTAGCAGGACGGGAACCAGGAACAGTAGAGCGGCAAACATTTGCTAAATGGCCCCGTTTACCGCACTTTCGGCACACAGCAGTGCGGAAATGGCAGGCTGAACGCAAATGGTGGCCGCCACAGCTGAGGCAATTCCGTGTATCTTTATGGCTCAAAGATTGCAGGCAGTCAATCGCCAAATCTAAGTCAGTTTGAAAAGAGTTAGAGGCTGGTTGGTGGCTGAAGAAATAGCTGGAGGAAAACGCCTCTGGTCAGGAGTGGATTGACCTGCCATTTCGTAAGCGCGAGCCTCATCGACAGCATTCCTCAACGTGAGGTCCGAGCGGGAGAGAATGCGCCGGTGGAGATTAACATCCTTTAAACCATAGATGAATTGCTCCAGGAGCGCTTCGTCTAGGTTGGCGAATTCACAAGTAATAGCGGCAGCTCTAAGCGCGGCTACGTACTGACTTATAGATTGTCCATCTCGTTGAACGCAGTGGCGAAAGTCTTGGCGCCTGGCAAAACGTGAGGGCGCTGGCTCATAGTGCGTTTTAAGTTTTGCCATGAGAAGCTCCCATGGCATGGTATGAACAGGGGTGGGGGCAGATAGTGCCCTTGCCGTGGCAAACATTTCTGGGCCACAGTAATTCAAGAAAATACCCCTCTTACGTTCAAGCGAGAGATTCAGCAGGTCATGGGCTTGAAGAAAACATTCAAACCGTTCCATAAACGCCTCCCAGGATTCGGCCTCAATGCAGAATGAAGCGAAGAAAGCTGTATTAGCCATAGTTCTTATGGTGTGAGGTTCAGGTTCGCTCACCTTCGTCGCCAGTTTTGTGTTCCAAGGCAGGGAGTAAAAGACGGCTGCTAGACATTAATCTTTATTTAAAAACAACAGTAACTGACTAAGCCAAGATACACAATCTCCGGCTGACAGCAATTTATACAAACGCCGACAGTCGGGGAACCAATAAAAAGGAAGGTCTACGCGCGCCACCTACTGGTGGATCGGCTCAGTACACAACACTTCTCTCCTTGATTAGTTTCCACCCATTGCTTCTTGTTCTACCCTCAGGTGCCTTGGAGAATAGTTTGACTCCCTCTTCTTTGTGGCCATGAGATATTGGAACACTGCTATCATGTCTCCCCTAGTCCTTTCTATTAAACTAGACATACCCAGTTCCTGCAACCGTTCTTCATATGTTTTAGTCTCCAGCCCCGTAATCATCTTTGTTGCTCTTCTCTGCACTCTTTCTAGAGTCTCCACATCTTTTCTACATCATGGCGACCAGAACTGAATGCAGTATTCCAAGTGTGGCCTTACCAAGGCATTATAAAGTGGTATTAACACTTCACGTGATCCTGATTCTATCCCTCTGTTGATGCAGCCTAGAACTGTGTTGGCTTTTTTGGCAGCTGCTGCACACTGCTGGCTCATATTTAAATGGTTGTCCACTAGGATTCCAAGATCCCTTTCACTACTGTTGAGCAAGGTACCACCTATACTGTACCTGTGCATTTTGTTTTTGTTGCCTAAATGTAGAACCTTACTCTTTTCACCATTGAATTTCATTTTATTAGATAGTGCCCAATGTTCAAGTTTGTCAAGATCCTTCTGAATCTTAAGCCTATCTTCTGGAGTGTTGGCTATTCCTGCCAGCTTGGTGTCATCTGAAAATTTGATGAGTTCCCCATTTATTCCCTCATCCAAATCATTGATGAAGATGTTGAAGAGTACTGGGCCCAAAACAGAGCCTTGGGGTACTCCACTGCATACCTCCCTCCATGTAGATGCAGTTCCATTGAGGACTACACGTTGAGTGTGTTTGGTCAGCCAGTTACGAATCCATCTGGTGGTGATGCTGTCCAACCCACAATCTTCTACTTTATCTAGTAGTAGGTTATGGTCTACCTTATCAAATGCCTTACTGAAGTCCAAGTAAACTATATCGAAGGCATTCCTCTGGTCAACTAATTTTGTCATTTTGTCAAAGAATGCAATAAGATTAGTCTGGCATGATCTGTTTTTTGACAAACCCTTGTTGGCTTTTGGCTATTACTTCATTTACTTCTAGGTGTTCGCTAATTCATTGCTTGATTATCTTTTCCAGAATCTTTCCTGGTATTGAGGTCAGGCTGATAGGTCTGTAGTTTCCTGGATCTGTTTTTGAAGATGGGAACCACATCAGCTCTTTTCCAGTCCTCTGGTAGTTCCCCAGTGCTCCAGGATCTCTGAAAGATATAGTTCAGTGGTTCTGAGATTCATTAGAATCACGGGACAGAACAGTTTGTTTCCTGCCTTAAAACAAAAGCTGTAAATATCATCATATTGTCCATAGCACATGAAGATAAAGACAGAAGGGAGAAGGTCATAACAGAGAGTCCAACCTGGAAATGAGGAATTTACTGACAGTGAGTACTATTAAGCAGAGGAACAGCTTGCCTCCTGGAGCTGTGAGTGCTCCGCTGCTGTTGGATTTCAAGAAAAGATTGGACAACCATTTGTCCAAGGAGCTGTAAGGACTTGTAAAAAGTCCCTTCCAACCCTGTGATTCTATGAGTATGTATATTTGAATCCAGAATTTTGTAGCTTTTTTTACACATCTGTCAAACATGATAAAATGTCCCTTCCTGCTCCCTCTCATTTCCATTCCAATTTGAATTGCCTTTATATATTCTAGACAATGGTAAAATATACCAATGGTATAACATTTTATAAATATTCTCTTTAAGATTATAACATAGTGTAAATTTCAATCCTTTCAACCACATATTTTCCATTGTTCCACTTTGAGCACACTTTATCATACAAAAGGAAGGAGTATGAGGTATGTTTCCATCTTGGGTTATTTATAAGGCCAGTTATAAATATATAAAATAGTAATAATAAGCCCTTGGGAAGGACTCAACAGCAAGATAAATATGCCAAATTCAATCTAAACGTCTGGCTGACTGTGCGATGAACCATAATAATTCTCTCACTTGTTCTTCTGTTTCAAATTTCAATAAATATTTATACATTTAGCAATTATATGTTCATCATTTGTACCCAATACTATTTCAAACTGAGTCTCACAATGTTCAAAACTATAACTCTTCTGTACATTTTAAATCTAATAACTATACGTAAGAGAGCCAGTGGCAACTATAGCCCTCTGCGACTGGCTCTTGATTTTATATTAAATTCTCACCTCACAAAAGTCAAGAATCTTACAATATGATACCCATTTGTGTTTTCTTATTATTTCTCATCTATAAAATGCTTCTTGTACTGAGAATCAAAAATCTGTTTTAAGGCATAACCTGGGTTTGTATTTATTCCACATTCTCAACACGGCATGTGTGATATAATTATTTTTGAAATCCATATTAATTCTGACTTTGTCATTCTCAATAAATGTCTCTAAAAAGGGGGGAAAGCTAAAGACAGGCCAATAATATAGTTGATTCTATGGTTAACATTTCTTTTTTTATGCAAGAAAAAATATGGGCGAAACATTTCTTCTTTCTATTTGAAGCCATTCGTTATGGCCTAGCTCCAAGCTGCCAATCCCCTCCCTAGCTTCCCATACATTCCAGATTGGGAAGGAGAGAATCCCAGAGGTGACAGAGGTAACCTCTGTCCATATTCACAAGTTCAACAGATGTTAAACCTTTCCATATCAGCCCACCAAAGACATCAACCCATTTCCAATGCACATCATTTCAAATCTGTTTGATCTCAGTTACATGTTTACATGGGTGTGCGAGTGTGCTAATTCCCATTTAAATTCCCATTTTGATTTACAATGGGAAAAAGATGCCCTATGATGCTTTTTATCAGATGGGCTGTTCTCGGTCATAACATTTCTGTATTTGGATTGAATAATGGTGGGCACACCTTAAATAAAGTTCATATTGTAAATTATGTGATCAGAATGCCTAAGTCTCTATGTTTGTCTCTTTTAACCTTGATTTCTAATTATAGACATTTACATATCTGTAGATTGTCGCATGAGTTCCAAAACAATTATTCTTTTCTTGCCTCATTCAAAGTATTCATATAACTGAAGCATACCTACCAGCATAATAGCATTTTTGAGAGCAAAGTGGACTACATTTTCTTTTTCAGAAGAGAATAGGAACTCATGTTGCCTGGCAATAGTTAATTTACTCCATTACAATTAAACATTAGGCCAAGCCAGTGAAGCTTCCTTCATGTAACCCAGCTATTGAATGGAAGTTGGCTTAAAAGACATGAGTTCATCCTTCCATCCTGAGATCACTTGTTTTCTTAGCTGCCAGGCTTGGCATGTCTTCCTTACACTTGGCAACCCTACGTCTTTATGGGAATGACACAGATGGATGGCTTTACTTGTCTATTTTGTATTTCATTCTCAGCCTTGGTTTTAAAACCCTGGAAGTTACAACTTCCTAAGACATGAAGCCAAGAAGCCTGCTAGCCCACAGAAGCCAGCAATCTTAAGAGTGCCAGCCTTGTTCACATCATAATTCTTGCCAGATGGTCCCAGAAGCAAATACCCTTTCCCAGAAAGTCTGCCAAGAAACAGGCCTGCCTATGGATGTCAGCAATCTCAGAATTCTAGTCCTAAGATTGTCGCATTGGCTTTTTCCTTGCTGGATAATTGGAGGTTCTTGTGTTTGTAGCCCATATAGCAGCATCCCATTCCAGCGCTTTCCTTTTCTTCCTATAATCAGTCACATAGTCAGAAAAGTCTTCTGAGATGCTTTTAGTTTTCCTTGTGAGCGTAACTTCCTTTTGTGCATTAGATTCCCTAATCTTCTTTCTAAAGAGATCGGCTATCTGCTGATGTGATTATATCTATCTTCCATTTCCTATACTGGTCTTTTAAACTCTTGACTCAGTCAAACACTTCCTATGCATTCCCAAGAGCTTCATAAACTGTTTCTCCACCTCTTCCGCAATCTTTAATCTCGCTGGAATTGTAGGATAACTTCTTTTTACAGAAGCTCTATTGAGCTTTTTGCCATTTATTTCCAATTCTTTATCTAGGTTGCACACAAAACCATCCTCTTCCCCCTCCAGTCCATGGAAAAATTGATTTCCATGAAACTGGCCCCGGGTGCCAGAAATATTGTGGACCGCTGCTTTAAAAGGCTCTGTTAAGGTTGTGAGAATGATGGCTGATCCCTTTGTCTCCCAATGGCCAAACTCACAGGAGACCAATGGCATGTGTACTCATGAGGACCAGTCTTACTGAGCACATGTGAGTAATCTCCTGATCACTCCTTGTCCGGACAAGTTCCAAAAAACAAGTCCATTTGTGAGTTCTTTGGTCTTTGCTACAGACCTCATCTCTGTTTTTTTTATGGAGATGCCTTGTTTGCCATACCCCAGATGTCATTGAACTACAGTTTTCAGAAGGTTGCAGATTCCTTAACTATAACCCTGTTTGTGAGTGACCCTGTATTTAAAGAAACTTTAATGTTTCCTGGAAGTCTGAAACTCCTGGATAGATGCAAAATTTCAGAAACCATGGAAGAATCTTAATATGAACTTTCAAATCATTGTTCTTGCGAAAAGATAGAAGAGGATTCCTCCAACTCCAAATGCCTCTACATTTCAGCCCTCCTGGTTCCTGACCATAGGACATAACATCATCATTTTTACACATCCTGTGCAGTGGTGGGATTCAATTTTTTTTACTACCAGTTCTGTAGATGTGGCTTGGTGGGCGTGGTCTGGCTTGGTGGGTGTGATGTGGCTTGGTGGGCATGGCAGCGGAAGGATACAGCAAAATCCCCATTCACTCCTCACTCCTGGGGGAAAGATACTGTAAAATCTCCATTTCCACCCCACTCCAGGGAAAGGATACTGTAAGATCTCCATTCCCTCCCCACCCCACTAACTTGCTGTCCAGCTCCGTTCTCCTGTGCAGGTCAACAGAAGAAGACCCAGCCGATTGGGTCTGCATTGGCAGAGTTGGTATTTGCCAGTTCTCCGAAATACTCTAAATTTCTGCTACCGGTTCGCCAGAACTGGTCAGAACTGACTAAATACCACCTCCGATCCTGTACTATTCCTACCAGGTTCTTCTCTCTGCTATTTATTTTATTTGCCAACTTGTCCAATTCTGCCTTCCTGATAGCTGCACCTCTTGGCTTGGTCTGTCATCTCCATTACTCCATTACTTTGCCAGCCTGGCCTCCTTTATCAACTCTGCCAACTTGTCTGATCAGACCTTTCAGTATCTGGCACAGTCTCTCCACTGTGGAAGCCTGGTCTACCATGTACCTGCAGTAACTCTAGCATCTATCTGTGATATCATCGCTTATAGCTGCAGGGAAAGTCTTCTGAAAGACATTCCTTCAAAGGGCTAATATTTGTGTGTCATCTTGTCGTAGAACATGCTAATTTTCTCTGTATCACGTGCTGTTGAAGCAAGGACAGTGCTTATTATAGCTAAATTCATGTCATTAAACTGCAGGTTTGATCTGTATTAATTAATCATATGGCCTTCTAGCTCACGCAGTGATCCTTAATGGCAGGCTAAGCTTTAGTGGAAGACTCTACTCAGCTAATTTAACATAAGGGTATCATAAGGTCAGTGTAACATCTCTGGCAGTTCAATATGCAGAGCTTCTTCATATGTGCTACTTTGTTCTTTTCTGTCATAATGTAACCTATCTAGCCACAGTGAATCTCTGAAGCTTTCGCGATGTCAGATGTAAGGTTGACTTTCCAAAGAGTTAATATTTATGGCTCTGCTGGTGAAGTCTGACAAAACTGAAATATTAGGAATGAATATAGGGGGGGGGGGGACTACCATGTGTGGAAATAATGGAAATGTGTCTGTACAAAAGATTAATGAAAGCTTAAACACTCACTTCAGAAAATCTACACATACAATTTTGTAATATATTACAAATCTGATAATATAATTTGAATGAAGGGAATGCTTACAATCTGGAAAAGTAATTCAGGGTTTGATTTTGGCATCTGTAAAGGTTATGTGATTGCCTATATATCAAAAATAATTATGTATTTTTTTCTGGAAACTCTAATAGATCCATAAATGGGAAACAGTGGCCTTCCAGTCTAGCAGTAAATACCTAAAAAGTGCCTATCATCATCTGATATTTCTTTCTCAACTAGCTTAAACTATCTAGCATCAGGGGTGTCAAACTCGATTTTATTCAGGGCCACATCATGGTTGTGTTTGAGCTTGGGGGCGTGGCCAGGGTAGGTGTGGCCAGCTCAACATAACTCATGTTGGGGACGGCTGTGGTGGCCCGAGTGCTCTGGTAGTGAAAATGGGTTTTCACTGTGAAGGCCTCCTGCAACCCTCTGCCAGTGAAAACGGAGGTTGGGAGTCCTGCCTGTGGCCCTCACAAGCTCCATTTTCGGCTGCGATGGCCTCCTGCGACCCTCTGCCACTAAAGACGGAACTTAGGAGGGCCACATGCAGTCCGCCCGAGCTCTGATTTCGCTAGCAGAGGCACTGCAGGCCAGTCCTTCATGGTTTCCAGGGTGGTCCCACAGGCCAAATCTAAGCACCCTGTGGGCCGGATCCAGCCCATTGAGTTTGACAAACATGACTTGCATCTTTAAAATCCAAGATTTCCATGAGGCTTGCTTGTCCTTTGAAACAACAAATCTCCTTTATTTTTTAAAAAAAAGGCAAATTCTCTAATCTTTTTCAATGACCTAGATAATATTTCACTGTATTTAAATAGATCACAACCTCTTAACAAGAAAGGAAACTTTCATGAAGGGAAAACAAGAATAAAATGTATTATATTCCCCTGACAACTCCACATTTAAAAAGAAAGAAAAAGTTATTAAAACTAGTACTTCTGCAGTACTAGAATTTCTGACACTACTTAGGCATATGAATAAGATGATTACTAGGGTGGGAGGATTACTATTACAATTAGTACAGGGAGGGGAGGGAGCTGGGGGGAGGGAGGCAGGGAGGGAGGCGGGGGGAGGGAGGCAGGGAGGGAGGGAGGGAGGAAGGAAGGAAGGAAGGAAGGAAAGAAGGAAAGAAGGAAGGAAGGAAGGAAGAAAGGAAGGAAGGAAGGAAGGAAGGAAGGAAGGAAGGAAGGAAGGAAGGAAGGAAGGAAGGAAGGAAGGAAGGCTGCCTATTTGGTGGATCAATATCCTATATGCATGCATGATGTATTCAGATACAACATCCCCCCCCCCCCCATCTCTGAATGATTGTAAAGTAGATGGAGGATGTGTGAATTGGAGGAGTAGGCATAAACCAGATTGTTGAGGGCAATATGCTAACTCTGTAAACCAGTTAGGGAGAGCTGTAAAGTGGTATATAAGTCTAAATGCTATCGCTAGTGCAATATCTACAAAGATTAAAATTTAAAATTAAACTTTCCCACAGCTCTAGGAATAAATATATCAAACAGAAAAAAATATCTAATTAAGTATCCAGCTTTAGAGGTCTCTAGATGAAGTGGATTATTTGGCCATTTTCAGGGTGGTATATGATATTGCGATGACACTGGTTGCACCCAGGCATGAAATCCTCTTATTTTTGCTACCGGTTTAGAACTGGGAATGCTCACGCGCAGTGCTTCTGCACATGTGCAGAACCTTCTGCTCATGTGCAGAACCTTCTGCTCATGCGCAGAGCGTCTGCTATGATGTCTGGGCGGGTGGGCAAAGCCTTCCGCAGCTGCCACTACCAGGACAAACCAGCAGAATACCACCTCTGTTTGCACCTGTGAATGCAATGAATGACCTTTGGAGGGCTCAGGATAGGGATGATGCATCCATCCTGTCTGTCCTGGATCTCTTGAGTACTTTTAATACCATCATCCACGGTATCCTTCTGAATCAACTCCAGGAGTTCAGAGCAGAGAGAAATGTTTGCTGTACTACCGAGTCTGTTCCAGTCAATGATGATGGCGATAGAGGCAGGAGAGAGACCCACCCTAGAACTCTTCTGTACGGGGTGCCTCAGGGTTCTTGTCTACCCCCCGTGCCATTTAACATCTGCATGAGGACGTTGGGTACAATCATTCAACAACATGGGGTGGAATATCATCAGCACATGGATGATACTATCACCCCATGCCAGGCAGTGATTCTGTTCAGGTTCTCATCCAGTGCCTGGAAGTTACGAGGGCCCGAATGGGGAAGAACCAGCTTGGACTAAATCTTGGCAAGATGCTTTGAATCTTTCACGCCCTAGTTCATGATTAGTTGTCATCCTTAATTCTCTTTCCATCTGAGTTGGTGTGCAATGTGAGGGTTCATTTGAACTTGCAGCTCCTGCTTCTGAAGCAGATGGTGGTTGTGACTAATGAGGCCTTTGCAGAGGTTCAGCTTGTGTGTCAATTACACCCTTTCCTGGACCAGGAGGCTTTGCTCATCTCAATCTCCTTTCAATTGGATTATTGCAATGTGCTCTATCTGGAGCTACCCTTGAAGATCACCCAGAAGTCTTCAACTGATCTAGCATACAGTGGTTCCTTCTTTAATTCAGCTGTTATTACCATTAACGCCCATATAAATGGTATAGGGCAGTGATGACTAACCTTTTTGTTGTCGCGTGCGAAAAGTACATGTGCTGAAAGCGCATGTGTGCGACAGCGCCCCCCCTCCATAATGTAATGTGTGTGTGCCCCCATGCCCCTGCCACCCACCCATGCGCGCACAATCTCCTGCATGCACTCTGCCCCCATGTGCACATGACCAGTGCACATGCGACATGACCTCCCTGACCCCCGGACATGTGCATGCATCTCCTGCATGTGCCCCATGCACGTGTGGCAGAGACCCAAAAACCAGCTGGCCAGCAGGAGGCATGCATGCATGCGCAGTGGAGCTGAGCTGGGGCAACGGCTCACGTCTCCACAGAGAGGGCTCTACGTGCCACTTGTGGCACGCGTGCCATAGGTTCGCCATCATGGGTATAGGGTCAAATTATTTGCTTCTCCCTGAAGCTCCCTACTGCCAATTTTAGTCTGGATGCCCACTCCGTATCCCTTCCCCTAAATGTTGCCAAGTAATGGGACTTCAGAGGCCCACTTTTTCCGTGGTTGCTCTGATCTTTTGAACAGCCTCCCCTTGAGATTTAGAGGCCATCTATCTTATTAGCCTTCTGTGAGGCTGTGAAGACCTGTCTCTTTGCTCAGGCATTGAGAAAGGCTAATAGTGAGCCTAGCAAATGCAAATATAAATGTAGAGTTAATATGATGTTATGGTGCTCTGATTACGATATATGATATTATTGTAGGGTTTGGTTGATCATATTTATTTTGTGTTTATTAAATGTCATTGTGAGCTGTCTAGGTTTAATATCTATAAAATAGACAACCATATAAGTTTTCTAAATCAATAAATACATTAGAAAGTAGAGATAAAACATTTGGAAACCTGAAATTGAAAATGCAGAAAATGATTCAGCCCCTCCAAAGATATATCATTGAAGGCTTTAAAAAGATTTTTTTTTACTTTTAGAGAATGAATTAAGAATTTCTAAATGCTACCACATAATACATTTACAAAGATGGCTTGAAATTTGATAAAATAGTAAATATTCTATTAAATATTCTATTCGTGATCCATATTAACCATTGTACAAAATGCATTTCTACAGGATTTTTACCTTACAGTATAATTTGGTAAGAATGTAACACAGGATTTAATCCCACACATAAACCTCTATACCAGTGATGGCTAACCTTTTTGTCGTTGTGTGCCAACAACTTATTTGTAGCTCAGGGTTGAAATGATGGGTCCTTGGTGCTCTCTGAAATTGGTTATTGTCTTGCAGAAATTTCATTACCAAACTAGGTAACGTCATCAGTGCATGGTAATGGAACATCTGTAGGAAAACAGCCAAGCTCAGAGAGCACCAAGGACCCTCACACATCTGTCTTTTCAGCCATTGCCATTACTGACACCTTAGAGGAGGAAGGAGGCAACTGAGCTTTCTAGATTTGTCCAAGTGGAAGATGGAAGTAGCCTGCAGTCCAGATTGAATATCTTGCAAATTGTTGCTCCTGTATCCCCAGCCAGACAGCATTTTCTTAAACCAAATTAGAATCAAGCCAGCATAAGGACAGGGTAGGAGTATATTAAACAGTAATTGTGGCTATACCCTTAATTTACTAAGCATGTCAGAAATAACAAAGTAATTACATATCTTTTGTTAAACCATAACTTTGTTACGTTTTTGTTAAGTCTGACTTTCCCCACAAGATCCAGGCCTAGTTTGCACCACTGTAGCGATGCTTGCTCCCCACACTTCAGATTGGCAGTCAAATGCTAGATAGAATCTAGCCATCCACTTCAAATTCATCATTATCATATGGGCTTAAGTTTAAGCTTACTTTTTTTTTCAATTTACTTTATGTATTTAAAGATAAACGTTAGAGAAAATAAGTACTACATGAAAATGATTTCTTTCTTATTAAAGGGGCTTTCCACTCTATCCCCAATGTGTATTTCTATTTTTCTTTTCTAGTTGTTACTGTCTTCCATAGTAACTCAGCATGCACAATTTTCAGTATTGCAGGCTGCTTTTCAGAAAGGATAGAGGGACTCTCTTCTTAAATTTTTAATTTTTAAGATTTAATTTTGCAAAGTTTGTGGTCTGATGATGCTTTTCTCTTACTTGGACTGTAATTCTGTGAGTCTTTGCTATCTGAGTTTCCCATAAGTTTAAATTATAACCTTTTTTTCTTTCATTCAATCATGTCTGGTTTTTAAAGACTATCTGTTTCTGCAGTTTTCTTGGAATGTTTTTTCAGAAGTGGTTTGCCATTGCTTCCACCTGTTCAATTTAGCCGGCCTGGCCTAATTCCTAATTCCCAATTTTAGTCCCTCAAGCCTGCATTTTTTAAAATTTAAAATAGTTGTTTTTAATTTTTACTTTTTCTGTACAGTTGTATGAGGTTTAATTCGTTTTTAAGGGTATAGGATATTCGTCTTTTGTATTCGTTTTAATGAGACACCTGTACACCGCCCCGAGTCCCTTCGGGGAGAGGGGGCGGTCTATAAATCCTGAAAAATAAATAAATAAAATAAATAAATAGGGCCGAAAGTGAGTGATCGGCCCAAGGTGACAAGCTGACTTTGTGCCTAAGGCAGAAGTAAAATTCACAATCTCCAAATTTCTAGCCTGTGGCTTAATCACTACACCAAGCTGGCTCTCAGAAATTTTAATTAGATCAACTCAATATCCAGCCCAGAGTGAATAAGATGATTATTAACTATCAACGAGTTAGTGTCGTGCCTTCACATTTGCAGCACAATATACATTCACTGTTACAATAATGAGTACTCAAACTAAACTAAAGTAATGCACTCCAGAAGTAAATAGACCCTCCAAAAGGCATTTGCAACATGTGAATGTGTCATAAGAAAGGTTTATAATCTAATTTCAAGAGGGAAACTCTGCTTAGAATAATGATAGAATAATGTAATGTTTCCACAATGGTAAATTCAAACAAAGGTTCCTTAACCCTTTTTTACTCACAGCTGTTACTATGGCAACATCTTTGGGTGAAAAATTGGGAAAGCCCAGCTGTAGGCTGTAGAATCAATAATAGGAAAATAAATCAGAAAAGAAAGCTGGTAGACTCTGAGGAAGAATCCATTCTGAGGTACCCCCTACTCACCAAGATGATTCAAGGTATTCTATACTTGTACAGAAGAAATTACAAAAGTACATCTTTATGATAATCCATGAACCGAATTTGTGAGTGCAGTAATAATTATTTTATTTATTATTTATTTATTTATTTATTTATTTATTTATTTATTTATTTATTTATTTATTTATTTATTTATTTAGATTTCTAGACCGCCCCCTCTCCCCGAAGGGACTCAGGGCGGTGTACAGGTATAAATTTAAAAACCATACAAACAATAGTATACATAGCTAAAATTAGATTAAATAGCCCCTGTACGAATTTATAAAAATTAAAAACTTAGACCATAAAACCAATCATAAAAATTTAAAAATAAAACTGAGGTGGGAAAGCTGGAATTAGGCCAGGCCGGCTAGCTGGAACAGGTGGGTTTTGAGTTTCTGACGGAAGGAGCGGAGGTCCGTAGTCATTCTGATGTCAGGGGGAAGGTCATTCCAGAGGGTCGGGCCCATCACAGAGAAGGCCCTTCCCCTAGGCATCGCCCGCTGGCACAGCCTAGTGGACAGCACCCGGAGGAGTCCCTCTCTGTGTGAGCGAATCGGCCGAAGGGATGTATGGGGCAGGATACGATCCCGCAAATAACTAGGTCCTGTGCCATGAAGCGCCTTGAAGATGATGGTCAACACCTTGAAATGCACCTGAAAAGCCACAGGCAGCCAGTGTAGCCTGCACAGGAGAGGTGTTACGTGGGAGTAGCTAAAGATTTTAAAAGTGGATCTTTAATAAATCCATAACTGATTGGCCAACTTCAAAATACAATAGCGGAATTGCCCTACATGTTCAACCCAAACCAAGTGAATCCCATGATTGATTCCCAGAACAGGTGCACCTGGTCACAGTATTTATACCTTATCAACATTCATCCCGGTTCTACCTTAAGCCTCATTTATATGGCTCTGCCATGTCATACCACGCTGTAGAGTGGTGAGGAGAAGGGCACGTTAAACTCATCCCGCATTTATTGAAAGTTTCCCTTGGAGCTGCTGTGGAGAAAGAGAGGCCTATGATCCTAAGAATTACATGTCAACCAACTCAGCAGGAAGCCCAGGCATAGCCAATGATTTAGTCAAGACCATATATTCAAATCTGCAGATTGCTACAATTGCTGGAGCACAACATTATTTATACAGCAACATCCTACTCCAATTTATTTAAAATTCTAGTGGAGTCAGGTAGGATTTATTTCTGTATATCATTTGGTTTTGGGGTTTTTTGCCATTCATACATGCCTCATAATAATCCTATAAAATAGATTGGTCTGGCAAAAGAGTAACAAAAGTTACTTCATGAACATCCAGGCCTACGGTATCTTTGAACTTCAATCTCCCCAGCTCAAGTTAAAAAAAAATCAGAAGATACCTGTCACAAGCATTCATAAGCTGCAACTCACTTCATCAGATGCGCAAAGATAAAGTCATAATAGAATTTAAATTGGGGTTGAGTCAGCGGGGAAGGGAGGGAAGGAACGGCTAGCTGCATAAATGCAGGTTACCTGTGAGATAATTTAGCAGTACCTTATTGATTAACAATTTAATATTTTGTGTTCATTGTGCTTTTTGAAATCTTCTGAGATTGCCTGAAACCTTTTTGATGTTTATGAGTTGAGCAATCACAAGCTCAGTGATGGAGATTTTTTGCTACCATAGACTAATAAATATTGAGGTGCTTGTCAAATGGATAGCTACTGTACCTACATAAGAGGAATTAATAAATAAAGACCAATTTTTCCAAAACGGTCACTTTGAGGTTTATAGCCGATTCTGGGGGCGGGGGGGGGGGGTTCCTACTGTACACTAATAAAGTGATAAAAGTAAAGTTATACATTTAGGCAAGAAAAACAAAATGCACAGGTACAGTATAGGTGGTACCTTGCTCAACAGTAGTAACTGTGAGAGGGATCTTGGAGCCCATTTAAATATGAGCCAGCAGTGTGCAGCAGCTGCCAAAAAAGCCAACACAGTTCTAGGCTGCATCAACAGAGGAATAGAATCAAGATCACGTGAAGTGTTAATACCACTTTATAATGCCTTGGTAAGGCCACACTTGGAATACTGCATTCAGTTCTGGTCGCCACGATGTAAAAAAGATGTGGAGACTCTAGAAAGAGTGCAGAGAAGAGCAACAAAGATGATTAGGGGACTGGAGACTAAAACATATGAAGAACGGTTGCAGGGACTGGGTTTGTCTAGTTTAATAGAAAGAAGGACTAGGGGAGACATGATAGCAGTGTTCCAATATCTCAGGGGTTGCCACAAAGAAGAGGGAGTCAAACTATTCTCCAAGGCACCTGAGGGTAGAACAAGAAGCAATGGGTGGAAACTAATCAAGGAGAGAAGCAACTTAGAACTAAGGAAAAATTTCATGACAGTTATAACAATTAATCAGTGGAACAGCTTGCCTCCAGAAGTTGTGAATGCCCCAACACTGGAAGTTTTTAAGAAGATGTTGGATAGCCATTTGCCTGAAACGGTATAGGGTTTCCTGCCTAAGCAGAGGTTGGACCAGAAGACCTCCAAGGTCCCCAACTCTGTTATTCTATTCTAATATAGAATCCTGCTTGCGAGATGGGTTCTTATTTTATAGGAGAAATTAAATAAATAAATGAACCAAAGAGCTCTCTCCTACTACATCTACCTCCAGTTAATAGCATAATGACATATATAACGTATTAGTTTTTAAACAAATGAGTGTATGATTATAGCTAGGCACATGGCCAAGGGTTTAAAGATTTCTTTCATGTGCCATGGCATCCATTTGCCTGTCCCTAAAGGGATTACTGAGCTAGATTATATTACTCAGTACAAGATAGCTCTTTGGTTCAAATATTGATATTACTCTCGATTTATAACCTCCTCTATCTTTTCCCCACCTCTATATCATAAAATTGTATGAAGCTTTTTCTTTTGGAAATGTTAACTGTGTATTAATACAGCCTGATGCTATTTTAAACTATGGACCACTGTGTGCTCACTCATAGAAATGGAGGTTAAAATGTATTAAATACATAATTTAGGCAGCTAAGTTAAGTTTCATGACAAACTCCCAGTTCCCAGAAATCTTTGTATTGCTGTATCTTTCCTAGTCAGTTAGTAAACAGTCTGCCAAAACAAAATGTAATTTAAGTAAACATAGGAAAAGGAATTTACAGTTATATTTTTAGGCAAGAATAAACATAGCCCTTGATTATATTCCATTTTCAGGTTTATATTAGGAAATCTCAGTTTCAACAAGGGATTTAAACTCTATTGCATGTTTTCCATCACCTGCCTCTTGATTTAATTTAGAGAACAAGTTAATTCTGCTTTCTGTTTAATGCAGTTCTTTCCTTCTCCTTTGGACATTTTTAAAAAATGGTTTTTGCTTCACATGTATGTTGGCTGATGTCCAAGAATGGCTAAACCACTTGTTTTGTTTAGGAAGACAGGGAGGATAAGAGGCAAAAGTGAGAGGAACAGCTGGGAATAAAAGATAAATTGGTGAAGAGAAAAAGAGAAGATTAGAAAGGGTTTTATCGAAGGATTTCAGTCAGATAAGCAATTTCAGTTGTTCTCTTTCTTTAAGGACAGCCAGTTTGGGGTAGTGATTAGGGCACTGGGCTAGAAGCTGGGGGACTATGAGTTCTAATCCCACATTAGGCACAAAGCCAGCTCCTCCCTATGAATGAAGCAATGGCAAATAAATTCTGAAAGTTTGCCAACTAAACTGAAGAGACTTGTCTAGCTTGGGAGTCAACAATGACTCAAAGGCACAAAAACCAAAACCTAAATAAAGTTATTTTCATAATTTCTCATTTTTAAAAAATTTTTAGCCTGTGAATGCCATCTAATCAGCTGACCGAAGGCCATAATTCAGAAAACACCATCTCTCCACTTAGCTCTCAAAACAAATTCTTCCGGTTTGATCTTTCATCACAAAGCACAGGAAAAGATAGAGTCCCCTTAGATACTGTTGATTAGCTCCTGCTCAGGAAAATGTTTGAAACTGGCCGTGAACCAGATAAAGAGTTGAGATATGAATTCAAGGTCCATTATCTTTAAACCACTACCATGTGATTGCACACTGGTACATTGATTAAAACTGAAGGAACCCAAAAACAGACTGTACAGCACACCTCCCAATATGATGGAATCTGTTTCTGTACTGGGATTTTCAGCATGCACACAATGGGGGGGAAAAGTGGCTGATTGAAAACAATCCATTGACAATTGTTTTAAACCAAGTCCAAGTTAGGGATTTTTTAAACAAACAAATCACAAACGCAATGCTATTTGCAAACACGAAATGATTCCAAACAACACAAGGATAAATTTATATGGGAAGAGATTTGTAAGAATGCTTGTTACCTGTGACTGAAGCTCACATTTGGGTAGATTTATGGAATATAAGTAATCCTGGCAAGGAATGATTGACAGAGAATAGCACATGGCTAACAGGTAATAGAAAAGAGCTGGATGTGTTAGCCTTGATGTCAAGGTTTTGAGCCTGAGAGAACATGACTTGAAAAGATGATGCTTGAACAGCAATCTGAAATAGCATGATCAAACAAAAATATTGATAAGAAATGGCTCAAAAGTGTTGCCCCCTTAGACATAAATAAACTATACAGAATAGAATAGAATAGAATAGAATAGATTTCTTTATTGGCCAAGTGTGATTGGACTTGTGCATATGCACCATTTGCACTATTTGCATAAAATGCACTTTTTGTCTTAGTGCATTTGCGCTCAGTGTATATAAAAGAAAAGATACATTCGTCAAGAATCATAAAATACAACACTTAATGATAGTCATAGGGTACAAATAAGCAATCAAATCGTATTAGGAAACAATCAATATAAATCGTAAGGATACAAGCAACAAAGTTACAGTCATACAATCATAAGAGGGAGGAGATGGGTGATAGGAACAATGAGAAGATTAGTAGTAGTGCAGACTTAGTAAATAGTTTGACAGTGTTGAAGGACTTATTTGTTTAGCAGAGTGATGGTGTTCAGAATAAAACTGTTATTGTGTCTAGTTGTTCTGGTGTGCAGTGCTCTATAGCATTGTTTTGAGGGTAGGAGCTGAAACAGTTTATCTCCAGAATGTGAAGGGTCTGTAAATATTTTCACAAATATTTTATCTTTTTGACTCGTGCAGTATACAGGTCCTCAATGGAAGGTTGGTAGTTTGTTTTATCTGCAGTTCTAATTATCTGTTAAAGTCTGTGTCTGTCTTGTTGGGTTGCAGAAGCAAACCAGATAGTTATAGAGGTGCAGATGACAGACTCAATAGTTCCTCTATAGCAGAGGTGGGTTTCTGTTGGTTTGGCCCGGATCGGACGAACCAGTAGTGGCGGCGGCGGGAGGCTCCGCCCACCCACCTGGACGCTCCTGAGCATGCGTGGAAACATTGCACACACATGAACGAACTGGTAGTAAAAGAAACTCACCACTGCTCTGTAGAACTATATCAGCAGCTCCTTGGGCAGTTTGAGCTTGATCTAACTAAAATAGGGCTGAATTCCCCTAAATGACCTATATAATCTGCTTGCTATTCAGGAACAAACTATTGCTAGGCTACTTTGATCTGGATTGATATATATGGCCAGCTCGTTTCTTTAATATGCAATTCAATTGTATTTATGGCCACAGGCTGATGTAATAGTATATAGGAATTCCCATTGGTCAATGTTTTTTTCTTGGTAAAGAATAATATTTACTAAAGGATTCTGTTAAGGAAAAATATTCCGAGAAAGCATGTATCAATGAGATTCTTCTACTCTTATGGTTAGGGTAAAGTCTGCCAATCAAACTGACACATTTAAGACATTAATCAAATTATTCAAATTATTTACAGCTATTGGAGGGCACTACAATTCCACAATCTCAGGACCCCAGCAGTCTGATTCAGAGAACCTTAAATATGCTCTCAGTTACTTTATTGGAAAGTTGTTGTATAGCACTTTTTAGTTCCACCACCAGCTCCACAGCAAAGAATGTTTTAAAATGATTACACTAATGTTGCTAACATAGTAGAGGACACTGAGATATAATAACCCATATTTTAATGTTTGTTGAGAACCAGATTTCATTCTTAGCTGTATAATTTTCCAAGAAATGTCCAATTTGATAAGATCTGCTATTCATCTGCAAAAGTTAGTGAATTTCAGTAGCTTTTGGCAATTTTATATATACACCTAACCCAGTGGTGAGATTCAAATTTTTTTACTACCAGTTCTGTGGGTGTGGCTTTGTGGGTGTGGCAGGGGAAGGATACTGCAAAATCCCAATCCCCCCCCCCCATTCCACTAACCTGCTTTCCAGCTCCGTTCTTCTATTTAGGGCAAAAAAAGAAGATCTGGGAAGCTGGGAGGCAGCAGGGGCGGGGCCAGCCTATTTGCCAGTTCTCTCAACTACTCAAAATTTCCGCTACCAGTTTTCCAGTACCTGTCAGAACTGGCTATATACCACCTATGACCTAACCTGATGGCCTATGTAGCCAAGTTCCATGGAAAAAGGATTAAGAAACAGCTGAAGTTTCTTTCTGAACTCTCAAAACAGGGGGCGGGAGGAAATGCAAAAAAATATTTCTCCAGCACAAGAGTAAAAGGCTAAAATTAATAATGGATAGGATTTCATGTTCCTAGGCAATATAATTGTTCCATAATTATAATGTTAATGTTGACCATGATAATGCAAATTACGTAGGCTGAACCAGCTTGAGCAACTTTTAGTATTGATAGGATAGAAGAGAGGTCAGGAGAGGCAGGTGGACATGCAAACATTTATTTGGAGTCTATTACCCCAGAACTGCCCTCCATTACGAGACTGATTGACATCAAGTGATCTGCAAGAAGGAGCTGGGAGGCTGCTTTATTCTGACTTGTTCACTGTGGTGTTATTTTCTAATCTGTGATGATCTATTATTATCATGAAAGGCAGGATATAAAGTCTAATCAATAAACAGACAAATTGTTTAAAATGAAGGCATAACTGCAAAGGCAGAACTATAATATATTCACATAAAAGTAGCAAGAATCCCTCAGCACACTTATAATCTTTATCATTATCTGGGAACCCTTCCATATATGAGAAATATAAGAACTACTATATGTTAGATTATACTCCCAGTGTTTTCCCATAGTGGCAAATAAGCAATCTACTAAATAAGGTGATGCTTCATAGCCTTTAAATTTATTACAGCATATTTCTTCACGAAATAGGACCCAAGAAACCTTAGAGTTTTCTAGAGGTTTTAAATGCATAGAGGCTTTTCAATAAAATGGTTCACTCATTGTGGCAAAGCTTTTCATGGAAAATGGATTCCTCACTACTGCTGATCTTCCCTTTCAGCTATAAGGTAGAGGTGCTTTAAACTATACTGTTGACTAAGGGTACTATTTGGGCCCAGTGCTACTTGCTGAGACTCCGAATTAAAATCTCAACATCCAAGAATGAATCATAGGTTTAGTGAAACTGTACTATAGATCACATACCTTCCTTCCTTCCTTCCTTCCTTCCTTCCCTCCCTCCCTCCCTCCCTCCCTCCCTCCTTCCTTCCTTCCTTCCTTCCTTCCTTCCTTCCTTCTCATAAGCAAAGGAAAACAGAGAAGATGGGATACTTAATGGTCTCACCACAGCCAATAAATGAAACCAGAATGCATTAGACCTTTTTAAGGTTAGTGTGTATTCATATGAGATCAATAACCATATACCCAGCTCAGTACCCTTAACAAAAAGTCTGAATTTACAGGGAGCTGGGACTGTTTGACAAAATGATCAGTAGAGAAAAATTTGAAGCCCACCCCTTTGAAGGCTTCCTGGAATATAGCATAACCAAAGTGATGCCAATCATTCTTGCATCAAGAAGTAACAGGCTTATTTCCATTTCTCCCAGTCCCATTTCCACAGCGATGCTAAGCACATAGTAGAACCGAATCCTAGCTTCTACACAGTTGCTTCCTTTTGAGTGCTAATAATGGCTTTGTATTTCAGTCAGGCACCATTTACATAAAGGAGGAAGAACATTCATCCAAATTAATTACATTTACTTTCAGGCAGGAGATGACTCTTGCAGTGGAGAGCTTCTCCTTGTAAACTGTTTATCCATCAACCTTCAGCTATAACCTTGGCAATGGATTTGATTTAGATGACAGGCTACTTTTGAATGAATGTAGTAAGGCCACTATTCTATTTCAAAGTAATTGAATATAGGAGCCACTGAACTCAGCCAGTTTTCTGAGTAAACAACTATATGATCAAGCTGTTTGACCCTACTTACTTGGAAGTAATAGCTATTGAGGCCCATGAAACTTTGCTCAAAAGAATTAAAGCAATAAAAGCTTACGTTGAAAGAGTTTTAGTTATGATTAGGTTGACTGCAAGTCAATTGTTTGTTTGAGAAAGTTTTTGCAATATATTTCTGTAATTTGGTTATAGCTTTTCCACATAAAAGTTACTATCTTCCCGTATCAGCTTTACCTCTTCTAACACTCATGTACCCAGTTTACTCCTGCTAACATGCCCTTGAAAATTTCTTGTCCAACCTGTTATAGTATATCATAAGTCAGACCTATATTGAAATAGGATAACTATATTCATTACTGCCAGGTATCTTTATTTATTTGATGCATATCCTGCCTTTATTTTTTACGATTCAAATTAATGTACATAATATTCCTTTTTCCAATTTTTCCCACAGCAACAACCCTGTGAGATAGATTGGGCTAAGAGAAAGTGACTGGCCCAAAGTCACCTGGCTAGAGTTTTAAACTTTTATGCATAATAGAGGACTTGGTGCTCTCTGAGCTTGGTTGTTTTCTTGCAGACATTTCATTACCAAACTAGGTCATATTATCAGTTTTTTGATGTTACCTACCATAGTTTGGTAATGAAACATCTATAAAAAATGAGCAGAGAGTACCAAGGATCCCACAGTTAAACCCTGAGCTACAAATATTCTCTTCTATCAGCAATAGAGGACTTCTGGTTTTCAATCCATCAACTTAATCACTAGAGAGGGGTGTCAAATGCATGTCATCATGGCGGTATCACTTGACATATCAGGACTTTTTCCCCTTTGCTAAACTGGGCATGGATGTGGCAAGCACGTGATGCATCCAGACCCTGGGCCACGAGTTGGACAGCCCTGCATTAGAGTAAATTGCCTCTCTAATATAGCTTCTATATAACAATGTGCCACTCCCAAGAAAGGGAAAAGCAAAATATACATATGAAATGTTAATTTCTATTCATTCATACCAGCCTTTCTCAACATGGTGGTCTTCCAGATGTAGTGCTTTATCATTCTTAGGACACTGAGCAACTTAATGTTGGGTAGTAGACAGGAAAAGTATCATTTCTATAGTCTTCATCTTAATTGGGCCATACCTGAACAACATTTGGTTCATTTTGGCAAATCTCCCATTGTCTTCCAGCACGCAAAACCCTAAAAAACAACTCTTCTATGGTCTCCTTATGAGGAGTAGCAATCTCCCATCCTCTCTTTAAGTGGGGAATTCCTCAGTTTTTGCTGCAGTCATTGGCTCTGCTTTTGCATTTTCAGTTCACCATATTGGTCCTTGAAGTCCTTGCAATAATATGTTGTTTAAACACTCAAATGCTATTCCTCCTAAGCTTCCAGGAACTAAGTTACTAGGGCTTTTTTACGCTTCATAGTAATTACCTCTCCCTATGGATGAAGATGCTTTGTTCCACAATTCACCAGTCACCTTGAATTTTCAAATGAACATAGAATTCAGATTTTAACTGGAAAAATCTTTTGCTACTAAGTGTTGAAACGTCCTGAATAACTGAAACAATTGTTACTATAAATATAGAGGCCCTTTTATGCTAACCCTGCTAACTGTGAGGGGTTTTTATTTAATTTTGCCCTCCATCACTGCCTACAAGAGGTGAGAAGCAATCAAAGGTTGTCTCTCATTAGCCCCTTTGACATCCTCAATAATTCTCACATCATCAGCTTTATTTTACAGAACATCTCATTTGCACAAATGAAAGGATGTAAATGAAAAAAGTAATGGACATTTTTTTTTGTTTCCTTTGTGAAATAATTTGATGCAGATAAAAAAATTCTCTTTCAATAAATGACTTTTATAGCACCAAGATAGATTTGGATAATTCAGAACCAAGTCTTGTGTATGTAAGTCGCCATGCTCCTTTTTTATCTTATCTTGTTATCTAGATTTGAGTTCACTGTTGTTTCAAATATAGTCTAATTGTATTTCAGTGCTAACAAGGTCATTTTGTTTTGGAAAATACACCTGCTCAATTTATACCTCATTCCCTAGGCTGTTAGTAGTGATTGGTCATTTTCTGCTTTTGAAAATTCTATTCAAAGATCTCTTTCATCAATTTGAAAAAATATGCACGAGCCTGAAGCTTCGGTAAGTAAGTTCTCACTTAAGGGTGCCTTTTCAAGAGATATCTGGACTTTCTTTGTTTTTCCATGAAGATGTTTTGCTTCTTATCCAAGAAGTTTCTTCAGTTCTGAAGCTTTTTCACTTCAAGGAGCAAAATGTCTTCAAGGAAAAACAAGGAAAGTCCAGCTGCCTCTTGAAAAAGTACCTTTGGGACAACCATGACCTGGATGACTGAGAATCTCCATAGACAAGTTCTCACTCCTTTCAGGCACCTACTTGCGTGTAGCATTTGCGCCAAAGAAGATTGAAACACATCAGGCAGGTATATATCTCCAGTGACTCCACCCTTCTCACCTGCCATTTCACTCTTCTGGGTCAGCAAGGGTCAGGCAAAGAACTAGCCAGAAGTGCAGATGACTGACTCAGAAACTTCTAATCCTAAAATGCCCAATATTTCTTCAGTATATTTGGACTGCAGGCATTTGGTAAGGGACCTATTGCTGATTCAAGAAGTTTCAGGTGGGCTGAATCCTGATGCAAATGAAAATTAACAAGCTACAATGTCCTTTATAACCAATATAGGGTAAAAACTAAACAAAGGGAATTTCCACTTATTTCATTTCTGCAGCTCCTAAATGCCTTGGACCACAATCTTGACGGAGGAGAAGTCTGCCCAAAATATAAGGCATCTCCATTCATGACATTTCAAAGTGCTACTAATATAAACTGTTCTTAGAAAGTTAAATGCTGTTTTGTAAGCTAGCCATCTATCTATACAAAGCTATATAGCCTTATTAGGTGAATTTAGGCTGAAGCTAAGGTTCTCCACTTCAACCATAAGGCAATGCACATGTAACGTTAAACAATATATGACTTGACATGTTATGCAAATATTCCACATTTCATTAAGCCATTATTTAATTGTGGCTATTTATTTAAACCACAGTAGTTGGGTTCACATACTGTGCTATGCAAAAACCAAACAAACTACATTATTAGAACAAATGTGAAACAATATTAAACTGCTTCCAAGATTGGTGGTTTGACTCTTAAGCTTTTGTCTTATTCCCAAACAATATATTTGTTTTTAAAGCTATTTTACTATTTTCAACCTTCATCTAAACCTTCTTCTAAAACAACAGAAAGCATCAAATACAGGTGAAACTTGAAAAATTAGAATATCATGCAAAAGTTCATTTATTTCAGTAATGCAACTTAAAAGGTGAAACTAATATATGAGATAGACTCATTACATGCAAAGCAAGATAGTTCAAGCAGTGATTTGTCATAATTGTGGTGCTTATGGCTTACAGCTCATGAAAACCCCAACTTGTAGAACAGTTATTCTTCAGGGATGCCATGCACAGTTGAAAGAGAAAGGAAGACATAACGGGCAAACAGAATGGTAGATAAAGGTTAGCTTGGAATTAACCTTGGTTTCTCCAGTTTTCATATCATTTTTCCTCTGTAATACAGTCCTAGAAAAGCAGTTGCTTTACTTATTTGCAGTAGAAGTCAACTACACACAAAATTCCCCATGCGGTAACATTCCAGAACATTAGGAAGAAATTTCCCTCCAGTCTTAAGAGATAATTTTGCATCCTGAATATTTTTTAATGTATAGATGTATTATAACGTGTCTATATGACAGCTTATCTATAGAAAAAAAGCAGAGGAAAGGAACTACTGGTATCTTTAAATTGCTAGAATATATTTCCTACAAACCTGAAGCTATTCCGTGGCAGTATAGCATTGTGACTGAATACATACATCATTCCCAAATAAATCCAAAGAAACAAAATTATGCCTTAACATTTAGACTGGAATAAAAAAGAGGGGAGGGAGGGAATCAAACTAATCAATTATTTGTTAACATAAGTCTTTAAAAAGATTGACTTCTGCAAAGCCAAATCTTTCATCTATAAATAAGGAAACTGGTGAACTGTCATTCATATGCAATTTTTAACAGCATTAGAATATATTCAAATGTTCAAAGTCCCGTCCATCACAATTTCTAAGTATTGCTGTTGAGGCCATTAGCGATACATAATGGTTAAACACCAGACTAGAAAGCAGGAGACTGTGAGTTCTAGTTCCTCCCTTAGCCATGAAAGCCAGCTGGGTGACTTTGGGCCAATCACACTCTCTCATGCCATCCATCACACAAGGTTGTTATTGTGGAAAAAAATAGGTAAATGCATTGGATATGTTCACTAATTGAGTTGCTTGTAAAAATAATAAAGTTGGGATACAAATAAATAAATATTACTAAGGTAGAAGAGATCCAAATTTCAATTTATTTGTTTGCTTGTATATTCCCTATATTATATTCAATATATCCATTTGCTTATAACAGGTAACATTTATTAGAATGAGTTACAAAGCTCTTTCAAACATCTTTTTTATTCTGCAATGAAGTAGGATGGGTGCCCTTTGCATCCCATCCATCAAACAATGTCATCTATTGTGACCCTGGAGGTGTGCTTTCCCAATTCCAGCACCTGCTCTCTCGAATCATTTCCCTCCAGAGATTCATGCAGCTTGCATCTTAATGACATTCCATCAATTACTCAATTACATAAATTATTGGTTTTTCTTCCAGTATTAAATTGGTTTAATTTGCTTTTTCTTTCTTCAAGTCAGGATTGATGGTGACGGCTGGACAAGTTCTTGCAGTTTATTTGGTAAGAATTCAAAAGTGGTTTGGAATTTATTTATTTATTTGTTTGTTTGTTTATCACCCCGTCTTTTTATTTTAGAAATAATTCAAAATGGCAAAGAAATTCAACACACCCTTCTCCTTCTATTGTCCCACAACAACAACAATAATAATAACAAGTGTTAAGTAATTAAGCTCCCCGTTAGAAGAGCAAGTATGCAGAGAAGAGTAATGAGAGTGATATGGAATAACACGCACAAACCAGCTTACAGAGACACTGAATAGTATAAAAATATAGTAGTTTACTATGTAGAAATATAGAAGTATTCAGAGTCCAGTTAACAGTCCAAGTCATACACGGTTCAGTAATTCAGTTATCAATATTCTCAGTCTAACACACAAAGTAGATAACAGTTGCAAACCACAATACCTCAGTAAACACCAACCAGCTTCTAACAAAACAGAGAGAGAGAGAACTAACAGCCATTCTGGCTCCCTCTTATAGCTGCTTGAGGTTGCTTTCTAGTCTGGTACTTTAACCACTAGACCAACTGACTCTAATTAGTTTCATTCTGTTTAATTTAACATTGTCTATTTCTTCTTCTGGTCAACGATGTTCTCTTTTTGATTTTTTTTCTTTTAAAAAACATGTCTAAGCCTCCAATAGAAGAGTCAAACAATCTTAAAATTTGAATGAATTTTTAAAAAGGGAGGGAGGGAGAAAGGGAAGGGGAGGGAGGAAAGGAAGGAAGGAAGGAAGGATAATAATGTTTTGTGCAGCTCTGGAAACCGATTGTGGGAGGTTTATTTAGCAACTGGAATGGCCATATAAAGATGGATCCAGAGGTTTTTGCCTTTGCCTCAATGTTTCCGCATCTGCAGGAAGGAATCATTGATGAGTAGAGTTGCTGTTTTAACTAGGTTTGTGTATGTTCTTCTTCTCATGAGAGACATCGCAGCCTCTCTTTCTCTCACTCTTCACTTCAGGAGAATGCTGACTATGGTGCATCACTATAAATAAAGCCAAGCTGGGTAGGGGTAACTATGGCAACCACCGAGTTTCAAAAACATATGTGTATAGGCTTTTTTGAAGGCTACCCTGGAGTTTACAATAACACATTGTGTCCCCTTTGCAAATGACATCACGCTGATATTTTTTATTTCTCGCTTGACACAACATTCTTTCCTTCAAGTAGTGGCATCATATAGTTTCCTTACCCTGCACTGTTTTGGTCTTTCTAGTATATCAAACACATAAAATATGTGAAAGAAAATGGACTGTATATCTTTTGTGTTCTCCATTCATTTAATAATTTCTCCAAAGAAACTGGAAATCAGTTCAGCAAAACAATTATTGTGGAAAGCTCATTACAATTATTTTACAGTGTTACCAGAAAATGGAAGAGTTTTGGCAGTTTCATTACTGTGCATTATTTTACATGCAAATACAGATACTATTTACAGAGGGGGGGGGATCAATACAAATTAATTAGAAGAATCATTGGAAAGAAAATCCTAATCACAGTATATAAATGATAATAATCTCAAGAGACTTCTACAGCATCATTTACTCGAGACTCTATGTTACCTTCAATAAGATTCTGGGGCCTGTGAGAGCCTTTTGTTTTATTCGCACTCGTTTCCATAATGAAGATATTGGGATTTTTCTATACTAAGGCAGGACATAAAGCGAGATTTGGACATAAGAGTGAACATGAAACGGGGTCAGACTATAAGATCTCCTGGGGGGGGGGCGTCTATCCCTTCTATCTTTTTATACATGTACTGAGTCTTGAAAACAGGAAGTTTGAAGACAGGAAGTTTCAAATGTCAAACCACAACACCTATTGTAAGTAGGCCAAGTCAGTTGGAAGTCTCGTTTGCGAGTCAGGCATATAGCTTAACTACAAAAACCAGAATGAAACTAGTGTTTCCTGCATGCTTTTCTGCCTAGCAATAAGGAACTTAACCGATTGAAATGCTTTAATATTTCCTTGTTTTCGATGCTTTGAACACCCTATAAGAATGCTTGTTTGGATTAGGATGCTGTTCAGATGTTAGAAATTGTTTTCTCTATCTGAACTATTTGGCCAAATAAAGCTTTTTCTTGATCTCACAGTCTAAATCTCCTGGTTTTCTGCAACAATACAGCTCATGACAGCACACCAAAAGCCTTATTGGATTAATTGGGAATGCTCTCATTAAAACCACATCAGAACAGCATCGCTCCTCTGGATGTAAGACACCAAGAAAAAAGATTGCCTTTTTCATGTGGTGGCCCATAAAAGCAGCCAAAGATTTCCCTTTTTTAAAAGTTCAAATTCTCTGAAGTGTTAAATGTGCTTTTTTACGCATTGGTAAGGCAAAGGGGCTCAACAGACCCAATCAGTAGAAGACAGGAAATCTATTTTTGTTGCACAAATGCCAGCCTAGCAAATTCACCAATGCATGTATTTGCACATTTGTAATCCTATCAATTTTGAAAAGGCTAATGATGTGAAGAAAGCTGTTTGTTTGCATATAAACAGCATCGGAATCTGTATTTAATATGACACTTCTTTTCCCCAGGCCTCTTAAGGGAATTCACACTCAGAAAAGAAATACAAATAGATTCCTGTTACTTCTTGCTCTTACCAAACACATCTGTTCTTCCCTCCTTCAGGAAATTGTTTTGTGGACATCTAGGAACGTGAGAAAGGAACAAGAAGCACATGCATTTGTTCTCTAAGAAGCAATCTATGATTTTGGCTAAATCTTATAACAGCAGTGTTATGAAGGAAGGAATCACATGTTAGAGCAAAAGTGATGAATTATTACTATGTGCCATGCGGTACATACTCCACATGACATGGAATAGATTTAAATAAATAGATTGTTGCTATGTTTGACACAAAAGTGGCTCAGTGGCTAAGATGCTGAACTTGTCGATCAGAGGTTCAGCAGTTCAGCAATTCGAATCTCCAGCATCACGTAATGGAGTGAGCTCCCATTACTTGTCCGAGCTTCTGCCAATCCAGCAATTCGAAAGCATGTAAAAAATGCAAGTAGAAAAATAAGGACCACTTTAGTGGGAAGGTAACAGCGCTCTGTGCACCTTCGGTGCTTAGTCATGCTGGCCACATGACCATGGAGATGTCTTTGGACAGTGAAGGGACACCACATGTTGCCCTCTTTCTTCAGAGAAATCTCTGACACAGCGATCATAGCACCTGGCATAAATGTGGAACTGAGATAGTCATTGAATCCTCGTGGGCATGCCTAGTCAAAGACACATTATTTTTTAAAAAAACATTCACAAACCTATATTTAGGATAGGCAATAGTAAGAAAAGTGTTTGTATATCCATAGTCCTGGGTACAAAATATTAAAGAGGATAATTTATGTAAAATGTACTGACACTGCTTTGTGTGTTGCAATAGTGGCTTCCAATATGCTTCCAGGTGCAATTCAAGATGTTGGCTGTCACCTATAAAGCCCTACACCGCATGGAACCTGGCTATTCAGGGGACTGCATATCTTGCATAATGCCTGCCTAGCCAATATGTGCCAGCAGAATTGACACAATCCAGCTTCCTTTATTTTAAGAGGGTCTATGTCTTCTTGCTCATGATGCCGGTCCTCTGAAATGAGATTGCCCCTGAAATCTGTGAGACTCCCATTCTGTAAGGCCTTGAACACCTGGTTGTTCTTGCAGGCCTTGTGTTCAATAAGGGATGGAGTCCCTTATTCTCTGTGTTTGTCTCTATGTGTTCGTTTTTAAGTAAGCAACCAGATCCCATCTTATTTTGTTTTACACTGTTTTTTTAATTGATTATTATATTTTGAGCCACCCAGGATTTGTTTGAAATCAGGTAATTGTGATCCAGGTATTTCTCAATGTACGACCACAACTGAGCCCAAAATTTATGTTGCCAAGCAAGAAAGTTGTTAAGTGAATTTTGCTCCATTTCATTTTACAACTTTTTTGGCAAAGTTGCTAAATGAACCACTGCAATTGCTAAATTAGTAACAGTTGTTAAATGAATCTGGCTTCCCCATTGAGTTTACTTGTCAGAAGATGACAAAAGTGATCACATGGCCCTGGGACACAGCAAACGTCATAAATATGAATCAGTTGCCAACATCTGAATTTTGAGGATGCTGCAATGGTTGTAAGTGTGAAAAACTACTGTAAGTCACTTTTTTCAGTGCCACTGTAATTTTAAATAGTAATTAAATGAACTGTTGTAAGTCGAGGACTACCTGTAGTGGTGAAGGCGTCAAGCTAAAAACTGAGACACCGTGAGTTCTCAAACCAGCTGGGCGACCTTGGTAGATGAAGATGTCTCCTATCTTCATCTCACAATGCACATTTCCAAGGCCTGACTACTTCAGGTACATGAAAGGTAAGGAACTGAAAGCAGCTTCATCCTCGCTTCAGGAAACATTTTTTTAAAATCCAGAATACCAATGCTTCCAGGGTGAACTCTTCCACAAATAAATTTTATATATATATATATATATATATATATATATATATATATATATATATATATATATATATATATGTGTGTGTGTGTGTGTGTGTGTGTGTGTGTGTGTGTGTGTGTGTGTGTGTGTCTGTGTCTGTGTCTGTGTGTGTGTGTCTGTGTGTGTGTCTGTGTGTGTGTGTGTGTGTTGTATTTGTACTGATAAATAAATAAAGGGAGACTAGTATAGATCTATTTCGAGCTAATTAGCTCTCATCAGCTAGCCATACCCTTACTGGGATTTGAACCTGGGCAGTATTATATCTTAGGCAGGAGTCTTAGCCACTAAGCCACAGGCTCGCCTCCTTATCAGTTGAGCCAGGGAAATAAGTATGTATTTGTGTTACAACCCCTGGTATGCCTAAATATGGGAGGAAGGTCACTACTCCCTCTTTCTGTCCTTCAGCTCATCACAGAAGACCATGCAGGCAGAAAACCATATTTTTATTTTTAATGTTGCCTTTTTATATTTGTGTTGTATAAATACGTATGTATGTATGTATGTATGTATGTATGCATGCATGTATGTATGTATGTATGTATGTATGTGACTTCAGGTTATTTATCAATAAATGAATAAGGAGGCAAATTCAGAGGAAAACCACATAGAACTAATACAAAATAAATTTGTATAAAGCTTTAAGAAGTCCCCTCATTTCAGTTCCACTTTTCTTTTATGCATTTGATTTCCTGTCGGGTCTGTCATTGTAAATGCTTCTGCCTGCTTCACTTTGTTGGTATCCCGCCATAAAATGTGGAACAGGGAGAAATGGAATGTAGCGGGGGAGGGATGACAGGAACAGGAGGTACCAATCCGGAACAGACCAGCACATCAAAGAGATGCCAAACCTTAAAACTGTTACCAAAACACCAAATTCTAACATTATTGGATACTCGTGAATGGGTCATGGGAGTAGGGCTCAGGAAAAGGGAGAAAAAAGCAGGTTTTGAGCGGGACTATTCAGATCCAGTTTTGCTTACGCTGTAACCTTTAGTAAAAGTATACCTTTTGCTTCAAATGGTGTTATGGGTCTTTTTTTTCCTAAATGCCCGAGCTGGGACAATCCTGACATTTTCCATTTACCTTCACAGTTGCTCAAATTCCAGACTGGATGCAATTATAACATACTAGCTTGATCCTCTGGTATAAATGTAAAGGCAGTCTCAATTTATTTTTTAAATGATCATGCAGTGTGCTTCTTGCTGTTTTGCCAACGTTATGAAAGTAATTGGCTATGCCTCCTTTTGTTTACAGTTTCCCAATGTAGCTTAGAGACCCAAATGTTTCCTGAAATTTCCTATGCAATTAATAACCAGACCTAATCCTGATTATTTCATTTTGAGATCAGCTGAACTTAGCCAGATGCTATCAACTGTTTAAGTCCCTTTTATCATACTCACCTATAACAGCCTCATTATTTTCATCATCATTCTCTTTCCATCTTCTTGAGTTGATAGTCTAGTATATACTAGACTGTTTTTTTCTCCATTATGGCATTTACATGCACAATGAAATGCCTTTGATTTAGAAAGGCAGATGGAAAGAAAAAAAATAACGGTAGAAATAAAAGGAGGGTAGGCACAAAGATGAATATTCAGAAGGAGGGCAGGCAGATGGCAGACAAAATGTGTTGTGTAGTGAAAAAAATGACTCTCCAATCCTGAATGACATTTTCATCTTCCTCCTTCTTTTGCTTCAGTTACTTATAACCAGTTTGGTGCATCAATTTGCATATGTGAAGGTTTCCCTGTGATATGCAGGGATATTTTCAGGAATTACTCAGATCTGTATTGCTCGTCAAAGAAGCAAATAAAGCATGCCCTCCAGGGGAAAGCAAACAAAAGTTCCTTAATATCACTATCTAATATTTTGTGTGTGTGTGTGTGTGTGTGTGTGTGTGTGAATCCTGTTCAAGTTCTCTGTCTGAAGACCAATCAGATTGACCTTGTCTGTGAGGAATCATAAAATCATGTGTTGAAATATCCCCCCAAAAAATGTTATTGGCACGTGCTGCTCACTATAAATAGCATCTCTCTAGCAATTCTGAGGCAAATTTATACTTTTTCTTCTTCCCCTGTTCCCAACTGAAAGCAATTTGGAGGATTATTTCTTCTATACACAAGGAACATGAATGATGCCTTGCAATATACATCTTAAAATAAATAGCCAATCTGCATCCTTTTTGGGAAGATGCATTTACTTACAAATGAAAGATCCTATATGTACCATATAATAATAGGCTTGGAAGGAAAATCCCAAAAAGGCATTCATCAGAGGCCATAAAAGTCACCTAGAAGATGAATTTAACAGACTAACAGAGTTGGAAAAGACCTTCAAAGTCCAGCCCCCTGCTCCAGCCGAAGACCCTATATCATTTCAAACAAATGGCTGTCCAATCATTTCTTAAAAACCTCCAGTGATGGAACACCCATAAATTCTGGAGACAAGCTGTTCCACACGTTAATTGTTATTGCTGTCAGGAAATTTATCCTTAGATTGAATCTCTCCTTGATAAGTTTCTATCTGTTACTTTTTGTCCTGTCCTCAGATGCTTTGGAGAGTAGGATGACCTCCCACTTCTCTGTGGCAGCACCTCAAATATTGGAAGACTGCTATCATATCACTTCTAATCCTTCTTTTTGTTAGCCCAGCACCAGCAGCCATTCATATGTTTTAGCCCCTAACCCAGTTTCCTAATCTGTCCCTAATTCTACACCCTTTGTAGAGTCTCGACATCTTTTTTGTACTGTGGCAACCAACACTGGACACAGTGTTCCAAATGTGGTCATACTAAAGCAGTGTGCATGTGTTTTCTCCCATTTCCTGATGCCCAGAGGCATTGAAAACTTGGCTTTTTCCTCTGGCCTTGGGCCAGGATGTTTTTCAGGGGGTTGTACATGTGAACATGGGAGCTGCCTCTGCTATCATGCATTTTTAGCTGCTGCCGCCAATATTTCAATGATTAATTGTAATTATTGTTTACTACCCAGAGTCATATGTCAAGTGGGTAGCTATGTACATTGAAATAAATAAATAGGTTTTTCAAAATTATTTATTATCTATTAACTTCCAACATCAGCATCCTTCACGTTTCCCACACTCCTCTAAGCCATTGACTTCAGGAACCCGAACATCATTACCCAAATATGAGCATAGTTACAAATGCTCCTCATTCAACTATTTTCAACAGAGAAAGACAGAATATCTACATTCACATGTCAACTATGTACTACGCTAAGAAGATCAAAGAAGCTCAGACAGTCCAAGAACAATATCATTGCATTTTCATCTGAGATAACATCTTATTACCAGCTACAACAGAAGGGAAATACCAATATTTGTCAATGTCAATAGATTTAGGGAAGTACTAGGTAAGATCACTATGGCAGGAATCCTTGGGTCATACAATATGCAAAATAGTTGGGAGTGTCTTGCAAATAAATCATAATTACATCCATTCTAATGAGAAGGGGAAAAAATGGAGACACCACAAAGTGTTCTGGATGCGCAGGAAACTTTTGAATAATTATCTTTAAGTCTATGAAGGGCAGATTTGTACTGTAAGACAAGGTAGACATGGCAGGTACAATGAGTTTAAAGTACAAAGACATAGGTTTTGATTGGACAACAGGTAAAATTTCCTAATGGTAAAACTTATTCAACAAGGGAATGGACCACCTTGTAAGACAGTGAATAGACCATTTAAACAAATAGCAAAGATACATTTAAACAGGTCAGATCAGGGATGGTATTGTGGTTGACTTTTCTTGCATTGGGCAGAGGATTGGATTAAATGATTCCTTCCAACATTATATATTGCTATGAAATTTTATAAGTTTTTAATCTTGATGAAGTTTAGTGCCTGAAAAAGTTACTTACTCTACTTAGTTACTTATATTGCCCTAAGCCTAACCAATATCTCTCTCTACATGGAATTGTCTGTTTCACATGTCAACTCAGTGGCTTTCTTAAATTTTAAGAAAGCTACTTTGCTTTACTTCACTGTTTTAGAATGACTGTCATTGAATAAATTAATGTTATTATTATACTCATTATTCCACATAACAGATGTTCCATACTTCCAACACCAATATTCCAAAATGTGTATTGGAGAAAAGAAGTAAATCTAATCAAAATAAGTATCTTATTTTATGCACATTCAAATTGTGCACATTTTGCATTCACGTTGGTTTCAAACATGTGATTAAGCACAGAAATCTCTGTTTGTACTAATTTGTTAATACAAAACAGTAGTAATTACATTTTAGTCTTACTTTTCTGACTGTTCCACAGAGGCAAGAAATATGCACCAAGCCTACCCGGTTGTTTGCTTTAACAAAACCAAATAATGAACCTAGCATTTAAGAATATAAGAAGAAAAATCTTTGTAGACCTGGTGATTAAATCATCTAATCAAGCATGCAGAATGTCACACAGAGGTTAACAAGATAGATTTGAGACGATGAATATAAGCATATACTACAGGGTGATGGCTTCTTTCTCTATTCTTTTGGGTGTATTTGAAACATGCTCCCTATGCTTCAAGAGGCAGTAAGCAATGATCAGTATTAAAAGTCACTGATAGTCTGATATTCCATGAACCTCATCCATCACTATCAAGTCATCATAATTAGAATGAGATAACTGATATCTCATCCCCAGAGAATCCTGTCACCTCTGTCAGCTCAGCTATTCCAGTTCATCTGCCTTGGTGTCAGGAGAACAAACATGCTCTCTGAGAACCAAGAACTCATTGCACCCAATGTACATTCACGTCTTCTGCCCAGCAAATAGATGGTCATATGCTACATAGCTCGCACACCCTTCTTGGCCTTCTGGCTATTTGCGATTAGGTATTTAATACCCTGTAATTTTATATTAAATCTGCTACATTCGATTGCAAAAGTCTTTTCTGCATGTGAGTTAATTATATTATAATTTGATTGCATTGCTGGCTGCTTTAATCAAATCACCTTTAAAATTGTCTTGGAACCAATAGGTAGAATTAACACCTAAGTTAATGTTCATGTGGCCATGTGTATTTAATACTTCTCATATTCTGCACCTATGGATTGTCTCAGTCGGTAATTAATTATGGCAATAAATCTTCCATACTAGGTTGCTTGTCTGACTCTTAATGTCCATTATAAGAATTATAAAGAGAACTAGCAGGGTTGCTTATGCTGCAATTTTTAGGATTTATGTCGGTGAGAAAAGTGCAGGAAAATGAATGCCTTTGCATTTTTCAGAGGCAAGGAGGAGAATGAGGACAAGTTCTTTAATTCATCAGTCGCCGCTGAAGCAATCCAAAGCAGGGATCAAGCACTGTAAGAAGCAAAAGGGAGAAAGGGCTTGGAAATAGGGCCAGGCCAAGACATTTTGCAGCAAAGACAGGAAAAAGAATAATAATAAGCATAACTTTCCTATGAAGAAAAAGTCTAGCCAGCCACAAAAACCTAGCGTGAATTCAGGTAATTGCCTAGTGTTTTCTAATACACTTAAGAGCAATTGACAGTGTGAGGTGGCAGAATAGACCATAGAGACTTCTAGAAAAGGGGAATGTTCCAGGGACTGGAACCTGACACTCTTCCCTTTCTCTAATGATTGCTGCTGGAGGGAAAACAAAAATTCAGTTTGTCTAATGTAGTCCAGCCTATGCTCTATAAAGTTCAAGCTCTCTTCATAGCCGTTTGTATCCTCTCTGGTCAGATTTTCCTTAAAAAAAGTTTCCTGGATCTGGTACACTTCAGATATGTTAAATCATAATTACCATCAGGGCTTAGGCATATGGGGGTTGATGGGAAATGTGATCTCATGTATCTGGAGTGGAGTTCCAAGGTGGAAAAGATTGCACTTGAAAGTTAGATGTGTTTTATTTTGCACAATGCTATGCTGATGTAGACCCTGGTGTTGAGAAAGATTAAAAGAAAAAGGGGATGAGATAGACTAGATAGTCACTAGAATAATAACAGAGGGAGCCTTGGTGCTCTCTGAGCTTGTTTGTTTTCTTGCAGACATTTCATTAAACAAACTAGGTAACAGCATCAGTGCTGGTAAGGAGTGCTGTTTGCTGTCAGCTTATATTCTAGTGGCTTGCCTGTCAGTGTTGGTGGGGATGGTCGTAGAGATTCTTTGATTGGGCTGTTTGCTTTGGCTTCTTTGACAGTTTCTTGTTTAAGGCATTGTTTACTTGATTGTTGGTGAATAATAACAGAGTTGGAAGGTCTTCTAGTCTGACGGTTAGATAGTGTCATCAATGCAGTGAATATAAGTTTGGGCAGACTCCACGAGGCAGTGAAGGATGTGGAAGGGGGGCTGGTGTACTATGGTCCATAAAGTTGCAAAGAGTTGGGCACAACTTAGCGACTGAACAACAACACTGATGCAACAATCCTCACAAACCTGTATGAACTTATTATTTACAGCAAACCATGATTGACATGTTAGCTGTCATAATATTTCAAAGCAATCAGAAAAGGTATTAAGATTAAGATCAGACTCCTGCTGATAGCAACCTGCAATTATTTCTTAAAAAAACAAAACTACCCAGGAAACTCATTCTCTGTATCTAGTAAAAACTCACACTTAATTTGAAGAAACACCATGCAAGCAGTGTAATTTTTTTAAAAAAGAGGAACTGAAAATGTAAACACAATTGTATGTTAATTGCCACCTTTTGTTTAAAATCCCTGGTTATCCGGGATTATTTTTGATTGTTTTTGTCTTCTGAATTATCTGAAGCTCTATAATAGATGCCTTTGTTAACTCCACTCCTAACACATACTTGTTATGGCTACATTACTATGTCATATGACTACGTGGTAACAAAATGGGTTGGGAAACATTCAGGTATTTTATTGCAAAGGGACATAGAGTTTATATGCATGCTATGAAAAACATTCTAGGTAAGAGCAATTTTGACATTTATTACCAAAAGTAAACACATATATAAAGAAACCTTCTGGTATTTAAATGTTTAAATGATACAGTTAGCAATCAAGGATTTGGGAAATCAAGCCAATCATTATTGAACTTGTCTTCAGATTGACATTCCCAACCTCTAGATGGGAATCTGTTTTTCATCTATGTATATATATTCATATTATAAAATAATATGTAAAATAAAATACAATTATGTATCCCTATGTTTCATACAGTAATCTCTTTGATACATATACACCATTCTATATGTGGATAATGGAAGCCTAGAGTGGCGAGGCTCGGAGCAGGAAGTGCATTTACACTGTCCCATTGATGTGGGATTAAATATTAACTCAATGTTAAATATTAATATTAGTGGAATTAAACATTAATTCCACTATTTAAACCCTGACGTAAGTTATAATAAGGCACATTTTTAGCATGGGCTCTGACAGTTTTATATTGATCGACTGAAATTAATCTGGCCTAAGTATTAGCCCAAATGCTGAATTCTTATGGACTGCTTATGAACATTCTAAGTGATGTAAAGGTTTTTTTAAAAAAAAATCTACAGACTGAAGGGCTGTGCAGAGGGATAGAAGTACTAAGTATTGATCAGTTAGTATAATGAGTGTTTTAATACTATTCGTTTATGATAATTTTTATAAGACTGAAAAGTGAGAATAATATGTGTGATTTTTTCTCTGTATGCCTTAGGTTAGTCTTGACTCATAAGCAATCCCTGCAATTTTCTTGGCAACATTTTAAAGAAGTGGTTTGCCACTGCCTGTTTCCCAGGGCTGAAGTAGAACTGGTCCAAGGTTACCCAGCTGTCTTTGTGTATAAGGCAGCACTAGAACTCACCGTCTCACAGTTTCTAGCCTGGTGCTTTAACCATTTCCCAGCATTGGCTTTCAATTACTGCTATACATTCAGAATATCATTTATGAGTAGTGTGAATGAGTACATAATTATAGGGATTTATCAGTGTGCATGTTTATGGAGAAATATGAATGTGTGAGAAACTGGATGAGAACAAACAGCAGATTTTACATGCATACCTCTGGTTTTAATCAAAGCTTGGCTCATTTATTTTTATAAAACCTACATGACCAGCATGTACTGCTAAAGCATACGGAAGTTCTCCTTTTCTATTCCAGCAGGTGGTGGTAAAACAGATAATGGTATTTTTCTGGTGCTGAAATTAAAATTCCCATTACATTTCACTCAAATCAGAGATTTACAGAATATGTACGACATCACTCAATTTACTATGAAAATTACAAATTCAAAACTTATTTTATTTTGCAAAACTCGCCTTTGCAAAACAATAGTTTTATATTTTATATTGTTCCCACTTTGGAAAATTGGTGTCCAGGTCAGTATATATGCTAATTGAAGGTAAAAATATCAAATATTGGAATCAGGTTGAAATACTATGATTCAAGTTTTTCCAAATTCTGGTTCGGATGCTTGGTACTTTTTTCTTTTTGTTTTGTTAATTAAGACTCTGTTAAATTGTGCAGAAATGTTTAAAAGATGTATCTTTAAAAGCTAGCATTAATTATAATTATTCTAATTATGCAGCATTAATTATTTTTTAAATCAAGCATCTTCAACTGTTTAATTGATGGAAGTGTGATTTTCATAATGTTATTGAAAAATCGTTACCAGAAGTTCCCAAATTTATTATGGCATATAATCCTTTGTTTCACTGAAGTACTACTCTGCTAGTACAATTCATTCTCTTTTAGCAACTGCCTCGTTTAGAGACCACTTGCTGGTACAACAGTGATGAAAAAGTAATTTTACAATCAAACCTTGCATTTTCAACCTTTGCATGTCTGTAAAGTAAGATCCTAAGGACAATTGTTATTTCACATTTCGCTTAACAACTGAGTTGCCTGTTCTGATTGTGATATCGCTAATAGAGAATTACCTGTACAGAAATCGCTAACCTGAAACATCTCCTATCAATTAAAAAACCCTCTGCTTTTACTTTCCAATGCAATGCTATTTTGACTTTGGTAATTACTAAAATTATGAAAAAAAGCAAAAAATAGTTCAATAATCGCGAATTCAAGGAGTTCTCTAATATATATAAATAAGATGGATCTGATCTCTATTGTAGAAGAAGCAATCATGTTATAAAATACAGGAACAGCATGCCTTTTGCTAGAAACCTTTGGCCCATTCAACCCATATGTTCTATCACTCTGTAACAACTTTTTTCCCCCTTTTCTATATAAATGAAGTCCACCATGAATGGGCATTGTTACAGTAATATAGTAGGTAAAACTCTTTTGAGATTCAATAAAAGTTTCTTGGAAAATATCCAAAACAGTGTTTGCAAGCTGAATGCTGGGATCTTTTCCTAATTTTAGCTTCAGTTCCTTTCATTTTAAGAATGTTGCCAAGGCACTTATTACTTTCTATATATAAATTGGCAAAGCAACAGCTGTGCCGAAACCATTTAAATTGTTTATAGTAATTCACAGCATTGATTACTCAACCTGCCCCAGGGAGAAATTGGGTCCAATCTAGGCAGGATGAGGATTATAGGTTGGCATTTTCTGCCCCCCTTTTTTAATGCTTCAAATTTACCTGTGGCTTGAGGCTGCTAGGAGAATGATTGACTCATAAAGAGTTTGGCAAAACATCTGGGCAAAAAAGATATTCTGTATCAAAAGTATAGCTTTACTATTTTAATAAACACATTTTAACATGTTAATAAATAGTATATTAATACCCTGTTTCCCCAAAAATAAGACTTCCTCAGATAATAAGCCCAATCGGGGTTTTGAGCGCGTGCGCTAAAATAAGCCCTCACCTGAAAATAAGCCCTCCCCGAAAATATTGCAACACAGCAGCAGCCATGAGGTGACTATGCTCGCCACCTCCTGCACCTCAAAAATAATAAGACCTCCCCGAAAATAAGACCAAGTACTTATTTCAGGGGGTAAAAAGAAAATAAGCCCTGTCTTATTTTCAGGGAAACACGATTACCAATAGTTATATATGGATCTCTCTTTTTAATGACTCCTAGAGCCCTGTCTTCTTTAGTTGATTTATTACTTCCATTTGATCTTCTTTCTACAAATGATTCTTTCACCCAGAAAACCTGCAATGGTGGCCAAATGTAATTATTGCTAGGAGTCCTTGTCTATGCTGAAGACGATTATAGCCTTCTCTTGGCTTTTCTTCCTGGGACTAATTTTGGAACTAAGCCCTGCAAGTGAGCTCCTGAAAACAAGATGCTTTATATCCAGGTCTTTATTCAGATTTGAGGTTTTATTCAAGAGTGTTAAATTAGGCAAGGAAGCAGTTGTATTGAATGGAGGTTTGCAATGAAAGAGCATTCCCTTCTCCATATTTTTCTGCTATTGCTTCACACATTCTCTGCTCTCTATACCAAAAACAGATTCTGGGATCAAAACGATGGCATTAACCCCTATTGCATGTCTATGATTTATCACAGTTTATATATCAGATCTCCCCAACTATCTAAACAAGTGTTTTGATCACATTCCACAACATCACAGCATTTCACTCAAATTGGCTGTGAGAAGACAATGGCCAGCATGCAAGTGATCAACAGCAGCAGAGAATAGGGAATTTATTTTATTGACATCAAATTAGCCTCTTTCAACCAGACAAGTCGAGCTACTCAAATATTCTGTACAAAGGATATGTTGCCAAAATGAAATACAATAATGCAAAAATGAATCCTCCTTTATCAGTAAGCTGAAGCAGCAGAGAATGCAGAAATACAGAAGAGAAGTTAGATTTTTCAGAGACATGAGACCTGTTATTTTAATCAGTGTCATCGCTGATGCTATTGCCATATGATAAGAACAAAAAGAGCAAGAGTTCAAGAGGTCTGTCACTAACCAATTATGGAAAACATGCTTCTTGCCATTTCCACGGTTCTTCTCAAAAAGTACATTAATTGGGTAAGTCCACTGCATCTGACGACTGACCTGCTACTGTTTTACCATAATAGCCTACAAAACAGAGAAACGCATAATAAGAAGGGAAAACTAAGGGTTCAAGTTTTTATATTGTAGTATAATGAGATAATTTAATGAAGTGCTAATGGCTATAGCGCTTTCCCGCCTTCGCTAAGCTGTTGTTTTAGTAGAGTATGTTGAGAGGAAACTAAGAACCTAGCAAAATTATATTGTGTGTTATCCAGCTTCAGTACAATTGTTAGACCCTCCGTGTGTGTGTGTGTGTGTGTGTGTGTGTGTGTGTGTGCCGACAGACAGACAGACATAAATCTTTGTATTAGAACTGCCAGTTCTCAAATATCCTCTGGCTTCTGTGCCAACATGTTTTGCAAAAGATGGAATGGGATGGGGGGTGGGGAGGAAAGAAATTCTAGATTGCAGCTTGGAGAAACTATCATTTGACAGAACAAACTGGGCTAAGAAGTGAGACTAGTAACATCAGCAGGATCAATGCAGAAAGAACAAACTGGACTAAGAAGTGAGACCAATAACATCAACAGGATCAATGCAGACAGGCACCAGCATAAAAGTATCTTAAAAACATATTTCCATCTCTACCAGGGATGTTTTGCAAAGAATGAAGGGACCCTGCTGTACCACAGGTATTCCTAATAACACATGCAATACTTAAAACATTTAAATACAAGGAAGCTGGAGGGTATTGGAGCATGCATTTCAACCTTTTGGGGAGAATTGGTGGTGGAAGACCTGACTGTTCCAAAGCAATGTGATCATGTAGCAAATATGACAATGAGCAATATACTGCTAAGTAGTGACATTATCTTGATGAATCAAAATAAAAGCTTACGCATCCTAGCTGGACTAAGATTAGGGGAAATGAGAAAAAGATAAAAGCATGAAATATTTGAACATTGACAATTATATCTGAGGTAGGAAGGAGAACATAAGCAAATGTATTAACAATCGGGGGTGAAAGCGAAAAAAGAATATAAAAAACTTATTCAACTACAAAACCCATAACAATGTCATTAGGCATTTTATGACTTCACCAGAAAACAGGTTTGTCACTGTAAGGACAGTTTTTATATATTGCAAAGAATTAAAAGCAGAGCATGTGTCTCAGGCATATGGACTTGGGAAATATATGCTCTCATTCCCTTTCTCATTGAGAGTTACAATGACTTAATGTTGTTCTTTCAAAGCAGTCTTTCAAGCTGGTTAAATCTGATGTTGGGGGAATAAATTGACTTTAAAAACAAGATCAAATAGTTGGTAACTTTATTTCACAATTATGTTTAACCCTAAACATTCATCTAAAGCACATTATGTATTTTCTTGGCATAAAAATACAAATATAGGATAGATTCACTAAGGCATAATGTTTATCTCGTTTTAAATTAATGCAATTTGTGAATTCAGCCATTGTGAGAAAAAACCTCCATGATTTGCCATGGGGATAGGCAAATTTTTGAGTCTTAGACTGCACTACTTTTCAATTCTCTCTCCCTTAATTGGTCTCCAAAAGCAGGAAGCGCAGGGCTAAAACATTTTTAGGGTTTAGGGTTGAGAATTAATGGGCATTAAATCTTGCAAATTGTTTAAATCACCCAATTTGTACTCTTCCAGAAAAAAATATTCGCTGATGAAAATCTGTAATTTTAACTACCAGATTTTAATCATAAGATGTAAGTATGCTCCAGGGATGCCAAACAGAAAGGTGAGGTGGGCTGCACTCAGTTCATGGACTCCAGTTACATACTTCCATCATAGGAAAGTGTGGTTTATTACATGATAGACATGACATGGATTGCATCCCTGCATACCCATCATGTTAGTGTGAAAAGGGACATTGGCCTGTTTAATGAAATAATTATAAGGTATTTCTTGAAAGTCATCTTTGCAGCTGAACTTCCTTTTACAAATGATCTTTGCATTCATGATATCTAGATTTACAGATGTTTTCTACGTCCTATCTGTAAGGTTATCCATTAATAAATGCTATTTTTCTTCTTTTGTTCAGTGAAGCATTTGCATCATGCATGCAATTATGAGCCATCCAAATTCAATCTTTTTTTTAAAAAAAATATCTGATATGAAGCAAATCATTACAATTTTTTCAAACAGATTTCAAAGTTTCTCCATTAGCCTGCCTCATACTTGTATATAGCTCCATCCATGGTATGAGCAAATTTTGTACAATTTCTCTTTTGCAAAATTAGCTGCTGCCTGAGTTCATTCAACACTAGAATTTAAACAAACCTCTTCTTCTGTAGTTCTATTGAAGTTTTAAATATTTTATTTGTTAGGAAAACATATACATACATGCCAGAGGTGGGTTTCAGGCTGTGCGGTCCGGTACACATGGACCGGTGCCAGAAATCCGGCATGTGTTTGCATACCGTGGCCACTGGAGGCCCCATACCAGAACCGTCCTTTCCCTGGCCTGCTCCCCACCCCCCGCTCGCTTCCCCCACCCGCCCGGTTGCCGCTCTCTCTCTCTCTCTAAGTTTTAGAATAATTCTCATTGAAATGGAAAGTTTAAAAGAAGTTGGTTAATTTCTGTTTATAAGGGTCACATGGCGGCGGTGTGCGGGCTGCTGATTGACCCAGTACCTGCCAGGGTGGCATCCTGCCTCCCCGGTGTCTGAGCTGCAGCAAGTGAAGTGACACTTCAGCAGCACTTATCTCCAGCCAGGCTGCAAAGCATGGGGAGCAGAGAGCAGAGAGCAGCCACTGCCACAGAAGCAGAGATCAGATGCCACTGCCGCTGCTACCCCACTGTTGCTGCTGGTGGTGATTGTAATAGTAGACAAAGACGCATTTTCGCTGTATGTTCTACTGCACCCAGTCTCATGGGAGGCGAAATGGGAGGCGACCCACTGGCACAGCCTCCAGGTGGAAGGCGAGTGAAGGGCGCAGTGACAGAAGAGGCTGGCCGTCTCCGAAGCCAGCTCTCGAGGAAGGAGGCAGAGATGAGGCCCAGGGTTCGCTTCCCTGCCTCCTTCCTCTGAGAGTTGCAGGCAGCAGGGAAAACAAGGCTTCTTTGCCTGCCTCCCAGCTCTCCCAGCTCTTTGCGAAGAGGGCATCAGGCTGCGGCTTGGGCAGTCAAGGCTGCCACAACAGCCTCTTTCTTCACCCGGCCATGTCTTCTTTGGCGGCAAGAGATGCAATAGCGAGTCCCCATTTCTGACGTCAGGGCTCACCAGAGCTCACCAGGACATAGCGAAGCTAGTGGCAGCAGTCCAGTTCGCTTCGGATGCGAATTTAACTTCCGCCAGATTCGCCGCCAGAGCCATGGCTTCTTCGGTGGCATCACGAAGACTTCTGTGGCTGCGGCAGTGGCAGCTGATGCACGCCACAAGTGGAAATTGGTCTCGTCTCCATTCAACTCCCTCTTTGGGGATGCTTTGGATCCATTCCTGGTGGAGAATCAAGAGAAGTGGAAGGTTCTCCCCTCAGCTCCTAAGAAGGGCTTCAATAGCCAAACGCCTTACCCAGGCGTTCGTCCTTTCGAGGCCCAAACCAGGCTTCGTACTTTTGGAACCAAGACTATGGTTCCTCTTTCGGGAGACGGACTATGGGAGCCAGGGATACAGGCATCAGGGAGGCTACTCCGCCAGACAGAGGCCCCAGACTGACCGCTTTCAATGGGGAAAGTCCTCCAGGTGCCCCTTTCAGGGAGGGTGTGTGTGTTATTATCACAGAACTTAGCCCCTCTGGGGCCAGTTATCCCATCGGAGGTCGGTTAGCCATGTTTGCTGATGTTTGGGATGCTACCACCTCCGATGCTTGTGTTAGGTCTACTGTTAGGCAAGGGCTTGCCCTTGAGTTTATCTCCAACCCCCCCTAGCTCCTTCAGGGCCTGTCCGGTTTCCTCTAACCCAGCTCGCAGGTGCGATCCAATATCTCCTTGACATTCGGGCCATCCAACCGGTACTGGCTGAGGAATGTGGGCTGGGGTTTTATTCAATCCTTTTTGTTATACCAAAGGCCACGGGGGGCTGGAGAGCCATTTTGGACCTTAAAAAATTAAACAAGTTCATTTGTTATAAGCGTTTTAAGATGCATTCTTTGCATTCCATTTTGGGATCCATCAGACATGGGGATTTTTTAAGTTCAATTGACCTAACAGAGGCTTACCTCCACGTTCCTATTTTGCCTCAACATAGACAATTCTTACGTTTTTCCTATTTAGGGCAGCATTTCCAATACACTTCCCTCCCCTTTGGACTGTCATCGGCTCCCTGAGTGTTTAAGAAAATTCTAGCTGCATTGATCTCTGCACTAAGGGAAGTGCCTATTAGACTTCAGGCTTCCCTAGTCAGGCACGTAGAGATCTAGCATCTACAATCCAGGCTCTTCAGGAGCATGGGTTTTCGACCAACGTTCTCAAGAGCCACCTCCATCCTTCCACCAGGTTGGTGCACTTGGGGGCATTGATTGACACACTGGAATGCAGAGTGTACTTTTTTTTTTTTGAAAAAAAGTTTTTTATTGGTTTTATAAAATTTTAAGGGAAGGGGTAATAGGTATGGGTATAAATTTTGACAGCTACATCGTGCAGGAAATGGTATTCCCCCCAAGTCTCATAACCTTTACAAAATGATAAACAAGATATAATTGCTTAACTAAATCTTGACAGCTTATTTTTACATTGTATCTTTCATTAATTTCAATCATTTACTTTGTGTCTAACAAAAAGATCCATTGTATCAACAATTGCAATGTTTTTCTAGCTTACTTTTGTGATCTGAGTTTTTTCATTGTTGCCTCCTCCCCCCCCTCCCAGCAAAGCCTCGGCCCCTCCCTCCTTCATATCTTGTGTATTGTCTTCCACTTTGTCTAGGAGTGCTTTGTTTTTTTCCATGAAGGCCTCTGCCTCCATAATTGTATTAATTCTAACTCTGCTGCCCTCCCAGAAAATCAACATACCTTCTGGCAATAGCCACCGGAACCAGAATCCCTTATCAAACCTCAACAGTCAGCTTCCGAGGTTTTTCAGTCGGTACCCAGCACATCGGTCGGAGGGGGTGGATGCCTTGAAATGGCCTCCTGGCCTTCTATATGGCCTCCTGGCCTTCTATATGCCTTTCCACCTCTGCCTCTCCTACCCAGAGTTATACAGAAAATTCTGGGGGAGAGGCCGAGGTTTGATCGCCCCACACTGGCCGCGCAGGACTTGGTTCGCTGACCTGCAGACACTTTCGGTGGACAGACCCTGGAGGATCCCTCAGGACAGGATCTCCCTCTGTCAGGGGTCACTGGAACATCCGGACCCTCAGTGGTTCTAGTTGACTGCCTGGTGTTTGAGCGGGGCGTCCTAAGGGGGGACAATTTCTCCTCCAGGGTCATCAAGACGATTCAGGCTGCTAGGCGGCCATCCACAAACAGAATTTACGACGCCACCTGGAAAGCTTCTGTTCCTGGTGCTCTGGTAAGACTTTGGACCCTATCAGGGTCACACTCCCTCAACTACTAGAGTTTCTGCAGGATGGATTAGATAAGGGACTAGCCCCAAATACCATCCGGGGGCAAGTGGCAGCCATATCTTCCGTTTTGACCTGTGGGGGTTCTCCTTCCCTGGCTCAGCTGCCTATGGTGCACAGCTTTTTCAAAGGGGCGTCCAGCCTCAAGCCTCCTGTGGTCCATAGGTACCCTTCCTGGGATTTACCCAAAGTACTTGACGCCTTGACTAAGGGTCCCTTTGAACCTCTGAGGGAGGTTTCGCTCAGATTTCTAACATTGAAAGTATCATTTCTGGTGGCCATAACTTCTGCGCGTCGGATTTCAGAGTTGCAGGCTCTTTTGTCCAGGAAAGAATTGTGCATTTTCCATACAGACCGGGTGGTCTTACGCTTGGACCCCTCCTTTGTCCCCAAGGTGTGTTCCTGTTTCCACAGGACACAGGAGATTGTTCTACCCAACTTCTGTCCCCATCCTGTCCATCCACTGGAACGCAAGTGGCACACCTTGGACGTAAGGAGGGCTCTCAAAATTTATTTACAACGCACATCTGCAACTCGGAAATCCGACGCTCTCTTTGTGTCCTTCCAGCCCACTTCCCTGGGTTACAAGGTCCCTTCCCCTACCATAGTAAGTGGTTAAAGGCCTGTATTTCTTTGGCTTACCAGTCTCAGTCTCTACAAGTACCAGTTAGGATCACAGCGCATTCCACTAGAAGCACGTCAACATCCGCAGCGTGGGCGGCTCAGGCCTCTTTACAAGAAATCTGAAGGGCTGCCACCTGGGCTACACCTAATACCTTCATTAGGAACTATAAGATGGATTAATTTGCATCTGCAGAGGCGGCCTTCGGTCGCAGGGTGCTGCAGTCGGTGGTTGGGGCTGATGCTTCATTGCCACAGTCTTAGACCCACCCTGGGACAGTTACTGCTTTGGTATGTCCCAGCCTGGATGCTGCCTCCACCACTAGGGAGAAAGGGCGTTGAGACGCCTCTCCTCCTAGGGTGGAGGCAGCATCCAGCTCCTCCCTGACTGGGATTTGTTTCTGGGCCATGCCTTACTTGTTACTGTTTTTTTTTTACCTTTCTGTTTACCTGTTGAATTAAAAAAAAGGTTGTCGTCTTGGTTATGACACGGTAAGGACGGTGAGAGGAGTTTTATGACATGGCAGACGGGCGCAACTGGATGTCCGGAGTACAGGTATATTACAACTATTGACGATGACGCACGGAGTCTGGGTGTTTTCTTTGTCGAAAGCTGGGTCTACCTAGCAACAGGGGTGGAGCTTAATAATGTTACCAGACTCAGTCCTCAATATGATTGGATGAAGGTTAACCCAGCCTGGATGCTGCCTCCACCCTAGGAGAAGAGGCATCTCAGGTAAGTACCAACACCCTTTTCCTTGGAAAACGTTATACACCCTTGTCTGTAGTTTTACAGAAAGTGTGGGGTACTAATAAGAGCCAAGTAGACTTTCTGGATTTAGTTTTGTGTAAGCAGAAGTAGAAAGAAGAGCTTTCTTTTGCTGAGGCTAGATATTTAATTTGAAATATCAGATTGTATTGGAATTACTAAATTAGAGTCCCACATTATTCTTTGTTCCTTCTGTGCCACTTTGCAATACAACGAATGCACACAATGAAGCTCTCTTCTTCATCGCAGCCTCTTCCTCCAACAGGAAAGATTCTTTTGTGGCCAGACGGCTTTTGTAGCTATGGGGAGCTGAATGCAGCCCGCCTGGTCCTGTGGCTGACCCCATGCACACTGTCAGCCTACCTCTTTCCTTCCTGCACATGGAGGCACTCTACCAGGAGGGGCGTGGTGGGGGGAAGAACGTTCAAGGTAGCATGGCCACATGGTTTCTTCCGCCCTAAGATCCTATGATTCCCTCTGTGCTTGGTGCCAGAATGATGGTGCTTCTCTGTTGTTCATCAACTGACAACTTTACACATGAAACTCAGAGGCCAAAAGGCCATCCAGGGAGTCAGCCACCCGCCACTCTTGGGCCCAAGTGAGCTGCCCTCCTTCGGTAATCAAAATGGCCATTGTTCACCTGGTTGCCAAGGGAACAAGGTTGTCAGTTTCCCTAAAAAGCCACTAGCCAGTGCCCAGCTGCCCATTCTCCATTTGTGCAGTGAAAGGACGTGCAACTAGTTGGTCATGGCTCTCAGAAGGCTCTTCAGAGTAAGTGTGGCCATCTCAGCTGCCAAGAAACTGGCATCAGGGGAGAAAGTCCTGCTTCTCAACTCTTCTGACTGACTCACGGCTATTTCTCTTCTCTTCACAGAACATCTGGAAAAGGTGTTTGCACCTTTTCTGTTGTCTGAAGAGCAACGTTGAAGACCTTCCTGTGCCTCTTGACAGGTACCACCCCCTTTTCCTTAAACCCTGGGCATGGTGGGGCACTATTGATGGACTGTCTTTCTCCAAGTGTTCAGAAGGGGCTTCAGGGCAAAAAGATGGCCAGGCTGACTGGCCAGGCTGAGAAAGGAGAAGCTGAGCTAGATGGATGTTCTTTTACATGTCACTTTCTTCTTTTGGTCAGGAGTGCACAGGAACCAGATGACCAGCAGGGAGAATTGGAGACACATGTGTCTGATGGAGTCGCATCTTCCTTTCCAGGGGTAAGGACCCTTAGGCAACATGGCCAGTCGGGGTTCATGCTTCAAAACCAGGTGGGGGAAGGGAGAAATTCCCACTTGGGGGGAACCTGGCCAGCCGAGAAAACTGAAGAACATCTCCTTGGATTTAATGGGATGATCTTGATGGCTCAGAAGGGAAGATCCTGGGAAATACTAAGGAGGAGCCATTTTGAGTCTCTTCTTATCAGACACATTTCCCATGATCTGCTGTCTCTTTGCCCTCTGTAATGCAGCCCTTCCTTCCCGGGGAAGATAAACATGCAGAGGACTTTTAATTTATGACAATGAACAATTGTTTCTTGCAGGTTGTGATGGGTGCTCCTGCCAGCACCCGGAGTCCCAGGAAGGAAAATGTCAGGCCAGCTCTCATTTCATTGAGGTTAGTGTTCTTAGTTGAGGGATTCTGAAGCCCCCAAGAGAAGGGCTAGAAGAAAGGATGGCAGAGGGCAGGCATCTCTACCCTCTGCCTCTATCTCTGCTAACAGAAGAATAACTCAGGCCCTTCATTCTCTCCCCAGAAATGAGAGCTCATTGAAGTGGATGCCGCGGCTCTCTACAATTTGGGAGACCTGCACTGAGTCGGTAAGGCCAGACCAGCTCCTCCCCATGGTAGTGGCAGAAGCCCTGACTCTGTGCATTGGTTAAAATGCCAAGAGATGGAATATTTGCATTCTTATTGCAGGATTCATCGGAGGAATTCTGACCGATGGGGATGGCTCTGAGCCCAGGGGTTCTGCAGGAGGGAAGCGGTGACTGCCTTTCAGGGTAGGTATCACTTCGGAGGGTGAAACACTTGCAGAGGGGTGGCATCTCAGGGGAATCCCACTGGAAGGCCAAGCCCCTTGGCAGGCCAGCCGGAAGGGTTCCTAGAATTTCAACATGACCACTCTTACAAAAGGGCCCATGGCTTCTTTTGATCTATGACCCTTTTGTTTTCTACCCTCAGAGAGGAAAGGCAGGAGCCCTGCAGGCCGTGGCTGTCCACCGTTTTGGAGACCTTCACTGAGTTGGTAAGGATTGGACAATTCCTCCACATGTGAAAAGAAGAAGCCCCGTCTCTGTGGATTTCTTAATATGCCAACAGACATAATCTTGGTATTTTCATTTCAGGAACCACAGGACCAACCAGTGGAGGAGGAGCTCTCTCCTGGGCAGGACACGTCTTCTCCAGAGGTAAGAAAGTTTTGGCAATGGGGCCGATGGTTAGGGTTAGGGTTAGGGCTATGCCACAACTCCTGATGGGAGTGAGAGAAATTGTGGTATATATCTTTCTAAGCTTAAGGCTTACAAAGGCTCTCTTGCTGTTGGCCCATAGGGCCTGAAGGCACCCTATCTTCCAGCAATCTAATGGGGATGCAGAAAGCTTAGGATTTATTGTCATTTGCAGGATTCGCTGACCGTCCTGGTGGGCTCCAGGACCAGCAGCCTCTGGGACGTGGACTCCCTTGCTGACCTTCTGGAGGAGGAATCTGAGGATAGCTGGGACCAGGATGCAGAGGCTTCTTCCAGTCCATGGGTAAGAAAGAGAAAGTGTTTTCAGTTGGGCAGGGATAGGTCCCTCTAGTCAGTTCTCCTAACCTTAGTGAACTGTGCTAGAGCACTTGGGGCAGTGGAGCAAGGGGACACCCAGCCCTTGGGACAAGGTACTTTGGTTAACTATGTGCACTCAAGCTCTGGTGCAACTGGTTCCTTTGCCACAAAGCATTAGGGACCAATGGTCTAAACTGGCGTGTAAATTTAAAAACGCCATCTGCCCAAGGTTCAACAAAATGCCGCATTTAGCTAGAGTCTGTCACGCCAGCCAACCTGATGGCTAAACAGGAATCATTGTTATTCACGGGATTCTCCAGAGGAAGGAGAAGACACTCTGGAGGATCTCAGCAGCCTGGAAGAGGACATCCTGGACTCCCTGGACCGTCTTCTTCAGTGAGAAGAGGTATGAGCCCCTCAGATAGGAAGGTGTCCAATATGCTACCTGGGAAGAGTGGAGGGCAAGTACATGTAGCTCCAGAAAGAGCAATGTGGTACTAATAATAATAGCCTTTGATTCCTTAGCCAGATGCTTCCCCAGATTCCCCTCCAGAGGTCAGCTTGGAGGAGGAGGAACCAGCCCCAGGCGCCTCAAGAGGTGAGTTGGTTAATGGCTCCAAGCAGCCTGGGACAAGGTACTTAGGCCAAGTATATGTACCCAAGCTCTGGTGCGACTGGTTCCTTTCTGCAAAGCATCAGGGACCGGTGTTCTAAATGGGAAATGTGATCCCCATTCAGTAGAGCCTCTTTTAGGAATTATCAGTTTCTTTTCCCTGATGGCTAAAGAGGAGGAATCATTGTCATTCACAGGATTCTCCAGAGGAAGGAGAAGACACCCTGGAGGATCTCAGATTCATCCCTCAAGTGCTTCTCCAGATTCCTCTCCAGAGGTCAGCTTGGAGGAGGAGGAACCAGCCCCAGGCACCTCAGGAGGTGAGTTGGTCAATGGCTCGCAGCAGCCTGTCAAGAATGATTTGGCTGAAACAACAGCTGCAGCAGGGCAGCCCTGAGGCTTCAGGTGGGGAAATCAGGCAGCTGCCAGCTTGTTAGTGATGATGATGAGGAACTGCCTTCTGCATCTGAAACAAGAACACTTAGGGCAGACAAAAAGCAGGAGCAGGGTCAGCTCCATTACTTGCGAGAAGCCAGTCTCACTATTCTTGATGGGCTGTTTTCATAATGAATAGCTTAAATTAGCTGCTGAAGTCCTTACTCAGGTCCGCTTTTGAAGCGGGAAAATACTTTAATCTTATTGGTTGAACGGTTGTAGCTTCCTATAAAAGGAGTGCTATTAGCCACGCTGTTGCTGTTGTTCATATGAGCTTAATAAAAGTGATTTGCTGAATTCACTCTGACCTCGTCTCCTTTTTCAGCCAGAACTTAACATTGGCGACGAAGGTGGAATCAAATGGAAATTGAGGATGAAAAAGAGCTGATTTCAGGCCCACTCAAGAGCTGAGCACTGGAGACAATCCACCGTTGCACAGCCCCATTCATCAACCATAATCGCACCAGACCAAATTGCCTGGGCTCGCACCGGTCTAGCAGAATGGCTGCAGTAACATCGTTTACTCCATACAACCTAACCACTGAGATGTGGGACTCATACAACATCAACTCAAATGAGTCCTCGAAGCCAATGATTTCACTGGAATCTCAGACAACAGAAAAAGAGAACTGTTCCTAAGCTACTGCGGCCGAGATATCTTCGAGATAGCCAGGGCTCACCTCTCACCGCAGGCCATTTAGAGAGTACAATCAGGCACGCTGCAGAATAAACTACAAAATCTCTATGCGCCAATACCTTCGCAGATTGCTCGCTGACAAACTTTCCATCATAGAAACCAGGCAGAGGGCGAATCCATCCACTCATACGTTGCAACCCTTCAAAAAGCAGTGGTATACTGCAAGTTCAGAGAATTTGACGACGTTTTTTCGACAGATAGGTTTGTGGAGTGAGGGACATGAAGTTATTGCAGCACCGCCTCGCTAAAACAAACCTCACCTTACAGATGGCACTCGACAAGGCACAAATAGTCAAAATGTCAAATCAATTGACGGCTGAAATCCAGATATTTAACATCCCACCATCATCGCACAAAGCAGTTGCTGTATACCATGACGATTTGAGTCAAGAGAAGTCAGCTGATGATGATGAAGACCTCAATCAGCTCAAGTCATCAAAAAAGCAAAGCAGAGCTACAGAGAAGAAGGAAACAGCATAGGTGGCGGCACAACCCAAGAACAACGTGTATATTTAAAAACACCATCTGCCAAAGGTTCAACAAAACAAGATATTTAGCTAGAGTCTGTCACACCAGCCAACCAAGAGCCAAACAGGCCCCAGAAGGGTACAACCCAAACAACCAAGTCATGGAGAAGAATGTTTCACCATCTCGAAAGGCACCTGCCGGGCAGAGACAGTCATTAGGCACGCCAGCCTCGCCTATTCAAAAAGAAATCCATGTCACTGCCATGGTCGAGGGGTCCCTTTGTCGCCTGGAGGTGGATACTGCGTCGTCCATGACCATTGTTTCCTGGAGCACGATTAAAAAGCTGGGGCCTAGCCACTCTAAAAGCCAGCTGAAATATCATCACCTTCACCTCCGAGACTACCAAAGAAACAGCGTCCTTGACATCGGAAGCGGAACCTTCCAAATCTCATTCAAGAACTTTGTGGGCCCACTGTAGCTGATCATAGTAGACTGCTCCCTACCAAGTCTTTTGGGACTGGAGTAGTTTTCCTCTGAGTCTGGGAGTTACTGGCATCAACTCCACCAGTGACTTGGAGACCCTGACCTGGGAATTCGCCGAAATCTTCAAAGGAGATCTGGGCAAGTATAAGGCTACACCCATCTCCTTCAACCCTTGCCCCCCAGGTTGCTCCAATACAAATGAAGCTGCACAGGGTGCCATTCATATTACTTGTAAAGATGGATGTACAATTAGACAAACTGATAGCTCAAGGAATCTTGGAACCAGTCAACCATGCCAAATGGGAGACCCCAATGGTGACTCCTGTAAAGCCAGATGTAAAGCTCCTACACCCAAGAACAAAACTGAACTACAAGCTTTCTTGGGACTGCTAAACATTTACAGCGTATTTTTCCCGCACAAAGCTTCCATCGCAGAGCCTCTTCACAGACTGCTAAACAAAAAACTGTCTTGGTCCTCCGGCCGAAAAGAGGCTGCTGCTCTCTCCGCTGTCAAGGACCTGTTATCATCTAACAGCATCTTGATGCAATATAATGAGAACCCTCCAGTAGTCCTCACCTGCGATGGCTCTCCATTTGTCGTAGGAGCAGTCCTAAGCCACCAGGTCCTGAATGGAAAAGACGCTCCAATCTCATTCTATTCATGGACTTTGTCATCAGTTGAACGGAATTAAAGTCAGCTGGACAAGGAAGTGTTGGCTGCAGCTGCCGGCAATGCATACTCCAAATGGCTGGAGGTGGTACTAATGCCATCAACCACCTCAGATGCCATCATCAAGGCATTACAAAAACTGTTTGCAACCCACGGACTACCAGACATCCTGGTGTCAGACAATTGGCCACAACTCACGTCCAACCAATTGGAACTGTTCCTAGCGGGTCATGGCATCCATCATGCCCTGGTTGCACCATTCCACCCTGCCAGCAATAGGCAGGCAGAGAGAATGGTATGGTCAGCAAAAGTGGCTCTGGCCCGAATGGGCCCCGGGGACTGACAGACACAAATATCAAAATATCTGTTAGTCCAGCATGTTACACCCAGTGCCATGACCAACCAGAGTCCAGCTGAACTTCTAATGGGGCATGACCTAAGAACTGATTTGGACCGACTACACCTGAACTATTCTTCAGAGGTACCTACTGAGTCGACCAGCAAACTCCGGTCATTCACTATGGGGGACCTAGTTTATGCACATAATGACACTGGGGGTGCCCTCTGGATTCCTGCTTTGATTATAACCATAACAGGAACGTGTTCCTGCCGAGTGGAGATGGAGGAGGCCGAATATGGCGCTGCAACATCAACCAACTGGGGAGTCATTTGGGCACCTCCATCTGCCACCAGCCGGAATAGACTCAACAACTCCGAAGCTCCACCACAAACGGAGATAGAAGTGCAACGCGGGTACCTGTCGAACCGGGGGCCAGTCAGCAAAGAGTTCCTGCAGAACCGGTTCCCATTGTGACAGAGATACCAGCGGCCGAGCCTCCAAGTTGGCCAAGGATGGATCCTGTAGCGGCAGCTGCGGTTCCACCTACTCCCAAAGACGGACTAATTGAACTGCACAGGTCGAGACAGGGTTCCGCCGCCCCACCTACCTACGGGACTACGAATGCTAAAGTGCATAAAACTTAGTTGCTGAATTCTCACTCAGGTCCACTTTTGAAGTGGGAAAATACTTTAATATGATTGGTTGACCGGCTGACAGCTTCCTATTGTTCGTATAAACTTAATAAAAGACCTTTGCTGAATTCACTCTGGCCTCGTCTCCATTCTTGTCTTTTGCAAAAGTAGGTTTTGTCCAATTTCATTCTAAACAAATCTTCCCGGTAGATCTTTTACAGATTTAAATATATCCTTTGTTAGGAAAACATAAATACAACTACATGTATGCATATCTTGGAGCCAGAAGTGAATCAAGCTGGTCTCTTCTATTAGTCTGGGAAATAACAGAAGGGATCTGCAAACACTGGACTATGCTGCCATTTCAGCTCTCTGCTTTGCTACCCTGCTTCCTTGATTTGAACAACAAAAGTTGGGAATAGAGGACAGAGATAGCCAATGAATTTAAGCCTTCATCCTTTGAAGGTAGGTTTGAAATATGATTGATGTCAGGGCTGGAGTTAAAACCATTTGAAAAAACCATCTTTTTTATAATTGTACCCATTGTGTATTTGGCGCATTTAGAAGCGCAATAGTGACATTGGTGCCTCATCGTGGGGGTGGGGGTGGGAATAAATTTCTTACTACAGCTTAAGCTGTTTGCATTCCATGCTGTTTTCAGCTCTATTTTAAAACAGGGTCAGCAGTTCCAGTCCAGTCTGTAGAGGTTCTCAGTCATCCAGGTCATGGTTGTCCCAAAGGTGCTTTTTCAGGAGGCAACTGGACTTTCTTGTTTTTTCTTTTGAAGACGTTTCACTTCTCACCCAAGAAGCTTCTTCAGCTCTGACAGAACAGTGAGGAATGGAACTGCTTCTCATGCAAGAAGCTTATTAGATGAGCAGCGATAAGTCTTCAAAGAAAAAACAAGAAAGTATAGTTGCCTTCTGAAAAAGCAACTTTCAGACAACCATGACCAGGATAACGTAGAATCTCTAGAGACTTTTGGTTATACAATTTGGGATGGATGTCCTTTGAATGTTGAGGGAGGAGGAATCGATTTCAGAGAAAAATGCCAGACTAAAGGAACCAGGAGCACTACTCAGGTGACCCTGAGGACACAGATAAGCCTTCAATGTCCCTCCAAAAGGATGCAAACAACCAGCTGTCTGCAAGGAACATAAATCCTTCCATTCTTAAGTATCCTGTCAGAGCTAAAGAAGCTTATTGGATGAGCACCAAAAAGTCTTCAAAGAAAAAACAAGGAAGTCCAGTTGCCTCCTGGAAAAGCACCTTTGGAAGTTCCAGTCCAGGTTGCAGTGAACTGGCAACAAGGCATCAATGGTCCTCAGTCTGGAATATGACCACCCCAAGATCTGAATGATCATTCCCCTGCTTTTTAACTTTCTCATCCACGGACAGAAAACAAATCTCATTGGCTGTTTCTGTATGGACTGCTCTACCCATGCATCCCCTGCCATGCCATGCCATGCCATTCCTTCCCTTCCCTTCTCCACAGCCTTTTCTTCACTTGCACAAATGGTTGCCTTCACCCCACTTTACAAAGGTTGGCCATTACTTAGCAGCGAAGCAGAATGGGAAACTAAAGAGGATGAGGAAAAAAAATTGTGCCAGGGCAACTTAGATAGGGATTAGCATTAGGTCTCAAGAACTGCAAACAGGTGCTTCAATACACACAAACTGCAGGTCCCTTCTCAGATTTAAGTCACATTGTGACCAGCTGGAATCTGAGGTCATATACAGTATCTGATTTTTAAAATGTAAACTATGCCTTTCTTCAATGGTTAAATGGTCTAGACATTGGTTTTGAACATGGATCTTTTTAACAATTATATTTCATTATCTTTTATTAATATGCATGAGATGTAAACATATATTGCTAGTCCATATATATATGTATATGTCTTATGGTAAATAAACACACACACATACGGGGTGGGGGTGCAAATGGGCACAGAGATTTCAACATTTGCTCCCAATTGGCAAATCTCCTTCCCATTGCCTGGCCTTTTTTTGCCCTGGTATTTTATCACCATCCCCATCCTATTCATTGCTATTTATGGGATTTTGTGTTTGTGTGTCTGTCTTTACTGCAAAAGAGGGTGCCAACCATTGAAAGCGCCTCCTGTCAGAGCCTGAGGGGGGAACTCTAGGAGGACAAACAGCCTGGACTGCAGACCTCTCTCGTCTCAGGCCTGATTTTGAGGCCGTGTTGGGGAAGGAGGAGGCCATTTCCTGTTGCCCAGATATTCACTGAGTGCTGATTGGATCTTAGGACCATCAATCAAAGGACAGTAACACTGGGCTCCTCCTCCTGGTTGAAATTCTTGGAGGGAAGAGAAGAGAGAAATTTAGGAGCTGCGAGTGGAAAGAAAGATGGGAGCAAAGCCTGGAGTCTTAGCCCTGTACAGCAGAGCCCAAAATTGTGGAAACCTTTTGGGAAAAGTGTATTTTTGATGTTTGATAGCAAACAGGGAGATCTAACATTGTCCCATTGTTCCTCTGTCCAGGTAACATGGGCTTTAGCCCAGTTTAGCCTTTTCAACCTTTGTTTGAGAGATAAAAGTGGCTTTTTTTGTGGAATTCTAGATTTTAGGCCACATTCCTGCAGTCTGTGCCAAACAGTCCTTGCACTCAACTTCACATTCCATTGCGCCATTTCATCTAGTATACACCCAAATGATTTTCTTCTGTCACGTAGTCAATTCTTTGCACCATTACTTTAATTTTATGTTTTACAAGCTCACTAAATGAAAGAACACAACCCCCCCCAACCAACTTGATAGTGATCACATAACACACTGACAAATGTCCTCCTTTCAGCTTCCATACATGACATCAACAACTGAATTCTACTTTGATCTGATTGGCTCATTGCCAAAAAACAAGATGACACCTGCTTGGCTCACTAAACACTCATGCTCATTGGCTACAATCAGATAAAGGAAAGTTACCTGATATTAGCCTAAGCAAGTTGTGCTTCCTTTTTCTGGTTATTTGGCTATAACCTTTCATACAATACAAATAATTGAACAAACCTTGTTGCATAACATTCCTGATTAAATTATCTTTCCATTGATATATAATTTTATGGTACTACTCCAAAATAAAAGTGGTGTTATAAGCCATCAAACCTCAAAAATACACTTTTCCCAAAAGGTTTCCACAATTTTGGCCACCACTGTAAATCGAGGACTATCTGTATAGATGCATCTTGAGAGCCAAGGAAGGCAAGAATAGGGTAGAAATATTGTATATTTAATATTTTACATTTAATTTTGTTCCTGTTCAAAGCTTCTTGGGACAAACTCCAATTAAATAGCAGCTTGTCATGGACTCAAGTCGCAGCTTGATTTTCCTGTACACGTAGTCCTCGACTTACAACCACAACTAAGCTCTAAATTTCTGTTGTTAAGTGAGACATTTGTTATGTGAATTTTGCCTCCTTTTGTGACCTTTCTTGCCACAGTTCATAAATGAATCACCGCCTCGCTAAAACAACTAAGTTGATAACTTAGTTACACGATTGTTAAGTGAATCTGGCTTCCACACTGATTTTGCTTTTGAAAATGTTGCGAAAGGTGATCATCACATGACCTTGGGATACAGCAACGGTCATAAGTATGAACCAGTTGCCAAGCATGATTGGACTGCCAGAAAAATCGTAAGTGTGAAAAATGGGCATAAGTCATGTTTCTGTGAAGCATGTGGTTTAATATTTCACAGTAATTGAAGAACAAGTTGTGAAGCTGGTTACTTTGAACCTGGTGTTTATTTTATTTTTTTGTTTTTATTCATAGTTTATGATATTTGGAAATTTAAAATAGAATATATTTGCTACTAGCAAACCCACTCCGAAAGAAAGAAAGTTTTCCCCAAAATAAGACAGGGTCTTATTTTCTTTTGCTCCACGAAATATGGCCTTGGGCTTATTATAGGGGGAGGGCTTATTGTTTTGGGGTTGCCGGGCAGCTGCTCCCTTGCGAGCGGCCTCCTGAAGAGCCAGACACAGCAAAGGCACGTGGTGCTCTGCCCGCTCCCCAGCTCCCATGGCTTGGCACATTTGGGATACGCCCTAGGTCAGTGCATGGAGCTCTGGCTGGAGAAAGAGGTTGCGTGAGCACCTGTTCCGCCCCTAGGTCTAGAATTGCTCTCCAGCCCCCCTGAAGTCTTAGGGATAACAAAAAGAATAGAATAAAAGCCTTGGTATAATTGGCATCTGGAACCAGTTGGACAGCCCTGATGTTCAGCAGATGTTGTATAGCCGAATTCATGAGGACTTGTCTATCTGGATTGCAGGACATCGGGCAATGAATAAAGAAACTCGGGGGGTTGGAGAGGAACTCTAGAGCTAAACCAGACCTTATGGTCCTTCGCACCCAGGAATCAGAGGTGATCTCATCCCATTGGTCTGTGAAATATTGCAACCGACTTGAGGACCTCCTCTTGTGAGCCTGGCATGGTGGTCACAAAATGAAGCGCCGCTATTGGAGTGTCTATTGATGGGACTTGGAGAAGCTGAGCCAAGTCATTGACCACATTGTAATTTTTTTTTGTCTGTGGATGATGGTGTAGGACCTGATGTTGGGGATGCCCACTGATGTTGCACCACATCCAGGAACAATTTTGGGGCCAGAATAGTGTCCAACCCAGCTGTTTTCTCAGGAAAGAACGAATCAGCTGAGGCCAACATTGTCGCAGGTGCTGGCACATCTGGTAATGCCGCAAAGGTGGCAGAAGCTTTGGCCTTAGTCAACAAGGTCTTAAAGTGGGCTGGCTGGAATAGGCCTAAAAATGCAGCTTTGTCTGGAACAGGCTCCTCATCTCCAGAAAACTCTGCATCCTTAATCTCTCCATCTTCTGACACAGGAGACTGGCTGCGGTGAGACCTAGCGGGTGACACAGGCCGCTGCGCTGATGTAACTGTCGCAGTAGGCTGAATAACAGCAGGAGGCTGTGGCTGAGCCGGCCCAGATCTCTGTTGCAGGCTGGTAGCTATGCCCTGGGCAAAAGCCGAAGTTATGATTTCCTGGATATTAAGCACAGTCATAGAAGGCAACTGTAGATCAGGGCAAAGCCCTGTAGCCTTGAGGGTGAATGTGGCTGTGACTGGTCTGCTGCCCACTGCCCCAAACTGAACATTCTGCAATAGCTGTCCATGCAAATCGGTTCCTGAACCCCATAGACCAGAGGTGTTGATGGGAAACGGGGGACTAAAGGGGCCAGGGGTTTGATCCAGTCAAATAGCCGAGGGCTGGACATACTTACTGCTACTAGTCTGATCTCCTTTGGAGGAGGAAGAAGAATGTCTGCGAAGGACTTTGTTGTCTGATTGGGTAGCATGGTCTTTGTCCTTGTCAGAACGGGAGGCTGATTTTGAGGACTTTTTACTCTTAGAATGGGAAGCCTCAGTCTCAGTCTTTTGCTTCCCCTTATGGTCAGAACTAGCCTCTACTGTATTCAAGAGCCCTTGATTAGAACAATCAATGTCCTGGCTCACAGTCCCCTCAGTCACAGTAGCGTCCGCCATTTTGACGAGCTGCTTGTAAATTCAAATTTTGGTTTAAAAAGTGGTTCACACCTTTTTTAACAGTCTGGGAAGGCTCCGGTGTTAAGTAGAGGCTCTGGACCAGGTCAAGCAGAGGGGAGATTGTGCTTTGGAGTGCTCACCTGCCTCTCTGCAAGCCTCTTCAGTTAGCCCTCAGACGCCCTCAACAATTGGAGCTCTCCCAACAAAGCATGACTCAGCCGAGTCCCAGGGCAAGCGTTTAGCGGCGGCACAGCTCAGCGGGCTGTTTAAAACAGCGGGAAACACTAGAAAGGTTGCTGACTCTCTCTCTCTTCACTATGGTCCTGTAGCTGGCTAGGAAGTGGTGCGAGCGGCAATCTGTCAGCCGTGCTCTCCCGCATGCCCCAGAGCGATCGTAAAGGCTACCTGCTTATTCAAAGGCAAGAACACGCAGTGCTGCGAGAGAGGCGTGTCCGCGCTGTAGCCGTCTGTCAGAGCTGTCAATGGTTTCGTTAGAAGCAAGCGCAGATGCAATTCATTAAGTGGGGATCCTGGCCACAAAGAGTGACCATCCAAGAGTGCTGGACTTTCTCCTGCCCTGCAGTACCTGTGGACACACAGCTGTCCTACAGGATGAGCTAAGGCTCTGAAGCCCCTTTGCTCCAGCCCTCACTGACAGATCAGAAGCAGATGGTAGCCACAGAATAAATAACAGCAGAAACTTTTATCAGAATTAATATTTCCAATGACTCAAATAATCTCTTCAGGAGATAGCAATGACACAAGCCTCCTGGAAGTGGTCTGAGCCAAAAAGCTAGGCAAGGCTAGCAACAAGGGGCGTGTCTTAACTAACTTTAATCAGATTCAGTCCAATCAGAAGGTGGACAATGTCAACCCATGTATGGATGCTATCACCACTTCCATTGAGAAAGTTATGCTTCTCAACTTTTCTGACTGACTCATGGCTGTTTCTCTTCTCTGCAGAGAACATCTGGAAAAGGTGTTTGCACCTTTTCTGTTGTCTGAAGAGCAACATTGAAGACCTTCCTGTGCCTTCTGACAGGTACCACCCCTTCTTCTTAAACCCTGGGCATGGAAGGGCACCATTGACAGACTGCGGACTCTGTAAGAGCCTATCCCCAAAATGGCTTACTGGCCGGGCTGAAAAAGGAGAGGCCGAGCTAGATGGATGTTCTTTGACATGTCACCTTCTTCTTTTGGTCAGGAGTGCACAGGAATCAGATGACCAGCGGGGAAAATGGGAGACACGTCATGTTAACATACAGCCTGTTGTGCCTTAAAATGATTTCTACCATATTGCCGTAAAATGGCTTCTACTGTACAGCGCAATGGAGTTGCCATGGTAACTGCTTCACAGTACTCCACAAGGGGTCTCCCTCTGGTAAGGGGGAAAATCCAACATTAGAAATTATGTTTGGTCCAGACATTTTCAACAAGGCTTTGATTATTTTTGAGGACAAATGAATGGCTATGATCAATAAAACATTACTGCAACTCGGCCTGCCTGCATCACTATGAGACCGAGACCACTACAAGACCGGCCTAACTTCACGCAGATTACATACGAGAAAAGAACTACAACATTGAATGGCTTACTACAAATATTGTGGACAAGAAGCCACTTCTAAAGCAAGAACAGAAGAAAGCATACCAAATGATTATGGATCAGTTGCAAAACAACCAGGTGGTATTACTTTTCTTGACACTTCTGGGGGCACAGGAAAAATATTTAATTGTTGCCAAAATCAGGGCTTTTCCTGTCTAATACAGGATTAGGATAAATAAATACCCAGGGAACACCAGGTTATCAGCTAGTAGACTATATTTGTTACTGGCAAATCTATTCCTGAAGAAAGAAGAAATGTCTCCTTTTATTAGGGAGTGAATGCTTCAAAATTTATTTAGAAGACGTTTAAGAACAGTGTCTTTCTCCTGATCATTAAAAATGTGTAATTTTTTTTTTTTACAATAGGACTGCAATTGAGCCCAGAATTACAATTGTAAGTTGTTGCAGTCATAAGTCAAGGCATCATGTGCCATGTTTACAGTAGTTATTAAGCAAATGCTGTTGTCATTAAGTGAACATCATTAGGTTAAGCTGCCTATTCTCCTTTTGTGCAGTGAAAGGACGTGCAACTAGTTGGTCATGGCTTTCAGAAGGCTCTTCAGAGTAAGTGTGGCCATCTCAGCTGCCAAGAAACTGGCAATATGGGAGAAAGTCATGCTTTTCAACTCTTCTGACTGACTCACGGCTATTTCTCTTCTCTTCACAGAACGTCTGGAAAAGGTGTTCGCACCTTTTCTGTTGTCTGAAGAGCAACGTTGAAGACCTTCCTGTGCCTCCTGGCAGGTACCACCCCCTTTTCCTTAAACCCCGGGCATGGTGGGCCACTATTGATGGACTGTGGACTCTGTAAGAGCCTCTCCCCAAAATGGCTTTCTGTCCAGAAGGGGCTTCAGGGCAAAAAGATGGCCAGGCTGACTGGCTGGTCTGAGAAAGGAGAGGCTGAGCTAGATGGATGTTCTTTGACATGTCACCTTCTCCTTTTGGTCAGGAGTGCAGAGGAACCAGATGACCAGCGGGGAGAATGGGAGACACATCATGTGTCTGATGGAGTCACATCTTCCTTTCCAGGGGTAAGGACGCATCTGAAACATGGCCAGTTCATGCTTCAAAACCAGGTGGGGGAAGGGAGGAATTCCCACTTGGGGGGAACCTGGCCAGCCTAGAAAGCTTAAGAAGAGCTCCTTGGAGTTCCGGTTCCGGCGGCGGGAGCAACGGGCAGCTCTTTGCCCGCTCCGGCTCCCCGGTGGGCTTCCCCACTCCTTGGGGGGCACAGGACACCCCGCAGAGGGGTCCTGCCGGAGGGGCGGCATCGCGGAGGACTCCTGCAGCGGCGGTAGCCGGCGGGAGCTCTCTCGCGCGCCCAAGGCACCGGGGAGCAAGCTCGGAGGGCGCTTCGCGTTCCTACGCCTCGCACCTCGCTATAAGCCGACTGGAGAATGCTACAATTGAAGGAAGCAGCTGCGGTGCGGTGAGGTTGCTTCTCTCTTCATCCCTTACTTTGCATGAAGATTTACTCAGCTTTTAAAACTTTAAAATAACTTTCGGAGCATTTTAGAGGTGCGGCTGGAGGGAGGGGGTTTTTCCCCCCCCCTTGGACAAGCGGCGAGAAACAATTTTGCTCTCAGCCCCCGGGGAAGGAGGAGGGGGGAGAGCCAACGAATGAAGCCTCACTTAGGCTGAGATGATTTTCTTTTCAATTTAATCTTACATATTACAATGATTTGAGGACTTTTGGAACTTTTTAAAACTTCGTTACGCCTCTGTGCCCAAAACTGGCAGGGCAAGATGGCACACTTCCGTTGTCTTTATGAACTCTGAAACCTGACTCCACCTTTAAAATTCAGGCTTCCGGTCTTTGTCTCCGTGTCTCCCAGAGGAATCTCTTGTGGATTGGTATTTTTTCAACCTTCTAGGGGAAATTTTCTATCTATTGCCAGACTTATTGGAGAGACTCTCTTCTGCCTGGTTCTTCTGCTCCCGGATTCACCTGGCTACCCTTCTTTTCTAACTGCTTACTTCATATTTGGACTGAACTTCTAACGTTATAAAGGATGGCATCTAAAAGACCCCCTCCTGGAAAACCTGGCTTCGCCACTTCTGCTCCAACATCTGCAACATCCAGTCCAGCCACACAGTCAAAGATAACAGAATTGATGCAACATAAGACTACAGAGATGGACTTTCAACAAATGCTTCAACAAATTCTACAGGGCCAGGAGGAAATCAAGAAACAGCTAAGGGAAATGAAAGATGAAATTAAAGAAAATCAAGCCCAAATATATAAGAACTCACAAAGACTGAATCTTGTGGAAGGGGGGGTGGAGGAGGTGAGGGGGGGGGGTGGAAGCTGTGCAGAAAGGGAACAAAGATCTTGACATCCAAAAGATGAAATTAGAATTTGAGAGAATGTCCTATTATCTTAGATTTCAAAATGTTATAGAAGAAGATGGGGAAAATATAAGGGACATCATGACAAACATTTTGGCTGACTACACACACAAAGAAAAACAACAGATGGGGTGGGATATAGACCTGGTTTATAGAGTGAACTCAGCTTACGCTAGAACATACAATGTACCCAGGGAGGTTCACATTAAATTCCTTAGAAAAAGCACAAGAGATGAGATTCTGGGTGTACAAAGGGGGCAAGCATTGACATATCATGATATGGAGATAACCATTCTGAAGCAGATCCCTAAGAAGATTAGAGAAAAAAGAAAAAATTATTCGCAATTAGCGAATAAATTATACCAGAAAGGGGTGTGGTTTAGATGGTTGATGCCTGAAGGTATGCTGATATTCTGGGAGGAGACAAGAATCAGAATTAATTCACCCATAGAGGTGCAGGCCTTTATGGAAAAAAATAAAACACTCCTAGAGAAAACACCAGACACCACAACGGACACGCAGGACACGGGAGGGGCCAGAGCTCTGCCAGTGGAGGGAGATGGGGCAATAGCAAGAAGACTCAGATCACAAAAATAAACAAGAAAATCATATTATTATAAATTGACCGAAAGTGAAAATGGAATTATATTTGGATTTTATACTGTAATGTTTAATTTGATTGAATTTAATAATAGAACTAATATGCTGATTGTAATCAATTATATACTAATGCATTATATATAAATGTATACTATGGGTATGGAGGGAGGGGGGCCTCACACATTTTGCAGCTGCCAAAATTTGTATACCTGTCCATTTACCCTTTTCCCTATAAATTTTGAAAAACCAATAAAATTTTACTACAAAAAAAAAAAAAAAAAAAGAGCTCCTTGGATTCATGGGATGATCTTGATGGCTCAGAAGGGAAGATCCTGGGAAATACTAAGGAGGACCCATTTTCAGTCTCTTCTTATCAACAAAATTTCCCATGATCTGCTGTCTCTGTGTCCTCTGTAATGCAGCCCTTTCTTCCCGGGGAAGCTAAACATGCAGAGGACTTTTAATTTATGACTTCAATGAACAATTGTTTCTTGCAGGTTGTGATGGGTGCTCCTGCCACCGCCCGGAGTCCCAGGAAGGAAGATGTCCGGCCAGCTCTCATTTCATTGAGGTTAGTGTTCTCAGCTGAGGGATTCTGAAGCCCCCAAGAGAAGGGCTAGAAGAAAGGTTGGCAGAGGGCAGGCATCTCTACCCTCTGCCTCTACCTCTGCTAACAGAAGAATAACTCAGGCCATTCGTTCTCTCCCCAGAAATGAGAGCTCATTGAAGTGGACACTGCGGCTCTGTACTATTTGGGAGACCTGCACTGAGTCAGTATGGTCAGACCAGCTCCTCTCCATGGTAGTGGCAGAAGCCCTGACTCTGTGCATTGGTTAAAATGCCAAGAGACGGAATATTTGCATTCTTATTGCCTATTCTCCTTTTGTGCAGTGAAAGGACGTGCAACTAGTTGGTCATGGCTTTCAGAAGGCTCTTCAGAGTAAATGTGGCCATCTCAGCTGTCAAGAAACTGGCATCAGGGGAGAAAGTCCTGCTTCTCAACTCTTCTGACTGACTCACGGTTATTTCTCTTCTCTTCACAGAACGTCTGGAAAAGGTGTTCACACCTTTTCTATTGTCTGAAAAGCAACGTTGAAGACCTCTTCGGGGCATCCTGTGCCCCCCAAGGAGTGGGGAAGCCCACCGGGGAGCCGGAACGAGCAATTGACTTGCCCGTCGCCGTCAGCCGCCGGAACCGGAACCGGAACCTTCTTCTTTTGGTCAGGACGGCACAGGAACCAGATGACCAGCGGGGAGAATGGGAGACACATCATCTGTCTGATGGAGTCACATCTTCCTTTCCCGGGGTAAGGACGCATCTGAAACATGGCCAGTTCATGCTTCAAAACCAGGTGGGGGAAGGGAGGAATTCCCACTTGGGGGGAACCTGGCCAGCCTAGAAAGCTGAAGAAGAGCTCCTTGTATTAATGGGATGATCTTGATGGCTCAGAAGGGAAGATCCTGGGAAATACTAAGGAGGACCCATTTTGAGCCTCTTCTTATCAGACACATTTCTCATGATCTGCTGTCTCTTTGCCCTCTGTAATGCAGCCCTTCCTTCCCGGGGAAGATAAACATGCAGAGGACTTTTAATTTATGACTTCAATGAACAATTGTTTCTTGCAGGTTGTGATGGGTGCTCCTGCCACCGCCCGGAGTCCTAGGAAGGAAGATGTCCGGCCAGCTCTCATTTCATTGAGGTTAGTGTTCTCAACTGAGGGATTCTGAAGCCCCCAAGAGAAGGGCTAGAAGAAAGGTTGGCAGAGGGCAGGCATCTCTACCCTCTGCCTCTACCTCTGCTAACAGAAGAATAACTCAAGCCCTTCATTCTCTCCCCAGAAATGAGAGCTCATTGAAGTGGACACTGCGGCTCTGTACAATTTGGGAGACCTGCATTGAGTCAGTATGGTCAGACCAGCTCCTCTCTATGGTAGTGGCAGAAGCCCTGACTCTGTGCATTGGTTAATGTGCCAATAAACAGAATATTTGCATTCTTATTGCCTATTCTCCTTTTGTGCAGTGAAACGACGTGCAACTAGTTGGTCATGGCTCTCAGAAGGCTCTTCAGAGTAAGTGTGGCCATCTCAGCTGCCAAGAAACTGGCAATATGGGAGAAAGTCATGCTTTTCAACTCTTCTGACTGACTCACGGCTATTTCTCTTCTCTTCACAGAACGTCTGGAAAAGGTGTTTGTGCCTTTTCTGTTTTCTGAAGAGCAACATTGAAGACCTTCCTGTGTCTCGTGACAGGTACCACCCCCTTTTCCTTAAACAATTGATGGACTGCGGACTCTGTAAGAGCCTCTCCCCAAAATGGCTTCCTGTCCAGACGGGGCTTCAGGGCAAAAAGATGGGCAGGCTGACTGGCTGGCCTGAGAAAGGAGAGGCTGAGCTAGATGGATGTTCTTTGACATGTCACCTTCTCCTTTTGGTCAGGACGGCACAGGAACTGAAAGACCAGCGGGGAGAATGGGAGACACATCATCTGTCTGATGGAGTCACTTCTTCCTTTCCCGGGGTAAGGACGCATCTGAAACATGGCCAGTTCATGCTTCAAAACCAGGTGGGGGAGGGGAGGAATTCCCACTTGGGGGGAACCTGGCCAGCCTAGAAAGCTGAAGAAGAGTTCCTTGGATTCATGGGATGATCTTGATGGCTCGGAAGAGAAAAACCTGGGAAATACTAAGGAGGACCCATTTTGAGTCTCTTCTTATCAACAACATTTCCCATGATCTGCTCTCTCTGTGCCCTCTGTAATGCAGCCCTTCCTTCCCGGGGAAGATAAACATGCAGAGGACTTTTAATATATGACAATGAACAATTGTTTCTTGCAGGTTGTGATGGGTGCTCCTGCCAGCACCTGGAGTCCCAGGAAGGAAGATGTCAGGCCAGCTCTCATTTCATTGAGGTTAGTGTTCTCAGCTGAGGGATTCTGAAGCCCCCAAGAGAAGGGCTAGAAGAAAGGTTGGCAGAGGGCAGGCATCTCTACCCTCTGCCTCTACCTCTGCTAACAGAAGAATAACTCAGGCCCTTCGTTCTCTCCCCAGAAATGAGAGCTCATTGAAGTGGACACTGCGGCTCTGTACTATTTGGGAGACCTGCACTGAGTCAGTATGGTCAGACCAGCTCCTCTCCATGGTAGTGGCAGAAGCCCTGACTCTGTGCATTGGTTAATGTGCCAATAAACAGAATATTTGCATTCTTATTGCCTATTCTCCTTTTGTGCAGTGAAACGACGTGCAACTAGTTGGTCATGGCTCTCAGAAGGCTCTTCAGAGTAAGTGTGGCCATCTCAGCTGCCAAGAAACTGGCAATATGGGAGAAAGTCATGCTTTTCAACTCTTCTGACTGACTCACATCTATTTCTCTTCTCTTCACAGAACATCTGGAAAGAGTGTTTGTGCCTTTTCTGTTTTCTGAAGAGCAACATTGAAGACCTTCCTGTGTCTCGTGACAGGTACCACCCCCTTTTCCTTAAACCCCGGGCATGGTGAGGCACCATTGATGGACTGCGGACTCTGTAAGAGCCTCTCCCCAAAATGGCTTTCTGTCCAGAAGGGGCTTCAGGGCAAAAAGATGGGCAGGCTGACTGGCTGGTCTGAGAAAGGAGAGGCTGAGCTAGATGGATGTTCTTTGACATGTCACCTTCTCCTTTTGGTCAGGAGTGCAGAGGAACCAGATGACCAGCGGGGAGAATGGGAGACACATCATGTGTCTGATGGAGTCACATCTTCCTTTCCAGGGGTAAGGACGCATCTGAAACATGGCCAGTTCATGCTTCAAAACCGGGTGGGGGATGGGAGGAATTCCCACTTGGGGGGAACCTGGCCAGCCTAGAAAGCTGAAGAAGAGCTCCTTGTATTAATGGGATGATCTTGATGGCTCAGAAGGGAAGATCCTGGGAAATACTAAGGAGGACCCATTTTAAGTCTCTTCTTATGAACAACATTTCCCATGATCTGCTGTCTCTGTGTCCTCTGTAATGCAGCCCTTCCTTCCCGGGGAAGATAAACATGCAGAGGACTTTTAATTTATGACTTCAATGAACAATTGTTTCTTGCAGGTTGTGATGGGTGCTCCTGCCACCGCCCGGAGTCCCAGGAAGGAAGATGTCCGGCCAGCTCTCATTTCTTTGAGGTTAGTGTTCTCAGCTGAGGGATTGTGAAGCCCCCAAGAGAAGGGCTAGAATAAAGGATGGCATATGGCAGGCATCTCTACCCTCTGCCTCTACCTCTGCTAACAGAAGAATGACTCAGGGCCTTCGTTCTCTCCCCAGAAATGAGAGCTCATTGAAGTGGATGCCGCGGCTCTGTACAATTTGGGAGACCTGCACTGAGTCAGTATGGTCAGACCAGCTCCTCTCCATGGTAGTGGCAGAAGCCCTGACTCTGTGCATTGGTTAATGTGCCAATAAACAGAATATTTGCATTCTTATTGCCTATTCTCCTTTTGTGCAGTGAAAGGATGTGCAACTAGTTGGTCAAGGCTCTCAGATCTCCTCAAACCCTGGTTATGGTGGGGCACCATTGATGGACTGCAGAATCTGCCATGGTTTAGGGACAAAAAGATGGGTAGGCGGACTGGCCAGGATGAAAGAAGAGAGGCTCAGCTAGATGGATGTTCTTTGACATGTCACCTTCTTCTTTTGGTCAGGACTGACGAGGCACAGGAACCGGATGAAGAGCGGGGAGAATGGGAGATACATCATGTGTCTGATGGAGTCACATCTTCCTCTCCAGGGGTAAGGACGCTCAGGCAACATAGCCAGTGGGAGTTCATGCTTCAAATCCGGGTGGGGGCAGGGAGGAATTCCAACTTGGGGGGAACCTGGCCAGCCTAGAAAGCTGAAGAAGAGCTCCTTGGATTAATGGGATGATCTTGATGGCCCAGAAGGGAAGATCCTGGGAAATACTAAGGAAGAGCCATTTTGAACCTCTTCTTATCAGACACATTTCCCATGATCTGCTCTCTCTGTGCCCTCTGTAATGCAGCCCTTCCTTCCCGGGGAAGATAAACATGCAGAGGACTTTTAATTTATGACAATGAACAATTGTTTCTTGCAGGTTGTGATGGGTGCTCCTGCCAGCACCTGGAGTCCCAGGAAGGAAGATGTCAGGCCAGCTCTCATTTCATTGAGGTTAGTGTTCTCAGCTGAGGGATTCTGAAGCCCCCAAGAGAAGGGCTAGAAGAAAGGTTGGCAGAGGGCAGGCATCTCTACCCTCTGCCTCTACCTCTGCTAACAGAAGAATAACTCAGGCCCTTCGTTCTCTCCCCAGAAATGAGAGCTCATTGAAGTGGACACTGCGGCTCTGTACTATTTGGGAGACCTGCACTGAGTCAGTATGGTCAGACCAGCTCCTCTCTATGGTAGTGGTAGAAGCCCTGACTCTGTGCATTGGTTAATGTGCCAATAAACAGAATATTTGCATTCTTATTGCCTATTCTCCTTTTGTGCAGTGAAACGACATGCAACTAGTTGGTCATGGCTCTCAGAAGGCTCTTCAGAGTAAGTGTGGCCATCTCAGCTGCCAAGAAACGGGCAATATGGGAGAAAGTCATGCTTTTCAACTCTTCTGACTGACTCACATCTATTTCTCTTCTCTTCACAGAACATCTGGAAAGAGTGTTTGTGCCTTTTCTGTTTTCTGAAGAGCAACATTGAAGACCTTCCTGTGTCTCGTGACAGGTACCACCCCCTTTTCCTTAAACCCCGGGCATGGTGAGGCACCATTGATGGACTGCGGACTCTGTAAGAGCCTCTCCCCAAAATGGCTTTCTGTCCAGAAGGGGCTTCAGGGCAAAAAGATGGGCAGGCTGACTGGCTGGTCTGAGAAAGGAGAGGCTGAGCTAGATGGATGTTCTTTGACATGTCACCTTCTCCTTTTGGTCAGGAGTGCAGAGGAACCAGATGACCAGCGGGGAGAATGGGAGACACATCATGTGTCTGATGGAGTCACATCTTCCTTTCCAGGGGTAAGGACGCATCTGAAACATGGCCAGTTCATGCTTCAAAACCAGGTGGGGGATGGGAGGAATTCCCACTTGGGGGGAACCTGGCCAGCCTAGAAAGCTGAAGAAGAGCTCCTTGTATTAATGGGATGATCTTGATGGCTCAGAAGGGAAGATCCTGGGAAATACTAAGGAGGACCCATTTTAAGTCTCTTCTTATGAACAACATTTCCCATGATCTGCTGTCTCTGTGTCCTCTGTAATGCAGCCCTTCCTTCCCGGGGAAGATAAACATGCAGAGGACTTTTAATTTATGACTTCAATGAACAATTGTTTCTTGCAGGTTGTGATGGGTGCTCCTGCCACCGCCCGGAGTCCCAGGAAGGAAGATGTCCGGCCAGCTCTCATTTCTTTGAGGTTAGTGTTCTCAGCTGAGGGATTGTGAAGCCCCCAAGAGAAGGGCTAGAATAAAGGATGGCATATGGCAGGCATCTCTACCCTCTGCCTCTACCTCTGCTAACAGAAGAATGACTCAGGCCCTTCGTTCTCTCCCCAGAAATGAGAGCTCATTGAAGTGGATGCCGCGGCTCTGTACAATTTGGGGGACCTGCACTGAGTCAGTATGGTCAGACCAGCTCCTCTCCATGGTAGTGGCAGAAGCCCTGACTCTGTGCATTGGTTAATGTGCCAATAAACAGAATATTTGCATTCTTATTGCCTATTCTCCTTTTGTGCAGTGAAAGGATGTGCAACTAGTTGGTCAAGGCTCTCAGATCTCCTCAAACCCTGGTTATGGTGGGGCACCATTGATGGACTGCAGAATCTGCCATGGTTTAGGGACAAAAAGATGGGTAGGCGGACTGGCCAGGATGAAAGAAGAGAGGCTCAGCTAGATGGATGTTCTTTGACATGTCACCTTCTTCTTTTGGTCAGGACTGACGAGGCACAGGAACCGGATGAAGAGCGGGGAGAATGGGAGATACATCATGTGTCTGATGGAGTCACATCTTCCTCTCCAGGGGTAAGGACGCTCAGGCAACATAGCCAGTGGGAGTTCATGCTTCAAATCCGGGTGGGGGCAGGGAGGAATTCCCACTTGGGGGGAACCTGGCCAGCCTAGAAAGCTGAAGAAGAGCTCCTTGGATTCATGGGATGATCTTGATGGCTCAGAAGAGAAAATCCTGGGAAATACTAAGGAAGAGCCATTTTGAACCTCTTCTTATCAGACACATTTCCCATGATCTTCTGTCTCTTTGTTCTCTGTAATACAGCCCTTCCTTCCCAGGGAATATAAAAGTTCCACCACATGCAGAGGATTTTTAATTTATGCCTTCAATGAACAATTGTTTCTTGCCGGTTGTGATGGGTGCTCCTGCCACCGCCTGGAGTCCCAGGAAGGAAGATGTCCGGCCCGCTCTCATTTCATTGAGGTTAGTGTTCTCAGCTGAGGGATTCTGAAGCCCCCAAGAGAAGGGCTAGAAGAAAGGTTGGCAGAGGGCAGGCATCTCTACCCTCTGCCTCTACCTCTGCTAACAGAAGAATAACTCAAGCCCTTCATTCTCTCCCCAGAAATGAGAGCTCGTTGAAGTGGACACTGCGGCTCTGTACAATATGGGAGACCTGCACTGAGTCAGTATGGTCAGACCAGCTCCTCTCCATGGTAGTGGCAGAAGCCCTGACTCTGTGCATTGGATAATGTGCCAATAAACAGAATATTTGCATTCTTATTGCAGGATCCATCGGAAGAATTCCGACTGGTGGAAACGACTATGAGCCCAAGGGATGTTCAGGAGGGAAGCGGTGACCGTCTTTCACCAGTGGGTTGGACTGGAAGACCTCCTAGGTCCTTTCCAATTCTATTATTCTGTCTGCCTATAGGACCCCTTCAGCAATGGAGGGTATGCAGATGGAGGGCAGAAACACCTCTACCTACAAAGCCCTGCACCGAGCTGCTTTCACATGGAATGGATGTCTTTTTGTTTTTTTTCTTGTTATTTTTTATTGTTCTTGTTCTTGTTAGTTCTTAGATTTTTCAATTTGTTATCATTTTATTTATATTGTTAAGTGCTAAAAAATAAAAGCAACGGTTAAATAAAGTTGTTCATTGACCATGATTATTTTCCTTTAGCGACCAGTGTAGCATTCAATGGATAGAATGATAAATAATTGTACAACATGTGTACAATAAAACTACAAAAACACTTTATATATCCTAATTTATTGTTAAGCCTATTGACATGACACTTTTCTTAGGGACAGGGTGAACTTTTGATTAAATGCAGAATTTCACCAAGCCTCTTTGTCACTAGTTTTGACTAGGGGACATTTTTTTATTTCACTGTTGTATGGGAGACAGTGTATTAGTAGTACTCAGTTACCATATACAATCTGAAATCCTATAGGATATCTTGCTTGAGCAGAGAGCTGGACTGGAAGACTTCCAGGATTCCTTACAGCTTTATTCTGGTTGATTGATCAATTGATTGAAATAACACAGTTGTTGTGTTATATATGGCTTCACCGTTGATTTTGATTGCCAGAAGAAACACAAAAGCTGCTTACATGACCCTAGGAGGCTGCAACCATCATAAAAATGAGTCAGTTGCCAAGCGTCTGAATATTGATCACATGACCATGGGGATGCTGTGATGGTCGTTAAGTGTGAAAAAAAGTCATAATCCAGTTTTTTCAGTGCTGTTCTAACTTTGAACGGTCACTAAATGAATTATTGTAACTCGAGGATCACCTGCACTTTCTGCAGCATCAACCAGTGAATTGTCTAGTAAGTAGAATTTTGTTCAGCAACTTCAGGAAAATCTGTCCTTGGAACATCGTGATGGTGGGCATATGAAGCACAGTAGAACTGCTATGCTGGCATAGGCTTCTTCCAGAAAAAGGAATTTTATAGAACAATACCCAGGTTACAGTGTCTAATAGGCTATAATTTCATGCAAGTCGTGCTGTGTTATTGTTACAATACATATACCAGCAAATTGCTGTATATAATAAGATACAAATGAGAGAGCTAAAATGGCAGGGAAAGCTCATGTTTTAACCTGGCATGAATTTCCATCCACAGCAACTTCAATTAAAGTGTAAACAAAAAATCTACCTCATGTGAATGGCAATAGCTGCAGGGATCGAAGAGGGAAGCCGGGGGGGTCGCCGGAGGCTCGGGGCGACCCCTGAAGAACAATAGGTCGAGCAGCTGGCCTTGGCACCTCGTCTACCCCCCCCCCCCCCCGCTGAGGTGCGATTCCTTCATACTCCAAGAACTGCTTTCGGGCCTCTGGGCCTAAAGAACTGCCTAAAGAACTGCCCTGGGCCTCTGGGCCTAAAGAACTGCCTAAAGAACTGCCCTGGGCCTCACTGGTGGAACGTAGATTATTGTGGACTGTGAGGTCTGTCCCCTCCCATCTTATTATTTGCCTTTTAAATATCTCTCTACTTCATTCTTTGTTAATCTTACATCCTAGACCTGCTACAAAGAGAGACCCTGCCATAGCCATAATCATAGATTGGTCATCATCCCAACTTATTCAAGGTCTGACATCCTTCGACTGCGAGGGTCCCCCCTCTCGCAGGCATGCCCCCCTGCCCTGACGAAGGCCCACCTCAATGAGGGGTTTATTAACCCAGAGAGGTGGAGGAAGCGGGGGATTAGGGGTTTTCTAGTAAAATGTTTTGTAAAGCTTTTAAGGGGTTCCAGGGAGCGGGGAGGGTTGGTTTGGCCCTGGGGTATGGATACAACCAGGCCAACATGTAGGATCAAGACGGAAGGGAGGGTCAAGACGGAAGGTAGCGAAGCGGAGCGGGTGGGAGGAAATAACATCCCTATAAGGGGAATTCCAATCACGACGGTCGTAGGGAGGGGCAGGCGCGAGGACACCAGAAGAACGTATAGTCGGTTGGCAGACCGGGGCCACTGGATACGCCCGGTCGCTTGTACCAACCCCCGCAGACTAGGTGGACAGGGTCAGCAGAGCCTGGGCCTTAGGCTGATGTTATGTAACGCGAGGTCCGTGGTTAACAAGGCCCCCCTCATCAGTGACTTGATCACAGAGGGGGAGCCGGACCTCGCAGGAATAGCGGAAACCTGGTTGGGCCCGGAGGGGGGGTTGCCCCTCAGGGAAATGTGCCCTCCAGGTTACCGTGTATTCCACCAGCCACGGGCCCAAGGTAGGGGTGGGGGGGTAGCAATTATCATCCGGGACGATCTGGCACCGAGAGAATTCACTGTGTCGCAGACATCTGGTTGTGAGTCTCTGGGCGTAAAGTGGGGTCCAGGGAGTCAGTTGGGCCTGTTGATAGTATACCTGGCTCCCCGCCATACATCAACGGCCCTGCCCGAGCTCCTCGAGCGGATCGCGGAGATGGCGGTTGAGACCCCCAAACTACTAGTGATGGGGGATTTCAACCTGCCGTCAACGGGAAAGGCATCCGAGGTAGCCCGGGAATTCATGGCTTCCATGACAGCCATGGGTCTGACTCAAGTAATTCAGGACCCCACTCACGAGCGAGGCCACATTCTGGATCTTGTGTTTGTCTCCGACCAGTGGACGAGTGATCTGGGAAGAGGGCATTTAGTCATCACGCCCCTGTCATGGTCAGATCACTCACTTCTCCAGCTTGACTTCCCTGGCGCTACTCCCCACCGCGGGGAGGCGGAACCAGATTATCCCAGATGGTTCCGCCCCAAGCGCCTGATGGAACCGGATAGGTTCCAGGCTGAGCTTGGGCCATTTCCTGCTGACCTGTCCCGCTCCCGGGCTGAGGACCTGGTAGCCACATGGAATAGTGCGGCTGCCGGTGCCTTGGACCGGGTGGCGCCTTTGCGGCCTCTCCGACGGCCACGATCGACCCGGGCCCCCTGGTTTAACGGGGAGCTAAGGGCGATGAAACGCCTTAGGAGACGCCTGGAGAGTAAGTGGAGATCCTCCCGCTCCGAAGCTGACCGAACACAGGTAAGAGCCTACATAAGGACCTACCTTGTGGCAATAAGAGTGGCCAAACGTCAGTATTGTGCCACTCTTATAGCGTCCGCAGAGAACCGCCCTGCTGCCCTGTTTCGGGTGACCCGCTCCCTTCTGTCACAGGAGCAGCGGGACCCCCCATTGCAGGGCAGGGCAGAGGAATTTGGAGAGTTCCTGCAGGATAAAATCGATCATATCCGGAGAGGTTGGACCCACTCCAGTGCTCCAGTGGGGACGTCCGAGACTAGTCTTGAGAGACCATGCTGGGAGGAGTTTGACCCTGTTGTCATCAAAGATTTGGACAGGTTGCGCGGGCGACTGCGGGCCACCACATGTTTACTGGACCCGTGTCCCTCCTGGTTGGTGCTGGCCTCCTGGGAGGGCTCACGAGGCTGGCTACTGGGACTGGTGAACGCTTCGTTGGGGGAGGGCCGGATGCCGGCCGCCTTGAAAGAGGCGGTGGTCAGGCCCCTGCTCAAGAAGCCTTCTCTGGACCCAAAGGAACTAGCAAATTATCGTCCTGTCTCCAACCTTCCTTTTTTAGCAAAGGTTGTTGAGAGTGTGGTGGCTCAGCAGTTTCCGCGTCACCTGGAGGAAGATGATTATCTAGACCCGCGCCAGTCCGGCTTCCGACTCGGTCACAGCATGGAGACGGCCTTGGTCGCGTTGGTGGATGATCTCTGGAGGGCAAAGGATGAGGGTTGTTCCTCCATCCTTGTTCTATTAGATCTCTCGGCGGCCTTGGATACCATCGACCATGGTATCCTACTGCGCCGGCTGGAGGGGTTGGGGATTGGAGGCACCGTGCTACGGTGGTTCCACTCCTACCTCTCTGGCCGGACGCAATGTGTGTTGACGGGGGAGCAGAGGTCGACCGCAAGGCCCCTCATTTGTGGGGCCCCACAGGGGTCGATTCTCTCGCCTCTCTTGTTCAACATATATATGAAGCCGCTGGGCGAGATCATCCGTGGTTTTGGGGTGAGTTACCATCTGTACGCTGATGATACTCAGTTGTACATTTCCACCCCAAACCACCCCAACGAGGCTGTTGAAGTGATGACCCGATGTCTGGAAGCCGTACGGGTCTGGATGGATGACAGCAGGCTCAGGCTCAACCCCTCCAAGACAGAGTGGCTGTGGTTCCCGGCTTCCCGATTCAATCAGCATATTCCATCGCTGACCATCGGGGATGAGCAATTAGCCCCGGTGGAAGGGGCGCGCAACTTGGGCGTCCTCCTTGACGATCGACTGACCTTAGAAGATCACGTGGCGGCCGTGGCAAGGGGGGCGTTCCACCAGGTTCGCCTCGTGCGCCAGTTGCGGCCCCTTTTGGACCGGGAGGCCTTGCGCACAGTCACTCACGCGCTGGTGACGTCCCGCCTGGACTACTGTAACGCTCTCTACATGGGGCTCCCCTTGAGGTGCACCCGGAGACTGCAGTTGGTCCAGAATGCAGCCGCGTGGGTTATTATGGGGAGATCGAGATTCTCCCATATAACACCTATCCTGCGCGAGCTGCACTGGCTTCCTGTGGCCTACCGGGTGCGCTTTAAGGTACTGGTTACCATTTTCAAAGCGCTCCATGGCACAGGGCCTAGTTACCTGCGGGATCGCGTCCTGCCCCATACATCCCTGCGACCCACTCGCTCACACAGGGAGGGGCTACTCCGGGTGCCGTCCTCTAGAGAGTGCCTGGGGACGGTGCCCAGGAGTAGGGCCTTCTCTGTGGTGGGCCCTACCCTTTGGAATGACCTCCCCCCAGACATCCGGACAACAACCGATCTTCGCTCCTTCCATATGAAGCTGAAGACCTACCTGTTTTGTCAAGCCGGCCTGGCATAACGTTACTATCTTGCCACCCCAGGTCATTTTACAATGGGAAATTTTGTTTTTAATATTTTTGGGGTTTTAAACTTTGTAAGTATGCTTATTTATGGACTTATTTTTACCTCCTCTGCACGATTTTATGGTGCTATCTTGATTATTGCTCTGTACGTCGCCCCGAGTCCCTGTGGGGAGAGGGGGCGACTAATAAGTTCAATAAAATAAATAAATAATAAATAAATAATGTAGCATTCCTTGCTTTGATATTGTCCTCTCAGTAGTAACCTTGTTAATTTTCACATTTTCAATTGAAAAAGAAGTCTCGATTCAAATTCACTAAGAATTAAGAATGGAAGAGGACCATGAAAGTCCTTGCATCTGCCTTACTCATAATTGTTTCTCAGAAACTCGGGGAATGTAATTTGGTTTAGGCTGGGTGTAGACTATGCACCATTGATCTGAATATTGTTTTCTAAGGCTCTCCGGCACTTCAGAAATAATGATCCGAAGATGTCAAATACTGAACTCAGTACCCTCTGCATGTGAACATGCTTTGCCATTTCTAAAATGGGCATATCTGCCATTTGAATTCATGTCTTCTCCAGTATCACCAAACTTATGCCAAAAGTAATTTCTATACTGCTCTTCCATATGAAGCTCTTTAATATTGAATTCTCTATTTAATACCTTAGGTAAAACTAGATTTAAATTAATAAACATATTTTTAATTTTAATTTATGTAATAGCCATATGATTGGGAGAGGATCGTAACTGAGGCTTTATAGTGGAAGGAAGGCTGTTCTATTGTTGTTGTTATTAGAGTTACATTTTCCCAGTAAAATGTAACCCTACTGAATAACTGCACATTGCCCTGGTAATAAACCAGGGAAATTAAAAGTCTGCCCTGATACTAAAATCATGACTGCACACATATAAGTAAAAGCTGCCATATTACTTGTGATTTGTCCAAAATAGATTTTAAAAGCTACCCACAGATTGGGAGATTTTTTTTATTATATAGCTAATGAAGAAAACTTCATTTCACATATATTTCCCCAAAAACATAGAATCCAAAAAAAATGGATGCAATCTGTTGTACATACAGTAACATATTTATTAGGACATGGAAAAGTAATACACTTAGAAATCTAGCCATATTTGAAATAAACTTGAAACATGCAGCAAACATCAAATAATGCATCAGCAGTTGCGTGGAAAGTCAAATTAAAATGCTAATATTAGAGCTGGCATTAGAGTCTTAAAAATGTACATGTTTTCTAAAACAATAGCAAAGCCCAGGACCATAGCAGCTAAAACAGTAGAAGCTATAAGATTTGTGGTGAGCACAAACATACATCAGGGAGCTGACATGTGCATACAACCAGACAAAGCCTTAACTCCATTATTTGAATGTCACAGCTCACTGAGTCTCTGCTCCAAAAAAAAAACATTTGTGTATCAGCCATGGCCAGCTGCCCTTTTCATCTTTTTTTCTGAAAGCTTGACCAAATGACCCAGCTTCCAATATTGGTCCCTAGAATTAACCTTCTGTGCTTGATAGTGCTTTGACAGGTCCTTTGTGTTCTTTTCCTCAACAGAAGTGAATGTTTGCCGTCTTTCTCTTCTTTTCCCCCTTCAATTTGGACTTCACTTTTACTGCTTCATTTTCTCATGCTCTGAGTGGGTTTTGCTCCCAGGTGCATATTTATGCACCTGTTCTAACATGTCTTTCAGCAGCTGGTCTTTTCCATCTGACTGCTTTTAAAAGGGGGGAGAGAGATAGAGAGACCAACCAGGATTTTGTGGATACAGAGCTTTTTAACATATTGCTGAAGAGACTCCCATCATTGATCTGAGCTTCCATGATACATTGCTCCAGCCTAGCGCTAATAAGACAGCAGGGGCATTGAATAATGCCTAAGTAAAGGTGCTCTATGAATTCCATTGAAAAATATGAGTTGTTATTTTACACGGAGAATTGAGCTGTTTACTTGGCTCTTTAAAAAGAAGGATGCCATAAAGATCAACAATCTTTCAGATAATCTGCTGATGAATAGAAAGATAATTGTACATTGCCAAATAACATTTATATCAGTTTAAGAAAAATACACTTTTCTTTTTATTTATTTAAACTAGGGGGGGGAGAAAGGGAGAGGAGAGAGTGAGGTGCAAGGATATCACAATTAAGTTCCCCATTTTATTATCAAGGCAATGCAACTAAGGGGTTACCAGCAACTGTTCTATTCTGATCTCTTCTATATTTCATTTTTTGTAATGGGACAAAATGTTAATTTATCACAATGTCTTGATGTAGCATTATTCTGGCTTTTGTTAAGAATTTATGAATTAAAGAGAACTATTTTATAGAGCTAGCATTTTAATTATCCACAATGTGGTATTGAAGTAAGTGAAGTGAAATGTCATTGGTACCCACCAATTTCCCACTAGGTCCCACTCAGTGTTAATCAAATTGTTATTACCATTAATACCCGTTGAAAGTCTCCACCCATGTCAATCTTGAATCATTCTTGAGCTATACAAGATCAGATCATAAGTGCAAGCATGCATAATGAATGATTAAGCTGATCTATGATTAACTTAGTCACTATTTCATTTGTATCTATGAAGGAGCATTTAGTCTTCTAGACAATCAGGTCTATCCGGGGAGGTATTCATGTCATACAGAGATGCAACATAGCCAGCCACATTTTTCAAGTAGCATGTTGTACAAACCTAAGCCATATGATGAGTTTATGGTTCAGTATGCTATGGAAATATTTTTAAAAAGGATAGCTAGGGTGAATGGAAAGAAGTGACTTCACAATTTTACCTACTGGTAGAGTAAGCATTTTGTGAGAGGGCTGGTATCAGTGAGAATCTGTTTCTTCTGCTGTCTTACTGTAAGGTGCATCTATGTCCTTCACAACGAGGGTAGCTTTTAACACACTAAGAATATTTTCAGATGAAGGACTTCTAGAATTTAACAATGGGAAAAAGTACTACAGAGCTATTTTCACCTTTTCCTCTCACCCCCATATATTTTTATTAAAAAAAGACATGAAAAACCAGCATGGATCTCAGTTGGAGGATAACATCTGGACTTCCTGAAGAAGACAGGATAATCATATGATGAAAGGCTCACCTAAGTGAGTTGAGAAAGTCTGCTCGACTTTTTCCTAGTTGTTTTCCAGTTTGAAATAATCTTCCTTTGAACAACCAATTCAACTGTATTGAGAAATTCCAGCAAAGATAATGATAAACGTGAATTTTCCTTCACGCTAAATGTAAAAAAATCTGTTGGATAGGGGTAGGAATCAGATGGAAAAATTATTCAAGAGGAAAGGTTTGTGAAGATTTTCTCCCTTCACCCTTCTGTTTGATTCAGTCTTCAGAAGCTGATTTTGTTAAGGTGGGAAAAAAGGAGGAATTACTTAATACATTAGGCATGAGGGTATTGATTTCGTACATAAGTGCTGACATTCGCTGAGATTATCTGGATAGACTTTTTCCAGTTGACAGTTTCAGAAGATAGAAAGAGATCATAACTGCACTGTAAGTGATTAATCTAGAGAGTGTTCACCTTGTTACTTGTGCTAGGTATACCATATTTAATTGCATAATACATGGTAGATAATCTAGAAAGAAGGAATTTCCTGAGAAGTACATTCAGCAAATGTTCCTAGTTTTTTGGTTACATAGATACAGTGGACTGTGTAATGTTGATACCCTGCTATAAATAAAAGACTTTTCCACAGATAGGCTTAATGGAATTCTCTTTATTGTTTGTCTTATTTAACATAAACATAAGGGATAAAAGTAATTGCAAGATGCAAACAGGAAACTGGCTTCAAAGAATTGCCACGGAACTGATTCATTGGCGCAATTGAGAACTGTTTGTGAGTTATGATTTTTCAAGATGTGCTGTTGTACGTTGTTGTTTCTGGGTGCACTTAGTAGTCCTTTTGAAAATAGCATTCAAAAAGCAGCTCAGAGTGCCAAAAGGTCTAATCATGTGGTAGAAATAAGCCCCTACACCTGGAAAAACCCTAAAGCATCCAAATGTTGTCAATGCCACAATAGCATTTTACTTAGCTACTGAGATGACAGTAAGATTGACATACTTGTCAAGATACAGAACAGCATTTTTCCCAAAGCCAGTCTGCAGAGCTTGTTCTCATAGTGGTGGTACTAGTCACAATAAATTATAAGTTATGTCTTTTTGTGATTGAGAAAAGCAGTGAAAAAAGACTAAAAGGATCTTCTCGGGAGGAAATGTATAGTACTTTAGAACAGTCAACTCTGGTGAGTCTTATAACAGACAATTCTTATTTTGTATCAATAATGAAATAAAATATCTGAAGATGATGATGATGTTATCCATTCAATCGAATCCAATTCTTGGGGATTCTATGGGCCAGGTCTCTCGACTTCTTCAGATCTTGCACTGCTTTTTTCAGTTTTTCTATGCTCTGGCTGGTGTCAGATTTGATGGTGCCCAGCCACCATGTTTTATATTTGTGTTGCACTAGAAGTTGTCTTTTGCAATAATAACTTTTGCCTGATTTCATTCAGCTCTAGCCTTTAAACAAACCTCCTCTTCGGTGTGGCTCTTTGAAGATTGAAATATTTCTTTTGTTAGGAAAACAGACACACACATACACGTATGCATATATTGGAGCCAGAAGTGAATACTGTTTTTATCTCTTCTATTAATTTAAGGACTATTAGAAGGCATCTGCAACCACTGGCCTATGTTGCCCTTTCAGCTCTCTGCTCTGCTTACTCTGCCTTCTTGGTTTGAACAACAAAAGATGGGAATAGTGGATAGAGAGAGCCAATGAATTTAAACCATCATCTTCTGAAGGTAGGCTTGAAATAAGGTAGATGTCAGTTATAATTATGCACATTCTGTATTTCTTGAGGGGAGGCATTTTAGAAGTGCAATAGTGACAATGGTGCCTCATCATGGTAGGGGGGGGGGAGGAATTCCTCACTAGAGCTTAAGCTGCTTGCCTCTCATGCTGCTTCCAGCTGCTTTTCAAAACAGCTTCAGCAGTTCCAATCCAGGTTGCAATGAACTGGCAAAAAGGCATCAATGGTCCCGAGTCTGGACTATGACCATCACAAAATCTGAATTGTCATTCCCCTGCTTCTTAATTTTTTCATCCACAGACAGAAAACAAATCTCACTGGCTAGTTTCTGTATGGACTGCTCTACCCATGTATACCCTTCCCTTCCCGGAGCCTTTTCTTCGCTTGACCAGAAGTTTGCACAAATGGTTGCCTTCACATCGCTTTTCCACATATCTGCTTTGACACCAGTGCTGTTCCTTTCTAAATTAATCAGTGATGGGGAACAAGTTGCTTTTTCTCCTATGTTCTTTTGTAGGCCCATGGAAACGTTTAGCAATAAAGAACTGATAGTCCAGCTTCATAGAAACAAAACAACAATATTCCTAGTACTGTGGTTATGATTTTTTAAAATCTTTTTTATCCATTTCCAATGTTTCTTTCTGGTTTCTGGCAAGAAATGCCTATTGGATATAATGGATTAGCTTAAATGATAGCAGCATTCATTTAAGTGCAGGGTTTCCTTTCCTTTGATAACCCATGCAAAAAAGTTATGAAGTTGGGTATAGTTACATGGCAACTGGTTAATGACCACAGTGACTGACAACCGTAATTTGGAGCGCAGTTATGGTCATAAATGAAGGAAAACCTACAGCTAAAAATAGGAGAACTGCAATTTTAGCCTATCTGAAATGCATTAGGTATGGTAAAATATTCTTAGTGCTTTAAGTCTTGAATTTTTTTTCTTTCCCCTCTCCAAGTTAATTCAGGCAAAAAAATTTCAGAGCTGCTCATCTTGTCAGATGTTATTTCTTAATTACAACTCTTTATGGTTTCTAGATAACAATGAAATATTTTTTTGAATAACCAGTGGTTTAGAAGTGAGAAATATTTGAATGTTTCTCTACCTTTAGAAGCATATATTGCTCTAGCTCAATCTTGTCTTAATATTAAGCAATACATGTAAAAGCTTGGTCTATCAGCTGAAGAAAATGTAAATGCCGGCCATTATTTAGCAGCGAAGCAAAAAAGAAAGGGAAACTAAATAGGATGAGGAAAAATTCTGTGCCAGGGCAATTTAGGCATGGATTAGAATTAGATTTCAAGAACAGCAAACAGGTGTTTAAACACAAACAAAATGTGGGTCCTACATAAAATTGTAGATCACATCATGACTGGCTGTAAACTGAGGGCATATACAATATCTGATTTTTTTAAAATATAAACAATGCCTCGCTTCAATGGTTAGACGGCCTAGACATGGGTATTTGAACATAGATCTTTTTAACATTTATATTTAATTGGCTATTATTAATCTTGGTGAATTGTTAATGTATACAGCTAGTCCATGTATGATATGCCATATGCGAGAGAGATAGAGAGAGATTTGTTTTGCACTGGTATTTTATCACCATCATAATCCTATTCATAGTTATTTGTGGGCTCTTCTGTTTTTTTGTTTGTGTGTCTGTCTTCACTGCAAAAGAGGGTGCCAACCATTGAAAAAGCCTCCTGTCTGAGCCTGAGGGAGGAACTCCAGGAGGACAAACAGCCTGGACTGCAGACCTCTCTCGTCTCAGGCCTGATTTTGAGGCCCTGTGTTGAGGAAGGAGGAGGTCATTTCCTGTTGCCCAGAAATTCACTGAGTGCTGATTGGACCTTAGGACCATCAATCAAAGGACAATAACACTGGGCTCCTCCTCCTGGTGGATATTCTTGGAGGGAAGAGAAGAGAGAAATGTGGGAGCTGTGAGTGGAAAGAAAGATGGGAGCAAAGCCTGGAGTCCTATCCCTGGGAAAGCTAATAAGAGGGAGAGAGGTGGTTGTCAGAAGGTTGCAAAAGGTGATCTCATAACCCCGGGACACGGCAACCATCGTAGGTATGAACCAGATGCCAACCTTCTGAATTATTATTATCACTTGATCATGGGATTGCTACAAAGTGTGAAAAATGCTCATAAATCACTTTTTCCAGAGCCGTTGTAACTTTCATGGTTGACTAAATGAACTGTTGTAAGTTGAGAATTATCTGTGCTATGTGTACTTCATCCTGCTTCCAATATTTTGCCTCAAACTTCCTTTGAAATTTCTCTAATCACTTCACAACTCTGAAGCCTGAAATGGGGTTATGGTTACTCAGTATGTTTCTGTTTGGGGCATTATGTCAAACTTAGATACGTTTATGAACTCAGAGAGGATACAAGGACAGCATTTAAAATATAAAAATAAATGAGAATTTGCCCACTGGAGGGGGGAAAAGATATTTATATGAAATAATAAGACATTTTAGAAGTAAACCTGCAAATTGAAATTTATTTCAAAGCAAAGAAGAATTTATTCTGTTTCTATGAAGCTGAGGTTTAATATTTCACTGTATCTGAAGTACAAGCTGCGAAGGTGGCTACTTTGAACTGTTAATTATACTTTTTTTGTTCCTAGTTTATGATATTTGGAAATTTAAAATCTATATTTTAAAAAAATGGCTGTGTGTGTGTGTGTTCCAGCTTAACTCTGGAATGCCTCAAGCAATTTCAACCAAACTTAGTAGACAGATGACTTATTCTCTGGAAACAAAATACTGTGCAGGTAGGACACCCCTAACACCCCGCGGTGTGTGTGTTCTGTTACAGCCTGTTGTGCCTTAAAATGGTTTCTACCATATTGCTGTAAAATGGCTTCTACTGTACAGCGCAATGGAGTTGCCATGGTAACTGCTTCACAGTACTCCACAAGGGGTCTCCCTCTGGTAAGGGGGAAAATCCAACATTAGAAATTATGTTTGGTCCAGACATTTTCAACAAGGCTTTGATTATTTTTGAGGACAAATGTATGGCTATGATCAATAAAACATTACTGCAACTCGCCCTGCCTGCATCACTATGAGACCGAGACCACTACAAGACCGGCCTAACTTCACGCAGATTACATACGAGAAAAGAACTGCAACATTGAATGGCTTACTACAAATATTGTGGACAAGAAGCCACTTCTAAAGCAAGAAAAGAAGAAAGCATACCAAATGATTATGGATCAGATGCAAAACAACCAGGTGGTATTACTTTTCTTGACACTTCTGGGGGCACAGGAAAAATATTTAATTGTTGCCAAAATCAGGGCTTTTCCTGTCTAATACAGGATTAGGATAAATAAATACCCAGGGAACACCAGGTTATCAGCTAGTAGACTATATTCGTTACTGGCAAATCTATTCCTGAAGAAAGAAGAAATGTCTCCTTTTATTAGGGAGTGAATGCTTCAAAATTTATTTAGAAGACATTTAAGAACAGTGTCTTTCTCCTGATCATTAAAAATGTGTAAATTTTTTTTACAATAGGACTGCAATTGAGCCCAGAATTACAATTGTAAGTTGTTGCAGTCATAAGTCAAGGCATCATGTGCCATGTTTACAGTAGTTATTAAGCAAATGCTGTTGTCATTAAGTGAACATCATTAGGTTAAGCTGCCTATTCTCCTTTTGTGCAGTGAAAGGACGTGCAACTAGTTGGTCATGGCTTTCAGAAGTCTCTTCAGAGTAAATGTGGCCATCTCAGCTGTCAAGAAACTGGCATCAGGGGAGAAAGTCCTGCTTCTCAACTCTTCTGACTGACTCACGGCTATTTCTCTTATCTTCACAGAACGTCTGGAAAAGGTGTTCGCACCTTTTCTATTGTCTGAAAAGCAACGTTGAAGACCTCTTCGGGGCATCCTGTGCCCCCCAAGGAGTGGGGAAGTCCACCGGGGAGCCGGAGCGAGCAATCGACTTGCCCGTCGCCGTCAGCCGCCGGAACCGGAACCGTCACCTTCTTCTTTTGGTCAGGACGGCACAGGAACTGAAAGACCAGCGGGGAGAATGGGAGACACATCATGTGTCTGATGGAGTCGCATCTTCCTCTCCTGGGGTAAGGACGCTTCTGCAAGAAGGCCAGTTCATACTTCAAAACGGGGTGGGGGATGGGAGGAATTCCAACTTGGGGGAACCTGGCCAGCCTAGAAAGCTGAAGAAGAGTTCCTTGGATTCATGGGATGGTCTTGATGGCTCAGAAGGGAAGATCCTGGGAAACACTAAGGAGGACCCATTTTGAGTCTCTTCTTATCACCAACATTTCCCATGATCTGCTGTCTCTGTGCCCTCTGTAATGCAGCCCTTCCTTCCCGGGGAAGATAAACATGCAGAGGACTTTTAATTTACGACAAGAACAATTGTTTCTTGCAGGTTGTGATGGGTGCTCCTGCCAGCACCTGGAGTCCCAGGAAGGAAGATGTCAGGCCAGCTCTCATTTCTTTGAGGTTAGTGTTCTCAGCTGAGGGATTCTGAAGCCCCCAAGAGAAGGGCTAGAAGAAAGGTTGGCAGAGGGCAGGCATCTCTACCCTCTGCCTCTACCTCTGCTAACAGAAGAATAACTCAAGCCCTTCATTCTCTCCCCAGAAATGAGAGCTCGTTAAAGTGGACACTGCGGCTCTGTACAATATGGGAGACCTGCACTGAGTCAGTATGGTCAGACCAGCTCCTCTCCATGGTAGTGGCAGAAGCCCTGACTCTGTGCATTGGTTAATGTGCCAATAAACAGAATATTTGCATTCTTATTGCCTATTCTCCTTTTGTGCAGTGAAAGGACGTGCAACTAGTTGGTCATGGCTCTCAGAAGGCTCTTCAGAGTAAGTGTGGCCATCTCAGCTGCCAAGAAACTGGCAATATGGGAGAAAGTCATGCTTTTCAACTCTTCTGACTGACTCACGGCTATTTCTCTTCTCTTCACAGAACGTCTGGAAAAGGTGTTCGCACCTTTTCTGTTGTCTGAAGAGCAACGTTGAAGACCTTCCTGTGCCTCCTGACAGGTACCACCCCCTTTTCCTTAAACCCCGGGCATGGTGGGCCACTATTGATGGACTGTGGACTCTGTAAGAGCCTCTCCCCAAAATGGCTTTCTGTCCAGAGGGGGCTTCAGGGCAAAAAGATGGGCAGGCTGACTGGCCGGGCTGAGAAAGGAGAGGCTGAGCTAGATGGATGTTTTTTGACATGTTACCTTCTTCTTTTGCTCAGGACGGCACAGGAACCAGATGACCAGCGGGGAGAATGGGAGACACATCGTCTGTCTGATGGAGTCACATCTTCCTTTCCAGGGGTAAGGACGCATCTGAAACATGGCCAGTTCATGCTTCAAAACAGGTGGGGGAAGGGAGGAATTCCCACTTGGGGGGAACCTGGCCAGCCTAGAAAGCTGAAGAAGAGTTCCTTGTATTAATGGGATGATCTTGATGGCTCAGAAGGGAAGATCCTGGGAAATACTAAGGAGGACCCATTTTGAGTCTCTTCTTATCAACAACATTTCCCATGATCTGCTGTCTCTGTGCCCTCTGTAATGCACCCCTTCCTTCCCGGGGAAGATAAACATGCAGAGGACTTTTAATTTATGACAATGAACAATTGTTTCTTGCAGGTTGTGATGGGTGCTCCTGCCACCACCCAGAGTCCCAGGAAGGAAGATGTCAGGCCAGCTCTCATTTCTTTGAGGTTAGTGTTCTCAGCTGAGGGATTCTGAAGCCCCCAAGAGAAGGGCTAGAAGAAAGGGTGGCAGAGGGCAGGCATCTCTACCCTCTGCCTCTACCTCTGCTAACAGAAGAATAACTCAAGCCCTTCATTCTCTCCCCAGAAATGAGAGCTTGTTAAAGTGGACACTGCGGCTCTGTACAATATGGGAGACCTGCACTGAGTCAGTATGGTCAGACCAGCTCTTCTCCATGGTAGTGGCAGAAGCCCTGACTCTGTGCATTGGTTAAAATGCCAAGAGACGGAATATTTGCATTCTTATTGCCTATTCTCCTTTTGTGCAGTGAAAGGACTTGCAACTAGTTGGTCATGGCTCTCAGAAGGCTCTTCAGAGTAAGTGTGGCCATCTCAGCTGCCAAGAAACTGGCAATATGGGAGAAAGTCATGCTTTTCAACTCTTCTGACTGACTCACGGCTATTTCTCTTCTCTTCACAGAACGTCTGGAAAAGGTGTTCGCACCTTTTCTGTTGTCTGAAGAGCAACGTTGAAGATCTTCCTGTGCCTCCTGACAGGTACCACCCCCTTTCCCTTAAACCCTGGGCATGGTGGGGCACTATTGATGGACTGTGGACTCTGTAAGAGCCTCTCCCCAAAATGGCTTTCTGTCCAGAAGGGGCTTCAGGGCAAAAAGATGGGCAGGCTGACTGGCCGGGCTGAGAAAGGAGAGGCTGAGCTAGATGGATGTTTTTTGACATGTTACCTTCTTCTTTTGCTCAGGACGGCACAGGAACCAGATGACCAGCGGGGAGAATGGGAGACACATCATCTGTCTGATGGAGTCACATCTTCCTTTCCAGGGGTAAGGACGCATCTGAAACATGGCCAGTTCATGCTTCAAAACAGGTGGGGGAAGGGAGGAATTCCCACTTGGGGGGAACCTGGCCAGCCTAGAAAGCTGAAGAAGAGTTCCTTGTATTAATGGGATGATCTTGATGGCTCAGAAGGGAAGATCCTGGGAAATACTAAGGAGGACCCATTTTGAGTCTCTTCTTATCAACAACATTTCCCATGATCTGCTGTCTCTGTGCCCTCTGTAATGCACCCCTTCCTTCCCGGGGAAGATAAACATGCAGAGGACTTTTAATTTATGACAATGAACAATTGTTTCTTGCAGGTTGTGATGGGTGCTCCTGCCACCACCCAGAGTCCCAGGAAGGAAGATGTCAGGCCAGCTCTCATTTCTTTGAGGTTAGTGTTCTCAGCTGAGGGATTCTGAAGCCCCCAAGAGAAGGGCTAGAAGAAAGGTTGGCAGAGGGCAGGCATCTCTACCCTCTGCCTCTACCTCTGCTAACAGAAGAATAACTCAAGCCCTTCATTCTCTCCCCAGAAATGAGAGCTCGTTAAAGTGGACACTGCGGCTCTGTACAATATGGGAGACCTGCACTGAGTCAGTATGGTCAGACCAGCTCTTCTCCATGGTAGTGGCAGAAGCCCTGACTCTGTGCATTGGTTAAAATGCCAAGAGACGGAATATTTGCATTCTTATTGCCTATTCTCCTTTTGTGCAGTGAAAGGACTTGCAACTAGTTGGTCATGGCTCTCAGAAGGCTCTTCAGAGTAAGTGTGGCCATCTCAGCTGCCAAGAAACTGGCAATATGGGAGAAAGTCATGCTTTTCAACTCTTCTGACTGACTCACGGCTATTTCTCTTCTCTTCACAGAACGTCTGGAAAAGGTGTTCGCACCTTTTCTGTTGTCTGAAGAGCAACGTTGAAGATCTTCCTGTGCCTCCTGACAGGTACCACCCCCTTTTCCTTAAACCCTGGGCATGGTGGGGCACTATTGATGGACTGTCTTTCTCCAAGTGTTCAGAAGGGGCTTCAGGGCAAAAAGATGGCCAGGCTGACTGGCCAGGCTGAGAAAGGAGAAGCTGAGCTAGATGGATGTTCTTTTACATGTCACTTTCTTCTTTTGGTCAGGAGTGCACAGGAACCAGATGACCAGTGGGGAGAAAAGCTGTTTTGCACTTTTCTGCTATATGAAGAGCAACATTGAAGACCTTCCTGGGACACCTGATAGCTGCCACCACCTTCTCCTCAAACCCTGGTTATGGTGGGGCACCATTGATGGACTGCAGAATCTGCCATGGTTTAGGGGCAAAAAGATGGGTAGGCGGACTGGCCAGGATGAAAGAAGAGAGGCTCAGCTAGATGGATGTTCTTTGACATGTCACCTTCTTCTTTTGGTCAGGACGGCACAGGAACTGAAAGACCAGTGGGGAGAATGGGAGACAAATCATGTGTCTGATGGAGTCGCATCTTCCTCTCCTGGGGTAAGGACGCTTCTGCAAGAAGGCCAGTTCATGCTTCAAAACCGGGTGGGGGAAGGGAGGAATTCCCACTTGGGGGGAACCTGGCCAGCCTAGAAAGCTGAAGAAGAGTTCCTTGGATTCATGGGATGGTCTTGATGGCTCAGAAGGGAAGATCCTGGGAAATACTAAGGAGGACCCATTTTCAGTCTCTTCTTATCAACAACATTTCCCATGATCTGCTGTCTCTGTGCCCTCTGTAATGCAGCCCTTCCTTCCTGGGGAAGATAAACATGCAGAGGACTTTTAATTTATGACTTCAATGAACAATTGTTTCTTGCAGGTTGTGATGGGTGCTCCTGCCACCACCTGGAGTCCCGGGAAGGAAGATGTCCGGCCAGCTCTCATTTCTTTGAGGTTAGTGTTCTCAGCTGAGGGATTCTGAAGCCCCCAAGAGAAGGGCTAGAAGAAAGGTTGGCAGAGGGCAGGCATCTCTACCCTCTGCCTCTACCTCTGCTAACAGAAGAATGACTCAGGGCCTTCGTTTTCTCCCCAGAAATGAAAGCTCATTGAAGTGGATGCCGCGGCTCTCTACAATTTGGGAGACCTGCACTGAATCGGTAAGGCCAGACTAGCTCCTCCCAATGATAATGTCAGAAGCCCTGACTCTGTGGATTTGTTGATATGCCAATAGACAGAGTATCTGCATAGTTATTTCAGAATCCATCGGAAGAATGCCAACTGATGGGGACGGCTAAGAACCCAACAGACGTGCAGTAGGAAGCAGTGCCTGTCAGTAAAGGTACGTAACACCTCAGAGAGTGAAACACTTGCAGAGGGGAGGCATCTCTGCCTCTGCTTCTGCTAAAGGAAGAATGACTCAGGGGAATCCCACTGGAAGGCCAAGCCCTTTGGCAGGCCAGCCGGAAGGGTTCCTATAGCCTCTACATGACCACTCTTACAAAAGGGCCCATGGCTAATTTTGATCTTTGGTCCTTTTGTTTTCTCCCCCCAGAGAGGAAAGGCAGGAGCCCTGCAGGCCGTGGCTGTCCACCATTTTGGAGACCTTCACTGAGTTGGTAAGGATTGGACAATTCTTCCACATGTGAAAAGATGAAGCCCCGTCTCTGGGGATTTCTTAATATGCCAACAGACAGAATCTTGGTATTTTGATTCCAGGAACCACGGGACCAACCAGTGGAGGAAGAGCTCTATCCTGGGCAGGACACGTCTTCTCCAGAGGTAAGAAAGTTTTGGCAATGGGGCCGATGGTTAGGGTTAGGGTTAGGGCTATGCCACGACTCCTGATGGGAGTGGGAGAAATTGTGGTATATATCTTTCTAAGCTTAAAGCTTGCAAAGGCTCTCTTGCTGTTGGCCCATAGGGCCTGAATGCACCCTATCTTCCAGCAATCCAATGGGGATGCAGAAAGCTTAGGATTTATTGTCATTTGCAGGATTCGCTGACTGTCCTGATGGGCTTCAGGACCAGCAGCCTCTGGGATGAAGACTCCCTTGCTGACCTTCTGGAGGAGGAATCTGAGGATAGCTGGGACCAGGATGCGGAGGCCTCTTCCAGTCCATGGGTAAGAAGGAGAAAGTGTTTTCAGTTGGGCATGGATAGAGTCCCTCTAACCTGAGGGAATTGTGCTGGAGCGCTTTGGGCAGTGGAGCAAGGGGACACCCGGCCCATGGGACAAGGTATTTAGTGTAACTATATGCACCCAAGCTCTGGTGCGACTGGCTCCTTTGCTGGAACACATCAGGGACCAGTGTTCTAAATGGGAAATGTGATCCCCATTCAGTAGGCCCTCTTTTAGAAATTCTGAGTTTCCTTTCCCTGATTGCTAAAGAGGAATCATTGTTGTTCACAGGATTCTCCAGAGGAAGGAGAAGACACTCTGGAGGATCTCAACAGCCTGGAAGAGGACATCCTGGACTCCCTAGACCGTCTTCTTCGGTGAGAAGAGGTATGAGTCCCTCAGATAGGAAGTTATCCAATATGCTACCTAGGAAGAGTGGAGGGCAAGTACATGTAGCTCCAGAAAGAGCAATGTAGTACTAATAATAATAGCCTTTGATTCCTCCTCCAGATGTTCCTCAGATTCCCCTCCAGAGGTCAGCTTGGAGGAGGAGGAACCAGCCCCAGGCGCCTCAAGAGGTGAGTTGGTTTATGGCTCCAAGCAGCCTGGGACAAGGTACTTAGGCTAAGCATATGCACCCAAGCTCTGGTGAGCCTTGTTCCTTTGCTGAAAAGCATCAGGGACCGGTGTTCTAAATGGGAAATGTGATCCCCATTCAGTAGAGCCTCTTTTAGGAATTATCAGTTTCTTTTCCCTGATGGCTAAAAATGAGGAATCATTGTCATTCACAGGATTCTCCAGAGGAAGGAGAAGACACCCTGGAGGATCTCAGATTCTTCCCCCAAGTGCTTCTCCAGATTCCTCTCCAGAGGTCAGTTTGGAGGAGGAGTAACCAGCCCCAGGCACCTCAGGAGGTGAGTTGTCAATGACTCCGAGCAGCCTGTCAAGAGTGATTTGGCTGAAACAACAGCTGTCACATGGCAGTCCTGAGGCTTCAGGTGGGGAAATCAGGCAGCTGCCAGCTTGTTAGTGATGAGGAGGAGGAACTGCCTTCTGCCCCTGAACCAAGAACACTTAGGGCAGACAAAAGGCAGGAGCAGCGAAGGTCAGCTCCATTACTTGTGAGAAGCCAGTCTCACTATTCTTGATGGGATGTGTTACGTATTGAAATGAATAGCTTAAATTAGTTGCTGAAGTTCTCACTCAAGTCCGCTATTGAAGCGGGAAAATACTTTAATCTGATTGGTTGACCAGTTGACAGCTTCCTATAAAAGGAGCGCTATCAGCCAGGCTGTTGCTGTTGTTCATATAAGCTTAATAAAAGAGATTAGCTGAATTCACTCTGACCTCGTCTCCTTTCTCAGCCAGAACTTATACACCCTATCTTCTAGCAATCTTATTGGGATGCAGAAAGCTTAGGATTTAGCCTCCATATTGTCATTTGCAGGATTCGCTGACTGTCCTGGTGGCTCCAGGACCAGCAGCCTCTGGGACGTGGATTCCCTTGCTGACCTTCTGGAGGAGGAATCAGAGGATTGCTGGGACCAGGATGCAGAGGCTTCTGAGGTCAGACCTTCTTCCAGTCCGTGGGTAAGAAAGACAATGGGTTTTCAGTTGGGCAGGGATAGAGTCCCTCTAGTCAGTTCTCCTAGCATGAATGAACTGTGCTGGAGTGCTCTGAGTGATAGAACAAGATGACATCTGACCCTTGGGGCAACATATTTAGGCTAACTAAGCACTAATGCGATTGGTTCATTTACTGCAAAGCAGCAGGGAAGAGCCCACTGCAGTGGACTGGTATCCTAAATGGATGTGACCCACCCTGCTTATTCTTTTCCTTTTTGTTTGTCACCCTCTCCAGCATCCTGCTGCTTCCGGGGGCTTTAACAGGCAAAGAGTAGAGAGCCTACTTTTCTGGGGGATGTGTGGGGTGGGAGTGGGGATTCCTTCCGCTCTGGAGATGGAACAGAAGCATTGTTTTGGTCATGGATCCCATTCAATTGATCCTCTTTTAGGAATTTGGAGTCTCTTTTCCCTGATGGCTAAAGAGGAATCATTGTCATTCATAGAATTTTTCTGAAGAAGGGGAAGCCATCCTAGAAAAGCTCAGCAGCCTGGAAGAGATTCCATAGACCTCAGTCTTTAATTGAAAGAAGTATCTATTTTAGCCTCTGCATGGAACACTGCCTTGTTGTGTTGAAGTCTTGCGCAGCTGAGGGCCACCCAAGTCAGAAAGGTTATAGTGGAGAGTGCTGACACAATGAGGCCCACTGGAGAAGGAAATGGGAACCCTCTCCAGTATCAAAAGACTAAAAGCTATGATGTCAGTAAATTGCCCCCTCAGATTAGAAGATGGCTAATATGCTACCTGGGAAAAGCGGAAGGCAATTAAAGTAGCTTCAGAAAGAGCAAAGTGTTAGTACTTTTACAGAAAGCATGTGGTACTAATTTCATTTTGATTCCTCCCCAAGATGCTTCCCCAGACGCCTCTCTAGATGTCAGTTCGGAGGAACCAGCCCCAGGCACCTCAGAAGGTGAGTTGGTCAATGGCTCTGAGCAGCCTGTCAAGAGTGATTTGGCTGAAACAACAGCTGCAGCAGGGCAGCCCTCAGGCTTCAGTGGGGAAAGCAGGCAGCTGCCAGCTGGTTAGTGATGAGGAGGAGGAACTGCCTTCTATACCTCAACCAAGAACTTTTAGGGGAGAGAAAAGCCAGGAGTAGTGAAGGTCAGCTGCATTACTTGTGAGGAGCCAGTCTCTCCCTTCTTGATGGGCTGCACCAGAAGCTGTCTCTTTAGCCCAGCAGACAGACAGATGTGATGCTGGGAATGTGTTCATGAGCAGCGGGTTGGACTAGAAGACCTCTTAGATCCCTTCTAATTCTGTTATTCTGTCTGCCTACAGGACGCCTTCAGTAATGGAGGATATTCAGCTGCAAGACAGAATCTCCCCACCTACAAAGCCCTGCATGGAGCCCCTTTCCCATGGAATGTTGTTATCATTGTTGTTGTTATTTGTTCTTAGTTGCTTCAATTTGTAATTTTATTTATATTGTTAAAGTGCTAAAAAATAAAAGCAATAGTTAAATAAAGTTGTTCATTGACCATGATTATTTTCCTTTAGCTACCAGTGTAGCATTCAGTGGACAGAATGATAAATAATTGTACATCATGTAAACAATAAAACTACAAAAATACTTTATATACCCTAATGTATTGTTAAGCCTTTTATCATGTCACTTTTCTTAGGGACAGGGTGAACTTTTGATTAAATGCAGAATTTCATCAAGCGTCTTTATTCCTAGTTTTGTCTAGGGACATTTTTTTTCCATGCTGTATGGGAGACAGTTTATTTTATAGTAAGGACGTGTTGTCAAAACCAAATACAATAATGCAAAAATGGATCCTTTTTCCGGAGGCTGAACAGACTTCTTCTTGTGCCATATCTGTCATCGGACGTTGGCGATCATGGTGGTGATCCCATTTTTATCAACAGCCACACGAAATAGTGCTATTGAGTTTTGTCCAAACCAGGTCCTCAGATTTTGAGGCCATTATGTTCTTTTTCTGCCTGGACCACGTTTCCCTTCAATCTTTTCTTGGAGGATTAAGTGAAGTATGACGTATTTTTCTGGGTGTCACATCACATGTCCAAAATATTCTAACTTTTGCTTTTTTAATGGTTTTGATGAATTTTATAGTAATGAGGCAGCTGCGGCGAGGGATTCAACAAATTATTAACCATCAACTGACCAATGTCATTCCTGCTGAGGGGGATGCTTCCTTGGCAGAAAATCTGAATCATTTCTTTGCTTCCTTTGAAGTGGAGACATCAGAGACAGCTATAATACAGTTACCAGCCCATTTTAACCCCGACCTCATTGTGAAGGAAGAGGAGGTGAGCATTCTGAGGGCTGTGGAGCCTAGAAAGGCTGTGGGTCCTGATGGTATCTCTGGCTGAGTGCTTAAAGACTGCTGATCAGTTGGCTGGAGTCTTTACCAAGTAGAAGAACTCTGAGGTCCCCTCCAACTCAGTTATTCTGTTCTGTTATTCTGTCTGTATATATAGAGATGGCTTTAGCAACTGATGGTATGGAGATGGAGGGCTGAATCACCCTCACCGACGAAGCTCAGCAAGGAGCCGCTTTTCCCCAAAGAACTTTCTATAATTGATGGCTTGTTGTTTTTGATTGATTGTTGTTAGTTTTAATATTTGTTCATTTTTCAATTTGGTGGTTTTTTCAATGTTATTTTATGTACTTTTTTGTTTACTGCTTAAAATTAAAAGCAACAGTTAAATAAATAACATTGTTCATTAACCAGTTTTTTTCACTGCTGTATGGGATACAGTGAATTAGTACTCAGTTACCATATTGATGGAAACCTGACACTTGCAGATGTTCCACAGCTATATACAGGTGGTCCTCAACTTACCACCACAATTGAGCGCCAAATTTATATTGCTAAGTGAAACAGTCGTTAAGTGATCTTTGGCCCATTTTATGACCTTTCTTGCCATAGTTGTTAAGGAAATCAATATAGTTCTTAAGTTAGTAACACAGTTGTTACAAGAATCTGGCTTCCCCATTCCTTTTGCTTGCCAGGACGCAAAAGCTGATCACATGACTCCAGGACACTGTAACCGTCATAAAGATGAGTCAGTTGTCAAGTGGCTAAATATTGATCACGTGACCAATGGGGATGCTGCAATGGTCATTAAGTGTGAATAACTCCCTTTTTGTCAGTGCCCTTGTGAATTTCAATGGTCACTAAATGAACTGTTGTAACTCAAGGACTCCCTGTACTTTCTGCAGCATCAACCAATGTATTGTCTAGTAAGAAGGATAATTTTGTTGAGCAATTTCAGGAAGATCTGTCCTTGGAGCATCATGATGGTGGGCACAGAAAGCACAGTAGATCTGCTATGCTGGCATAAATTTTGTATTCCTCCAGAAAAAGGAATTTTACAGAACGATACCCAGGTTAGTGTCTAAGAGGCTATAATTTCATGTAAGTCATGCTAGGTTGTTGTTATAATACACATACCAACAAATTGCTGTATATAATAAGATACACAAATGAGGAAGCTAAAATGGCAGGGAAAGCTCGTCTTAACCTGGCATGAAGAATTTCCATGCATGGCGATTTCAATTAAAGTGTAAACAAAAATTCTATCTCATGTGAATTGCAATGTAGCATATCTTGCTTTAATATTGTCCTCTCAGTAGTAACCTTGTTAATTTTTACTTTTTCAATTGAAAAAGAAGTGTTGATTCAAGTTAAGAATTAAGAATGTAAGAGGACCACGAAAGTCTATTCTTCTGCCTTACTCCCAATTGTTGCTCAGAAACTCGGGAATGTAATTTGTTTTAGATTGGGTGTAGACTATGCACCATCGAGCTTAATATGGTTTTCTAAGGCACTTCAAAAATAATGATCCGAAGACGTCAAATACTGAACTCAATACCCTCTGCATGTAAACACGCTCTGCCATTTCTAAAACGGGCATATTTGCCATTTGAATTCATGCCTTTCTCCAGTATCACCACAGCAGATTACAATGCACTGACGTTTATAGTGCACCATTCAAGTGGTGCAGAAAGCAGCCCAGATATGAACATGCAGTTTGAAATTTCACTTTGTGATTGAAATGATATGTATATATGTTCCTGTACATAATAATGTGTAAGAAATAAACAATCTAGACTGGAGAGTGCTACAAGGAACAGGTCCGTAGTGGCTTAAATAAATCCAGAAACAGATCTGAAACTGCTGTATTGATATGATTAATTTGGAAAGCTTGGGAAAATTATTTTCTCCATATATGGGGAAATATCCAAGGGGGAATAAGTCATATGTTCATCTTATTTTAGTTCAGTTGCTCCTGGATGGGGACATGAGTGGAAAGAAGGTGTACCCAAATAGTCCTTGTTTAACAACTGGTTGCTTAGTGATTGTTTGAAGTGACAACAGAACTCCAAAAAGTATTTATGATTTGGATTCAAAGTCTTGATGTCTGCGCCCTCCCCCATCTGCACTCATGCAATTGCATTGTGGACACTCAGCAACCAGTCCACATTCACAGCTCTTTGCATCATCCCATGATCAGGTGACTACAATTTACAATGCTTTTTCTTTACTTCCACTTTCTGGCAAAAAAGTGCATATCGTGAACAATGGCTTCACTTAACGATTGTAGCTTTCCTTTAATGACCACTTCAGAAACCTGGTCACATGATGACCCCTTTAATGACCACTAAGACTCACGACCTTAATTCCAGGCTCAATTATGGTTGTAAGTCGAGGACAGCCTATATAATTATTTGCTACATCTTGGCTTGGAAGAAAACAAAGGAAGCCCTGTGAAACCTGTGACATGCTATAAGGTGCCAAATGCTATTATTATTTTTTAAAGATATGAAAAATTATCAGTATTTTAATCTTTACATCTACATCTACAAAAGTGCTTTTGCATAAGCTCTGTAATTCAACCACTCCAATCAACTTTCTCTGGAGAGATGAGTGCAACTTTCAGACGGCCTTTCAGCGATTGTAATCCAAACATTTAGAGAAGGCCACCAATTTCACCTGCCTCACGCAAACATATCTCAAGAGGTTCTCCAGGAGCCCCTGGAAGCCACCTTTGAGTTCTTTTCTCTCTCTCTCATTCCTCCATGCATTTCAATATCCTCATTTTGTTGTCCTTTTTAAAAAATAGAATAACATAGCTGGAAGGGATCTTGTAGGTCTTCTAGTCCAACCCCCTTCTCAAGCAGAAGACCCTGTACCATTTCATAAAAATGGCTGCCCAGTCTCTTCTTAAAAGCCTCCAGTGATAGAGCACCCAAAACTTCTTAAGTTTCTTAGGAAGTTTCTCCTTTTTCCAGGTTGCTTCTGTCCTTGATTAGTTTCCATCTATGGTTTCTTGTTTTGCCTTCTGGTGCTTTGGAAAATAGGTTTCTTTGTGGCACCCTTCAACTACTGGAACATTGCTATCATGTCACCCCTAGTCCTTCCCCCCCCCCCCATTATACTAGAGATACCTAATTCCTGCAACCATGCATTATGCTTTAGCCTCCAGCCCCCCAATCATCTTTATTCTTCTTCTCTACTCTCTTTCCGTAGTCTCGACACTTTTTAAAAATACCGTTATAGTGGTGACCAAAACTGGGTGCAATATTCCAGGTGGGGTTTCATTAAGGCCTTATAAAGCAGTACTAGCACTTCTTGTGGTCTTCATTCTATCCTTCTAGGAACACTTCTGAGGAAGTAGTGAACGCGGATCTAAGAGATGGTGCTGTAGAACATCTCATGCAGCAAGAAATTCAACTACACGCTTATCAACTGCAGCGAAGCAGGAGCCCCCTCTTCGCCCTCATTTACACATAATTCCCCTCCCCTCCCCACCCTTTTCTCTTCCCCTCTGCCTCAGCAAGCACTCTGAAGTAGAACCCTGGCTACACACAGGGAAAGGACGCCCACATGGTAAGAAAGACGGGGCAAGGCAGGGACAACCCCGGAGGTCGGTGAGGCGAAGCAGCACTTCGCTTTCCAGAAAAAGAAAGGCGGGAAGCCACCTAGGCGACACTAAGCCGTGCTTAAAGGAGGCGGGCGGGAAGCGGAGGGCGCGCGTGGACAGAAAAAAGACCCCCGCCCCGCCAGGCCGCCACGCCCCCTTCGCTTATAGGGCAACTGGTTCTGCTTGCAGGACCCAGGAGGTGGGAAGCAGCACGAAGGGGCTACCGCGCACGCTGAGTGTCCTCCGTCCTGCGCCTGCGCTAATCTGCTCTCGCTCGCTGGCGTTCTCCCTTCGATTACCACCTCCTCACACCATCATCAATCTCCTTTTCTGCCCCGGCTGTTTCTTCTGTTGAGCAAGTAGGACACACGCACACGCAGACACCCATCCCGCTTCTTCCTCAGGACCTTGGTAAACCAGGAGTATCCGGGCTCTGAAAGAACGGATCCTCCGCCGAAACCCCAAAGAGCAGCCTCTCTTGTACATGCATCGCTACACACGGAGATCATGATCGTACATTGGATGGAGACGGCGTCTCTCGGCAGCCTCTTGAGTGGATATTGCTACTCCTAGCTTGGATAGCGGCGGTGCTGGAGGAAAAGGAAAAGGAGAGACGGAGAAGCGCCCGGAGGTGAGGCAAGAGACGGAGGTCGGAGCCGCGGTGGGTTGACTCCGAAAGGCAGGAGGGTCTAGAGGGAGATCTCTGGGGCTGATCCCCTTGGCTGGGGTGGTGGGGGTGAGGGTTAAATCTCGCCGGAAAACTTTGCTTTCCTTCTCGGCTTTTTAGTTCGGGCAAGGAGCAATGAAGGGACACAAAGAGCCCTTGCTTAGGTCTGCGGGGAAATTGTGGGAATATTAAAAGATGAAGAAAGCGCAGCTTGCAATTGCGTGGTGTGTGTGTGTGTGTGTGTAAGAAGCCTCGGGACGCCTTGGAAATATTTGCTACGCGTTGCCTGCCGTAGAGGATTTAGTCTGGATTGAACGAGACATTTTAAAAAAAAGTGTGCTAGTGTATATGTGTGTGCGCGCGCGCAAAACAACATACAAGCAAGAGCTGCCTGCGTTTTTCTTTGTACCAGAGGATCGTACAGCCCAGATACCTGATGGCTGCGTGGGTGCCTTCCGTTGTGCGGAGAATAGAGGGTGCCTATTCGGATGCTTTGAGTTGTGTGTGCTTGTGTAAGAAGATGCTTAGCACGTCTTTTGTATGTTCAGTTGGATTTCCCAAATGTAATCGTACCAAGAAGAAAAAGGCACCCGCAACTTGGATGCGAGAGAAGCAAGCACCGTTAAAAACCCTCTTTACTGATAGAAGGGTTTGGACTAGTCTACTAGAGAGATCTACCTAAGGAAAGTTTTGCCGGTGCATCTTGGTTTCTGGAGTTAGATTTGTGCCGAGCTGCCTGTTTGGCCTCGCTATTCTTCTAAGGGGTGTGTGTTGCTCTCTTTTTCCATGGCATTTTGTGCATTCTGCTAGGAGGCTCGGAAGCAAATGCAACATAAGAGGTTCTCTCCCCCCATTTTTTTTTTTTACTGTTGATGTGCCGTGGTTGAAAAGGCTCCACCTGTGCTACTGGCAGATGAAAAGTGATTTATGTGTGCACAGGCGAGGAAAAAAAATCCTTGTGATTTATTGTTGCTATTTGGATGCAGCTAAATGCATGTTTCAGGAAGGCAAGACAATGTTGGTGACATTAATGGATATTGAAAATGAGTTAATTGCAAACATGTGGGATGTTTTGAGCTGACTAAAAGTACTTAGTATGTAGAAGCCAAGGAAGGCTGACTAGTGTCCTCCATTTTGGACTGCAACAACTACATGAATTCCTTATTGTTACTCTCAGTGGATGAGTTTTGGGGAGTTCCAATCCAAAAGTACCAAGTTGCCTATATGTAACATAGGGGATTATATATGATGGTGTTATAAATTTTAGAGACTGTTTCCTGCTGACTTTTCCCATTTGCAGTGCATGCTGGTGGAATGCTGTGTTGCTATTTCCTCGCTACTGTTCTTGTGGAGAAGAATGCTTCAAAAAGTGAGCTGTTTGTCCAAGCATCAAACCATCATTCCTGTAATGAAAAATGTCACAGGCGAACCAGCCTGGAATTGTTCCTGTTGACCTAGAGATGTAGATTAGTGAGAGGTGATTGTGGTTGATGCCTCAGAATGGAAGAAAGGACTCTGGTTACTCTGGTAGTTCTTGATATTTATTGAGGCTGGATTTGGGGACTAAACCTTCAAATTAAATCCTGGAGAAAATTTTGTACAACCTGATTCCTATCTGATTGCCACTTCCTCATTGAGGGATGAAGCAAACCTATTTTCTCTTTGTACATCCATTTTGCTCCTGAAAAAGCTACACAAAAGCCAGTTCTGGCTCATTCATGAGTTGGTATTTGGATTCATATTTCTCATCAAGCTATATATGATTTCATTTTATTTAGCTTATCATTTAGGTGAACCCACATATTATAGGTTGACAGGAAGCCAAGCTAATAAGATTTGTTCAACAACCATAGTTGACATTGTAGTCCAGCTTTAGATGTGAATACAGTGCTTGTGCTTGGTACCAGAGTTTGCAAACAATTATGTCCCCATTTCTTATATAATAATTTGCTTCATAAAGGGACAAATGTTAGTAATTTAAGAACAAAATATTCAAACTTCAGCAATAAACTTGAAAAAAATATTTAACATGCATTAGTAACAATTAGTAAGAAAGAATAGATACTATTATTTGCAAAATTATTGTAGCATTTGTTTAGATAAATAGACATTGGGAAGAACAAATGATGAAACACAAATATTTCTGCAATAATAAGACTTTGTAGGTACTACAAGCACCTATAAGAACAATTGGGTTTTATAAAAATGTATTAATGAAAACAAATATAAAACTTTGGGATATGCTGGTATGACTTAAAATATATTAAATTTCATATATATCTTAGAGCAGGGGTCCCCAACCCCTATCCGTGGACCTGGGCCGGGCCATGCCCCATCTACGAGATGCAGGCAGCATGTGAAATCACGCTTTATCCAGGCCAAGGAAAAACCTGTCTCCGCAGAACCAGTCTCTGGTGCCCAGAAGGTTGGGGCCACTGGCTTACCAATTACATTTTGCAATTCTCCACCTGATTGGTGATCTAAAGTGTTTAGAGAATAAAATTTCCAAAATTCTTGGCCCAGTTGGAAAGTACCAAGTTGAGGAAGTTTGACAACATTGCATTAAGCCATGATGATTGTTGAGTAAGTCACAGTTGATTGGGTCCCCATATAATGTGCAATATGGAATTCACACTGCAGATTAAGCCAGACTAAACAAACCACATTACGGGTGAATATATTGTGTTGTAAAGTATGGCTACAAGATCTGGAGTGCAACATGTTGGATGGCTACTGGATAACAATAAAGAGATACAAAAAAAAATCTTTGGTGCCTTGTAGTGGTCTACTCAGATTTTACAGTCCAGATCTGATGCCTCTAATATAAAATAATTGAATGAAATAAAATCTCTGTCCAGATAATCAGTGTAATCTATTTACCGGCAGCAAACTACTCTTGAGGCAATAAAGTGTGTGTATGTGTGTGTGTTTACTCTCAGCCAAAAAAAGTAGCAAATGAAAAAGTAGGACAGTCAGTGAGGTCTGCTTCAAAGAATAAAAGATAGCACCAAAACTGTTGGGAAATTCTTCAGCTACAGGGTAAGAAATAACTTGACCGAACAGTACCCTCTTTCATGACTACACCAATATTATAAATGAAACAAACAAAATGTTAAAAGTTATATTTATGTAGTTACTTATCAAACATATCTAAATTATATTAAAGCAACCAAAATATATTTACAATCCGCAAGGCATGTCACAACTTTTGAGCATCCCTAATGTTTGGAAATTGAAGGTTGAAAAATTACATCAATTTTGCAGTATTTTTCCCACTAAAATCTCTTCTCTTTTTCCTTTCTTTCCCTTTCTCTTCTTCCTCTTTCTATCTTTTGTTTTGAACACATCCCTATTGCCACCAGCTTTCTCCTTCATAGTACTGGTTTGATTTCAAAAGATTGCCTTTTTAAAATTGTATTTTAAAACAATCCTTTTTATGATGCGTTGTATGGTTTTAAATCATGAGTTGTCCCCAATGGAGGAGTAGCACAAGAAATGTAGAAAATCAATTTCTAGATAAGGTAAGTATGAGCTAAATCCCAAAACGGAACAAGGCAATCTGATTGAAAAGCCCTCCTCCTGGGTCTGCCTTAGAAATTTCCTGTTTTCCTTAACCCAATAGATATGGAGATTACATAGTCTTGGAAAGAAACAAACAAGATGCTAAATTAGCACGAGCAAAAAAAAAAAGACCATCTACTAGGCAAGAAATTACATATCTTAGTTTTTCAATAAAGTTCTCCCTGAATCACATACTGATAAAAACTGCTTCTGAAGATTATGCCTGTGAGAAATGCAGCTGCTTTGTGAATCATGTCAGTAGCAGAAATTGGTTTCTTTTGGAGATGCCAGGTTTCACAAATTATGTTTTGATTGAGCATGGCTCACTAATGAATTTGTCAGATTAAGGCTGTTCATAGGTAGGAGCATTGTATGTATAAACCAGCTCCCACATGTTGTAAAACATCCCACAATAGAGCAATATGCATATCTTTACAACACGGTGGAAATTACATTCCAGCTGCAAACTACTGTGGACTGGAAAAAAATTAGGATCTATCCTTGCTTTTATTCAAAGCAGTGGTTACTATGTTTAGTCATTTTTGGGCAAGGAAATCACAGTAGAATTTTTGTTTTGTTTTTTCCTCCCAGAATTAGTGTTTGCTATTGATACTTTCTTCATTGAGCAGTTTCAACCTTTATACCAACAGCAAATTTTGGTGGTGAATTATGACAGCCAAATAGCTTATTTTGCTAGGGAGGGAATGGGGTGGGGTGTTCTGATATAAGACCAGAGGTGGGTTGCTCCTGGTTCGGCCAAACTGGTAGTGGAATTCAGGCCTTGGTTGCAGAACTGGCAGCTACCCAGGCCTGCCACGCCCCAAACCAGTTCCCTCGCCACCACCATGTTGTTTTCTAGTGACTGCGCATGCAGTCTGTAAATTGCAAACTGTTCTGCGCATGTACAAAGAACAATTTACATTGAAAAGTGCGTACAGCATGCGTCTGGCACGCGCAGGGATTGCGAACTGGTAGTAAAACCTGTAGCAACCATCCCCTGTATAAGACATGATTGCTTGGCAAACTCTTAGTTGGCAATATTTTGCTGAGGCTCCTCTTAAACTCAGTTTTGGGAGGTACAGCTCCTTTCCATGCATTAATTTGTGTTAGTCTAAGTATTTTATAGTTATCTGAAGCTTTTTGATATAGACCAAACATGCTTGCTTCTAAAACATTTCCTGCCTTTTGGAAAACAATGTTGATTTTGAAAGATTGGAGTCATGACAATGGATTTAGCTGGAGGAAAATAAACATACACTAAGCATTGCACCTAGCAGGGTAACCTCTGTGTTGTGGGAGATTGGTAACAGCACTTCATGCATTCATCCTGCACAAATCTCTAGCAAATGTCAGGCTGTTATGATTGCAAACATAGAGTTGAAAATGTGTGGGCAGTGTCTAGTAAAAGCTTTTAAAACCATGCAGTGTCTTCTGACAATTTTCTGCGATCAAAAGCTGAATCTGAGTTGTCAAAATAATCTCTGCTTAAAGAATGAGTAGCTCAGTTGCTTTTTCTAGCCCAGAAACTCCGGAGGAGCTTTGACAAAATTCCTGGCCAGAACAGCATTCTATTTGAAGTCACCTGCTTATGGAAGCTAGTTATTTAGTATAACTAGCTAAAGAAAGAAATTCTCAACAAGAGTTCTTTCCGTCTATTTTACCCATTTTGGACAGACTCCTATCCATCAATCTTCTGTCTAATTCATCCCCCCAAACCTCTAAATGTTACTTGTAATGTTTAAGACGCTACAAGGGGATATAATTAAACAAATGATTGAAAATACTACAGTCTTCAGGATATTTAATTAAACACAACTGCAAATGAGAACAAAGTTAGTTTTTATTCCTAATTCATTAGCACACCATTCAAAAGCTATCAATCTACTAAAGTTCTGCACTTCTATATAATTTATCATATCTACCCAATTGCTGCTTTAGGAAAAATATGATTAAAACCAATGATCAGGAAAGGAATTATCTTCCTCCTCCCTCCCCTTCCTCCCTTCCTTAGTTTTCGTTCTGCCTGAAACAGCTCAAGACAGGTGCCATGTATGCCATGAAGCACCTTTTTCAAATTACTTTCAAAGCATAGCACAATCCTCTTAATTAGATGGCAATGAATGAAATATTTCAAGAGCTGTGGTGGTGCAGTGGTTAGAATGGAGTACTGCAGACAAACTCTGCATTCCCACAGCCAGGAGTTCAATCCTGACGGGCTCAATGTTGACTCAACCTTCCACTCTTCCAAGGTTGGTAAAATGAGAACCCAGATTGTTGGGGGCAATATACTGACTCTGTAAACTGCTTAGAGATGACTGTAAAGCATTATGAAGCGGTATATAAATTGTGTATATAATTATATAAATATAAATCATATGTGCAATTGCTAGTGCTATTTCCTGATACTACAGTTTGAGGATTTCAGTTGGAAAACAGTGAATTTGTATGCTTGTTTGCACTCTCCCTCCCTCTCTCCTAGCTTTCTTAACTGTTCTTTAATTTAGATATAAAAATCATGCTGTCTTGGAAATTGATATATGTCTGACCTGAGAAGCAGAGTTCCCTGAAAAATTTGGTAAAGCTTCAGAAGAATGATTCTTGTTGTAATAGATTTTTTAAGGATTTCTCCTGAGATCAGTTGCCCTAAAATTGTCAACCTTACATCTTTCTCTTCCAAAAAGAATTAATTATTTTTATGTATTAGGGAATACTCCTGGACATTTGGAAGTTTGGTTGGACACATTTCTGCCTTGTTTGTTTTCTGCTTAGAGGAATGTGGAGAGGGATTCTGAGAGACCCAATAGTAAAATTGGTTGCAAATCTTTCCATGTAATCCTTTAAAAAGCCAATGGGAATTGGTTTAGTTAGTTGAATTGAAAAGAAGGTTGGATTTTGCTAAGTTGTTATGACAATATCTTGAAATGAAGCATGTATAGAAGCTCAGTTTAAAATCTGTTGAGATATACAAAGAAAGTCTCTGGCAATCCATTAAAATTTTAACCAATTATGTGAGAGAAATATGCAGGTCTGGGGATAATTTATGTCTGTCAGTGGAATAATCAACTATCCACTAATCGAGAGAGAACTTTTGCAATTGATTTTTTAAACTTTTAAACTTCAAACTTCAAGCAGTTGCAGAAAGCTTGACTCTTTATGAAGTTGGACCATAGTTGGGCTTGTAATTTGATTTGCATGAAGGAGAATCATAAACATGTAACTACTTTTAAGTGTCACTATAAGAGGTTTGATATTTTAATTATTTTTCTCTATTTTAATTAAATGTATGTAATATCCCAGTTCACAAACCACTCATTTATCACAAATTTATGCCATGTCCTTGCTTTTTGCTAGATAACTCCTGGCCTTTGTCTTACCCAGTGGCTTTAGCTGAGGTCCTGACCTCGGTGCAGTTGTCAGGGAGTTCCCCAATTTATGGTTCTGGGGAACTGCAATCTGCCTTCTCGGGGCCTATAAACAGAGATGACCTAAGAATTCAAGCCCACCATGACAGTCATGAAACTGGTGCACCTTATAGATGACTCAACTCACAAAGGGATCATGCATTAGATCTTTGTCTCAGGGCAGTGGCAAGGTGATCTGAGATCAGGGGACATTAACACTAGCCCCTTGGTGTGGACACATGGACAGATCATTCCTCTTGCTCCTGGAATTTATCTAGCTGCTTCCCACTGCGGGGAGGGTGGGCCTATTTGATCAGTCCGTTCCATGATTGATGGACCCAGTAGGGTTTTAGAAAGAGCTTGGGGTTATTCCTAAGGTTCCCATGAATTTGCTGAGGTCTTAGTTGCAGCCTGGAATGAGTATGTGATTCAAGGGCCTTGAATCTTGAGTGATGCTGGAGGAATATGAAGGATGAAGCTGACCAAACATTGGCATTAACCTTTATTAGAATTTGTGATAGTAAGAGCACCAAAGCTTGCTTACTTCTCTGCTCTTATTGTGTGTACTGCAGGGCTTAACTCTCTCCCCTCCTATTTAATATAGGAAGTCCTTGACGTGCAACAGGTCACTTAGTGACTGTTCAAAGTCACTGAAAAAAGTTACTGTCTCATATTTATGATGGTTGCAGTGTCCCGGGGTCACTGCATGATCCCCTTTTGCAACCTTTTGACAAGCAAAGTCAACCTTAACAACCAAGTTACTAATTTAACTACTGCAGTGATTCACTTAATAGCTGTGTCAAGGAAGGTCGTAAAATGGGGCAAAAATCACTTAAGAAGAGTCTCATTTAGCAACTTAAAATTTGGGTTCAATTGTGGTTGAAAATTGAGGACTACCATTATTTTTGATCTCTCTGTGGTCAGGAGACTTGACATCTGTGACTAAACAATCCCCCATACTGCTCTGATACACAATTTGGCAATCCTCTTGGACTTATGGCTCCTGCTGGAAGAGCAGGTGGCAGCCATGGCAGGAGAGTCTTTGTATTAATCTCTCTTGTGTGCCAGTTGTTGTACCAAGAGGCCTTGCTCATAGTTACAGATGCCTTGATCACTCCCTGTTTGGATTACTGCAATGCACTTTACATACATTGTAAAGAGAAGACCATTTGGAATCTGCAACTGGTCCAGAATACAGCAACCAGACAGCCCAAACCAACTGTTCCTATTTGGAAGCTCTTCCTGTTCAATATCACATGTTTGATTTTCTGTCCCTCATTCTTGCTGCATAGTAAAACACTTTACTGTATAAGTCTACAGTTGGAGAACTTGTAAGAGCACAAAGCACCTCTGTTCAGTTAATTAAAACAACTGGTTTCTGCCCTCTGGAACATCTTGCCTCCCCCTGAGGTGAGATTGGCTTCCACCCTTCTGCCCTCCTGCAGGAGCCCGAAGACCTGCCTCTGCCAGATAGCTTTGGGCACAAACGGGGGAGCAACACACCGGAGGTGGTTGATGAATTAAGAGGCAAATCCCACCTCCCCACCCTGTGCATTCTGTTCCCACTCTCCCCACCTTTTAACTATAATTTTATCTTGATGGGGGGTTTCATTTTTATTGTTTTAGATATATTTACTTGTTAGGATTTTAATATTTTAATCCTGTAAACTGCCCAGAATTCTTTTGTGTGAGATGGGTGGCAAATAAATTTAATAAACAAGCAAGCAAGCAAATAAACAAACAAATGACATTTTTTCAAGTCTGCTTGAGAAGCTGTTCTGTTCTGTCCCTGGTTGCATGAGCCTGGGAAAAGACATGGCTGCTTTAATTAATACCCCAAAAGTTTTCAGAATTGGAATCATTCAAAGTTATAACGGTGCTGAAAAAAATAGCTTATCACTAATCCTTGCACTTATGATGGTCAAAGCATCTCAGGGTCGCATGATCAAAATTTGTATAATTGGCAGCTGGCAGGTGTTCATGACCATCACTGGGTCCCACAGTCACATAATTGCCATTTGCATGCTTCACAGCCAGCTTCCAATCGGCAGAATCAATGGTGAAACTTGCAGTAAAGTCACAAGCCATAGTGACACGTCACACTTAACAACTGCAGCTGAACTGACATAAGTCCATTGCAATCACACGATACTTTACTCAATGACCACATTGCTTAGTGACTGAGTTGTTGCTCTCAGTTGTGGTCATTAAGTAAGGATACCTATATTTCATTCTGAAAAACAATACATGGATCAATTTAATATGCTGTCAATATGTACTTTTCCTTTTTTCAATCTCTCTGGGTCAGGGGAGGGGAAGCACCTCTTATCCTATTTTTTTTTTAGTGTGCAGAAGTATTTCCATAATTATGAGGCTGGAGGAGGAAGACAAAGATTATAGGCAAAGCTTGGAAAAATACAGTTGGGAAGGGAATTTCTTCTTTACTAGCGGTAAATGGAGCACTCATTAACTCAGATTGTTTTATATGATGGGAATTCCTTTTCTTTTTTGGCCTGATAAACTTCACCTATCTTTTTATTACTAGGTTGTGTCACATTGTTATCTTGATGGATCTGCTATCATAGATAATTTCCTTTTATTGTGTCAGCTTGCCACCAGATGAAAGCAGGCAGGCTGTGATGTGATAAGGAAGAGCAATCCATGATAATGTATCTAGGATAATAGTCTTACAAAATGAAATAATCTATTGATAGTTGTGAAATTAAAATTATCGCCTACATTGGCTGAAATAGACACACACGTGGTAACATTGAAACACGGTTTAAATAGTAGCAGCCTTTGTTTTTTCAGCCTTTTAAAGCAGATTGGAGTGAGAATGGAGGATGCATGCTGAATACTGTTTATGCAATGCTAAACATTTAGCATACAGGTAATTCTCGACTTACGACCACAGTTGAGCCCACAATTTCTGCTGCCACGCGAGACATTTGTTAAGTGAGTTTTGCCCAATGTTACGATCTTTCTTGCCATATTTGTTAACAGAAGTTGTTAAGTTAGTAACTTGGTTGTTAAGTGACTTCTCCATTGACTCTGCTTGTCAGAAGATCACAAAAGGTGATCATGTGACCCGGGACACTGCAATCATCATAAGTACAACTCAGTTGCCAAGTGTGAATTTGACCACGGAGATGCTGTCATAAGTGTGAATCATACGTGTCATAAGTGTGAACAATGGCCATAAGTCACTTTTTCCAGTGCCATTGCAACTTCAAATGATCACTAAATGAACTGTTGTAAGTTGAGGACTACCTGTATAGGCGAGAATTAGAAGTTTGATGACTTACTTTAATAGAAATTTAAAGAATTCACATAAGAGAATAGATAGGATAGAATATGAAGTGGAACCCTAAATTTATGGGCTCTACAAGAGCTTGCCTTTTGCATGATTTTGAAATAAAATCTGAAGCATCACATTATCTTATTCATATTTCCACCCCACAAAAAAAAACTAGTAATGGGGAGAGAGGATTACTATAAACTTTGAAAAAATACACTGTTTTTGGTACTTTTAGACTTCCTTGTGATTTCTAATATAAGTTCTTACTTGTGCTTGTTCAGATTCATTCTTTGTCTTCTACTAGGTAGTAGGGCTTTAAATATCTCTTCTGATTTCAACTATCAAAGTTTCTTGGAGAATTAAGGGGCATTCAGGATCAACACACAGTAAGAGATGCTGTAGGAATAATCTGGCTCAAATCCCATGTCTACCTATCCATTTCAAGCAGTAACCAAGGAATCAGATGAACCGCCCATCAGATTCACAGAAAATGTTCCAAGCTTTCTTTGGGATCTAACAAGACACATTAATCTTCTAAGGCACTCCAATATAGTTGATCCCATCTCCCTGAAGGAGGGACAGCACCAGTCAATCGAAAAGCAATCAGAGACTGATCAGACCACAACAACGGACTGATGGTAATGTTTTCCACATTAAGATCATGTTCTAATTGCTTTGATTAAAAAAAATCAGATTTAATATGCAACCTCCGGTGTGTACTACTTACTACCTGTACTCTCATTTATTTGCATTGTTAATATTTGTTTACTGGTTTGCCTATTTAAACTAATTATATTGTATAGAATATTGTAATTACTGCGACTACCTGATTTGTATTGCACTTTGATGAATAATAAATGTCCATAGGTCTGGATCTATGGACATCTAATTCACATCTAGTCAGAATTTCTGAAACTTATGATTACTACATCTGCATGCATGAAATCTGGGAATGCTACCATAGCTTGTTTACATGATATTTATAGAATTATATGCATGTTAGTAACAACTAATAATAGGACAAGGCAGTGGAGAATAATGCAATATGATAATGCTAGCAAAATAATACTGGACATTTTGGAAAGGAAAATGTAAAGAGATATATAGAGGCATCAAAGTTATGATGTAAACATCAATGTTCAGAAGGAATCTTTTCTTTTAGTCATGACCATGAAAGGGCCCTTAGACCATGCATTTTGTTTTAGAATTCAAAATAGCTTCTTCCTATATGGTTTTTCATAGCCATTGTAACAATGAAAAGACAATAGCCTGCATGCGCTCGATATCTCTGCCTTCATAATGAATCGCTCGCTCGTGGTGCCGCTTGTCAACAATAACAATGAGGCTTGCAAACATGATTCCTCTAGGGAAAGAAACTATTCCGATTCACGTGATTGTCTTAAGCAGGCCTATCACTGTTCACAAATGCACACCATATATTTATGCTGCCTTCAGGGCTTCTCCCCAGAGAGAAAAGGTAATTTTGTTTGCTCCAGTGGTGCTTCTGGTGAGAGCTGGCACATTTATATTGGAAAGTTGATGTGTGCTACCTTATTACAATTTTTTTATTTGGCTTCTGCAGCTGAGATTTCGTGTGTTATGCTAAAAGCAGCATGTAGTAAAATACTGAAACTATAATTACTTTGGAAAGAGAGTAACACATAGACTGTTGGAGATTTAATCAGTTCCCTTGTAAGCACAATGCTCCATCATTATTCTTATCATCAAACTAATAGATGAAAGTGATATAGTAGTAATCAATTTAAAGAATTCTCCCCTGAGGTGGAAACAAATGCAAAATGCTGTTTTCCATGCTGGTTTTTTAAAATATTTCTTGAAACTATCCATTTAAACAAGACCATTCCTTCCAGAAGGTTGACTGAAATGTCGATGAGAGGAAAGGAGACTTTGTTTTAAATTGCCCCTCCTCGCTCCTCTGTAATCTTGCTAAAATCCAACCAATAAAAAATCTCATTTAGAAGTGAGGATGACTAAAGGCCAGTGAACAAGATTAGGGAGTAGAAAGGACAATACAGGATCAATAACACAGAAGAATTTATAAGTTGTTTAAAAATGGACAGTGTGTAGATTTGCAGTTCCTAAAAGTGTGCCTCGTGTCCCCTGGTGCTACAAAAGCATGGAGTGTTGTGAGATATTTTAAATTCGGATCTGATTCCTTAAGTAACAGAACTGTTAGGCATTTCTTTTGATTTGGAGGTGCTGTGAAAAAATTACTAAGGCATTAAGAACAGCATTGAACTGAGAAAGTTTGTGATGCTCTAGCCTAGATCTTCGTCAGGGAATTGCGCAGCCAGTGTCCAAATGGAATCAGAGACAAAGCAGTTTTATATAAATAAATATATTTTATATAATAAATATATTTACAGTAAATAAGATAGGCAGAGGAACATCCTCAGATGAATCAACACAGCAGGAACAACGTGAGGTATATTACAGAGAGCACACCTAGCACACAGAAGAAAAAAACCGGTAAACAAGGAAACTCCCCCTTTACACTTACAGCAACCAATCAGAGGTTAGATTGCCTGATCCAATCTAACCTCTTCAACCAATTAGCTCTAACTGTACTCCTTGTCCAACCGTCACTGCTCCAGCAGTTAAATTTTAAATATCTTAACGATCTTTTCCATGAATTTGAAAATAACATAATTAGGCAGGTATCACTGTTAGTGTTCCCTCCTCTCCCCCCCCCCTTGCAGTTGGTGGTCAAATGAATGCAGAAGAATTTGAAAGCACTACAAAAATTTTATCTGATGAGAAGTGAGAGCCATAATGAGAGCCAAATTAAGTGCCACAGAGAATGGACTTTAAAATACAAGAAAGCCCATATTGATTAGCCAGTGCAACAATATTACAAAAGCCATGTGTCAAGTATTACAAAGTCCATCCTCTGTGGCTCTTAGAAGTATCCAAGCAGATTACTTAAATTGTATGTACTTTGCTTTTTGTTTGATCAGCACCCACATGTTGGTAGTACAGTTCCCTCTAATACAAAGCAGTTGCTAATGTCAGTTAACTGTGGAGGAATTCTGGGAGTTGAAGTCCACAAGTCTTAAAATTGCCAAGTTTGGAGACTCCTGGTTTAAAGTTTGGATTGGCATTGGGCGATTTAAGCTGAAATTCTCAGCCTAACCCATCTCACAAAATAGGTGCTGTGAGGAAAAAATAAGAAGGTATGTGCTTGAACTCCTTTACTTTTACTTTTATTTAATGTATAAACCGCGCCCTCTCCCAGAAGGGACTCCTGAAAGAAAAGCCAGATATAAATATAACCAACCAGCCAATAAATATAAGCTGGTGCTTATACTCCTTCCCCCAAATCTGTGTGCCACAACCAAGCAATTGAAGCCCATTTCCAGAGGGAAACTGGACAGTATTCTCCATTTTAATAGTAGATATGGGGAATTTAGGAGATCAAGGTCAGTCATGTCACAAGCTCATCTCTGTAGATCTCAAATATCAGCAATTGCTTCCTAAGACAGTGTTCCTCATCCAGCCATGCTCTGTTTGAAACCATGCTCTGGATAGCAAAGGTATCAGTAGGGAGGAACAGGAAAGTCAACATGGCAGCTGGAGCTGTGCAAATCAAACCCTGCAAAGAAGAGGCAGGGTTTCAATCAGGCGGTTGTGGCACCATCTTGACTTTTTGACCCTGTTCCTCCTGCAGAGCCGCTGCTGGATTTCTTGGCCAAGAGCGCAGTGTGTGTTTCCTAGCGAAGGCTGTTAACTTGACAGACTCTCCTCCAGAGAATGCATCTTCTGTGTCTACGCACACACTGCATGACTCTTGTCGGACAGATAAATAAAAACAGAGGAGGGCAAAGTGCCAACATGTATGTCAGTCTGACCTTTTAGATTTCACTGCATCTTTGGTCATCTATGCTTGTAAAATATGTACGGATGAAGAAATCTTAGATAAATCCTGACTGATTTTTTTTTTTTAACTTCCCTCCTTTCATACTCTCTCAAGCATGCAGGCTTCTGTGCCAGCCAGTGTTTATCAGAATGGGAGCTGGCATCGTTTGTATTATACTAAGTGATGAAGTAGCTCATTACAGTTAGCTGGCAACCATATGGCATGACCAAGCTGCTTCTTTAAGGATCAGTGACCAGCTTTTTGTTTCAGTTAAAGAATCCATAAAACTACAGAACGGTCCACTTCCTTGGCAAGTACAGTACATTCCAAATCTTACTAAATATCCATTCTACAACATAATATTACATGCAGTGAAACCTCATTTTAAAAGAATTAATTTGCAGAAGGGGGTGTTCTTCATTCATAAATGTCCATTCAACACAAAAACAGGTCCTTGTGCCCTTTTACATCATTTGTGTACATCATTGACGTCATGATGCAGTGTAAATTACATTTTCCACATCATTAGTATATAAATTGCTGCAAACTTACATAATCTACATCATTTGCATAACAGTGTAAATGCAAATAATGGAAATGTGATTAGTTGCATAACGATAGTTATGCAAGTAACATGCATTGCATGCAAAGCCAATTTTTAAAAGATCCACTAAATGAGTATTGTCACTGTATTTTATTAGCATCTCTTCATATGCAAATTGATTAGATCAAGTACTTATTATTAGATTTATTTATTTATAATACCACCTTTATTACTTTATAAATAACTCAGAGCAGTGAATATACCTAATGCTTGTTCCTTTTCCTATTTTTACCATAACCCTGTGAGGTTGGTTTGGCTGAGATAGTGTGACTGGCCCCAAATCACTCAGCTAGTTTTCTTGTCTAAGGGAGGCCTAGAATCATCCTACTGTTTATGCCCGCATCTTAAAACGACACCATACTGTCTCAAGCATAAAATCAAAAACCACAGAATTTTTCAGTCAGATTCTCTGTGAGAAAAATGCTGTAATATTTTATATACAGTATGTTGAAAGCAAAGTCACTGAAAAGGATTGAGCTTGCACAGAATTTTGGTTAAGTGAGGGGGGGAAAGGCTGAAAAATGTTAGAGATTAAATGGCAAAGGATTTGGCAGACTAGAATCCTAAACTGAAATGTTGCATGAGGCAACATTTTGTTGCAGTCTCCATTTATAACTTTCCTATTTTAACAGTTTGCGATGTTCTCTGTGGATAAATAGAGGACATAAATATCCTTTGTTGAATCATATTATGATTCTTCCTCATGACCCAACAATCTGTGTTTTCTTAGCTTTTCTTAGCTTTCTCAAGTGAAAAAGCAGTGCCATTAGAAACCCAAACTTAATTATTTTATTTATATTTTTTATTTATACATTTATATGCCACCCATCCAGCCATCAAGAGCAACTTCATATTAACTATGAAATTACTCATAACTCACTGTTTTTTCTTACCTTGCATAGTCTGGAATATACTATTTTGTATACTGTCTTACTATTGTCTGCACTGTGCATGGTTTCAAACATAAGGCTATATTTTCAATCCAAGGGCTACAAATTTGGTTTTTTTTTTTTTCTTAAATAAAACGTCATAGGATTCATGGGATTTTGACCTGAGTATAGTTTCACATACAATAAAAGTGGCCTATGTATATTTTCCAGTAGAGTGGAGGGAGGGGTCACAGAAGGGTTATTACAGCCTGATTGGTCCATTTGACTGAGAGAAAACTTCTTAACCTTTGGCTTCTCCCGTTGGTTCCCAGTTTCCTCTCAGTCGGTCCAAGACTCAGGTTTGGTTCCTAGTAGGAGTGTTTTATGGTTTTCTAGTTAGTCAGTAGTATGGTAATTGATCTTTGTAAATTTAGAATTTTTTAACTTGATTACTTTAAAAAAAATTTTGTAGTGGGTCTGCCTTGCAGGGCTGTTGTTCGCTGCCCTCAGAAGGCTGGGAGACTCAGTAGGGGGGGGCGCTGGCTTCCTTCCCCCGTCTCGAGAGTCGCTCCGGACTGATGCCTGGTGTCTCGGGCGTGCCGGGCGACCCTGCGTTCTCTGCACATGTTTTAAGCGAAAGTCGCAGCGCGCCGGGGCTTTTCAGCGCGAAAGCGACAGATCGGCTTCAGATTTGAATTGCTTGCAGTCCGGGGCCGGTTACAGCCCGCGGCGGTGGCGCGGGGCCGTTTTTTCTTGAATTTGGAAATCTCCTGGTGGTTTAGGAGCTCCAGCGACGTTCTTGGGTGCCGTTGGGGGCGGCGAGCGTGCAAGCGGCCGCCCGCAGGCAGAGGAAGCTAAGGGCGAGGTCGGCGGCCATTTTTAGGCGCGCTTTTGCCAGGGACCGCCCAAAGAAGCCGGCAGCCATTTTGGATCACGTGTCTGGGCATTGCAGCACGGAGAGGCTGGATACAACGTGGCTGTGCAGTTTGTAGTTTTACCGGAGGCCCAGAGCAGGCGATTCCCACCAGCTGAAGGGCTGTTTCTACTTCGAAATTCATTTGGTGCACGTGAGTGGGGCGATGGCTGATAGAACAGAGGCCCAGCAGGCCGCGCCGTCTCAGGCAGGCGATGATAAGGCTGAACCCACTCCCCCTGTTAGGCCTCGGGCTTCTAGGCCTTCGGCAGAGGACAGACCTTCCAGAGCTCTGCAAAGGGATGAGCTCAGGCGATCCAGGGCTATAATGAAGGTCATCGAAAGAGCTGAGAAAAGACAGGCCCGGGATCCTGGGCCTAGATCCAGATCTCCACGCCCTGTGGCTTCCTGCCCTTCCCCACCTGTGGCCAGAGGGTTCAGCCCTTCTTCTTCTTCCTCTGCTTCCTCATGCAGATCTGATAGGAGTCAGCAGCGGGGGGGCCCTCGCTCTCCTTCTGTTTCCCTGGGGACTAGAGAGGCAGATAGGGGGGACCCGTTGGAAGGTACCTCTGCAGGTCCCGTTAGGGGAAGGAGATCCAGCAGGGCCTATGTGGCACCAGACTATGATTCAGAAGGTGATGAGGAGGATCTAGAACACCTCCCTGAGAATCTCAAAAGGCTTATTTCTGCAGCCATTTCTAGGGGCATTTCTCAAAGGGACAGGCCCTACCACCACAGTTGAGTTACTCCCTTTAGTAGGTCCAGATCTAGGGCTTCTTCTCCTTCCCTCATGAGTGAGGTCTCCTCTAGGGGTGAGGCACGGAGGGATGATTGGGGGTTCTCTGAGGAGGAGGATGTGGCTCCTGAGCCGCCTCGTTCTTCCAACCTTTTCCTCCAGGCCATGTTGAAACCATTACTTAAGAAGGCTAGGAGGACCACCAAGGTGGGCACGGGGGACCCCACGGTCCCACCGCCCACAGATCCAGACATGGTCATGTTCTCAGCGACGGCCACCAATAAGGAGGAGATTCCTGCTCCTCCTCTTTTCTTAGAGGTGGCTACTAGCCAATGGGCCCGTCCTTCTAACTCCCCCCCCCAGGCAGCAACGACCGTCGCGCCTACAACATGGAAAAGTCCTTTGGGCAGGCTATTCAGCTTCCAGTTATAGATCAGCCCATAGCAGCTCTAGTCTCCTCTTCCCCAGTGGTCTCGGGGGACGCGGCAGACAAACTTAAGCCAGAGGACAAGAGGGCGGAGCTCACTTTACGTAAGAATTATAAGGCCTCAGCATGGGCGGTGCGGGCGGCGGCTGCCGCCTCGTAATTCAACCGCACAACGGTCATGTGGCTCCGCCAGCTTCAGGATCGCATTCCGATCCAAGATGAGCGGGTACACCAGGATTTAGCTAAAATTATGGCAGCGTGTCAGTATTCGGCTGATGCGACACTAGACGCTGTTAGATTTGGTTCTAGTGCCTTGGCCACCTCTGTGGCCTCCCGTCGGCTCCTGTGGCTCAGGAACTGGCAGATGGACTATAAAGCCAAGTGGGACCTGGTGGCTGCCCCCTTTGCAGGTCCAAATTTGTTCGGGGTCTCCTTAGACCCGATTTTGGTGGAAAACAAAGATAAAAAGAAGGTTATGCCTACATCCACCAAGAAGGCGGAGTCCCGTAGTCACCCCTATCGCAGGACCCAGTTCAAATCCTATGACAGGGATCAGGATCAGCGTTACCAACCATACAGGCAGGACAGGCAGTTCAATAGGCAGAACTTTCAAGATCGTTCTAGGTATCAGCCGCAGTCCAAGCGGCCCTTTCGAGGGGGGGGGCGTCCCTTCCGCAGGGGGAAATGACTCGAACCCGAGTCATCCCATCGGAGGCCGCCTGGCACTGTATGCGGACAAGTGGGATCAGATCACATCAGACGGTTGGGTCAGGGCGACCGTTCGCCACGGCCTAAGGTTAGAGTTCCTCTCCAAACCCCCGAGTTTTTTCAAGGTCTTCCCCCCGGCTCGAGACCCGGGACGCCGTCGTCTCATGGACCTCGCTGTCGCCCATCTCCTAGACATCAGGGCGGTGGATGTGGTTCCGGGGCCGGAGAGGGGTCAGGGCTACTACTCACATCTGTTCGTAGTCCCAAAATCCTCGGGGGGTTGGAGGGCAATCCTCAACCTGAAACGTCTCAACCGCCACCTAGTCTACAGGCGGTTCAAGATGGCGTCCCTGAAATCAATCCTGCAGGGCATTCGGAAGGGGGATTACATGGCCTCGGTAGACTTGACAGAGGCCTATCTCCACATCCCCATTCTCCAGTCTCACCGGTGCTATCTCAGGTTTTCCCACCAGGGCAGGCATTACCAGTACCGGGCCCTCCCATTTGGTCTGGCCTCAGCGCCGCGGACGTTCACCAAGGTCCTGGCAGCACTGGCGGCTTACCTACGTTCCATCCCGGTGAGACTTCAGTGCTACTTGGACGACGTCCTGGTCCAGGCGGAGTCCCTCCCCAGAGCCACGTCGGATCTTCGGCTGACGATCCGTTGGCTTCAGGAGTTAGGGTTTTCAGTGAACTTTCCCAAGAGCCACCTGTCCCCGTCCAAACAGATCCTCCACTTAGGGACAGTGATAAACTCCGAGTCAGGGAGGGTTCGCCTATCCCCAGACCGCTTGACCAGCCTACGTCAACTGGTCTCCTCCGTAAGAAAAAGAAGGTCTGTTTCCATCCTGACCTTGTCTCAACTTCTGGGGAAGATGGTCTCTTGTATAGAGATAGTGCCCTGGGCCCGGCTCCATCTGCGACCTCTCCAGTGGGCTTTGATTCCAGTCCAGAGAAGGTTGATGAGCAACTCCTTGCGGCCAGTTCCTCTACCAGCGGAGGTGAGGCTCTCTCTGCAGTGGTGGATGTCCCCGGCGCTGCAACAGGGGGCTTGCTTTTGGGAGCCCGAGAGAGTCACCGTGACAACGGTGATGGACTCCGACATGACCCAGGGACGTTGGTCTGCCTCGGATCTCCGCCACAACATCAATTGGCTGGAGCTGAAGGCCGTGAGACTTGCCCTCAGGACTTTTCGTCATCACCTGTGGGGGCGCCATGTCCTCCTGCTCACGGACAATGTGGCTACGAAGGCCCATGTCAATCGCCAGGGGGGCACTCACTCCCGTTCCCTTTGGCGAGAGGCGCAGGTGTTGGGCTTGTGGGCAGAGAGACACTTAGCTTCGATAGTAGCGGAGCACATCTCGGGGGTGTCCAATCTTCAGGCGGATTGGCTGAGTCGCACGACCCTAGACGACGGCGAGTGGCAACTGGGGCCGGAGTTGTTTCTGAAGATATGCAGCAGATTCGGCACACCCCTGGTGGACCTGTTCGCCTCCCCCGACAACGCCCAGCTGCCGCGGTTCTTCACCCGTTTCCAGTCTCCGTCAGCGGAAGGAGCGGATGCTCTCAGGAGCCGGTGGCCCCCGGGCCTTCTTTATGCCTTTCCTCCCCTTCCCCTCGTTCCCCGTACGATAAGGAAGGTAGTCACAGAGAGGGCTCTCGTTATCCTGTTAGCCCCGTACTGGCCGAGGAGACCCTGGTTCGCGGATCTGGTCCAGCTGTCGGTAGCAGACCCCTGGAGGATTCCCCCAGGGGAGGTCGTTCTTAGTCAGGGGGCTTTGCATCACCCAGGGCCTCAGTGGCTTCATCTGACCGCCTGGCTATTGAACGGGGGATCCTGAGGGGGAGGAGACTATCGTTGGGAGTTATAGCCACCTTAGAGGCGTCTAGGAGACCGTCCACGGTTAGGATTTACAATGCCACTTGGAGGGCGTTTGCAAAGTGGTGTATTCCGTTGGAGTTTGATCCCTCTAGGGCTACCGTCCCGGACGTATTGGAGTTCCTTCAGAAGGGGTTAGAGGACGGTCTGTCGCATAATACGCTCCGGCGACAGGTGGCGGCTTTGGCCACCATTCTGGGGGGGGAGGGTTCCCCCACTCTTTCTCGTTCTCCCTTGATTAAGCGTTTTCTTAAAGGGGCGGCTAACATCCGCCCGCCTCCGGTTCATAGATTCCCGACCTGGGACCTTACTCTGGTCCTCAAGGCTCTGACAGGCTCCCCGTTCGAACCACTTAGGACGGTGCACATGCGCCTTCTCACCCTTAAGGTGGTGTTTTTAGTGGCCATTACATCGGCCAGGCGCATTTCAGAATTGGGGGCTCTTTCTTCTCGCAGTGATCTGTGTATAATCCACCAGGACAGGGTTGTCCTGCGTTTGGATCCTTCGTTTATTCCAAAGGTGAATTCTCAATTTCACAGGGCCCAAGAGGTTGTGCTTCCAAATTTTTGTCCCAATCTTGCAAGGGAGCAGGAGTTCGTGTGGCACAGGCTGGATGTCCGCCGCGCCGTCCGCATATACCTGAAACGGACGGAGGGCGTTAGGAGGACCGAGGCGTTGTTCGTCTCTTTTCAGCCGGGCTCGTTGGGACGTAAGGTGTCCTCTTCCACTATCGGGAGATGGATTAGGTTGGCCATAGTTGAGGCATACAGTGCTTCCGGGAAAACTCCCCCATCAGGAATCACTGCCCACTCCACCCGCAGTGCCGCTACCACTGCGGCCTGGGCTACCAGAGCACCCTTCGAGGATATTTGCAGGGCGGCCACTTGGGCCTCTCCTACGCCTTTCATTAGGCACTACCGTTTGGATGCGTATGCCTCGGCTGAGGCATCTTTTGGGCGGCGGGTCCTCCAGAGGGTGGTGGCCGATCCTTCACCTGGGACCCAGTCTACCCGCCCGGGGACGTAGCTTGGGTATGTCCCTTCTGTGACCCCTCCCTCCACTCTACTGGAAAAAGAATGTTGGTCTTACCTGAACGTTTTTTTCGGTTGAGTGGAGGGAGGGGTCACATTCCCGCCCTAGTTAGATAGACAGGGTCCGGGAGGTGTAGGATCGGGTGGCCCCGGGGGGGCTTTCCCTTGTCTTTGTTTGTTGTTACAGATGCATGCAACGACATCGCGGAAACTGGGAACCAACGGGAGAAGCCGAAGGTTAAGAAGTTTTCTCTCAGTGAAATGGACCAATCAGGCTGTAATAACCCTTCTGTGACCCCTCCCTCCACTCAACCGAAAAAAACGTTCAGGTAAGACCAACGTTCTTTCCTAGCTTCAATGAACAGTTATCTACTAATATTTACAAGCTGTCAGAGCCATCTCTTGTCTATGATACTACAGTGTGCCAAAATTTAAATTTTAGAAGTTGCAACAAATATATAGTAGCTTGTCTTAGGCTAGAAGCCAATGCAAAGCAGGCATTCTAATCTACTTTACTATGGCTGTTGTGAATATCAAAATAATTAGTCCATATCTATTTGTAATCTCATCCATCCAAAAGTGAATTGTTCAAATGCATACTTACAAGCATACATACAAATGTGCAGTGTGTCAGTATCCATAGCAAAATTCTAGCATACATTTACTCTGGAGAATACAGAATACTCTTGGGTAAATCATCAGATTTCAACCTGCAGAAATTTCACAAGCTTGCATCATACTCTGGGCTACACATTCCACTATCCCAAGAGTGTGATTGCAAAGCTGAATGATGAGCTGTAGTCTTAACTTTTGAATTTTAATATACACAAATTTGCTAAAGCAAAAACAATGTTACATAATCACATTCACAAAGTATCTAATTTTGAAAGGAATAAACACATCCTCTATGTAAATTAATTCCTCCCTCCCCTCCCTCTGTTTCCAGGCAAGAGGTTATAAATTATACCTAGCCTAGGTGGCCAACTCCAGTACCTGCCCTTCACTGACAGTCAATCTTGATTGTAATTCACGGTGTGCTATAAAATAATACTGAAGAACTGAGTGTAGGAGATGACTAGGCTGAGCCTGAGGGAGGGGTCAAATGCATCGTAAGTCACACAAGAGATCTAAGTCCAGCCCACTTTGAATGTCCTTCTTATCTCTCGCTCATTTTCCTTAGCCATTTGTTGGTCAGATTTTTGTAAAGAGTTTAAGCTTGCAATAAATCTTTTTTTTTAATTATTTTTTATTGTTTTAATTAGACAAATAACACACATACAAAACACTCTTCAATACAACTGCCAGCTAGCATGTCAATTGGTTACATTTGAGTTCCGTGCATTACTACAATCATTCTTTATACTTCATTCACATTAAATTGTGCATTTTAACTCAGAAACGATACCCACATTCTCCTTTAGCTACATTTGTTTTGAGAGTACTTTTATCAAGAGACATTCGTATTTATATTATTCAATGGATAAACATTTTAACACCGACAACCATCTATGAGAGCTACCACATTCTGAGCCTGGGGAAGGCGAAAAATAGCTTTTAAAAAGGTGAACTCAGCTGGCCAGCACGCGCATGCGAGCTGGCCAGCTGACAGGGCAGCGCCTTGCGTGCCTGACAAATGGCTCCGCGTGCCACAAGTGGTGCCATAGGTTCGCCAACCTATCAGGTGCCATAGGTTCGCCATCACTGGTATAGACAATATCTTTTAAAAAACACATCCAAACTGTTACAGGATTACCTGATCAATTTCTTCCAAGATCCCTCTCAGTAATTGCTGTCTATTCAAAAGTCGGCAAATTCACTAAACTTCCTGTTTTGTCCCCTGTCAATGACTGGCTTTTTGTATTTTTCATCAGTTTATTTCAGTTACTATTAGACAGTAGAAGCTCATGTATGTACATTTTTTGACCAAATCTTTTGAGGCATATTTTCTCACCTTACCTTGGATTTTACAAAGCAACTGTTTCCTCTAATAAAGGGAAGCAGGTGACAAAGGCTTACAAGCAGTATATTTTTATTAGATGCTTTGTGTACTTAATGAAAAAAATGAATCTTTTTCTTAGTATCTCAGCATAAGGAAATCCCATCTACTTGTCTTAAAATGTCTTCTGCATGATTCATGGCCGATTGAACAAACCAAGCTTTACCTTGTAGAGTATTAAATGTATGATATATTTTAAAGCTTGAAATTACTACCGGTATTTAAAACACATAGGTTGCTGTGATGTTTCCAGTTGACAAATGCAGATTTTTGTTTGTTGACTGCTGTGAAGTAATCAGCTTTTTCTTTCTTAGACATTCCCATGTTTTACACTTATTGCTCGTGGATTCAATAACCTAATGTTTGATAATTGATGCTTTCATAACGTTTGCTTGCATTATTAATGTTTTCTGCCATTCAGTAGAGATGTTTCATTTGTCTTCATACTTCACCTTCCTTGCTTGTACATAATAGAGTCTTCTGTCAAGTAATCACTGCCACTAAGGTTTTCAGAGATGACTTCATCTCATTTAAGGGCTACTATTCTGTATAATAGTTGTTATGATTACAAAAAAGCACCCACGATTCACAAGAAAAAAGATGGATTATATCATGATATGTAATTTGCTTTACCAGGAGGCCCCATACAGTGTGCCCTGTCCATCAGAAGCTGCAGTTCCTATCAATCAGCAAATAATCTATGGGTTATTTCGAGTTTCTCTTTTGCCCATCTCATTTGCTGTGTCATTTTTTTTGCTAGTTTTTCTCTTTCACTCTTCCTTACTTATCCTTTTCTGTTGCTCATTCCGCTGCCCACTCTATTGATCCTTGCTCAGTTCATTCCCTAATCTACAATCTGTGCTCCTCTGTGAATCACACCATCCCCCATGGCTTCTTCCTTTTTCATTCTTTCCATGATGTGATCCATTTCTTGTCCCATTTCCCTCTTCATCAGCTGCCCCAAACCTTTTGCTCTATCATGCCTTTGGGCTGGCTCAATCATTGACTCAATTGCTGTTGCTCTGTCACTAGAACCATTACCTGATTCACTGTCCTCTCTCATGGTATTGTTTGCCCGTTTTCTGTTCAGTCTCCCTCTTTCATTTTATTGCCTGCTCCAATACCTGCTTCATCACCTACTCTAAGGGGTCAAACTGACAGCCTACTGGCTGGATACATTACGCGCAGGCCACACCCACCCCAGCTGCACAAAGGCAAAAAGTGTCACAATACGTCACATTACATCACCAAGTTTGACACCCATGATCTACCCCATCACCTACTCTTTCACTCACCCTCACTTTAGTTACTGGTTCTGTTACTGGCTTTAACAATTGCTGCTTGTGTATCTCTCTGTATCAGGCTCTGTCATTCTCGATAGTGAGGGGGAGGAGTATCCAGACTGGGTTAACCTTGTCCTCTCACTGATTGGACTGAGTCAGATAAGCTCTTTGGGAACACCCACTGATCACCAGGTGCTACCCAGTTATCGGCGAAGAACTCTATCCGACTCGTTGTACCATTCACTCCAGACTTCTTAAAACATATATTTTCCTGTACACCGCTTGGAGAGTCCAAGCAATGGGTTAATTCAGTCTGCTTGCCCTTAGGACTGAGGAACTATTTTTCCTTTAGCCAAACCTCCTCCTGGTGTGATCAATCCCCCAGAATTCTTCCTCAGTCAGCCCGTTTGGACGTAATTAGCTAGAGCTCTGAGCTGAATTAATCCTTTTTTGGCTTGGACTCTCTATTTGCGTTTTATTTCTGTTTCGTAACATTTCCCCAACTTTGTGAGACGTTTCTATCCTCATCGCTGCGCTTTTCTCCAGCAGAATTTACATTTGAAGGCCAGGAGGTAAGCTGCAAGGTGGTGGTGGGTGCCCCTCAGCCGATCCTTATGGGACGGCTTCGGAGGCCTGCCGCTTGTTGTTTAAAACGGCGTGGCTGCAGCTGCGAGGTTCCTATGTCCCCAGGCCCCTCGTTTGTTGTTTTAGACCAAGTTATTTTTCGTTCCCCGGCCTGCTAGAGGACCTCTGCCGCAGGGAGGAGTGGGCGATCGTCGCCATTCGAGGCGCGTTCGCTCCTCGCTCTCCCTTAGCCCCACGCTGTTGCGGCGGCCATTTTAGGCGCAAAAAAAAGCGCCCAGCCATGGCCGCCATTTTGCATCAGCCTCGTTATCAGGAGACCGCTGGAGGTGGCAGGGCCTAGCAAGGGTTTCTCAGGCTGGGATCGCCACCGTCGTCTTTTTGCTTATTTTTGCGAGCGGTGCTGGTTCCTGGGCCATACCAACGGTCATTATACCGGCTCAGGGAGGAGGCCTAAGGAAGCGCAGGCCAAGCTTTTTTCTAGTCATTCTCCTCCCTGCTTCTCCTGCGGAGCCTTGCGCCTCGGTGCAGGCCCCAATCCTAACCCTGGGCCTCTGACTGGTATTAAGCATGGGATGTTTTCATACGTTTTGACTCAATTACTGTGTATATGGCAATTTTGACAAATCTTTTTGTTTTGTTCCCCTTGCAGCAACCAATCTCTCTCTCTAACTTCTGCCTTGTCATAGCCTTGCTCCATCTTGTGTGGTCATTGACTATGGACCTGCCCAGTCCCCCTGATTCCCAAGATACTAGGCCGAGCCTCTCTCAGGCCCCTAGCAAGGGTTCCTCCTCATCGGGGAGTGGGGGTGCGGGCAAGAGTGGTGGGGGTAGCTCTGGGAAACAGCGTTCCAGAACCCCTTCTGTGGCTGAGGCCAAGGATGCTGAAAGGCGCCAGCGGGCCCTTGACAAGCAGTTTGAGAAGGCCAGACGCCAGGCAGACAGGGAGCAGTCCCTCTCAGGAATCCCTCCCTCCCGGGAAGATCTCCAGATGGTCCTCGCCGAGGAGGTGGAGTCCCAGGACCTATCCCCAAATAGGTCATTTGCAGAGCCGGCTTCCCCGGCACTCTCTTGGGCCTGTGAGCAGGCCCCTCCCCCTGGGGATGCTAGTATAGATGACATGCAGGGTGAGGCTTCACCCCCCCTAGAGGAGGGCTTGGATCCTGATTCTGACTCTGAGGAGTTATCTCCCCGCATGCAGGAACTAATGGCCCGTGCCATTGCCAAGGGCATCACGGAGGCCATGAAATTTAAGAGTCCCAAACCCGATCAGGCAGCTCCCCCTCCAAGCAAGCGTGCTCGCCATCCTTCCCTGGAATCCTCGGTGGTCAGCGAGGCCTCTGCCATTGAGGACCCTGACCCGGAGGTGCTAGGTCTCTCGGACGACGAGGACCTTCCCCCTGAAGCGCCCGCCTTTGCGGGTCTGTTCAAGCCCAGCCTTTTCAAATCTGTCCTTCACAAGGTCAAGGCTGCCACCAGGGTGGGGATCAAGCCCAAACCGGCCGCGCCGGCGGCGGATGCCACTCCGGCTAATCCCAATGCGGTCATGTTTGATGTCCCAGCACCCCAACAAGAGCTGGTTCCGGTCCCGGGGCTGTTTCTCGACCTAATCCAGCGCCAGTGGGCTCAACCAGCCACGCAGTCCTCTCCCAGTGGGGTAGATAGGAAGCTTTATACTATGGAGCCAGTGCTGGAGGACCTTCTGGCCCTTCCCACTGTCGACCCGCCCATCGCTACACTCACCTCCAACTCCTCCCTACCGGCCGACCTTCTGGAAGGCCTTAAGGCGGAGGACAAGAAGGCGGAAAAGGCGTGCCTCAAGACCCACCTGGCGGCTGCCTGGGCCATCAGGGCCTCTTCATCCGCCTCCTTTTTCAATAGGGCTTCTGTGATCTGGCTGCGTGAGCTCCTAACCAAGCTCCCGGCGGGAGACGTCCACCTCTACCAGGACGTGTCTAAAATAATCGCAGCCTCCCAATATGCCGCTGACGCATCCCTTAATGCCACTAAATTCGCCTCCAGGGCACTCGGCTCTAATATCACTTCGCGCCGGCTGATCTGGCTCCGACATTGGCAAGCGGACCAGAAAAACAAGTGGAAACTGGCTTCCGCCCCCTTTAAGGGGTCCAAATTATTTGGCGAGTCCCTGGATCCTCTCCTCACCGAGTCCAAGGACAAGAGGAAGATCCTCCCTTCTCTAAACAAGAAGCAGGAACGTAAGACCGCTCCCTATTCTAGGAGGCAGTCCTTTTGTGCCTCCGAGCCTTCCACCTCTGCCTCTTCCTTCTCTCCCTCCAATAGGTCCTTCGGTCAGCAGGGCGACAGGTCCCAGGACAGGGCGCCCTTTCGGGACAGAGGCAGGCAGCAGTTCGGCTTCCGCAAGTATAACCGCGGTGGGGCCTCCAACAGGCCGTTCCGTAAGTCAAAGCACTGATGAGAGAGGCGGAGTCCCTGGGCCGCTGGGCGGAGCGCCATCTGGAATCTCTCCGCTCCGACCACATCTCCGGAGTGGACAACACACAGGCAGACTGGTTGAGCAGGACAACCATAGATCCTGCGGAGTGGAAACTGGACCCTCGCCTGTTCCACCAGATGTCCGACAGGTTCGGAAATCCGACCGTAGACCTGTTTGCATCCAGGGACAACAAGCAGCTCGACCGCTTCTACTCCCGGTTCTTCACCCCGGGGGCGGAGGGGACAGATGCACTGCGTTGCAAGTGGCCCCGCGAGCTACTGTATGCCTTCCCTCCCCTGCCTCTCCTTCCTCAATTCATCTCCAAAGTCATCGCAGAGGGAGCGGAAGTCCTCCTCGTGGCCCCGCACTGGCCCCGCAGGTCGTGGTTCGCCGACCTTGTTCACCTGTCGGTGTCTCCTCCGTGGCGCATCCCTCCGGACCAGATCTCCCTCAGCCAGGGGGCCGTGGTTCATCCAGAGCCCCAGTGGCTCCAGTTGGCTGTCTGGCACTTGAGGGGGACCAACTGAAAGGCCAAGGCCTGTCAGAGGAGGTAGTGAACACCATTCAGGCAGCGAGACGCCCTTCAACCACCAGGATTTATGATGCGTCCTGGGCCGCCTTCGCAAAGTGGTGTGAGGAGCTGCTCATCGAGCCGACGACCGCGCCTGTTTCCAGAGTCCTTGACTTTCTTCAAGCGGGACTCAACAGGGGCCTGGCCCCGAACACCCTTCGACGCCAAGTGGCGGCCTTGTCCACCGTCTGGTCGGGCGACCATCTTTTGCCTCTCAGCAAAATCCCCAAGGTGCTCCTCTTCCTCAAGGGCGCCTCTAACCTTCGCCCTCCCACCGTTCATCTCTACCCCACTTGGCAGCTGTCCGTGGTCCTGCGGGCCCTCTCCGGCCCTCCATTCGAACCTCTACGCACTACTTCTCTTCGATTCCTGACGCTGAAGACGGCCTTCTTGATTGCCATCACGTCAGCTCGCTGGATTTCGGAGCTGGCGGCTCTTTCTGTTCGCCAGGACCTGTGCGTCATCCACCCTGACAGGGTCATTTTGAGGCTGGACCCGACCTTTACCCCCAAAGTAAACTCATGGTTCCATAGAGCGCAAGACATTGTGTTGCCAAATTTTTGTCCTCATCCGTCGCATCCCAGAGAGCGCTCCTGGCACAATCTTGATGTCAGGAGGGCCCTGAAGGTTTACATTGCTCGTACTGCGGAGTTCAGGAAGTCAGAGGCTCTTTTCCTCTCCTTCCAGCCTGGTTCCCTAGGGAAGAAGGTCTCTTCCTCCACGATTGGCAGGTGGCTTCGTGCCTGCATTGCGACAGCCTATGAAAGTCAATCCAAAGCCATTCCGTGCGGCATCACCGCACACTCCACACGAAGTGCTGCTACCTCCGCGGCCTGGGCCACCCAGGCCTCGATCCTGGACATCTGCAGGGCCGCTACGTGGTCCTCTCCTTCTCCTTTTGTGCGACACTATAAATTGGACATTTTCGCCTCGGCTGAGGCGTCCTTCGGCAGGCGTGTGCTCCAGGCGGTTGTGTCAGAGACCGAATCCCGGGAGCCTTCTTCTGCCCACCCAGATGGACAATAACTTGGGTATGTCCCATTGCTTGGACTCTCCAAGCGGTGTACAGGAAAATGACCATTGGCTTACCTGAAGGGTCCTTTTCTGTACACCGCGGGAGAGTCCAACCCACCCTGGCTCTCAAGGCCGGGATTCGGGTTCTTCGTGTCAACAGTACATCATCTTGGATGCTTCGTTCCGTCCGCACGAACTGACTCCTAAGAATTCTGGGGGATTGATCACACCAGGAGGAGGTGTGGCTAAAGGAAAAATAGTTCCTCAGTCCTAAGGGCAAGCAGACTGAATTAACCCATTGCTTGGACTCTCCCGCGGTGTACAGAAAAGGACCCTTCAGGTAAGCCAATGGTCATTATCTTTTATTGTATCAAACAACAACATAACTTAAGAACTGTCAACATAACACTTTATCAACATAACATTGTCAGGGAGGGGCTGGATACTCCTCCCCCACTATGAGAAGAGGCATATCAGGTAAGTACCAACGCCCTTTCTCCATAGTGAGGGGGAGGAGTATCCAGACTGGGACGTACCAAAGCCTACACGTCCCTAGGTAGGGAGACCCCTGAGGCCCATGGGCCCACCAACTCATGCCTGCTGAGGCATGGCCCCTGCCCTATGGACTGCTTGCAACACCCTGTGGCCAAAAGAGGCCTCTGCCGAAGCAAAGGAGTCCTGTTTATAGTTCCTTACGAAAGGTGAAGGGGAGGCCCATGTAGCTGCCCTGCAGATTTCGGCCAAGGAAGCCTGCGTGGCCCAGGCCGTAGAAGTGGCTGCGCTCCACGTGGAATGAGCAGTGATGCGGCCTGGCGTGGACAGGCCCCTCCCTGACAATGTTATGTTGATAAAGTGTTGACAGTTCTTAAGTTATGTTGTTGTTTGATACAATAAAAGATAATACTCCTCCCCCACTATGAGAAGAGGCGTATCAGGTAAGTACCAATGCCCTTTCTTATTTAACTGTTCAGGTTCATTGTTCTCTCTCATTCAACTCTCTCATGCTATTGCTGCCATTCTCTCTGGGGCGCTCTCTTGCTTGTCCTTCTCTCAATCATGCATCTTTGATCCTCACACATCCTTTTGTTTTTTCTTTCTCTCTCTATTTCAAAATAGCTGGTTGGGTGAGTTGGAGGTGGGTTCTCCTGCCTGCCCCTATGTTGCACAACTGGGCAGGCTGACAAGTGGGGCATTTATCTATCTGTGTAGAAGAGGAGCCTGTGTAATGCCTGATCAGTGCTCTGATTCATTGCTGCCTAAGCCAAAATAACCCCATAAGGAAATTATGGGGTTATTTTGGCTGAGGCAGCAATGAAATTATTACCTAATCAAAAAGGAGGGAATGTATTTGATGGAGCCAAAGTGGCAAATAGGCATTGAACAAATCATAATCCTGATGCGTCATCACTAGTTTTTCTGCTAAATAAACTTGTGTCTATAGCAAGACTTAACATTGGAAGAAGATGAAAAACACCTTTTTAACATTGGATCAACTTAATACAAAAGTTAAGGTCTGGAATTACGATAAAGACTGCATCACAAAGACATGCCGTTAAAATGGCTAGTTGGTTATCTTTAAGCCACAGTTCGGTGTATGTGTGGATAAGCTTTATGAGTTGCAGCTGGTGACCCTCATCGTGTTTTTCTTTTCATTAATAGTCCCATTTTTGTTCTCTTTTTAAAAATGTATGCCTAGGAGTGTTGGTGTTCTGAGCCTATATTGTACTGCAATGGCACACTGCCCATAATAGGGGAAACTTGCACTAGCTGTAATTACATTGTAAATGAGTTTTTTTGGGGTAGGGTGGAGAATCCATGGTATGTTTGTTAAATAATATGAAGGTGTGTGTGCCTTATGAAAAGCAGCTAATTATTGTGAGGATTTTAAAGAACATTTGGAAACAGTTGGAGATTGTATACTTTCTAATTTATTGAAAAACTAAACTGATAGAAATACAGAAAAGTAATGTGGCATCAATTAGATTCCAGCAGAGAAATTAAAATTAAAAGCAGTGGAAATAAGATAATAGAAATTAAGAATAGAAGCTCATTTTCTCTTGTGCTATGCTTTGATTTAATTTCTGTTTTTAAGAGATACTATTATGACATTTTGGTGCTGTAAATAATACACATCCATAATAAATACCTAGAGGAACCGTTTAACATTGAGTTTTTGCTACCGTAACAGATAAAGTAGACTGCTTATGTTTCTTGCCAGTTTCATATTTATTGCTGGCAGTTACATCCAGCTTTTCTCATTACTATGCAGTTTAAAAAAATCTTGAAGAAAATTTGCATTTAATTATTTTTATTAATGTGCGTATTTTTTGTGTGTAACTTTTGAGCTGAGAACTTTACTGCAAAATTCAAAGAGCACACTGTAAAGAACAACAGTATCAAAGTGTGCTAAATGCTGTGTAGCGTCTCAAATGTTTCTGGGCAGTGTAAATTATATTGCTCAATTTGAAAATGCCAATGGAAGTATTTGCTTTCTCAGGTGTTAAAAGGCATTCAGATTTCATGTAGATTTAGTCCTCCCACAATATTTGCTTTTATTATTACATCTTCCCTATGCTCTCTAAGCAGTTTTTGGTGTTTTCTGCAACCCTTGTGTAGTCATACCTTCCCTGGAAGAAATTGTCATAAGAACTGGTATATACATTTGAAGGATGGGATTAAAAAAAACTATAGAAAAGTACATATTTAAGTGTATCATGTTCCAGTGGAATAATATATTCTGAATTTTCCACTACTAAGAATCTTCCTTTCTCTTCCTTCTTTCTTTTCTCTCTCTCTTTCTTCATATAAGAGAATCTTAGTCATAACTTCTTAGTGCTAACTATCCCACCATAGGGATAATAAAAAATCATGTTGCGCCACCATTTGTCAGGCAGCGGGGTAACGGGCACAATTTTGAATAAGCATGAACTACGGCAGTCATCATTTTGAATCATCGTTGAGTTTCCTGTGCAGCAAAAGAAGCCAGGTGAGAACCTCGATGGGTGACCTTGCCTCGCCCCAACACCTCTCAGCCACCGATTATGTTGGCAAGCTACTAGGGGCCCCCTTCTTTAGGCAAGGAAGCTGCTGTGTGGCAACTCCGCAATGGCGACCTCTGCTACAGGGGACTCAGCCTTGGCAACTGAAACCCCCCCAGAGCTCATCCCCTCAGCACATACCATCGGCAGGGTCCTCGGGATTGAGGCCTGCACACAAAGTGAGTGGCCCCAGAGCCCAGATCTAGGGCGTGCACTTCAAAGACTTCCAAAGCCACTCAACGGGCAGAAAGTCGCCTCCAAAGGGCCCTGGATAGGGAATTTGAGATGGCCCAAAGGGAGGCAGCTAGGAGGGCCTTGGATGCAGCACCACTGGAGCAGGGCCTCCCTCACCAATTTGTGGACATTTAGGAATCTTACCTTAGTCCCCAGCAGAGGAGGAGTTTCCTTCCCCGGCCCTATCTGATCCTCCAGAGGAACCTGGAGTTTTCTCCAATATTCCCCCAAGCAGAGATGTATCGATGGGCTTTAGAAGCCCCTCTCTAGAGGCCTGTGGCTTGTCTGCAGCCACAGGCCCTCAACCTCAGCAACCATCAGAGGTCAATCCACCCCCAGACATGGCAGTCATTATTTCCAAGGTAATCAGGCAGGGGATAGCAGCTGGGCTTCAGCACAGGTCCAGCCCTGGATCATCACAGAGGCATAGGCTTCCCTCTCGGTTACACATGGTTCTGGGGCCCCCAAACCATGTACACCTCTCCTGCTGATATGGCAACCATCATTGCTGAAACCATTAAACAGGTCATGGCTGCTGGCCTACAACAGCACCCCCAACCTGCTCCATCACATGGCCATAAGCATAAATCTTCTGCTGCGACTCAGCAACCTGATCCCTCTGCCTCTACTTCTCAGGCCTCAATTGGTGGGGAGCAAGATAACCTGCAGGACTCGGACCTATCTGATGACGAGGGGGTCACCCCAGATACCCCTGCCTTTACCAGATTATTCAAAACTGATCCTTCAAGTCCCTTCTCCTTAAGGCTATTAAAGCTGCTAACTTACCATCTTCTGCTTCAGCTTCTATTTCACAGGATAAACCGACAGAACTGGCTTCAACTGAGGGTCCCAGTACCCCATTCACAGAACCCACAGTGGAAAAAGAGGTGATCCCTGTTCCCAAGATATTCCTGAACGTCATCCAGAAGCAGTGGGAGTCTCCAGGCATGGGCCCACAGCCAACCAACCTTGACAAACGTCTCTTTAACATTACACCAGACCTCATCAAGTTCTTCAAGACTCCCCCAGTAAACGCACCGGTTGCAGCCCTATCTTCACCTACTGTGGTCTCTGGAGCCCCTGAGGAGGTTCTCAAGCCTGAGGAGAAAAGGTCAGATCAAACCTTAGTCAAAAACTATCAGGCTGGGGCCTGGGCTGTTAGGGCCTCTACGGCCACTTCTTTTTTCTCCAGGGTGGCCCTGGTTTGGATTGAGCAGCTTCAGGAGCACATCGCTCCTACTGACACTAGATCACATAGGGATCTCAACAAGATCAGGGCAGCGGTTTAATTTGCAGCTGATTCTTCCCTTAATGCTGCCCAGATTCGCTTCTAAAGCCCTCTTTGGTTATGGCCAGGCGTCTGCTTTGGCTCAAGCCATGGCAGGCGGATGTCCGTACCAAGTGGCGCCTAGCAGCCTCCCCAGTCAGTGGCACCCAATTATTTGGTATTCCCTAAGACCCGTACCTCACGGAATCTAAAGACAAGCGCAAAGTCCTTTCACCCATCTACAAGAAACAGGACAGTCTGCCCACTCCCTCCTATAGGAGGTCGTTCTTTCGACCAGTGGATGGGGGAACTTCCTTCCCCCATCCACAACGCCAATCCTATACTCCCAGACAGGGATCTCACCAGGACAGATCCAATAGAAACACCCAGCGTTTCCCCTCCAAGAAATCTTACCGTGCAGGAAGCAACCGCCATTTTTCACGTAGGAAATGACGATCTGGACTCTCTTCCGATTGGAGGCTGCCTGGCGTTCTTTGCCCACTGCTGGGAGGAAACCACAACAGACAATTGGGTACTCAAAACTGTCAAATTTGGCCTCATGCTAGAATTCCTCTCCATCCCCCAGGAACACTTTGTGCCATGCCCGATCTCTCGGTGTCCTCACAAGAGGGCACTGATGGAACAGGCCATTCAGCACCTGTTGGAGATGCAGGCCATCCAACTGGTTCCTCCCCATCAGGAAGTGCAGGGTTTTTATTCCTGCCTGTTTGTAGTACCGAAGAATTCCAGCGGATGGAGAGCAATTTTAGATCTAAAAACATTGAACCACCACATTATCTATGACGATTCAAAATGCATTCTCTGCACACCATCCTCCAGGCAGTCAGGAAAGGCAACTTCCTCACGTCGGTAGACTTGACCAAAGCTTACCTTCATATCCCCGTTTTCATACACCACCAAAAATATCTCCGCTTCTCCTATGGGGGGAGGCACTTCCAGTACCGAGCTCTTCCGTTCGGTCTATCCTCTGCCCCCAGGGTATTCACAAAGATACTGGCAGCACTAGCTGCCCAGATCAGGTTATCCCCAGTTCAGATTCTCTGTTACCTGGACGACATCCTCTTGTTATCCAGGTCTCCGGTTCAGGCAGAAAGAGATCTCGCCCTCACCATTCACATCTTGCGGAATTACGGGTTCGGGGTGAATCTCAAAAAGAGTCACCTCATTCCCAGCACTCGCCTTCTCCATCTCGGGGTCTTTATAGACACCATGGCAGAGAGGATGTTCCTATCCAACGACCGCATTCTCAGTCTGAGGGAACTTGTCAGGAAGGTGCTACATCTACGCAAGGCATCCCCTTCTTCTCTCCCAAGTCTTGGGCAAGATGGTATCCTGCTTCGGGATTGTCCCGTGGGCCAGGTTTCACAGCAGGAGCTTTTAATGGTTCATGCTTCCACATCAAAAGGCCGACAGGAGCAGCTCTCCTCTCAGGGTCTCCCTTCCCAGACAGGTATTACACTCTCTCAAATGGTGGCAATCCCCGGCGATTTTGCAAGGGACCTTGTTCAGAGAGCCGTGCCATCTCACACTTACGACGGATGCAAGTCTGACAGGATGGGGGGCACACATGCAGGACCTAGTGGCTCAGGGTCAGTGGTCCCTCGAAGAGAGCCAAAACAGCATAAATTGGCTAGAATTGCGGGCGGTTTGCCTCGCCCTCAGACACTTCCACCAGAGAGTTCAGGCCCATCACATATTAGTCCTCACGGACAATACCACGACCAAGGCACACATAAACAGACAGAGGGGGGAACACGTTCCTGGTCCCTGATGCAGGAGTCCAACCTGTTGTGCCAGTGGGTGCAATCTCACCTGTCATCTCTCAGGGCAGAACACATCTCAGGGGTCTCCAACGTCCAAGCAGACTGGCTGAGCCGGACGCCGATAGATCAGGTGGAGTGGAGCATCCATCCAAACCTCTTCCATCAACTGACACTACAGTTCGGCCTCCCAGTCCTAGACCTGTTCGTGACGGCAGACAACAACCAGGTACCCAGGTATTATTCTAGGTTCATGGACCCCATAGCAGAAGGAGTAGACGCTCTCAGATGCCAGTGGCCCAGGGGTCTCCTGTATGCATTTCCTCCCCTTCCCCTCATTCAGAAGGTAATTCAAAAAATGCTGGAGCAGGAGGCAGAACTGTTGCTGCTAGCACGAAATTGGCCACGCCGGCCTTGGTATGCCAACCTAGTGACTCTGTCAATCTCCACCCCATGGCATATCCCACGGTCTTTCCTATCTCTACACCAAGGGTCAGTTTGTCATCCCGACCCCCAGTGGCTGCAATTAACCGCATGCCGATTGAGCGGTAAGCCTTAACAGCCGATAACATCTCCCTCAACGTCATTGCTACCATTCAGGCATCACGCAGAAGCTCTACTAACCGCACTTATGATACCACTTATGTGGCGGACTTTTGCTCTGTGATGTTCCAACCAGACTGTTGACCCACTTAGGGCATCCATTTTGCAGATATTGGACTTCCTGCAGAGGGGGCTTGATCAGGGACTTATCCCTAACAAGTTACGCCAACAGGTGGCCGCTCTGGCCTCTGTTCTGGATGGCCTGGCATCCGAACTTTTACCTTCTTACCCCTTGATCCGGAGATATCTCTGTGGAGCGTCCAACCTGCGTCCCCCTGTCATACATAGATATCCGACTTGAGACTTGCCTCATGTCCTAGAGGCTTTAACTTCCGTGCCCTTTGAACCTATGAGATCCACTTCTTTGAAACTGTTGTCCTTTAAAACGCTGTTTTTGGTGGCTGCAACTTCAGCCAGATGTATTTTTGATTTGGCTGCTCTTTCAGTCAGGCATGACTTGTGCGTGTTCCATCCAGACAGAGTTGTCTTAAGATTGGATCTGACATTCATACCGAAGGTCAATAGCTGTTTCCACCGAAGTCAGGAGTTGACCTTACCTGATTTCTGTCCGTCTCCCCGTCATGAGAGGGAGAGCAAGAGGCACACTATTGACGTACGCTGTGCCCTCAAGATCTACATCGACCACACCTCCTCATTCTGCCACTCGGAAGCTCTCTTCATCTCATTTCACCAGGCCTCCTTGGGTACCAAGGCTTCATCATCTAGTCTGGGGCACTGGATAAGAGCCTGTATTAAACTGTCTTATGAACGTCAATCCATACAGGTCCCTGCAAACATTACAGCTCACTCTACACGCAGCGCTGTGACATCTGCGGCTTGGTCCACTCCAGCCACCTTGGAAGAAGTCTGCCGGGTGGCCACCTGGGCATCTCCCACAGTCTTAATACGTCATTACATGTTGGACAAGTATGCGTCGGCTGACGTGGCTTTTGGGCGCAGGGTGCTACAACAAGTGCTTGTGCCCTAACAGACCTTTTTTACAATTTCCCACCCTAGTGGACAGCCCAGTCTTTGGTATATCCCAGTCTGGCTGCTGTCTCTACGATAACAGGAAAATGGACGTTGGTTCTTACCTGATACGCTCATTTTCTGGTAGAGTAGAGACAGCAGCCAGGGTCACGCGAGGGAATTCCTTGTGCGGAGGAGAGAGATATAGTGACTATGGACTTTCACTTTTTGTTCACAATTATCACTTGAGTCTAAATTTTCTTTCATCTGAAACTGGGGAGGAGCCACAAGGGCCCATGACATCATAAGTGTAGACTCAGTCCGATTGGTTAATGAACGGAGTATACCCAGTCTGGCTGCTGTCTCGTCTCTACCAGAAAATGAGCGTATCAGGTAAGAATCAACACCCATTCTCTGCTCTGTTTGAAGCAGTTGCAGGGTAGAATCCCCCTCGCCAATGCGAGGGCCCACCAACACAAGACCTCAATAAATTAAAGGCAGCAATGGAGTTTTCAGCAGACGCATCCCTGAATGCAGCTTGGTTTGCGTCCAAGTCTATCGCCTTGGCAGTAGCTACCAGGCACCTCCTTTGGCTTAAACTGTGGCAGGCAGACTCCAGACACTAGTGGAGACTAGCGTCTTTCCCCTTTGCAGGAAATCAGCTTTTCGGAGCCCCATTAGAGCCTCTCCTTGTTGAGTCTGACACGCGCAAGATTCTGCCATTGCTTTACAGACGGTTGGAGACTCGCACTTCTCCTTACTATTGGCTCTTGCCCTTTCGGGATTTGGATGGGGGATTTAACCGCTCCTGTCCACAATACCAAATTGACCCCAGACAAGGTCAGCAGCAGGATAGGGCTAATGGAAATGGCCAGAGATTCCCACCCAAGAGATCTTTCAGAGGTGGGCGAGGTCGTCCCTTCTGGTGGCAAAAGTGACTTCCTGGAGAACTTCCCATCGGGGAGTGATTGGTGTTCTTTCCCGATCAGTGGGAAGAGATAACCACAGATGCCTGGGTCAGGGAGACAGTGAAATTCGACTCCCCCTGGAGGTATCCAACCCCCTGAGGTACTTCATCAAGTGCCCCATCTCCTGGGATCAGGACAAGAGATTTTTCGTGGAACAGGCGATACAGAATCTCCTGGAGTTCTGAGCGATTCAGCCTGTTCCATAGTGGCTAAGAGGGCAGGGGTTTTATTCCCTGTTGTTCATCGTACCAAAGGCCTTGGGAGGCTGGAGAGCAATTCTAGATCTCAAACGCCTAAGCTGCCATATTGTCTACTGGTGGTTCAAGATGCATTCACTCCAGACCATTCTAGAAGGCATCTGGGGGGATGATTTTCTCACATCAGTCAATCTCATGGAGGCATATCTCCATGTACCCATTCACTCTGACCACAGACAGTTTCTCTGGTTCTCTTATGCGGGGAAACATTTCCAATGCAGGGCTCTCCCCTTTGGTCTTTCCTCGGCCCCTGGGTGTTCACCAAGCTACTTGCAACATTGGCAACTCATCTCCACTCCAAACCAGTCAGGGTCCAGTGTTACCTGGATGATATCCTCCTTCAGTCCACATCAGCAGTCCAAGCAGCAAGAGACCTGAATGCCACCATCCAGGTCCTGCGGGATCATGGTTTATCGATAAACCCAGAGAAAAGGCATCTACATCCCATGACACGGCTCCTTTATCTGGGGGTGATCATCGACACCACGGAGGGTATGGTTTATCTGTTACAAGAGCACCAGGCCAGCCTCCGGGAACTGGCAGAACACATTCACAGCCAGGGGCAGGTTCAACTACTACTATTCTCCCAACTGCTTGGGAAGATGGTCTCCTGCTTCGCTATAGTGCCCTGGGCTCGCCTACACAGCAGATGCCTACAGTGGTTTTTCCTTCTGCACCAATCGCAGTGTAGGTACCTCCAGATGTGATCAGGTCCCTAGGGTGGTTTTGTCCCAAGCCATCTCCAGGGGATCCCTATTCAAGGACCCGGACTACTGGTGCTGACAACAGATGCCAGTCTTTTCGACTGGGGGGCTCACTTGCACTCAGAAGTGGTCCCAGTTGGACCTGAGCCACAACATAAATTGGCTAGAGCTTTGAGCAATTCACCTGGCCCTCATCCACTTCCAGGATCACGTGGTCAACAGACATATACTGGTCCTCACGGACAACATGGCCGCAAAATCCCACATCAGCTGCGGTGGAGATAGCATCCAGCCCCACCCTGATTTGTGTCCGGCCCTAGATTAGTGAGGAGAGGCAGAGTCAATTAACACATTTGTCTACAATGTCGCCTTGGTCAAAAACTGGGAGGAGCTACCAGAGGAGGCATGTCATCACAGATTGTAGACTCAGTCCGATTGGATGCCCTATGGAGTTAGCTTGTTCCTGGATGCTATCTCCACCACTAAGAGAACCAGTGTCTCAGGTAAGGCCAACGCCCATTTTGTGGCAGAATCAATCCAGTGACACCTTTAATTTGACATAAGGATTCTTTAAGGCAGGGGTCCCCAATGCCCACTACCAGCCATTTGTAATAGTCCTTTATGCACCATCTTGTTCTGTTTATTATATAATGATGTGTGTTGTATATTGCAGAGGGAATTTTATAAATAATGTTTAGACTACATTAAAATGTAAACACCATCATTATGATCTTTTATATTAGTATAGTTTTTGAACCTTTCTTTACCAATATTTTACATTACACAGGAAATGTATAATTTAAAAAATGATTTTATTTTTTATTCCTTGGAATTCTGAGGAAGGCTTATTCCTTGAAATATTATTTTCAAAAAATATTCTGGTATTTTGAAAACGGAATAACAGGAATAAAATCATTTAAATTTATATGTAGGTGTTCTCATACCCACATTTGATGCTGATCTAGCTATCTCTGTAGAAATAGAACTGCTGAACAATGAATTACTGCACTCTACAATTGCATCTAATTCTATTTCATGGTGGATTCTCCCCTCTCCCAACCTCTTCTAACTGTAATCTCATTTAAAGCCAGTATGTACAGTTCTTTCTCTAACAGAGGAACAGTCTCAACCAAATCACTTTGAGATTGTGATTTAATCCCTATATTTTAGGTCTTTGTCCAATTACAACTTAAATCTACAAGCATGTCACAGGTACTACTGTGTTAATACGAAACATGACCAGCTGTTACTCTTTTTTCATGTTTGCAACAAACCATTTTGGTTTCATTTGTTTCCAAATAACTTACCGCAAGAGGTTTTTGCCTTTAAAGAGTGCTTTAACATGCTCTCCACCATCCTTATAGAGGAAAAATTCCAATGGGGCTACAATTTTTCCATTGAAACAACAGGACTCATTGATTTATTTTGTCAATGTTACAGAAATATTTTGCCTCATAATTCCTTTAATAGCAATGGTGTACCTTTTTAAGGGACATGGATTTGCTTTCTCTGAATTATTTATTTTGCAGCAGAAATACAGTTTTCTCTTAATTGTTGCAAAATTTTGTGTCACAGTACACAATATAAAATTTGGCAAGGGCTAATGAACTAATATCAGAGTCCATGTGTCTATCCTCTGGATTTTGCCTTTTTATGTAGGTTGGTCAGTGAGCTCATTAAAGAATATCTCTCCCTCATGAAGATACTACATGCACTGGGACATTCGGTTTTTTAATAGCGTTATAAAATACTGTTGTCATGACACTGACCACCAAAAAGAGCCAGTGCAATGCAGCCAATAGATTTATTCTGGAAAATATATTTCAGTATTATTCACCTTACAAGTACGGTATTGGCAGAATAGTAGACAGCAGAGAAAATTAGTATATTGCCTCAGGCTCCTTATGCTGCAAAATGTATGTGCACTTGAGAAGAGAAAAAAATCTAATACAAATCACATTTGATATTACCCTTTCTGGGCTGTGAATACATGGTGAATGCTCTCAAAGAAAACAAAAATATATGATTTACAGAAGCACTGCACTATCCTTTACAAAGCCCTTATCTGCTTGAAAGCAAGATTTCCATTTGCTTTGCTTTGATGCGGAACCATTCTCAGAAGTCACCATTTCATCATTTCTATTCTGTTGGCTTATAATTATTGAATAACTGAAGTTATTACATTTGCTGAACTCAAAATGAGCTTTTACACAGCAAAGTAAACATGTTAATTTTTGAAATTATGGGCTGCATTCAGGTTTAATGAGAACCAGTTTGGTGTGGTGGCGAAGTCACCAGCTAGAAACTAGGAGTCTAGTGAGTTCTAGTTTTGCCTTAGGCACAAAGCCACCTGGGTAACCTTGGGCTTTCTCAAATAAATGTATTTGTGTAAATGTATGTTTTTTGTATGATGTCATCTTGTAAAGGAAACACTATTTACATTATTTGCATTATGATGCAAATAGTGCTGTGCAAATTTGGCCTTTCATTGCAAGGCCAAATTTGGGTTTTTTTGAAGTTTCACTTGTATTTTGACATTAAAATTACATATAAATAGTGACATTGATCTGCTTCCTAGGTTTATTCTACGTTTTTCTAATATATGGGAAAAACTTTGAGAATGTAAATATGATCCATTTTGTTTTTCAAAGTTTTTTATCTATATTAGTAAACTTTTGGATGAATTTGTGGTGGGAGTCACTTGTTATCCCAATAGGCTTGATTGTGAATGTAGAAGGAATGGCAGAATCTGGAGGCAAAGTTAAAAGAGTAATTGTAGGTTTCAAAAATCAATCACGCAGTTTGTGTCCAAAATATCTGTCTGCCTCTCGCAGAGTTTATTTGGCTTTTATAAAGTTTTTACAAGCAAAGCACAGAGCAACAACACATTACTTTCGGTTTTACTCCCCCAAATCTTCCCTAGTGAATTCAGAAAGATATTCAGGCCAAGGATAACTCATGCCTTTGCTCTGGTGAATTAATGAGCTAAAGATAACAGACTGTGCATCACCTTTCCCTTATTCCAGCATCTGGTTCTGCTAATTAGGTGGGTTTGTAGGTTTCCAAGATAAACAGCCACTGAGATCATGGTAGTTTCTACGCATGCCTTTTCGTAAGCCTTACCTCTCATTCCCACAAGTAATCAGCCTAGAATCCTTGAATCCAAGCCTCCCCCCCCCCTTTTGGAGTATTGTTGATTCTTATCTAACACTAAGCAGGTGCGGAGTGTTACTGGAGAAGTTTCCTGTGCATACTTTAGCAATAAATCAGCTTAATTGAATCTTCATATGTGGACCTGGTTTTCAAGCCTCAGAGTGGCCATTCTGTGAATCCATTGTGGAGATTTTCTGGTCTCTTAGTCATTGACCAAGAATCCCACCTAAATTGATAAATCAAAGTTTATGGCATTAAATTGTACTTCAGAATTCACTAGTCAAGATATACATTATATTCCTCTAGCTCCAAGCCACAAGTGCTACTCGAGGTAAATCCCAGAAATGTGTTCTATGTGTTATTGCCTTGTGTGGGAATGTTTAATTTAGAAAAAGATGGATCCAGATTACTTTTCCCTACATGCTTAATAAGAGCTCTATTTTTTATAGATCTAATTATCTTTTTTTGTCAATTAGATGTCATACATTAAAAACAGAAACAAATTAGAGCTTAAACATGTTTGCAAATACATGCTTTGCAAAGAGGATACTTCAATTTAAGGGAGACAGGAAAATCCCTTCAGTACATCCTCTATCTGTTTCACCTTTTTAGTTGCTAGGTAACAATGTCTCCTCCCCTGTAGAAGTCAGAGAATCTAATACAGGTGATTGACCACTTTTACGATGAACACAGCACAAAAAGTAATTATCAGTTGGCATTTCTGGAACCTGTCACATAAGTGACATTTGCTTTTTAAGTGATAGCTTACATACTAATTCATCAAATTACTTTCTCCAAATCAAATTAATTTTAAAAAGTAGTTGAGATTCCTCTCCAGGATCACTGGCAATTTAAAGTTATCAGCCCTCTAGTCAAGTGAAGTGATGTAAAGAACTCTCAAAGGAACTTGGCTGACTAATTTGGTTGGGTTCATAGCATACACCAAGCTAAAATGTGAGTAGTTGATTTATGAGTCAGTGGCTGGTCATAACTTGTAACTTCATCATATACATTTTTTTGGAAATATACTTGGTAAATTGTACACTTGGTGGGTTACATAAATTGGACTATACATTAAACTTACTGTTGAAATTTCAATATTGGTCAGTAGCATTATAGAAAGTTTTATAAAGGCCCCTTGGGAGGAAGTCGTGAAGCTTCTAGTATGAAGTTCAGACACTTTAACTCCTATAGCTCCCTAGTTTAAGAGCACGAATAAAAAGGAAGGTGTATACAATTCATTTGGCTAGGGAAAAAAACCCCATATCAAACTAAAACTATTACAGGATAGTAGAGAGAAAGGAGGCTTTGGGCTCCCAGATTGGGAGCTTTACTATCAAGCAGCCGCTCTCACATGGATAAAAGATTGGATAAATCTAAACAATAAAAGATTTTTTTTTTTAATAATAAAATTTTATTGGGTTTTCAACATTTATAGGGAAAAGGGTAAATGGACAGGTCTACAAATTTTGGCAGTTGCAAAATGTGAAAGGCGCCCCTCCCTCCATACCCGTAGTATACATTTATATATAATGCATTGGTATATAATTGATTACAATCAGCATATTAGTTCTATTACTAAATTCAATCAGATTAAACATTACAGTATAAAATCCAAGTATAATTCCATTATCACTTTCGGTCAATTTATAATAATATGATTTTCTTGTTTATTTTTGTGATCTGAGTCTTCTTGCTATTGCCCCATCTCCCTCCACTGGCAGAGCTCTGGCCCCTCCCGTGTCCTGCGTGTCCGTTGTAATGTCTGGTGTTTTCTCTAGGAGTGTTTTATTTTTTTCCATAAAGGCCTGCGCCTCTATGGGTGAATTGATTCTGATTCTTGTCTCCTCCCAGAATATCAGCATACCTTCAGGCATCAACCATCTAAACCACACCCCTTTCTGGTATAATTTATTCGCTAATTGCGAATAATTCTTCCTTTTTTCTCTAATCTTCTTAGGGATCTGCTTCAGAATGGTTATCTCCATATCATGATATGTCAATGCTTGCCCCCTTTGTACACCCAGAATTTCATCTCTTGTGCTTTTTCTAAGAAATTTAATGTGAACCTCCCTGGGTACATTGTGTGTTCTAGCATAAGCTGAGTTCACTCTATAAACCAGGTCTATATCCCACCCCATCTGTTGTTTTTCTTTGTGTGTGTAGTCAGCCAGGATGTTTGTCATGATGTCCCTTATGTTTTCCCCATCTTCTTCTATAACATTTTGAAATCTAAGATAATAGGACATTCTCTCAAATTCTAATTTCATCTGTTGGATGTCAAGATCTTTGTTCCCTTTCTGCACAGCTTCTACCACCCCCTTCACCTCCTCCACCCCCCCTTCCACAAGGTTCAGTCTTTGTGAGTTCTTATAAATTTGGGCTTGATTTTCTTTAATTTCATCTTTCATTTCCCTTAGCTGTTTCTTGATTTCCTCCTGGCCCTGTAAAATTTGTTGAAGCATTTGTTGAAAGTCCATCTCTGTAGTCTTGGGTTGCATCAGTTCTGTTATCTTTGACTGTGTGGCTGGACTGGATGTTGCAAATGTTGGAGCAGACGTGGCAAAGCCAGGTTTTCCAGGAGGTGGTCTTTTGGATGCCATCCTTTATAACGTTAAAAGTTCAGTCCATATATAAGATAAACAGTTAGAAAAGAAGGGTAGCCAGGTGAATTCCGGGAGCAGGAGAACCAGGCAGAAGAGAATCTCTCTAATAAGTCTGGCAATAGATGAAAAGTTTCCCCTAGAAAGTTCAAAAAATACCAATCCACAAGAGTTTCCTCTGGGAGACACGGAGACAAAGACCGGAAGCCTGAATTTTAAAGGTGGAGTCAGGTTTCACAGTTCATAAAGACAACGGAAGTGTGCCATCTTGCCCTGCCAGTTTTGGGCACAGAGGCATAACAAAGTTTTTTAAAAAGTTCCAGAAGTCCTCAAATCACAGTAATATATAAAATTAAATTGAAAAGAAAATCATCTCAACCTGGGTGAGGCTTCATTCGTTGGCTCTCCCCCCTCCTCCTCCCTCGGGGGCTGAGAGCAAAATTGTTCCTCACCGCTTGTCCAAGGGGGGGGGAAACCCCCCTCCCTCCAGCCGCGCCTCCAACTTGCTCCGAAAGTTGTTTTAAAGAAAGCTGAATAATCCTTCGTGCAGAATAGGGAGTGAAGAGAGAAGCAACCTCACCGCACCGCAGCTCGTCCTTCTATTGTTGCATTCTCCGGTCGGCTTTAGCGAGGCGCAAGGCGCAGAAACGCGAAGCGCCCTCCGATCTTGCTCCCCGGTGCCTTGGGCGTGCGAGAGACCTCCCGCCGGCTGCCGCCGCTGCAGGAGACCCCCGCGATGCCGCCCCTCCGGCAGGACCCCTCTGCGGGGTGTCCTGTGCCCCCCAAGGAGTGGGGAAGCCCACCTGGGAGCCGGAGCGGGCAAAGAGCTGCCCGTCGCCGCCGCCGCCGGAACCGGAACTCCAACAATAAAAGAATTTTAACAATAGAAGGACACGACCTACAATTAGGCTGGCATGCTTTCATATGAGATGGGAAAAACAAAATTCACAGTTACTTCTAAAGACACCAAATTAGAAATGCTCTATTATAAATATGACAAAAAAATTAAAAGAAATCACTACAATAAAGTACCAATTTGGTTATCAACTATGGAAGCATTAATCTAGCCAAATGTATTAGACATAAAAGAGTAAAACATGATGTTGTTTGCCTTCAAGAGACTCATATTAGGCTGCAAGACCAGAAGTACTTAGTGAATTCAAAACTGGGAACATTTTATGCTGCCTCTGATTTGGTAAAGAAAAATGGTGTGGTGATATATATAAATAAAAGATTTTCAACTAAAGTTATAGAGGCAGATGACGCTGGTAGATATATAGCAATTCAATTTGATACAGGGAATAGACATTGATTGGTAGCCATATATGCAGATTCAGACCAGGTACAAGAAGGATTTAGAACTATATGGATTTTATAAAGAACCACAAGGATTAGATAAAATTCTACAAGGGACAGAAGAAAAACTGATTAGAAAAATATACAATTATTTATTGCAATTTAAAATGGAAGAAAAAATAGTGAAGGAAACCATGATAACTTGGGCAAAAAGTTTGGGCTACAACATAGAATTAGAGAAATGGGAAAAGCTCTGGGGGAAAAATTACAAATTGACAATGTCAACAGCATACAAAGAAAACATACAAAATGTTCTACAGATGGCATCTACCACCAACGAGGTTAGCGAAAATGTTTTCAAACAGATCACCAGACTGCTGGAAATGCAGTCAGGTCCAAGGAACATATTATCATATGTGGTGAACATGCACAGTAGCAAAAAAATATTGGCTAAGAATTAAAAAAAAACATAATCAAACAGCCGATAGAATTAAAACCAGAACTATTTTATTAGGGATAATTACAGGGAATTATGAGGAAAAAAAATCAATATTTAATATGACATGTCATAACTGCAGCTAGAATTATCTACGCACAAAATTGGAAAAATAAAAATATACCATCAGAGGAAAATGTGATAAGAAAAGTGTTAGAGTACGTCGACATGGATAGACTTACAAAAGAAATAAAAGATAAAGGAGGCTCTGAATATTACTTGGTATGGAATATATGGTATGAATGGTTAGAGGATAGATGTAAAGATTAGGAGAGCATCACAGGAAGAAAGATTAAGAAGTTAGAAAATAGTTACAAAGCCGTATAAATAGACATGATGATCAAAATGTAAGATGTATTGTATATAAATCAGTACACTAGTAGATTAATATGTATAAAAGAAGTATATGTATACATCAGGGGTGTCCAAACTTGGGAACTTTAAGACTTGTGGACTTCAATTCCCAGAATTCCCCAGCCAGCCATGCTGGCTGGGGAATTCTGAGAGTTGAAGTCCACAAGTCTTAAAGTTCCCAAGTTTGGACACCCCTGGTATACATGTATGGATATAAAGGGAAAAATTGAGGTATAACGGATGTGTATCGATGCGGAAGTATTGCAAAGATGACAATTGTGTAACAAAACTGGAAAAAAACTATTTAATAAAAATTATTTGGAAAAAAAAGGAAGGTGTATAACTCATGGCATCTGCAGACTTCTCTGCCAAAGACAGCTGTAAAAGCTAAATGCCTCATTGTAGTCATCAAAGTGCCAGGCCTACAAATGTACTTAGTCAATCTATGTGTGTGCCCATGTTGCCAAATGGACACTATTAAAATAAAAATTGTAATAATGGAAGAATTAAAACACATAGCAAGAAAATACCATCTCATAATCACTCATACAACCATGAAATAGGTCCCTGCATAGTCTGGGAGCACAGCCTTAGGAGAGACAGGCAGGAATCTCCAGAGAGAGAATGTGCCATCATGTCAGTGCTACCTATCTGTTTATTTTATTGTTCCTCTATTTAATTATTAAATTTTTATCACACCTGCATTAATTTATAAATAACTCAAGGAAGAGTACCTACCAAATGCTCCTTCCTCCTCCTCCTCCTTTTCTTTTTCTCCACAACAGCAGCCCTATGAAGTGGGTTGGGCTGAGAGAAAGTGACTGATCCAAAGTCACCCAGCCAGCTTTCATATCTAAGGTGGGATTAAACCTCACAGTCTCCTGGTTTCTAGACCAACACTTTTACTACAAGGTGCCCTGCAAACATTCCTTAACCAATGGGACCAAAACCATGCCCATCCTGCCCAACCAGATTGGATAAATGGAAACAACTATAGTCCTTCAAGGAACTTAAAGATGACAGCTGATACCTGGAATAGTAGTGTTACATATGCCATATAACTGGCACTATTTAATAACTGTGCTGCTACATTTTGTACCATTTGAAACTTGCAAATGCTCTTCAGGGGCAATGGGAGGTCTCAGAGGCATGAGTGACAGTGAGCAGAGCCTCTCTTAATATATGATTTCATAGGGGTGGGGGTGTTACCAATGTCTTCCATCTAACAAGGGTGAAATTGGGTCTGTAGTGCCCTTTAGTGGCCAGTAATGAATGCAACCACTGTAATACAAAATTATGTACCAGTAACTCCTCAGGGAGAGATCATCTAGAGATGCTTCTAAATTGTAGCCTAGACAAAATGACTCCAACAGTTATCTAAGATTGAAAGAATAGAAAATCAGGTCCATCATTTATAACACTCATTCATAGAAATAGCTCCTTCAGGTTCCATTTGTGTTTCTATTTTAAATCCTCACAGCTCTTGGAAGCAAAAGCAGAGAGCTGGTAGAATCTTCACACCAGTTCTCAGCGTGCTACATGATTTTCTGGCGGAAAAGCAAGTGTTAATCACATACAACAAGATAATAACTTTGGAATGGAGGCAATTGCCTTTCTTCTGTATGAATGAATATCATGTGCTGTAACATTCTTGAATCAATTGAATAAAAATAGAATCTTTCAAAAGGCATGAAAAGTTTTCAAATCTCATGGTCTCTTTAGCCCATCCAACCAGTGGTGGGTTCCAGATCCCACTGCAACCAGTACGGTGCAATGGGGCCGGGTGTCCACCACATGAACATGCGCAATACATGCTTGCAGTGCGCTCATGCGTACTTACCGCCCATGATGCTCCAGCTGCTCAGAGCATTGCGCAGGTGCCGTATGCTCCATGCGCGTGCGCAGAAGCCCCAGGCAGCTCAAATAAAGGTAAGGTGTGTGTGTGGGCCCTCTGGAGCACTGTACCAGAATGATACCTGGTACTCCCAGCAGGCACCAGTACGCCCGTACTGGGGCGTACCGGTCGTATCCCACCACTGCATCCAACCCTCACACTCTGTCTTGTTTTCTAGAAGCTTATTTATGTCCTGATTTTTTTCCACTGGAAACAAGATTTTTCATGGCAGAAAATAGAAGTGAAAAAGGACATTATAAATGCTATTTCAGACACACTGTGGTGCATTGGAGATCTGTGATGCTGAAAAATACGTTCCTTAAGGATTAGCTTGGAGTCTCAGTCTCTCTCTCTCTCTCCCTCCCCCCCCTCTCACACACACACACTGCAGCATTTTTCTAAATGTCCATGTAATTTTTCTACAGTGGACTAAGTTTACCTTTGAGGCAAGCAATACAAGAAGAAATCTCAAATGACATAAAAATCTCATGCAACAAAAATACTGTTCAGTATAAAGAAACGAAATTCTAAATCAGAAGCATCTCCACGACCCAAAATGCAAACTCAGTAAAATCTTGTAAGCTTCTCCCTTTTTTTTGTCTGTACAAACAATGTTCATGGCATTTCTTTTATTATAAGGCTTTTTGGAACAGTGCCACATTGGAGAAGCATGTTAGAATGAAGAATCTGAGGCCTGGTTAATCTTTGGTTCCTCAACATGGATCCTGTGTTTTTTGTTGATGTGCATACTTAATTTCTTCCAATGACTGATTTGTTAAAAATGGAAACTCAAATCTAAGAAATGGGCTCTATGGCCTTAGATGAAACAGTTTTTCTAGTGACCCCCTACAAGCAGGATTTGGCAAGATTACACACTGTTTAATCTGTTTCTGTGCTAGAAAGCATTGCCAGAAAGTTCACTGCCAAGGTAGTACTTTTCTCAAGTAAGCCACTGGTCCTTAAGAGTTTTCAGGTAATGGAACAGGCAAAAAGAGGACATACAGTAGTAATTGGAAAGGAGGACATGCTAACTGTGAAGAGTGCAAACCAGCGTCTGCATTTCCTGAGTCAGATGAGGAGAGCACATCTTTCTCCTTCTGTCCTAGCCATTTTTTTATAGAGACCCAATTGAGAGTGTTTTAGCAAACTGCATCACTGTTTGGTTTTGTGGCAGCAGTGCCTCAGATAGAAAGTCCATACAGAGAGTGGTAAGGACAGCCAAGAAGATTATAGGAAGTTTGCTTCCTATTATTCAGAATACTGTTTATAAGTGCTGTGTGCTTAGAGCTTGAAGCATTGTTAGAGACACCACACACCCACTTCACTGTCTGCTTCTGTTGCTCCCCTCTGGGAGACGGTGTCTGAGTATTTCTAGTAGGACTACCAGATTCTGTAACAACTTTGTTCCTTGTGGTAAACTCACAAGATTCGTTTTTCTCATCCTGTACATGTATACATCCGAACTAGACGGTGTTGTTTCTCTGTCATATGCATAATTTGCTATTTATTTTTTCATGTCCTTGTAGTGCATATTGGAGGTGGTGACCCTTTGTGAGCTGTATGCAACAGAGTTTCATTTTAATGTATGCCAATTAGTGTACATTCAACGTGACAATAAAGTTATTCTAAGTCTAAATTCTAAGTTCAATGTTCTTGGCGTATGTGACAATAATTACAGCAAAAAACTCCAAAAAAATGTACTTAACCTTACATATATGTGACATTACTTTTCTCAATATCAGAAAGATTAGTTTTTCCGGAGGAATTTTGCAGGATTAGCCAGGATTGGGGTATTGTGATGTCCAATTGGCGTCGATACAGAGTTAATTTGAAGCCACGCCTCTGTGCTCCTTGCTTCTGGTTCCCAGTTTCAACTCTGGCTGGCTGAAGAAAGACAAGTTGCTTTTGGTTCCTGATTCTTCCAAAAACAATCCAGTGCCATCCTGCAAATTCCTTCTCCCTGCCTTCTTCCCCTTGCCTCCATCTGATAACTAGAAGCCTCCCGTTGGTGTGGCTCGCTCCTGGCCACCGGTAAGGGATTTAAGAGTTGTTTCTTGGGGCTTTAGAGGCAGGATGCCATTACGGTGGCCATTTTGGGGCCTCAGTTCCTTCGGGCCGCATGGGCTGGGGCAGAGGCTACTTACGAAGCCTTGTTTTCATCCCTACCTTCCTGGGTGGTCCTATCGTCAGTCAGATCAGGAGGCGCAGCACAGCAGGTATTTTCTGAGATCAGATAGGCAGCCAATAGGCACTACACAAGGGATAGGCCTAGGTTCCAACTCCAGGGGAAGAGGCCCTTTCGGGAAGGGAGGTGACTGTCCCTACCGCCGGGGCAGATAGGTCAATAGCGACCCCTCCCATAGGCAGCAGACTGCTTCTGTTTGCCGACACCTGGGCTGAGATTACCACTGATGCCTGGGTTCTGAATACCATCAGATTTGGCCTGCGTCTATAGTTCCTCTCCATTCCACAGAACCTCTTTTGGATGTTTTCGGTCGCCAAGGGTAAAGATAAATGCTCTCTCATGAGGCAGGTGATCCGACACCTCCTAGAGATTAGGGCGGTGGAACCGGTTCCACTGGACCAAGTGGGGTCAGGTTTCTATTCCAACCTCTTTGTCGTTCCGAAGAGTTTGGGGAGATGGAGGGCGATTCTGGATCTTAAACTGCTAAATTTTCACTTAGTCTACAGAAGATTCAAGATGGCATCGCTTAAATCCATCTTGGCGGGGTTCATGCGCAATTACTTCATGGCCTCCATCAACCTGATGGAGGCTTACCTCCATATCCCCATCTTCCCTGGCCATCATAAGTATCTCATGTTCTCCTATTTAGGTAGCCACTATCAGTATAGGGCCCTACCATTTGGCTTGGTGTCGGTGCCTCGGACCTTCACTAAGGTCCTAGCCTCAGTGGTGGCTTACGTCCGTGAGCGCTCTGTCAGGGTCCAATGCTATCTCGAAGACATCTTAGTCCAAGCAGCATCGTTTGAGCAGGCGAGGGAGGATATTTCGTTGATGGTATCCACACTACAGCAGTTAGGTTTTTCAGTTAACCTATATAAGAGTTCCCGTGTTCTCGCCACCAGGATTCCTCACCTGGGGACCATCATAGACTCTAAGCTGGGGAAGGTGTTCCTGTCCCACAACCGTAGTTTGTTAGCCTTAGTTAGACAAGTTAGAAGTCAACGTTTTGTTCCTGTAGTAGTGTTCTCCAGCTTGCTGGGGAAATTCATTTCTTGCATAGACTTAGTGCCTTGGGCTCATCTACATGCATCAGAGGTCAAACTCCAGCAATTCTGAGGAAAAGGTTCCAGTGACACCACAGGTGCAGCTGTCATTGAGGTGGTGGCTCTCCCCAGCACTACATGAGGCCTGTGAGTTCAGGGAGCCAGAGCGCCTCATCCTGACAACAGACGCCAGCTTGTACGGGTGGGGAGCTCTCTTGGAATCCCGGATGGCACAGGGGTGTTGGACCTGGTTGGACCTCTAACACAATATAAATTGGCTGGAATTGCGAGTGATTCACTTGGCATTGCGGCACTTCAAGGACCATGTTCAGGATCGAGACGTCTTGGTGCTGACCGACAACGTGGCGGCTAAGGCCCACGTCAACCGACAGGGCGGCACACACTCCAGGGCTCTTCAAATTGAGGTGATGGCACTTGGCACCTGAGCGGAGAGGAATCTTCGATCGCTCAGGGCGGAGCACATCACAGGAGTGAACAACCATCAAGCCGACTGGCTCAGTTGGGCAACGGTCAACCATGGGGAGTAGAGCCTTTCTCCAAAACTGTTCCAGGCCATCTGCTCCAGGTTCAGCCATCCGGGGGTGGACCTGTTTTCCACACCGCAGAACGCTCAGGTGGATCAGTTCTTCTCTCGGTTCAATTGGGCATCACAATTGGACATCACAATACCCCAATCCTGGCTAGTCCTGCAAAACCTCCCAAAACAATAGTTCAGGTAAGACCAACTGTCATTTTCAATTGCAAAATTTTTCCAACAAGTCTTTTATGTTGAAGAACAAATCCTGGCAATAATGTAGAATTCTATATCATTGACAGCCATAGAAATATATGACATGTGATCTCCAGACTACAATGAATATACAGTACAGGGGCTGGAGTGAAATTAATTGCTAAAATCAGAAAATAAATGAAATAATATAAGTCTAAGCTATTTTTGAAAGACCAGGGAAAGAAGAAAGAAGCAGATAATTTACAAGGTCACAGTACCAAGTTTGAATGACTACTGTTGCAAAGACACACCAAAATAGAAAGCCACAAGAGTCAAAAAGTTGGACAATATTTGATTTTATGTCCGTCTGTGGATGGAGGACACGAAGACAAAAAGGAGGACATGTTCCTTTGCTAAGACAGCTGGTAATCCTCTTCAGAGTGCTATTTAGTGTACATCATAGTTTCCTCAGAAAAGTAATTTTACTCTAGTTGCTTATTGTACCTCACTGCTTTTCAGTGGCTTCTGTCACACAACAGGATTAATTAGGTCAATTAAAACCGCACAATGGAGTGGTGTTCGCACAACCTATTTTGCTTGGTTAGTTAACGTTGGTTATTTTTTAAAAGCATGTACAAAGCCAGCCTGTTGGCTTGAATGTGACTCAATAAATTGTCAAAGGCAGAAAACAGAATAAATAATTAGGAAACCTAAGTAATCATTTGATGCAGGTGGAATAGAGAAATAGGTTGTATCTGAGCTTAAAATGGATGACTCCACAAAATCACCATTCTCCTGACTGACTCAGTTTTCTCACATTACCTCAGTTTGTTTTTTCATCTCCATCTGGGTATTCATTGTGATTTCTTTAGGTGCTTTCCTCAGATAAAGAGAATCTCCTTAAAACCTGGTCAAAAAAGGAGGGGCATTGTGTGAGAAATTTAGGAGTCGTTTTGAAATGATTCACATTGCTGTGATAGACTTGATAGTATATTTTGATTGAATCATACTGGGTCAGTTAAATTTCAATAGACGAGCTTTGAAAATGTTGCCAAAAGGCTTGGTTAATTTCATTGTTGCTTGTATGCTCACATCTTAGTTACTTTGCTTGCTTGTGCCTTCCAGTCAGCATTGCCTGGACAAATCCCTGCAATTATTGTCGAAGGATTTTGTAAGTGATTTGCCATTGCCTGCATCTTCGAGAGAGTGATTGGCCTAAGGTCACCCAGCGGACCTTGTGCGTAAAGCAGGATTGGAATTCACAGTCTCCCAATTTCTAGCCATCACACCAAGTGACTTATTACTTGATTAGGGAAGAAGGAATTAGGAGTAAGATGCACAATCTTTGCAACTGCAATAATAACCTTCCACCCCTTTTTATTAGCAACTTCATTAAGGCTGAAATCTGAATATTTTAAATCTTTTCTTCCAGGCCTTTGTGCAAGCTGGATTCGGCTGACATTTATGAGATAAATTACTGATAAATTCTACCATCTGTAGATTGTTTATATGTCGAATTCCTCTTATTTCTTTCCAGCCTCTTCACAATCACAAGCAGCAGGGATGAGCAATCTGCACAGAGCTCCAGGAAACTCTCAAACTTTGCTGCTAAAATTCAGTGACAAACTGCCAAATAATGGCAATGCAGTTTTCTGCTGATTTGTTCCTGAAAATTAGTGAGGAGAGTGTTAGAGTTTTGATATTTGAATGCACTTTGCAAAGTTAAAAAAAACAAACCCAAATGGGGAATAGTGAAACCACACCTAGTAATCCCATCCTTTTAGATTCATTAAGCTTTGGTCTTCTGGCTGGAAATAAAGGTATTTGCTTAGTTGCTTAAGGCAAATGGCCTCAAAGGATATCAGGAAATCTCAAGTGCATTAAGGTGATTGCAATACTTGCTACATAGGGGTGTGCCTTGTATTATTCAGGAGCCCTGGTGACACAGTGGTTAGTATTGCAGGTTAACTCTGCCCACAGACTGGAGTTCGATCCTGACTGGCTCAAGTTTGACTCAGCCTTCCATTCTTCCAAGGGAAAATGAGGGCCCAGATTATTGGGGGCAATATGCTGACATTTGTAAACCACTCAGAGTGTGCTTCAAAGTACAAGGCGGCAGTATATAAGTCTAAGTTTGATTGCTATTAACTCGTGATCAGCCTGAGAATTTTGCCACTTCAACCAATGTCCTCTTAATATGTCATTTAACAGACTAGCAGTTGTCTGATGAACTGGCATAAATTGAGGTAATCCTCAATTTACAGCCACAATTGGGACCAGAATTTCAGTGCGTCACACCCAATTTTATTACATTTTTTGTTGCAGCTGTTAAAGGAATCACTTCAATTAAGTGTATCACACTGTCAGTAAGCGAATCCCGCTTCTCCCATTGACTTTGCTGGTTAAAAACCCTCTGAGAAGGTTGAAAATGGTGATCACATGATCCTGGGACACTGCAGTCTTTGATATTGTAATGGTCTTCAGTATGAGAACCAGTCATGTCACTTTTCTCATTGCCATTGTAACTAAATGAATGATTCTAAGTTGAGGACTATCTGCAATCAACACACATTGTTGTCATTTTTAGCAATGCATGGCTGTGTGGGGTTGGGTTGTTGTTGTTTTTTGTGTGTGTGCCCATAGTTTGGCTCTATTGTACATTGAAAAAAAGCCCATTTTGCATAAAAGTGTCATTCTCTCCATTACTACAGAATAGAGTTCTCCATTGGGTTTCCTGCAGCAACGAATGTTACAAATAAACAGATTAATTGATGGCCTCTAAAATTATGCTTTTCTTCCAAGGTTTCCGCAATTCTAATATATGTTGGAAGGACATTTCAGCATTTTTTAAATGTTTCTTCATCTCTTTTCATGTCATACATTCCCTTTTATCTCTGCATCTCTTGCTCTTTGACCTTCCTTTCCTCAAAAGTCTCATGAGGGTTAGTCTTATGAATGTTATTTTGTGCTGACAGCTGCTTTCCTCCCTCTGCAAGGAGAATTACATTCAGCAAGGCAAAGAATTGCATTTCCCCCCTTTTGCTCATTGGCACCTATAGATTGTAAATAACATACCAAGGAGAAGGAGTTGTAGGAAGTTAGCACCCACCCTTCTAGGAGAATGAAATATTCTAGGAAACATTAAAAAGGCAGAATACTATGTTTCACTGGATGAGAAATGGCGAAACATATTTTTTTAAGGCAGGAAGCAGGCTCACTCTTAATAGCCCCCACCCTCCTCAATAGCCCTCAGGAGATGTCAGCACTTAAGAGAAAGAGATGGCCAGGTCTATTCATAAGCAAATAACCTCACCCAAGATCCAACAAAGGTAGTATTAGCCCTCAGCCATAATAGGAATTGCTCAAAACCCACTTCATTACATCATCACCCAGCAAGATTCAACCAAGTCTGGGATTCAAGACAGCCTACAAAGTTACTCTGCATGGCCCCATGGGAGTCTGACAATCAATCAGGATACCCACCCTTACACATGAGCAGGAAGCTCTAAGGCGGGGCCCAAGAGTGGATATATATCAGAGTCAATTCTGCTTCTCTGCATTTGGTGCTAGATTTTTCTAACAGATGCATCTTTTTATCTTTTAGGGAACATCATTTTTTAAAAATTGAAAATGGTGTCAGCTGCTTAATTGATTCACTGTTGTTTTCTGTCCCTTTTATTCTTTGATTTTACTTCTCAAATTAACCAATTTCTAATATTAGGCAAGCGGACTTTGTTTGAATGTGGTTCGTAGGCAATATCACTGCCAAGAGTGAGAAAATTGTGGGAAAGATGCTATACCCACACCCACACTTCAAGGTGTTTATTCCCTTAGTATCATCCATCAATTTGTTAATATTGTTTTATTAATATAATATGTTTTAAAAGTGCAAGTATGCGTTGGAATTACTTGCACCTCTAAAGATGGTCCTCAACTTAATGATGGTCATTTAATGACTATTCAAAGCCATAATGGCCTTGCAAACGGGTGCTTTCCAGCCCATAAAGCACTATGCTGACCCTCCCCCCCCCCAATGTCACATGAGAACATTTTTGGGGGCATTTGTCAACTTATTTGCACCTATGATCAGTTGCCAAGTGCTCTGTGATCATGTGCTCACCATTTGCAATTTTCTCTGCTGGCTTCCTCAGTAAGTCAATGGTTGTAATCTGCAATCTAGTGTTGCCTGACAGGAGGACTCCTTCTCATCTCTTGGGGTTGGCTGGAAGAGCTACCTACTAAGTAGAGCTCAGCCCCTCCACAAGGCTGCAGAAATGGGATTTGTGTTCCAAAAGATCCAAGCACAGTTTCTGCAGCCTGGCTAAAGCATTGTCTTACGCACATGGAAGAGGCTGAAAAGCTAGCGAACAGCATCGCTTAAAGCGATAAAGGTTAGGCTTAGAAGGATAGAATACAGGTTGGATCTTGTGATTGTTTGGAAGGCCTTTTCCCCCAAATTGTGTGATTTGGAGAAGGAGCCTTCTAACTATCATGAAAATGGGGCTTGCTTGCAGGATGGTGCAAGAAGTCTTTATTTATTTATTTTTTTATTTCTTAGATTTTTAGACCGCCCCTCTCCCAAAAAGGGACTCGGGGCGGTGTACAGTCAATACAATAAAAACAGTCATAAAATTAAATACATTTAAGCTACATTTAAGATACATTTGGAGGGGAGATAGGCTGTACTAAGAAATAAATAATTCTAATCCTAAAAACATCACAATTAAAACCCCAAACCCTAAAATAAAATAAATCCCTGGGAGGTAAAACTAAGAAAGTGCCAGGCCAGCTGATTGAAACAGGTGAGTCTTTAACTTTTGCCGGAAGGAACGGAGGTCGGTGGTAGTTCGAATGTCTGGGGGGAGGTCATTCCAGAGGGTTGGGCCCATCACAGAGAAGGATCTACTCCTAGGTGTTGCCCGCTGGCATTGCCTAGCAGACGGCACCAGGAGGAGCCCCTCCCTGTGTGAGCGGATAGGTCGCAGGGACGTATGTGGAAGGATGCGATCCTGCAGATAACTAGGTCCTCTGCCATGGAGCGCTTTAAAGATGGTGATCAATACCTTGAAACGCACCCGAAAGGCCACAGGTAGCCAGTGCAGCTCGCGCAGGAGAGGTGTTACGTGGGAGTAACGTGTACTTCCCATAATAACCCGCGCGGCTGCGTTCTGAACTAGCTGCAGTCTCCGGATGCGTCCCAAGGGAAGCCCCATGTAGAGGGCATTGCAGTAGTCCAGGCGAGACGTCACCAGCGCATGAGTGACCGTGCGCAGGGCACTCCGGTCCAGTAGGGGGCGCAATTGGCGCACCAGGCGAACCTGGTGGAACGCCCCCCTTGCCACGGCTGCCACATGGTCCTCCATTGACAGCCGGGCATCAAGGAGGACGCCCAAATTGCGCGCCCGCTCCACAGGGGACAGTTGTTCGCCCCCTATGGCCAGCGATGGGGTCAGCTGGCTGAACCGAGGTGCCGGTAACCACAGCCACTCGGTCTTGGAGGGGTTGAGTTTGAGTCTGTTGTCCCCCATCCAGACCCCGACGGCTTCCAAACACCGGGACATCACTTCGACAGCCTCGTTGGGGTGGTTTGGGGTTGAAATATACAGCTGAGTATCATCAGCGTAGAGATGGTACTCAACCCCAAAACCACGGATGATCTCACCCAGCGGCTTCACATATGCGTTGAACAGGAGAGGCGAGAGGACCTTTAGTAAGAAGGCTGTGCCTTGCATCAGCTGGGCATGCATGCAGCTGCAGAAAATAAGTGATAGAAATCAAGAAGGTGTATTTTTTCATTCATATCTTTTCAAATTTGAAATTCCACATTTTAAATGTGCAGTCACACGGTATTAGGTGTTTCATTATTCTAGTGAATTGGTTAATGGAGTCAGTCTCAGTTTTCAGCAACTAGAGTGGCTTCTTTCCTATCTTCTTCTTCCAAGTGGTATTCAGCAGGTTCCGACCAGTTCTGGAAAACCCGTAGTAGAAATTTTGAATAGTTCGGAGAACCGGTAAATACCACTTTTGACTGGCCCCACCCCCATCTATTCTCTGCCTCCCGAGTCCCATCTGATCAGAAGCGAATGGGGATTTTGCAGTAACCTTCCCCTGAAGTGGGGAGGGAATAGATATTTTATAGTATCCTTCCCCTGCCACATCTGCCAAGCCATGCCATGCCACGCCCACCAAACCACACCACAGAACTGGTAGTAAAAATTTTTTTGAATCCCACCACTGCTCTTCTTCATTTCCTATTTCTAGAAATGGTCTTCATCTACCTCTACAATTGTGCATATTTATTCAAGACGATGTCTTGGTTTGATCAGATTTCTTCAAAAATGAGAACAACTAGATTTATTGAAAAGGGAATTCATTGTCATGTTTTCAGTGTTTCACTGTGGGACCAGAATCTTGGTCATTGAGTGAAGTGGCCAGTAAGCAAGATACCCATGTGACTGCTTCACTCAGTGACTGCAGTCCTGGCATTGTTGGTTGTTCTGTTAGGCAATCTCATGGATCATTAAGCATATGAGTCCCAGATAAGGAGTGGAGGGTGCTCCAGGGGGTGGAGGAGATCCTGGGAGGCTCTGCTTAGGTGCTGAAAATACTCCCTGACAAAATCCCAGCAGAGTTTTCAGCTCCTGAGCAGAGAAACATACATGACCTATGGTGGACCTTCTCCACCTTTGTAAGGCACCCTGTGCACCTTTCCTTATCATGCTGCCTCTCTGCATTGGGTTTCTGAAATTGGTTCTTTTCCTGTGCACTGCTTGGAGAGTCCAAGCAATGGGTTACATTAGTCTGGTTGCCCTGGGACTGAGGAATCTTTTTCCTTGTGCCATGTGACGTCAGATATTTTCCTCAGCCTGAAGCCCGGTCAGGGACTAATTTAGGGAGCTCCAGCTTTTAATTTAGTCCAAGGCTTGGACTCCCCTTTTTTATTTTCTCGTTTAGACTTTTTCCTTGATATTAAGTTCATTTTTTAGTTCCTTTGCTTCCAGCACTTTTTTCTTCTTTTCTACAGCGTCTACAACTGCGAGCTGAGGTAGGAATGGACTGGGGGGGGGTTGCTCTGCTGTCCTCGCAGCTAATGGACGGCAGCAGGGGGTCCTTTTAAGTCTTTTGTTTTCCTTCCTTTGAAGGCCGGCAGCACTCTCGGCAGCTGCCGGGAGGGGCAATCAGCTTGTTTTTCTTTTGTTTTATTTGCCTTTTGTTGCTTAAGCTGAGCCGCGGAGAGTTTGAACACCGCATGGTCACTTCGCATGGTCACTTCGCAGTCTTCAATTCTCCTTCTCCACCCTCCCACGAGTGTGACGGCCATTTTGGAAGGGCTTTTTTCGCGCCCTTTTCATTTCCAAGCCCCTGCTGCCTGTCCGTCCAGCAGATCTCCACCGAGTGGCTAGCTGGTCCTCTTCGGGTCTCCGGAAGGACCACTGCCACTCCCTGAAGTTAATTGAGGCAGCACATGGTCATTCACCAGCACAGAGGGGGTTGTCTTTTATTTTAGGCCCTCTCTGATAGATCTGCGGGACTGCGCAACCTGCATTGGTTCGCAGATCCCCTATAATCATGTGTCCTCACTCGCCGACGATCTGGAGGCCTCCAGGCGTCGATTATTGGCTCCGTTTCACTTAGTGATGACCCCACCATTTTGTCTCACTTGGTGATGGACTTTGTTTTCGCCTGCAGAACAGCCCTCCGTGTCACGTGCACTGGTATGACCCACTCAGTGACAGCTCTACCATCGTGTCACACTTAGTGATGGTTTCTCCATCTTGTTCCATTTAGTGATGAGGTCTGCACATCGCACTGGAGGGTGGAGACATCTCGCCCTGCAGACCTGGAGCTGCCAGGAACATCGTCTGGTGACAAATCAAGTTCCTCCAGTGCCCCTGGCCAGCCCAAGGCCTCTGGCAAGAGCAAGCAGCCTAGGAGGGGCAGGGCGGCAAGTCAGACCAGTCAGTCATACCGTCCCTCATCAGCCTCAGCAGATGGGGACGCTGAACCTGGCAGCAGGCGCTCGAGAAGCAGTTTGATAAGGGCCAACGCCAGGCAGCTCAAACCTCTCAGCAGGCCCCTGCTCCAGTAGCGCCAACTCCTTCCCTCCCTTCCATTGGGAACCCCCTGCGGGTCATTGAAGAGGAAGTGGAATCCCAAGATCTTTCACCTGACATCTCCATGGCAGACCTGGTTCACCAGCGCCTTCCTTCGTTTCTGAAGTGGCCCCTGGGGACGTGGCACAGCCAGATGGGAGGGTTCCAGATCCACCCTTGGTAGAACAGGCACCTCCCTCTTCCAGGGCTGGGTCCAAGGTTGACCAAGAGCCCGAGCTTTCTGCACACATGCAGGCGGTCGTTGCCCATGCAATCTCTCAGGGTATCGCAGAAGGGCTCCAGAAACGAGATCAGGTTTCAACTAATCCAGCTCCACCCCAGGCCAGGAAGGAGGCGCCCAGCACTACCTGCAGGGTACGCCACCCCTCCTTAGTATCCTCAGTGGTCAGTGATGCTTTGGCCTGGGAAGACCCAGAGCAGGAGGAACAGGAGCTGTCGGAAAATGAAGATCTCCCCCCGGATGCTCCTGCCTTCTCTGAGCTTTTTAAGCCCACCATCTTTAAATCTATTCTGCACAAAGCCAAGGCCACTACCCAAGTGGGCATCAAGGCCCCAGCTGCCCAAGGCTCGGCTGAGCCTCCTGTGGCTAATCCTAACGAAAGCATGTTTAAGTCTCAGGCCCCTCCACAGGAACTGGTTCCAGTTCCCAGCCTTTTCATGGATGTAATTCAGCAGCAATGGGTCCAGCCGGGTTCCCTTGCCATGCCTAGTGATGGGGATAAGAAGTTATATTCAGTGGAACCCGCACTGGAGGACATCTTATCACTGCCTTCAGTGGACCCTCCAATAGCGGCCCTCACCTCCAATTCTGTTCTCCCAGCAGACCTGATGGAAGGTCTTAAGGCAGAAGACAAAAGGCAGAGAACGCCTGCCACAAGACTCACCAGGCGGCAGCATGGGCCATTAAGGCGTCTTCCTCTGCTTCGTTTTTTAACAGAGCTTCCATCATTTGGCTGAGGGAGTTGCAGACTAAGCTCCCGGTGGAGGATACTCGCCTCCGCCAGGACGTTACAAAGATCATCGCAGTGGCCCAATATTCTGCCGATGCCTCTCTCTTAATGCGGCAAAATTCTCCTCGAGAGGCTGGCCTTCAATGTCACCTCCAGACGCCTCGTGTGGCTACGCCACTGGCAGGTTGACCAGAAGAACAAGTGAAAGCTCACTTCTGTCCCCTTTAAGGGAGCCAAACTCTTTGGGGAGGTCCTAGATCCCTTCCTGATTGAATCTAAAGACAAACGCAAGGTACTCCCCACTCTGAACAAAAAACAGGAGCATAAGTCCACTCCCTATGCCAGGAGGCAATCCTTTCATTCCAATGAGTCCTTCCCGTCCACCTCCTCTGCCCCGAGATCATATAATCAATCCTCCGATTGCTCCCAGGGCAGATAGTCCTTTTGGGACAGGGGTAAGCAGCAGTTTAATTTCCACAAATCCAACCATGGGGGTGCCTCTCACAGACTCTTCCGCAAATCCAAGTGACCACCAATGGTCACCTCCCATCGGGGGATGGCTCCAGCTGTTCTCCCAGTGGGAGCAGACCACGGAGGACAGCTGGGTCCTTCAAATGGTCAGGGAAGGACTGTCACTGGAGTTCCTCTGTCCACCTCCAAGGAACTTCATTCGATGCCCCAAACCCTCTTGCCCTCTCAAAAGAGAGCGCATGACCCAGGAGATTCATCATCTTCTGGAGATAAATGCCATAGAGCCAGTACCATCCAACCAGGAGGGAAGGGATTCTACTCCATTCTCTTCCTGGTACCCAAGAGCTCAGGGGGGTGGAGAGCAATCTTGGACCTCAATCGCCTCAACTATCACATCATATACAGGAGGTTCAAGATACAGTCCCTGCAAACCATCCTCACGGGGGTTCGCCAGGGGGACCTCCTGATGTCCATCTACTTAAAGGAGGCTTATTTACACATTTCAATTCGGCCACAACACCGAAGGTTCCTGCAGTTCACATATGCCAGCCGGCACTATCAGTACAGGGCCTTACCATTCGGCCTGTCGTCGGTGACCAGGACCTTCACGAAAATTCTGTAGTCGCAGCGCACCTCAGAAGCAGACCCGTAAGGTTTCAAAGTTACCTGGACGTCATTCTCATTCAATCGTCGTCCAGGGGACAGGCCTTGCGGGACCTCCACATCACCATGAGGTCCCTCCGCAACCACGGGTTCTCCTTGAACCTGTAAAAGAGCCATCTTTCCCCAACTACCAAACTTCTCCACCTGGGGGCAGTGATAGACACTTCCACCTGCAGGGTGTCCCTCTCCCAGGACAGGATAGACAGCCTAGTCTCCCTAGCCTGCAAGGTTCAGGGGTCAAGGCAGGTCCTGTGCTGCTTCTCTCGCAATTGCTGGGGAAGATATCTTCCCCAGCAATTGCGAGAGAAGCAGCACAGGACCTGCCTTGACCCCTGAACCTTGCAGGCTAGGGAGACTAGGCTGTCTTCGTGCATCTTTCGTGCATCTCCGTGGTTCCATGGGCACGTCTGCATTCCCCAGAGTTGCAGTGGTTACTCCTGCCCAATCAGAGAGCCAACAGAAGCAACTCCACCATGAAGGTCCGTCTTCCTCCAGCAGTTAGAAGGTCCCTCAGATGGTGGCAAGTGGCCGTTTTTCGGAAAGATAATCTCTTCAAAGGGCCAGAGAGGATTGTCATCACAACAGACGTGGGAGCTCGCATGACTCAGGGCAGGTGGTCTCCAGCCGAGGTGACTTGCAGCATCAACTTTCTAGAGCTGAGGGCGGCCAGGTACTCTTGATGACAGACAATGTGGCCACCAAGGCCCACATAAATCGCCAGGGCGGCACAAGATCAAGGAAGCTCATGGCGGAAGCAGACACCCTGGGCAGGTGGGCGGAGCATCACATCGAGTCTCTCCGCTCTGATCACATCTCAGGGGTGAACAACACGCAGGCGGAGTGATTGAGCAGAACCACCATAGAAGTGTGGAGTGGAAACTACACCCGGTCCTGTTTTGCCAGTTGTCTCGCAGATTCGGCATGCCAACGGTCGACCTATTTGTCACCCGCGAGAACACGCAACTCCAGCGATTCTTCTCCCGCTTCCACTCACCAGGAGCGGAGGGGATGGATACCCTCCGCTGCCGGTGGCCCCAGGAGCTGCTATATGCCTTCCCGCCCCTGCCCCTGTTACCACAGGTGATCTGCAAAATCATCGCGGAGAGGGCAGAGGTACACTTGGTCACATCTCACTGGCCTCGGAGGTCCTGGTATGCCGACCTTGTCAGCTTGTCGGTGTCCAACCCATGGCGAATCTCTCAGGATCAGGCCTCCCTCAGTCAGGGGGCCATTGTGCAACAGGACACACAGTGACTCCAATTGGCTGTCTGGCACTTGAGGGGGACCTCCTGAGGAGGGATGGGCTGTTGGAGGAGGTTGTACCATCCAGGCGTCCAGACGTCCTCAGCGACCAGGATTTACGACTCCACATGGTCCAGCTTCGCTAAGTGGTGCAACAATCTTCACATTGATCCAGTCACAGCACCAGTTTCCCATATATTGGACTTTCTTCAGGGGGGCCTTAACAAGGGACTCGCTCCTAACACCCTCCGTCGCCAGGTGGCTGCTCTATCCACTGTTTGGTCGGGGACTTCAGCCCAGCCCCTCAGCAAGATTCTGAGTGTCAGATGTTTTCCAACTTATGCCCTCCGGTGGTCCACTGATACCTGACTTGGCAACTATCCGTGGTCCTGCAAGCTCTCACTTCTCCTCCCTTCGAGCTTCTGAGTACCGTTTCCCTTCAACACCTGACTCTCAAAACTGTCTTCTTTGTCGCGATAACATCTGCGAGGCGCATATCTGAGCTGGCTGCCTATCGGTCTGTGAGGACCTTTGTATCGTTCATCCAGATAGGGTCGTCCTGCACCTGGACCCTGCCTTCATCCCAAAGGTTAACACCTGGTTCCATAGGGCGCAAGAGATCATTTTGCCGGACTTTTGCCCACATCCAAGACATCCGAGGGAATGCGTCTGGCATAGGCTGGATGTGAGAAGAGCCCTGCGAACATACATTAAATGGACAGCAGATTTCTGCAGATCGGAGACCCTCTTCCTGTTGTTCCAGCCAGAGTCCATGGGCAAGAGGTTGTCCTCTGCTACTATAGGCAGGTGGCTGAGGGCATGCATTGCAGCTGCATATGAACATCAGTCCAGGGCTGTTCCTCGGAATGTCACCGCTCATTCTACGAGGAGCGTCACCACCACTGCAGCCTGGGCTACCCAGGCTACTATAGACAACATCTGCAGGGCAGCTACATGGTCATCTCCATTGCCCTTTGTCAGACACTATAAACTGGACATGTTTGCATCGGCCGAAGCTTTGTTCGGCAGGCGGGTCCTCCAAGGGGTTGTTTCCACGGCCGAATCCCTGGACAGACCTCCTTGCCGCCCTAGTGACATGTAACTTGGGTATGTCCCATTGCTTGGACTCTCCAAGCAGTGCACAGGAAAATGATCATTGGCTTACCTGAAGGGTCCTTTTCTGTGCACTGCGGGAGAGTCCAACCCGCCCTGGGTTATCGTGCCCAGGGATTCGTTAACATCAGTTACCATCGGACTTTTCTCAAGTCGTCACCAACCTACTACCTTCACTGGATCCAGAAATCGTCAAAAATCTGACGTCACATGGCACCAGGAGGCGTGGTCAAGGAAAAAGATTCCTCAGTCCCAGGGCAACCAGACTAATTGCTTGGACTCTCCCGCAGTGCATAGAAAAGGACCCTTCAGGTAAGCCAATGGTCATTCTCAGAGAGCGTCTGAAAGAGCTGCCTGCCAACGGATTTCAGCTTCTGCCTGTTCACAGAAGGGTTACTTCAGTCACTTGGGTAAGATGGGCAGTGTATAAATTTAATAAATAAAAAATTAAAATGAAAAACATTTGATTATTTGAATGCTTTGTTTCCTATTGCTTAGATAGGTAGCAGCGTTTAGCTGATCTCTAATAGGTTGCAGAAAGCTTGGCAGCATTAGATCATCTTAGTATTTCCACAGGACACCACTAGAAAATCCCAATGCTTCAGAGTAAATCATTGTGAAGGTGACAAAGGAATAAAAAAAAAAGCAGTAATAAATCATTTCCAAAAGAAAATTACATGGATATAATCAGCAGGAGTTGATTGAGCTTGACTTGAAGTAGGCTTCCATTAGTTGTATATTAATTTCTTAGTTTTATTAACCTGCATAATGTTATTTATTCATTTTTAAGAAGACTTTTTGAGTTCACTGAAGTGGAATATACATTTGCAAAAAAAAAAAAAAATGCTTTCACTCAAATGGTTTAGATACAACAAAGAATCATTTGCAATAAGCTAAAATACAGGGAAGATGCCAGGTTGATATTTCACAGTATCTAATCAACTGAAACTAGCATTTCTTTTAAGTCCATTTTTTTCTTTATATTTTAGAAATGGAGAAAGAAGAGAATATTTAAATAATGTATTCTGACATTTTTATATTTGGGATGATTTTCTGTCCATTCCTGCTAAATGTTCGTTTATATTTGTGTTTCCTAGATGAAAATATTGCATTGGCATTTTAACTTAAATAAGCGAAAGAGAAGGTCTTACAGTAGTGATTTCTTTCAGTTATGACAATTTTTTAGGGAATCGTAATTTATTTTTAAAAAATATTTCTTACTTTATTTTCTTGTCTTGTCAAAACATAAAGTGTTATAAGGAGGATCAGAAGGGTAAATGACAAAATATGTCATGTCATGTTGCAAAAATCTTGATTCTGTGCTTACATCCAATATTGGAATGCCAGTACAAAGAGCTGAATCTTGTATTGTGATGTTGCCACGCTCCTATCCTCATTCTTTTATCATTGTACAGATAGTCCTTCACTTACAATTCATTTAGTGACTGTTCAAAGTTAAAATGGCACTGAAAAAAGTGACCTATGACCATTTTTCACACTTACAACTGTCACAACATCCCCATGGTCACATGATCAAAATTCAGATGCGTGGCTGCTGACCAGTGGTGGGTTCCTACCGGTTCGCACCGGATCGCGCGAACCGGTTGAAGATCGAACCCGGAAGTAACCGGACCCGGAAGTAACCGGGAACCGGCACCGGTCCTGTCACTTTATCCCCCTTGCCATCCCAACGGAGCTCGCTCGCTCCCCCGCCCGTCCGCACTAAGCTAGCTAGCCCAGCTAGCCGCTCATTGATTGGCTGGAGTTCAGCCAATCAGTGAGCGGGCTGGAGGCGACCCATTTAAAAGCGGGTTGTCCTCCATTTCAAAACTCCCTTCTCTTCGCTGGGAGCTTGCTGCTTCCTTCAGGTAAGCAACTAAGCGCGAGGGGGGGGCGGGAGGCTAGCTTCGGCGAGGAAAGGCCTCTAGGCCTTCCCTCGCTGAAGCGGCGGGCTGGCGTGGGCCGTGCGGGCGGTGGGCAGCTAGCTTCACCCGGGAAAGGCCTCTGGGCCTTTCCGGGACGAAGCGCCAGGGTCGCGTGGAACGCGCGGCCGCCGGGAAGCTAGCTTCGCCCGGGAAAGGCCTCTGGGCCTTTCCGGGACGAAGCGCCGGGGTCGCGTGGAACGCGCGGCCGCCGGGAAGCTAGCTTCGCCCGGGAAAGGCCTCTGGGCCTTTCCGGGACGAAGCGCCGGGGTCGCGTGGAACGCGCGGCCGCCGGGAAGCTAGCTTCGCCCGGGAAAGGCCGCTGGGCCTTTCCGGGACGAAGCGCCGGCGTCGCGTGGAACGCGCGGCCGCCGGGAAGCTAGCTTCGCCCGGGAAAGGCCGCTGGGCCTTTCCGGGACGAAGCGCCGGCGTCGCGTGGAACGCGCGGCCGCCGGGAAGCTAGCTTCGCCCGGGAAAGGCCGCTGGGCCTTTCTGGGACGAAGCGCCGGGGTCGCATGGAACGCGCGGCCGCCGGGAAGCTAGCTTCGCCCGGGAAAGGCCCCTGGGCCTTTCCGGGGCGAAGCACCGGCGTCGCGTGGGACACGCGACCGCCGGGAAGCTAGCTTAGCCCAGGAGAGGCCCCTGGGCCTTTCCGGGACAAAGCACCAGGCTGGCGTGGGCGGCAAGCCTCCGCGAGGCTAGGCCAAAAGCCCCCCACCCTCCCCTCTCCAGCCTCGCCTGGCTGGCTAAGCCCTAAGAGTCTTAAACAGTCTTACCTGTCCTCCTGCCTCTCTGCCTGTCTGCTGCCTGTTGATCGGAGAGCTGCTGATTCTGCCTGCTGATAAGTAACCTGGTTTTTTTTCTTTTATTTTTTTAATGTATTTTAAAATAATATTTTATTTATTGTGCATAGAATTTTTTAAAATATTTTTACTTAAAAGTATTGAGTGTAGAATATTTTAAAATGGTTTACTTCAATTTATTGTGTATGGATTCTTTTTTAAAATTGTCTCAGACTATTTTAAAAAAGATTCTATCCAAAATAAATTAAAATAAACCATTTTAAAATATTCTATACTCAATACTTTAAAATGTATTGTGTATAGAATTGTTTTAAATTGTTTTATTGTAATTTATTGTGTATTGAATGTTTTTAATGGTTTCATTTTAAATTATTGTGTGTGGAGTAGTTTGAAATGGTACAGTATAAATTATTGCTGGTGGAATAATGGTTACAGTTGGTACAATACCTTAAAATAGTTATAGTATAAATTATTGCTGGTGGAATACTTAACAATGGTTTTTAAGGATTTTTTTTATTTATAGAATATCTTTTTTAAATTATTGTTTGGGAATTTTTATGTTTTAATTGTTTATAAAATATATTTACTACAAGAAATATTATTCCTTTTTGCAAATGTTTTCTTTGTGGTGCAATATGTTGCTTAAAAGTGTTCAGACCAGGTTTATATATCTCAAAGTGGGTGCTTTTCTATGGGCAGGCCAGGTTGGTGCAAGGCAGCTTTGCCAGATTTTGTGTGTTTCTATGTGATACTTGGTTGTTTAGGTAATTGTGAGGTGGTTGCTGGTTCTGTGAGCTTCCTGGCACTGTCCTTTATAATTTCCCACAATGCCTTGATGGTTTTTATTCCAGTGGCTTTGTCTTTCCTGTCCTTAGGGTTAGGGGGGAAAAAAACACTGGTTTCATTTGCAGTCTTTGGGGGGGGGGGGGGACAAAAAGGAGAAAGAGGGAGGAGGTGGGGGAAAGTGGGATCCTTGCTGCTTTCTGAGCTTGGTGGTTTTTTTTACAGACATTTCACTACCAAACTAGGTAACATCATCAGTGCTAGATGGGGTTGTGGGGAAAGGAGGAGGAGGAGAAGTCGAAGGACAAAAAGGAAAAAGATAAGGAGGGAGAGGACTGTGGGGTCCTTTGGTGTTCTCTGAACCTGGTGGTTTTTAATTATTTTTAGGGAATTTTTATTTATTTATTGTTTATAGAATGTTTATTACAAGAAATGTTATTCCTTTTTGCAAATGTTTTATTTGTGATGCAATATGTTGCTTTTAAGTGTACAGGTTGGTGTATGGTATGTGTCTCAAGGTGGCTTCTTTTCTATGGGCAGGCCAGGTTGGTGCAAGGCAGCTTTGCCAGATTTTGTGTGTTTCTGTGTGATACCTGGTTGTTTAGGTAATTGTGAGGTGGTTGCTGGTTCTGTGAGCTTCCTGGCACTGTCCTTTATAATTTCCCACAATGCCTTGATGGTTTTTATTCCTGTGGCTTTGTCTTTCCTGTTCTTAGGGTTAGGGAAAAAACTGGTTTCATCTGCAGTCTTTTGGGGGGGAATTGTTTTTTTTTTTTGTGTGTGTGTGTGTTTTCCTGGCACTGTCATAGTTTGTGTTTGTGGGTATGTAATGTCCTGCAGTTATCTACACATTAATAATGATCAAGTACTAATAATATTTCCTTATACATTTTAATGACCTTTCCTTTCATAATTGGTGTTTTCTTTCATACTTTTAGATTTCTAATTGCTGTTTCTGTTAGTTAGCAATTGATAAAACAAATTCCACGTGAAAAAGTATTCAAAGCCTTCTTGGTTTTAATTGTCAATTTATTCATTCTTGCACATTCTAATATTTATTCATTTTCATATCTTTGTTTTTTCCACTGTTGTGCAAACACAATTCCAACAGCTGTTAACATGTGTAAAATTAAATATGTATTTATTCCCTTCTGTAAGTAGCTCTTTTATTGTTTTGTGTACTTATTTTAATCTTATTTAAGTAGTAAGTGCACAAAATAATAAATTTCCTTTTTTATATTTTCTTTTTGTAGATCATTCATTGGGGCAAAAAATTCAGTGACATTGTCTTGGCCACTCCCATCCGGTCACATGACTGCCAAGCCACTCCCACCCGGTCACATGGCCGGCAAGCCACTCCCACCCGGTCACATGGCCGGCAAGCCACTCCCACCAGGTCACATGGCTGGCAAGCCACTCCCACAAAGGAGGCCACACCCACAGAGTAGGTTCCAAAAATTTTTGAAACCCACCACTGCTGCTGACTCATGGTTATGACAGTTGTAGTATCCTGGGGTCATGGGATAACGTTTTGCAACCTTCTGAAAAAGCAAATTTAACGGGGAAGCCAGATTCACTTAACAGTGTGTTACTAACTTAACAACTGCAGTGATTCACTTAACAACTGTGGCAGGAAAGGTCATAAAGTGGGGCAAATGTAGTGAACAATGGTCTCACTTAGCAGCATAAATTTTGGGCTTAGTTGTTATTGTAACTCAAGGACCACCTTACATTGCTGAGAATATTCATGTATCCAAGACAAGTAGAAAATTAAAGCTGATGTCAGGTCATTCTATATTTTGGTTTTCAGGGCTGTTTGTTGGAAAAACAATAAAAGGCGATGAAAATGGAACTAAATCTGACACATGACAAGCTGGACACAACATATTGATAAACTACCAGCGTATTTATAAAATCCATTTGCAGCTACCACCTGTGCTTTGAATGAAAATACACAATTACTTTTGAAATGCTAAAATTATATTGGGAAATAATAGTTTCATTTCTGCTATAAAGAAAAGTAAAAACCTTCTGATTAAATTCAGATGTTATATTCATATTCTTTCCTCTCGCCTCCCCGATGTATTTCTGGAACAAGAAAACAAATATAAATGTGTGTGTGTGTGTGTGTGTGTGTGTGTGTGTGTAAAACTAATAAGTATAAAGAAGTTCTATTCCTGCATAAGGGAATAGCCACAATGCTCAGCAATTAAAAATGCTGAAAAGCTGACAGCCCTGGTTTGAGACCCAAATGCTGAGGGATGGGTTGAGCTCCCATTACTTGCTCCAGCTTTTGCCCACCTAACAGTTTGAATGTGAGTAGATAAACAGGTACCACTTTGGTGGGAAAGTAACAGTGTTCTATGCACCTTGGCATATAGTTATGCTGGCCACATGACTGGAGAAATGTCTTTAGACAACACTGGCTCCCTCGGCTAAGAAATAGAGATGAGCATGACTGGACAGGGGAAATCTTTATCTTCACTTTTATTCCTCCATAAAAGACAGTTAATTATATTCTACCCTGTTTCCCTGAAAATAAGACCTTCCTGGATAATAAGGCCAATTGGGCTTTTGAGCGCATGTGCTAAAATAAGCCCTCCCCTGAAAATATTGCAACACAGCTGCAGCCATGAAGTGACCACACTCGTCACCTCCTGCACCTCAAAAATAATAAGAATTTCCTGAAAATAAGGCCAAGTGCTCATTTTGGGGGTCAAAAGAAAATAAGTCCTTATTTTCCAACTTCCCTTACCCCTGAGTCTTTTAAGAGAATTGTGATCTGCAAGTGTTAATAACTACCTGGATGCTATGAAAGGCATTACCCCCAATTCTGTACTAAAAGAGTCAAATAAATGAGCGTATTTCCCCGCTCCTTCTGCTGTATATATGATTAACCCAGTTCCTTTACTAGCAGTGGATATTATTTATTTCTTTTTTTATTTCTTTATCTTATTTCTATGGCTGCAGATCTATTCAATTAAACCCTGAGTGACAGACAACATAAAACAGTGGTGGCGAACCTATGGCATATGTGCCACAGGTGGCATGCAGAGCCATTTGTCAGGACATGCGAGGCTTGCCCTGTCAGCTGGCCAGTGTGCATGTGTGTGCTGGCCAACGTACTTCGGCCTTCTTTTGAGACCATTTTTCACCCTCCGGAGGCTTCAGGAGCTTCCCTGAAGCCTCCAGAGTGCGAAAAAACGGCCCTGTGGGCAAACCGGAAGTTCAGGAATGGACTTCCAGTTTGCTCATAGGACTGGTTTTACCCCTCCGGAGCGCTCAGGAGGCTTCCCTGAAGGCCGGAGGGCAAAAAACGACCCTATGAGCAAACCGGAAAGGACTTCCAGGTTGTTCGTAGGGCCGATTTTAGCCCTCCGGAGCGTCCAGCAGCCCTCAGGAGGCTTCTCTGAAGGCTCTGGAGGGAAGCCTCCTGAACGCTCCAGAGAGTTAAAACCGGCCCTATGAGCAAACCGGAGTGTCATTTTTTGCCCTCCGGAGCCTTCAGGAAGCCTCCTGGAGATCCCTGAACGCTCCAGAGGACTAAAACCTGCCCTACGAGCAAACCGGAAGTGTGTTCCTGAACGCTTTGCCCGTAGGGACGGTTTTTCGCACTCTGGAGGCTTTAGGGAAGCTCTTGAAGCCTCTAGAGGGCCTCTGGGGGGTGGGGTTTTTTGTTGTCGCCCTTCCCAGGCTCCTATAAAGCCTCTGGAGCCCGCGGAGGGTAAAAAAAGCACACCAAAAGGGGAGCAGTGGTCATCCGTGCATGCGCACTGGGGTCATGCGCAAAGCATTATGGGTATGGCACACAAGCGCACAACCCCCCCTGTGCTCCCCCCTGCTTTTGGCACGTGAGCCAAAAAAGGTTCGCCATCACTGACATAAAGCATATCCAATCTATTAAAAAGCAAGCAAAAACCTGGATTGAGATCCTTTGAAAAAGTTCAACCCACATATCACTTACCCAAATACACCAGAGTTCCAGTGAATCTGAGCTCCAATAACCTCCTGGCTTTTTAAAAGACTATAAACGAATTAGGGCCGTGTTTATCTCCATTGGGAGGCTGTTCCATAGGGAAGATCCCATAGCAGAGAAGATGTGCTTCCTTGGACCTACCAGTTGACATTATCACACCAGCATGTCCACTTTATCAATTCTGATGTCACAGACAGTATCAAAAGCAGGATAGGCAATATTTACAGTATCTAGCTCAAATTCATGCAGACGGTGACTCTGTCACTCTTGAATAGCACCCATAGGATTGAGGGTCAGTTCCGGATAGGTTCAGTTTGAAGAGGCCAGATTGCAGGTAGTGTGAAAGATTTAAAACCTGCAATCCTCACAGTAAAAGAGACAAGACTCAAGCAATATCCGATGTCCTGAATTTCAGCAACTTCCTGGCCTAAGAAGATCAACTTCCAGAATTCCCCAGCCAGCATGGCCATTGAGAGGAATCCTGGGACTGTAATCTAGTGATGTGAATGGCACCCAGATTTGGGAAGCCGTTCATGGGTAGGCAGCCTATACCATCTAAACATTTTGAAAAATAACTTCCACAAGCTAATCTGTTAAGAAAGAAAATGGGGAAGTAACTATACAGTGTTTTCTAATTGGTAACACATACATAAAAAAATTCTTTGCTGGAGGCTTCTTGCCAATTTTATTCCTTTATGCTTCTGTTTGCCCATTCTGCCTTTCCTGCATGCTGAAAGCAAGCGGGGGTTGCATTTTTGCTTGACAGCACTGATGTTACTGAAACCAATTAGGAAATAGTGGCTCAGCTCTTTTCTGTGCCCTTAGCAATGCTTAAAGCTGCAGAAATCATCAGGCAAAGCTTTTTATGGCATGCAGAGAAGCATTAGCACGTACGAATAATGGTTGATCAAATTACCCTTTAAGGTGTCCCTGCGGGCCAGCTGAAAAGGAAGTAGGGCTCCAGACCCAAGGAGAGAATGGAAGAAGGGAGAGGAAAGAGAGAAAGGATGCGATGCCTGTCTCGTTTCCGAATTCTTTCAGGGTATTTTAAAGATTCAATGCAGATTACTAAAGTCTAGTTTAGCAATTCAGTTATATTCCTAGTGTTACACGGTCTGTTACATTCATGTATTTCTGAAAAGTATTTCTTGCACTACCAAGGAAATGATTTGTTTCAGGTTGGCACACAATCTTCCCATTTTTACAGTGTTCTGATAAAACAATCAGGAAGCTTTCTCCATCTTGTAAACTGTATATGGGTAGTCCTCGACTTACAACAGTTCATTTAGTGATGGTTCAAAGTTACGTCACTGAATAACGTCACTTTTCTTTGCAAAGCCACTGCTTGATTGTTTCATGTAGTTTGAAAGTATTAGAAAAGCAAGGTTTACCTAGAAGGTAAACAAATACAGGTAGTCCTCGACATGACCACAATTGAGCCAAAATTTCTGTTACTAAGCAAGACATTTGTTAAGTGAATTTTGCCCCATTTTACAATTTTTCTTGCCACAGTTGTTAAAGTGAATCACTGCAGTTGTTAAATTAGTAACATGGTTGTTGAAGCAAATCCGGCTTCCCCATTGATTTTGCTTGTCACAAAAGATGATCGCATGACCCTGGGACACTGCAACCATCATAAATATGAGACAGTTGTCAAATGTCTGGATTTTAATCACGTGACCATGGAGATGTTGCAGTGGTCATAAGTGTGAAAGATTACGAATCGTTGTAATTCGAACAGTGACTAAACAAATGGTTGTAAGTCAAGGAGTACCTCTATAGCCATAGAAATTCCTTCTGGTCCATTTCGCCTCAGCTGCTCACTTTCTTGAAGATTCCAACTGCTTATCAGAGATGGTTTAGAGATAAGTACATCTCAGTTGAGCTCCAGCCTCAGTCTAGCAACTTCAGCTTTGCTTTGAAAGGAGAAGTCTCTATCTGTATTTAGCAGAAGGAGTTGGGATGATCTGACTATATATGATCGTGAACCTGTCACTGTCCCTCGTGAATTTATCTATAGAGAATGTCTGCAGTCTGCCTGAGAAAGAAGTATCTGCTCTGTATTTCAGAATGGAGCATGATCAACCTAGACACAATACGAATGAATATTTCTGATCATTGGAATCACTGCCATCTCAGAAGACATGGCCTGAATAAGTAAACTTGATCCTTTTTGGTGCAAGTCTGTCATTGATAAAACTACTGAGGTGGGAAATTGGAGAAAGGAGCATTGTGTTGTATAGTGTTCTTCCTTGTAGTTTCTAAGCACTTCCTTCCTTTCTAAGACCATTTACTCCTCATATAATGGCAATTCCCTCTGTGGACACAGCTTTGTATTCTGAATGTTCATAAAGTTATTAGAACTGTGATTTACTGAACTTGATTTACTCAGCCAATTACATGGCTTTACCCAATTTGCATTATAAAGTGATCTCATAGCTTTAGTAACTGCTGCACAAAGTTTGAATATTTAATTTGGGGCCCAATGCCTTTTGTAAGCCCGAAATTTATTTATGTGCACTATATGAATTTGTGTAGCCATTTTATCGATGTGTTGAAGCAGCTCCTTTCCTCAATTGGTAAAGTATATTCTACTTATGGAGAAGGGCTTTGTGGTAAGTGAGTAAGACTACATAAGCAGGTAAGGAAGGAAAGTACTGGGTATGTATTCCCTTGAGATAGACAAACCATTATACAAATGAAGGAAAGGGGAATAAGCAACAGTCACAACAAAGAGTGAATTTTCAGTCTGATATGTGTACACGTTCTCTCAATGCTAGCCTGCAGTGGTAATCATTTATATAGAGAGGGAAATCTGTCCCCAAGACAGGACTGAACACTGAAAAGAATCTATCCCAATGGCACCTGATTTTAAATGTACTTGGAGAATGAGAGTAACATTGATCTCTAAGGAAAAACACTTCCCAAGATCTCATATCCAACACAATGCTTCTTCATCCGCTTTCTATTTCAGCAGTTTTATCAATCCCAGTCTCCTCACTAAATGGATCTAGTCTACTTCCTATTTAGAGCACAGACTCCTGTTGAGATTGCGGTGGTTTCTGTGGGTGTACTGTGGTAATGGACCAACACCGATAATTCTGATGCGCTAAATTTGTCATGGTTTACTAATCTGCATTCAAGGGGAAAAAATAGATGCTAGGTGAAAATAATTGCTTAATCTTTTCTAGTGGATAATTCCATATGCTTATCCACTTCAATATCTGTTAATTTTCTAAAAGATAAGTCTTCTTTGAATCATGTTCCATTCCGGGTAGCCTCATGAGCCCATGTAGTTTTCTTGGCAGCAAAATAGAATTGCTTTATTATTGTCTCCTTCCAGAATAGCCATCCAGAGAGCACCAGATTGGAAAAAGCTTGTCTGTGTTAAAGTAGATCAATGACATTTAATGAAATGTTGACATGGGGGTCTAGTGAGAATGCTGATAATTATACTGAAGTGGCTGCCGTTACAGCCAATGTTGGGCTTCTAAATTAAAAATCATCCTGTGTAATTAACATTTACTGTGTTTTTGAAAGAATCCTGTTGCATATTGTGTTAATATTGCATATGCCAATATATGCATAGCCCACAATATTAGTAATACTGCTACAAATCTATCACACCACTTAATTCTGCAACTGAACAGCCAGCCTTCTTGTCAGGTTCTCAGATCAGTTGGGTGACCCAAAAAGCCAGTACAGGTATCCTCTACTAACAGCAGTTTGCTTAGTGACCATTCAAAGTCACAACGGCACTGAAAATGTGACCGTTTTTCACAGTTATGACCTTTGCAGCCTCCCCATGCTCAAAATTCAGATGCTTGGCAACTGAATCATATTTGTGACCGTTGTTGCATCCCGAGGCCATGTGATCACCTTTTGTCACCTTCTCACAAGCAAAGTCATTGGGGAAGCCAGATTCATTTAACAACCGGGTTACTAGCTTATCAACTGCAGTGATTCACTTAATAACTGTGGCAAGAAAGATCATAAAATGGGGCAAAACTCATGTAACAAGTATCTCACTTAACAATAGAAATGTTGGGCTCAATTGTGGTCGTACATCGAGGACTACCTGTACTTCACTTAATTCACTTTCTTTATTGCAGCTTCATCTACCACAAGTCTCCATCAGAATGCTATTTGCCATGGTTGTGACAGATCAAGAATTCATGACTGTAGCGTTTCTTTCTCAGCATTACTGGCTCTTGGTACATGGCTAATCAAATTTGCAAAAAAAAGCACAGAAAGCATTAAAAATGTCTTCACGGATGAAAAAGGCAAATGCAGTCTTTGCTACTTTTGATTCCATCACAATCAGATCTTCCCAGTGACATGCTGAATCTAAACAATAACTGCATTTTAAGAAGACACACTTAATATTCCAATTGCATTGATCAGGGTTGAGAGAAAATTACAATATTGACTAAATAAAAATAATCCATTTTTTTTCAGCAATTAAGTTTCAATTGTATGTTTAATTTCCCAAGGTGTCTCATAACTTGAGCCCTCCAATAATAACATAGAAGCAGCTCTGCAATCGTGTGAACTTCTTATGGAGATTACTTGGTTCATGTTTATTCATAAACAATCATATCACTACAATGTTCATTGTAGATCTGGCTCATAGTTGCTAGGCTACAAAGAACAGTCAAGATTTACATTTAATGGCATCCATAGAATTTTTACAATCCTTGCTAAGTTTGGTAGTGGGTTCACACTTTGTATCAAGCACTAATATGGTTTTGGCAGACTGTATGAAAGCATAGATATTATGGTTTACAAACTATGTTTTATAATACATGTGCTGCATGACTCAAGCTAGAAACGCAGAAATATTGTGCTCAGCTTCTTCTGGCATTCAGATAGCAGGAAGTAAGGTAGTCATTGTCTTGTTTTATAGATGTTCTGGGAATTTGCAACTTGCTACGTTTAATTTCAACTTTAGAAAAACCAGCTTGGGCAAGAAAGGGAGGTCGCCTTATATTTTGAAATATAAGTACTGCCCAAGCCTCTGGTGAGTGTTGGGATAAAGGGCTCTATGGCTCTGCCACTGTGTACTGAATATAATACCTTTGTGGCCATTGCAGGGTTCAGAATTTATACCAATGTGTATTATTTCTATGTAACTAAGCCTTGTGACTGTGGTTTTATTTTCCTAGCACTATTTTGTGCCTAATTTGATTTAACAATTATATTTTGGCACACAAGGAAGTTTTGTTTTTCTTTTGTTTAACATTCCTTTTGTTAAGGGCAATTATTTTTCATTCCCAGCAAAGGTCATTCCTTAGTTTTCTTCTTAAACTATCAGCTATAACTCTTAGATTGAAGTATTTTTCAGTTCAGTGTAGCTGGTAAGTACATTAATTGATCTCTAGATTATTTTAGAGAATAGCGCTGAACTGGGATTGGTTAATCTGTTTTTGTTTGTTTGCTTCCTTGGCTGTCCATAATAATCTCAGGCATCCTCTAGCACAGTGATGGTGAACCTTTTTCTTATGGCGTGCCAAAATTGTGTGCGCACACGTACCCACACCAATTCAATCCTCCTGGCCCACCTGCGCATGCAACCTCCCCATGTATGTGTGCATGACCCCCCCCAGGCTCTGGAGGCTTTTCTGAAGCCTGGGGAGGGAGAAAATGGCCTCCCCCGGCCTCTGGAGGCCCTCTGGAAGCCAGAAACTTCCAGAAGTTTCCAAACTTCCAGTTGGCTCTTTGGGGCTGTTTTTTGCCCTTTCCAGGCTTCAGGAAAGCCTCTGGAGGCTGGGAGGGTGAAAAACAGCCCCAACGAGCCAACCATAAGTTCGGGAATGAACATCCGTTTGGCCCGTTAGGCCTGTTTTTCGCCCTCCCCAGCTTCCGGAGGCTTTCCTGAAGCCTGGGGAGGGCGAAACAGCCTCCCCCAACCCTCTGGAAGGCCGAAAATCAGCTGACGACTGGCATGACATCAAATATGGCTCCATGTGCCACCTGTGGGACGCGTGCCATAGGTTCGCCATCAAGGCTCTAGCACTAGAGCTGAAAAGTGTCAAAATTCCTTATATTCTTCAAAGTCCAATTTTTGCTTCCATAAATGTCAAAATTAATACCACTGCTTGCACTTATGATTATTTGTAATTATAGACACATCACAATATCTAAGTATCTTTTCCAAGGCCTTCATGACCACTCTATCAAATAGTGTATGATGTATTTCTTGATTTCTCAATTATCCAGCATGCATCAGCAGTAATCTCTTGGTTACATTTTTGGGAGGAATGAATTGATGACACTGCTTTATATGATTTCTATCAATACAGTTTCCAAATGCCATGTAGTGGCAAATCTATAATCAGAGCAATTTAGAAACTCTGATTTCAGCTCCTCAGTTAATAAATTGTAAAAAATACATGGCCCTATTTTATCCCAGTTAATATACTGTTGTACTAACTGAAAGAAAGACTAGGGTTCTTTTCTCCAAATAATTTACATTTAATGTATAATGTCAGCTAGGAGTATCGTAATGGAAGCAGAGAAGCAAAACTTTCTTCTCTGTTGACATTAATGTAAATCTAGAGTAAATTTTCTCCAGCTTGCTGTTTTATGTAAGATGTAAGTAAGGCATTTTAATAGTCCTGAGCAGTTAGTTTATGTAAGAGGATTTTAAGACAGAATTAACTCACTATTCTTGTTTTTAATACCTCTTAGGAGGTCTAAATGGGCAGATGAAAACGTTCTCTGTGGTATGGAGTATGTCTGGAAAAAGAGAAAGTATTTAGAGTAGTTATAGGATTATGATGGTATTTAGACTAACTGCTGGGGTTTTGAAGTGGAAATGCCTCCATGGTCATATTTATGTGACAGTTTCACCCTGAGAGTTAAATCTGCACTTTTCCAAAGAGTAGAGCAGATGTCACAGGCTCTTCAGACATAGATCATCAGACAAGCCGTGATGAGTTGATGAATGCAGCATGGAATCATGAGGAGCTAATGAATGTCTGACTTGTGCCAGGAAGTGTGACAGACAAATGGGTAAATACTGGATTTATGTGTGAATCCAGGACTGGGGAAAGCAAATAGTTTAATATATCAGTGTCTCTATCACCAAATAACCTCCGTTTTACAGGTCAGTCTACCCATTTTCCGGTAAGACTTGTTGAAGTCCCAAGGATCAGTAAATACTATCAACCCTAAAGTTGACATCTATGTTTGTTTATTGGCAATTCTGCCCTTGGTTTATCAGGATTTCTAGGCTAGGAATGGACAGCAAGCATAATTGGGATCTGCCAGTCTGTCAGTGATCAGTTACCTTAAGGCTTTATGGGCATAGAGATGTGCAATAATTTAATAATAATTATTGCTTGTCTCATTTTTATTCTGGCCTACAGCTATCCCTATAAATAGCTAAACATAAAAACTACAAAGTCAGACAACTTCTACTTTATTTGATTATTCTGTTGAAATATTTACACCTGCCATTTTGTCTGTTAGTATGATCAAAAGTACTTAGCAATAATAATATTAAAACAAGACTAGACTAGATACACACCTCGGGGTAGAGAGTTAACTGATTAAACACTGTTTCCTGAAGTTTTGTCAAGTTTCTGACTGAATTAAATCATACCCATGAGGGAGTTATGCAAAATTCCTCCAAAAGGTCATGAAATTCAGAGCAAGCACCCAGATGATACGAGTCAACTGATTTTTATTGGGAGTGGTAGGATAGTCAGATTTGTAGGGCTAAGATTATTTTGAACTAAGATCCTAAAATTAGTTCTCTGCATTTAGTCCATAAATTATTAGGACCTAATGCAATATTGAACTTTATTTTAAGGGGCAACCAGAGGATGGATGGATGGAGATATAGAGATAGATATATAAACACCTTAAATGGCATTTTCTTTTAAATAGACATCTGTAGTAGGGTCTATGGCAGTGGTTCTCAACCTGTGGGTCGGGACCCCTTTGGGGGTCGAACGACCCTTTCACAGTGGTCGCCTAAGTCTATCGGAAAATACATATTTTCGATGGTCTTAGGAACCGAGACACCAATTTTATAGTCAGGGGTCACCACAGCATGAGGAACTGTATTAAAGGGTCGCGGCATTGGGAAGGTTGAGAACCACTGGTCTATGGCAACTGGCTGCAGTCAACTCACTGCGGGCCAGCTTGCTAGGGGACAAGATTTATACTGATATTGAAGAAATAGTGGAATAGAATCATTAGAGAAAGGATGCCAAAATGAAATGTGAATGACAAAAATTAAAATATTTTTTAAATTATTTTAAATAATTAAACTGAATTGTTGGATTATCTAGCAGCGAGGCGCCCCGTGGCAAGTTGGTCATTTCAAGTTATCCTGTGGTGAGTTGGCCATTGTGAATTGTGCCGCAGTGAGTCCATAAGCATGGGTTTCTGGGCTTCTTCTTGCTCTACTCCTTTATAAAACCTGGTCACACCAGTGAGTCCCCAGTAGTAGTAACAGAAGAACAGGGCAGAAGGAAGAAGGGACTGATTGAGGGGAGAACCAGCACCACTGATCCACTACTGCCAACTGATGCTCCTTAATGAAAAGCCCCTGCCGATTTTCTCTTGATGAGTTGGGTCACCTGGTATCAGAGCAAGGAAAAAGAATTCTAGAATGCCCTGGCAGTTTTGGGACCCAGGCTTGGCCTTTTTTTCCTCTTAAGCAGAGATCTCCAAACTTGGCAACTTTAAGACTTGTGGACTTCAACTCCCAGAATTCCTCAGCCAGCCTTGCTGGTTGCCGAGTTTGGAGACCTCTGCTCGTGAGCTTCTCACAGAGGTCTGGTGTGGCAGAGATGAAGAAAAACATTGGTAGGTGTGATGGGATTTGATCTGACTTAGAGAAAGAGAATGCTGAGCCATTACAGAGAAGCTATTTGAGTCCTTGGAAAATAAAAGGATAAGAGGGAAGATCAAGATAACTTTGCCTTGATTATGTTTGTTATGATGTGAAGAGGAGGGCCTTGATCAGTTTTCAAAATGCTGATACAATACTGCATTCAAGTACATTCTGAGACTCCTAGACACTCCACCTTTCTGATCTTAAACCTGTCTCAAAGGGCTGGCAGTATAGGACAATCCTCCCTGTCTGCCCAAATTGCAGTTTGGAGGGGCACCCTGTTTAGTTTCACTGGAAGGCAGGTTAAATATTGTATACTCAGCAGAACTTTCTTACAGAATGAAGCAGGGAAAACCAAATCACTGGGTTCCCTTCCTTTTGCTCTTATGTTTGCCATTGGTATTGTGCCAGTATGACAAATTGCGGTACTTGTAGCCTAGAAGAAGCTAATCAGATTTTCTTTTGAAAATAAATTAGGAAATCTCCTGCCAATGATTGGTTATTCCCTGGACAAAAAGCATGTACCAATTCCTTGGCTGTTCCTTTTTCTTTCTAGCGTTCTTTTTCCAACAGGTCAAAGGCAGAAGGAGAAATCAACTTAAGAGTTCATTCAACCCTTCATTCAAAGGCGAAGAATGCCTCTCTCTTACTGTAATAATTACTGGTTGATGGTAGAAGTTCTATTTGGTTTCTAAATATTCTTCACATGAGGAGCAATTGTTGCTGAAATAGTTCAGGTGGACAGGTGAACTGCTCGATATATTTCAAAATGTTTAAAATTTTGTAATCTTTCTTAGTTTTCTTCTTTTCAGATGCGTTGAAATGTGTCTTATCTCCAGCTAACAAGGTTCAGGAACAGGGGTTTATAGTTCTTTATGGAATAAACAGATGAACTACGTAGAGTACAGTACAGAGGTCCTGAACTCCCAGTCCCTGAACTGACATAGGTCTGTGGCATGCCAGAAACCGGACCACGCAAACAAGTGAAGCCCCATCCACAGGATGCAGGCAGCACACAAAACTATGCCTCCTCCGGTCCGCGGAAAAACATCTCTGCACAGAACTAGTCCCTGTGCCCCCGAAATTGGGGGTCACTGGTTCATCAGTTAATTCAGAAGCATGAATGCCTAAAATCCAGTGCTGTAGGAGTCCTGCTGGCTGAGGATAATAGAAATTGTAATCCTAAACCTCTGGAAGGCATAGAAATAGAGATCGCTAATTGAAACATAAGCTGAAACCATAGTAGTGCAGGCTAAAGTGAGAAATGTTGCAAATGTTAATTTTGTTTGCCAGTATAAATAGAGTGGATTTTTTTTTCCACTGAAAAGTGTGTTTTGCTTCCTCGCTGAACGTACGCAACACAGATTGTTGCCTGGGTGGCTATTTGGGATAGCCAAAGGGACAAAGATGACCTGCAACATATAAAGACTCGCTGTTCCGCCATCTTGTCTAAACATACTCAATACCACAAATGGGCCCTCAAAATCAGCTAGACCACCCAGAAGAAGACAGTAAATTATAGGTTGAGTGCTGGCTTAGAATTGACATAATGTTTCTTTGGAATAAAGTTTGAACAGCCTTCCCTTGCACTAGTAATAAAATTAAATGACCTGCAGAGAAAATTACCTGGTTTCATCTAGCAGTTTTTATTTAGCCACCAACTCTTTCTTCCTGAACAGTGTATTATTATTATTATTATTATTATTATTATTATTATTATTATTATTATTATTATTATTATTATTATTATTATTATTATTTTTAAAAGGATGTTGTTGAAATGCTTATGTTTGGAAAGAGTTAAGGGGATGCTTGTTTCAGTGAAATTTCAGTTGAACCACTTCCTCAAAAGCATATTTGTGAATCAAGGGAGGGTTCTCGTCAGAACTCCAGGCGGAATCAAGAGGCCTTGAGCTACTTTCTAGCCTTTTGAAGTGCTTTGCAAATTCAATAGCTTCTGGGGCTCCAGCAGACACTTCTCTCCCATTTACGGAAAAACTCTGGTGGGGTTTGAGTGCTGTGGTAGACACTGACAGTGATATGAGTAGCTGGCCAATAAGATTATATCACACTATTAAATCCTACTATCAGACCTCTTTGAGGGTGGAAGTACTCGTGCGTGCTATTCTATTTCTGTTCATTCCAATGTTTCTCTTTGTGCGGGGATTTGTTTGCTTTACAGCTTATTTCAGATAAGGGAGAAGAGAGGGATCTGCTTCTTTTGCTCTGACTTGCTGCTTTCTTGTTGTGGGACGCAATCATGTTTCCTCAAATTCACATTTTATTAAAATGCTTGTTTGTATGACCCAATTCTCTGAAAGTGTATGTCTTCCATATTTCAGTGTTTCAATCCTTTTCATTTCCCTCCCACGACAGTACATGGAAAAATAGAGTTGCAAGGGACCTTGGAGGTCTTCTAGTCCAACCTCCTGCTCAAATAGGAGACCTTACACCAGTGATGGTGAACCTTTTTCTTATGGCGTACCACAGTTGTGTGTGTGCGCGCGCTATCGCATGTGCATGCGTGCCCACACCAGTTCAATCCTCCCCAACCGCCTGCTCATGCAACCCTCCCTGTGCATGTGCGCATGACCCCTCCCCAGGCTCCAGAGGTTTTCCTGAAGCTTGGGGAGAGTGAAAACAGCCTCCCGCAGAGGCCCTCTGGAAGCCAGAAATGGATCATTTCTGAATTTTCGGTTGGGCTGTTGGGGCCTTTTTTTGCCCTTCCCAGACTTCAGGAAAGCCTCCGGGGGCTCGGTACAGCGAAAAATGGCCCCTCAATGGCCCAGCCAGAGGTTCAGGAACAAGCTTCCGTTTGGGCCTGTTTTTTTCCTTCCCCAGCCTCCGGAGGCTTTCTTGAAGCCTGGGGAGGGCAAAAATGACCTGCCCCAGCCCTCCAGAAGGCCAAAAATCAGCTGGCATACACCGGAGCTGATGGCTGGCGTGCCAGCACATATGGCTCCGCATGCCACCTGTGCCATAGGTTCACCATCATGGCCTTACGCCATTTCAGACAAATGGTTGTCCAGACTCTTTTTGAAAGCCTCCAGTGATGGAGCACCCACAACTTCTGAAGGAAAGTTGTTCTTTCAGTGGAGAAAACTCAACACCACTCAAACAAGCCATAACACTATCAGGGTCCTACATTTGATGGGAAAGCCAACGTTTTAGTGCTTCATGAAAGCCAGCAGGGTTCAAGGAAGCTGAAGGTGTCCCCTCATTTTGCACTAACTGATTGATTGTTCTCACTGTTGGGAATTTTCTGTTTAGTTCTAGGTTGCTTCTCTCCTTGGTTAGTTTCCAACCATTGTTTCCTGTCTTTTGGCCTTACCACTCACTCACTCCCACTCCCCTGATATTAAAACCCCCTCTGTTATCTATTGGTTGTTTTGAATAAATAGATCTCAAAGTGTGTTTGAAATTTGAAATCATGCTAAAATGCCACCTGCATTTCATATCATGATAGCCTCTGCAAGATAATAGCTATGCATTCATGTCTCTGAGAATTACTTTAATTTCATTAGTTCAGCAAACTGTTTTACTGAGTCAATTATATGTGAATAAATATGAACCATGGTGTGATCAGGGAGCAGACAGAAGCAAAGGAGCTGAAATAGAGATGAGCTTTGGACACTACCCCAATGGTCTGTGGTTTCTCTCTATTCGTGCATTAGCTGACAGTGTACACAGAGGCACTTTGTGCCCCAATTGCAACAAAGGAGATATGCAAAGGCAGCAGAAGGGCAATCTCTTCTGCGCCATTAGCGTCAGGAGCCACTACCGTAAGACAGGGTCTTACTTTAATTTGGCCCCCAAAATAAGCACTTGGCCTTATTTTTGGGCAGGTCTTATTATTTTTGAGGTGCAGGAAGCGGCGAGCGTGGTCACCTCATGGCTGCTGCTGTGTTGCAATACTTTCGGGGAGGGCATATTTTAGCGCATCCGCTCAAAAGCCCAATTGGGCTTATTATCTGGGGAGGTCGTATTTCAGGAAAACAGGGTAGTTCTGTGGTATAGTTTTTAGGTTTTTTTTAATCCCACCTTTATTTTTATAAAGGATTCAAGGGAGCGAATATATGTAATACCCCTTCCTCCTCCTATTTTACACACAACAACAATCCTGCGAAGTGAATTGGGCTGAGACAGAATGATTGGCCCAAAGTCACCGTGCCAGGTTTCATGCCTAACACGGACTAGAAGTCACAGTCCCCTGGTTTCTAGCCTAGTGCCTTCATCTCTATACCAAACTGGCTCTGTAGAGCAGTTTTCAAAGTTTACAGGCCAGTTTTAAAAAAATAATCCCAGAGCACATAATCTAGAATCAGAAACTCTAATGACAGCAACTTGGCTACATTTGAGTGAGCTTTTCCCCCTTTTCTCCGTATTCTCTCACAAAACTCCATCAAGTTCTCACAGTATCCTGGAATTCCTCAGAGCAATGTTTACAAAACCCTGACATAGAGGAAAGCAAGAGAACTTTTGGCTAGGGTGGAAGATGTTGCAGAAATGGAGGTAAAACACTTGGGCCCTCTTCTTCATTCCCCTTCCTTTTGCCTTTGATGGGCAACAATGTTCCTTCTTCCACTTACCCTAAGGTTTACAGGAGTGATGGAACCAGAATCTATATCCGTGATGGTGAACCTATGGCACACGTGCCCAAAGTGGCACACGGATCCATGTTGCTTACCACACGCAGCATCGTCTGTTCCTCTTCCAGGTTTCTGGCATGCATGAGCGGACAACGATCAGCTGGCTTTCGTGCGCGCAGCAGTGTAGGAAACAGGAAGACCTGGTCTTCTAGTTTTCTCGCGAGAATGTTGCGCACCCATGCGTGCCAGTAACTGGAAGAGGAACAGGCGCGTGCACGCCTCCTGAGCAGCTCCTCTTCTGGGTTGCCGCCCCAACGAGCAAGCCCAAAGCTTGTTTGCATACACTCGCTCCCTTTTCAGCATCCGGTTCACTATCACTGATCTATATCCTTATGTTACAAGTATGCAGTCAAATGTAGGACCCTGATAGTGTTATGGCTTGTTTGAGTGGTCTTGAGTTTTCTCCACTGCTATTTTTTTTCTTTTTTCTTTTTAAACTCTGCTTTTTTTTATTGTTTTAATTGCAAACTGTCCAGAGTCATGTACAGGTAGTCCTTGACTTATAACCACAATTGAGTTCAAAAGTTTCTGTTGCTGAGACAGTGGTCAAGTGAATTTTGCCCCATGTTATGACCTTTCTTGTCACAGTTGTTAAGTGAATCCCTGCAGTCGTTAAGTTAGTAACAGGTTGCTAAGTGAATCTGGCTTCCCCGTTGACTTTGCTTGTCAGAAAGTCGCAAAAGACAATAACATGACTGCAGGATACTGCAATTGTCATAAATGTGAGTCAGTTGCCAAGCATCTGTTTTTTTTAATCACATAACCATGGGGATGCTGCAAAGGTCGTAAGTATGAAAAATGGTCATAAGTCACTGTGAGACCACCTACTGCCACCAGTAGCCTCCCACTGTCCAGTGCGATCCCACAGAGTTTGTCTCCTCAGGGTGCCGTCGGCCAGACAGTGTCGGCTAGCGACCCCCAGGGGGAGAGCCTTCTCTGTGGGTGCACCTTCCCTCTGGAATGAGCTGCCCCCGGAGCTTCGCATAATCCCTGACCTCCGGTCCTTTCGACGCGCCCTAAAAAGTTGGCTTTTCCAGCAAGCCGGCCTGGCCTGTTAATTTTATCTAATTTTTAAAATGTCATTGTTATATTAATTGGGTTTGTTTTTTGGATTGTTTCTAATTTCCTTTTAACTTTTGTAATATGTGTTTTTTAATGCTGTACGCTGCCCTGAGTCCTTTGGGAGAAGGGCGGCATATAAATCCAATAAAACAAACAAAACAAACAAACTTTTTTCAGTGCCATTGTATGTTCAAATGGTCACTAAATGAACTGTTTTAAGTTGCGGACTAGCTGTCGTGCCTTGCAGCCTTTCCCTCAAGTGCCTTGGAAAGAAAATACTAGGAGAAGAAGACAGGCTCTCAACAGATATTGCACTGGCAAGATTGGCTAAAATGTATGAAGATAGATCTGCCCAATGTTGGAAGTGTAATCAGCCATTAGATTCATACTATCATATGCGGTGGACTTGTCCAAAAGCTAAAAGTATTGGACGAAAATACATACCTGCATATCAACTTGAAGCCTGAGATATTTTTGCTGGGCATCCTACCAGAAAAATATGATAAAAAGACTATATATCTGGTTTTACATATACTAACTGCAGCCAGAATTGTATTTGCACAACAATGGAAAAATAATAAGATTCCATCAGATGAGAATGTAATTAAGAAAATATTAGAATGCGCAGGAATGGGCAGATTAACGCTTGTTATTAAGGATAAAGACAAAACTGAATATTTTCTTTTTTGTTTTTGTAAAAAGTTTTTATTGGTTTTAAAACATTTATAGGGAAAAGGTAATAGGGTACATAGAAAATTTTAGTAGCTCCCATGTTAGCAGTAGAAATCCCCCCAAATCTCCCACTTTTACAATTTTAAAGATAACATGTAAAGGATAGCATAAACAGAATTCTTACTTTATATCAACAATATGTTCAATCATCTCTTTCTTTGTCACTTTCTAATATATCAACCATTACAATAATATTTCAGATATATTTATTTTTGTGACCTGAGCCTTTTCGATATTGCTCCCTCCTCCCTGCCCCCAGGTGGAGCTATGGTCCCCCCTTCTCCATATCTTGTACGTTGCTGCCTCTTTCCCCACCTCCGCTATCTTCGTCCTCTGAATATTTTCTGACATGGGATGTATTTTATCAATGGTTAGACAATAGAAACAGAAGTTAGAAAAGAAGAGATAAAAAAGAGGAAATGTTAATGTGGAGAGAATTTGATGATGAAGATGTTATGTCTTGTAATTATAATGATATATAGTTATATTATTAATATTATTGTGACAAATATAATAACAAATATGTGGATTATGACTGTTTAAATAATTGTACCCAGATCACACACTGTTTGATGGAAATGGAAAGTAATATAAATAAAATAAAACATTAAAAAAACCACAGATATTTCTCTATTCAGAAGTGATGGGTGGGTACCACATCACATGTGAGTTGAGGCATGTCATAGACCACATATTGAATGGGTGTCCTCCCTTCAAAGTAATTCAGACTAGGGAGCCAATGTGATGTATGTCAGTACTATTTTTATAATAATGCTTTAAAAATGAAATCTTGCCAGTCTCGATGTGTTTCCCTCTCTCATCACTTAATCTTCATGTGAACTAAGGAGGAGCCTGTCTGAGATATGTTACACTCTTGGCATGAATTCAGGCCCCTTTTATCTGACTGTTGCCTTGCCCTTCCCTCTGGTAGCCAAAGGAAAGAAGTTGGGGCCTCAAGCCACATTATAGACTTGGTGCCACTCTTCCCACTGTCCCACAAGGTCATCCCCTCTGCCCTCTACAGTGGGTGGCTTACAAGGCGGACAACCTTATCTGTGGCTTCATATTGGTAGAAAATCAGAACTTTGGGATTTTATGCTACCCTGTCTACATGATACTGAGATTGACAATTGGATCTCTTTCTGCGTCGAGCTGTGCTTGCCAATTTTTTCAAAAGGTGCGTGTAGCCTGGCAACACAAAATACAAGTGGTTAGAATATGAAAGTGTTCTAATATTAGTTTAAATATTGGTTTCAAAAGCCCCGAATAATGTATCTTTCCTAAGGAGTCAGGCTCAATTTTTTGCCTGTTCATACAAATAATTTTTGTCAACCGGATCTTGTTTCTTTGGCGCAAGACATGTTTAAAACTCAAGTCAATATTGACTGGATACGCAGCCACACATTCCTAGTGGTAGACTCCTGCAAAGTACATAGTGTGGCTAGGGATCAGATATATGAATAAGCAAGTGTCTCCCAAGGAGATCACTGCTGTTTGTTAATTGCTTTATTGATAAGCAGTCTTGTCCCCCTCTCCCTATTTGCAACTCTGCAAATAGAGTGGCAGCAAGGCTAATGATGCTTTCGACTTCATCCACTTTCTCAGTTCTCATCTTTTTTCATGTCACCGGCCATAATTGCTCTCTCTTTGATGAAGAGAATGTTACATTTCTTCTGCTGGTCTTACCAACGCCCTTGGGAAATTCCATTTACTTTTCAAGCGACTAGTCCAGTATGCAATCTTGATCAAAACGCATTTCACATTCTGCACAATTCTGTGTTCATTCCACAAGGAGTGAATGGAAGCCAGACTAAATGCTGATGGGTTGCTTGATACATTTGCTGTTCTGAAGAATGATGAAATAATTAACATTTCTTAAAATTTAAAAATAATTTAAAAAGTGATTAAATAATTATTTAAAATTAAAAGATGGGATTTTAAAAGAATATTTAAATAATCAAAATATAATTCTCACTATGTTTTAATTAATTAATTAAAATAATTCAATTATTTAATTAAGAATACCTGGGGTCTACCTGGCTGTCTGTAGCATTGTTTATCACTGTCCCAGTGTATTTCTGCTCTTTCTGCTGTCTAAGTAACATGCAGAGAGCTGATGGAACCTACATACCTGCCTTTTATTAGTGTTGAGAAAGGAGGAACTAAGTTTTATGTCATCTCCCAAAATCTAGTACCCAGAGGAAGAAGGCAAGGACAAATAAATGGTCATTGTTAGAGGCTTGCTAAATAAGTGGAGAAGTTAGATCTTACTTTTTAAAGCAATTCTGAACATTTGTACTCTTAGGCTGGAAAAGGACACGTTCCACTGCAGAAAAAAACAATTACTACCAACCTGCCTTCCATTGAGGACCTGTATAGTGCACGAGTCAAAAAGAGGACTGTAAAAATATTTCCAGTGGTAAAGTCTTTGAAAGATATCCAGCTAAAACATAACATGATTAATGTCTCCAAAAGGGTCTGCCTCTTCCCCTATTTCCATCCTGACCCACCAAAAAAATCAAGCATTTTGTTATTTCTTCATTAGTCCTTATGTGTATAACTTTAAAAAATATTAGATCCCTTCTTAAATCTGTCTGCCTGCAAATCATGCCTGTTCAGATCACTAGTTCAGACAGAGTTGTGGCTGGTTCATAGAGACCTAGAAAGATTTGCTAGTACTTAACACCTACTTTGCTGAGCTATGAGAAGTTAGAGGAGATATCTTGGTGGTTTAGTTTCTTCTAGATGGGCCAGAGCACTTAGCAACTTCAAGTCTTTTTTAAAAAAACTGGGATTACCTTATTTTTTTAATGTACCAATTGACACCCTTCCAATAACTTAAGGAGCTGCCACAAAGAAGATGGGGATCAACCTATTCTCCAAAGCACCTGAAAGCAGGACCAGAAGCAGTGGATAGAAATTAATCAAGAAGAGAATCAGCCTAGAAACTAAGGAGAAATTTCCTGAAAATTAGAAAAATTAATCAGTGGAACAACTTGCCTCTAGAAGTTGTGGATGCTCCACAGTGCTGGGTTCCGGATCCTGTTGCAACTGGTATGGTTGCAAAGGGGCCCGGCGTTCTCTACATGAATGCATGCGGTGCGCGCACACATCCGCACAGCATGCACATGCATAGTATCTTCCAGCGATGCCTCCGCAAGCCTCCGTGACGTTCCAGCTGCTTGGCGGAGTGTCGCACAGGCGCTGTAGGCGCCATGCATGTGCGCGGAAGTGTCGAAGGCTTTAAAGGACAGGTAAGGAGCTCGGATGAACGGGTGGGTCCTCCGGAGCACCAGAATGGTACCCAGTGCTCCGGGCAGCTCTACTACGCCCGTACCGGGGCATACTGCCTGCAACCCACCACTGATGCTCCAACACTGGAGGCTTTTAAGAAGAGATTGGACAACCAGTTGTCTGAAATAGTATAAGCTTTCCTGCTTGAGCAGGGGGTTGGACTAGAAGACCTCCAAGGTCCCTTCCAACTCTGTTATTCTGACAACGCTTAGTGGAGGCAAATGTTGTCTCAGGTGATGGAATATCTGCTAAACCTGTGTCAGAACCCAAGTGAGGATGTTGCATCTGATCAGTGATTCACTTAATTCACAATTGCCCCCTATTTTTTAATCCAAATTTATTTTTTAATTCATACTACATATTGGCTCCAAACTGCAGACAGGCTACTATTTCATTGCATTTCATTTGGTTTCATTTGTTTGTTTGCCCTTTTTTGCTTTGTTCACGCTTATTTTTCATATCTCACTGCAGCATTTTTATCCTAACTCCGATGGCTTTGAAGAATTGTCCCTTAAAGCATGCTTGTTAAAAAAAAATGCATAATTTAGCTTCAGTGTGCCTAATGTTGCCTAGCAATGGGCTTCTAAGAGAACAACCAGGATTGTATTCACAGATCATCCTGATTGTTCCCAGTCCCCTATGGTACAGTTATATTCTGTGTATAAGGTTACTGCCAAAATGTCACCTCAATGAGAACTCTTTGCTTCCCCCCCCATCTCCTAACACGTAGAATCCACCTACTCTGGGTGATATTACCATCTCATTGTGTATTTCTTCACTTAAAAACAGTATTTCACTAAGTGCCAGGTAGGTGTGTGGGAGGGGATGTAACAATTTTGGAGAACCGCTCATTTCATATTTGTAGGAAAACCGTAAAAAGGGGGGGGGGTGACAAAGAAAGGGGACACAGGATTTTTCTAAGTTAAAGCCTATATTTCTTAGGGAATATTCTGTTCCAGGCTCAATAACAATATTGAAAAAACAGAATCTGGAAAGAGAGAATTGACATTCTCCTCCCTCCTTTTTTTCTTTTTCTGACCTACATTTTATTCTTTTTCTGACACTTTCTTTACATCGCCACTCTCCAAAGAGAAAAAAAAAAAACAGATTGCTCCTATCACAGATATGAACAAAAGCCACTTGCAAAAGGCTTTGAAAGTAGGTCAAGGACTACAGGTTGCTTATTCTAACAATATATCCAGGATTTTATGAAAAGTTTTTTTAAAAAAACAAAACAAAACTATAAAATGTGCATACGTATCAGACATTTCTTTCAACATATGCACTATTTTTGGAAGCAGATTTCCCTATGATGATGCATGTCTAGGTATTTAGTTTTTAAGAGTATCCATTTCTTAAGTGTTTTCCCATTAAGGCTTCCATTACTTGTACACCACCTGAAGAACTGCATTGCAAAATTCAGAGTTCCAATGTAACTCTATTGATTTATAAAATGCTAGATAGCAATGTGTTAAAATCCTCCTAATCACTGTAAAAGCCTATGAGAATAAAAATGCATTTGCCTGACTCAAATAAAGTTGTGTTCAGACATACCCCACTGGAAACAGTATTTCAGAGAAAACCTGAGTTTAGCCAAGGCTAAATCCTGGCCAGCTATTGACTACATCTCAGCATAGAGAGGCATCCTGAAGAACGCCTTCAAATATGACTTCCGAGTAGGGACGTGCAGGAACTCTAATGTGACTTTTCCTAAACTTGGTGGTGTTCAAAATTACTGGGCTTCAGTTCCCAAAATGATATAGCAGCAACACCAGGCTGTTCAGAGATATGAGGCCCCAAATCCAGAGCGCTGTCGTGGCCCGCCAGCAGAGCTGGCAGCAGATTCAGACTGTGAGGAACATGGGTCAGTCCTGGAGTCTGGGGAATGCTCTGATGAGGGCTCTGTGTCGGAGACAGAAGAGGGCAGGGCCGTCTGACAGTTATCAGAGCTGCCTTCAGAGTCAGACATCAGTGAGGCAGACAAACAGCTGGAGCCTGTTCCCAGTGTGCGCATGCACAGAGCTGCCAGAAGAAGGGAGCAGCTAAAGAACAGGGTGACTTGGGAGTAAGGCCACAGTTGGACAATGAACGGCCCCTCCCAGAGGAAATAAAAGAGGAGCAAAAGGGGAGTGGAGTTTGCAGGAGACAATTAGTTCGCTTAATTAGCTCATGACTCCGAGTCTCCTTGCTACATTATGCAGATATCGGTGTGGCAGTTCTTTACAACAGATAAGATCTGTGACTGTAAATCCTCCCTTGAAAGACTTTGCTGTATGTGAATGAGCAGAATTCACAGTACATTAATAAAAGGGGTTTTTGTCGAGACCAGGAGTTTGCTTCATGCTCTTGGAAGCCTAGGTCAGAACAAGCGCCTAGCACAGGATCAGCTTATTAAAAGTACATTCTGAAGTTCTAAAAGTGACTTTTTCTGCTATAGAAATATAAAATACCTGCCGATACAAGTGAAAATGTTTGTTGATATTACAGTCGATTTAGTGGAAAATGCTTAACCTATCGCTTATCATCAGTTGGCACTTCTTGAGCAGTGGTTGCAGAGGTCAGATTGTCTGTGTTCCATTCCCCTCCGTAGGTCTTTCCTTTGAATTACTAGACCAAAAAAACAATTTAACTGCTGCTCCATGTCACTGACCTGTTAGAAGAAAGATTACTTTTGGCATCTTGGAGAACCATCTTTTTTCCCAAGGCAGCCCCTTTTGTTCCAGAGAAAACATTGCCAAATATTTAGTTTGGATAATGAATCCACAAATGTCTCTTTGACCATAGAATTTTTTTTCCTGTGTGTCCTGAGAGGTTTTTGAGTTCTATGATTCAGTCTCACTAATTTTATTGTAAAGCCAGAGTGCTGTTGCTAAGAGTTTGCTCTGGGAATTATGCATCAGTGAGGCCCATTTCATAGCAAGGGAAGGAGATAAAAACCCTTCATTTCCCGGACTGAAAGCAAATGGACGAAGATTGTGAACCTGGGAGAGGCAGGAAGAGCAAAGGGCAAAGCAGGGGAGATAACCACAGTTGGTTCTAAAGCAGGATTGTGAAACTTGATTTCATGGAGGGCCACATCAGGTTTGTGTTTGACCTTGGGCTGGGGTAGGTGTGGCCAGCTCGACGTCACTCATGTTGGGATGCCTGTGGTGGCCTAAGCGCTCTGCCAGCGAAAACAACTCCTAAGCTCCATTTTCGGCTAGGACGGCCTCCTGCAACCCTCTGCCAGCAAAAACGGAGCTCAGGGGGGCTGTGTGTGGCCCCCATGAGCTCTGTTTCCAGCTGCAATGACTTCCTGCAACCCTCTGCCAGCGAAAATGGACCTTAGGGGCTCAGTATTTGCTGGCAGAAGCACCGCAGCCCGGCCCTTCACTGTTTCCAGAGTGGCCCCGCAGGCCAGATCCGTCCCCGGGCCTTGAGTTTGACACTCCTGTTCTAAAGTAATAGGAATCACAAACTCAGTCTAAAATGTACTGGGTCTGATGCAAGAGAGAACACTGCATCCAAATTCGGCTTTTTGTTGTTGTTCTTTTACACTCAGGCTCACCATCCGCTAACCAAGGAGAAACACTCTTAGTTTTACTCTCTCCTCTCAAGCTGTTCCAAACAAAGAGAAGGCAGCTGTGTTTGAGTGGGGGGGAAAAAGCAACTTTCATATGTATGAAAATGAAGTAACGAGAGAGCCAGAGTCCTGATTCCATGGAAAAATGAATTACAGTTTTCTTAATCATTTTATTTTATTTACTTTTCATCTGGGAAAACTAGTAGAGCAAATAACGATAAGTAAAAGTTATTTGGACCAACAGTTTATCAAATTATATAAAACAGAGAATGAATTCTGCTGCTGCAACCCGGCATACTGAGAGAACATCAGAAGCCCAATTTTTAGTTGAAATAAATTAATGTATGCTTGCTCCACTTATTTGGGTGTCAGAAAAACCTCTTTCTATATTATTCCGTGTCCAAAAACTTTATTTACACATCAGAGATTTAATTACTAAATTTGGGATTTTTTTAAAAAATACTCTTCAAATCATCAAAATACTTGCTCAGAGAATGGTATAATTGCTATATGTTATGGTTAGGGTTAAAATTCATTTACTCTCTTTGCTCATTCTTCTTTCGTACCCAATGGCAAGGGGAGTTTTTACTTTTAAGTTACCAGTTAAATTACCAGCGTAGAAGATGGCTGTATAGAAGGAGCTTGATTTTAACTATAATAATTTAAATTAGCCACTTTTAAAAAATTTAAGACAGCCTGGAAAGGCCTGGTTTCATAAAAACAGTAGTGAAATCTATTGCCTCGAGAAAGGCCTGCATAAGCATGAAACAAGCCCATTTATTTTCATATCAGAAAATGTTGTCTTCTCATCATGCCAAACCATATCTTTGTAATTGTTTAAACTCTGGATTCAAACATATATGTTTCTTAGAGTGCATATACAAAGGGGGTAACTATTGGATGTGTCACAACTCAGACATTGTATTTAGTTTGTTAACTACCAGTAAAAACATATCTGATGAAATAGACGCAGAAAACAGCTTCTACATTCTTTGAGTTATTCCATATCATTTCTGGGATCTGTATTTCTGTACCTAAGAAAGTTTCTATGGAGTTTATAATGCCATATATTGTATCTACAGGAGTCATTCACATGACCCAACTGAAATACTTTCTGTAGTAAACCATTGTGGGAGGCATGATAAACTGAAGATGTCTTTGCAAAAGTGGAGTTGACAACTGCAACAAAAGGCATTGGAGTGTAGACCAATTCTTTGGCACCTCTCTTGATAAGGATTGGATAAGAGTTTGCCCACATGTGCTCTGGACAGCTGCTCATTGTCAGAATGTGAGTCAGTGGTCTGCTGCAGGCTTGAGCGCTGGGAGACAATGGGATTCACCATTTTGTTCCCAACCCTGGTGGAGCCTTTTGAAGGAGATACCAGGTTCACAAATCTCTTTGGAAATTACCTAGTAACCATTTTAAGCTATTAGAAACCTTTGGAACAACAAGACTGAAAAGTTGCCAGGTGAGCTTCAAAAATAAATGTAAAATTAACAAAAAAACTTTTAACAACTTAAAAGATTTTGAAATAAACAACTTAACTTAAAAGAATTTGAAATAAAGCTAAATAAGATTTTTGATGTAAGAAAGTTACAAATGGATTAAGGGTGCAATTAAATTTGAAATACTGACTTTTACAGTAGGATTTACACAGTGTGGGACAACGGCAGTGGTGGGTTTCTACCGGTTTGAAGCGGTTCGGCCGAGCCGGTAGTGGTTTGGCGGCCTGGGTCGCTGGAACCGCAGTGACCCAGGCCTGCCATGCCCGTGAACTGATTCTCATCTTGTTTTTGGCTTTGCAGATAATCTGGTCCCATGCCATGTATTGCTTACATAAACAATACCGTGAATTGGACCTGGAGGCAAACCAGCATGCAGTGCAGTTCGCACAGCAGAGATGTTACATGCACTGATCTTGGGTTGCTGAAAATTGCACACATGGCTTTCTGTATCAGCTCAATGCAGGGTTTATTCTTTTAGGAAAATTGATGGTGTTTCTCAAACATGATTCTGAAATTTGTAGCAACCAGGATTGTCACCCCAGTTTAAAAGCTTGGAACTGATTCTTTGAAGAAATTGTAACAGAAAGAACTGGTAGAGAAATTGTTTGACTTTAGCAGGTTATAAATGTTTTAATACATATGTACATAGATTCTTTCCCATGTATTTTTATTTTCAGATGCAGGCTATTATTTGTGGCATTTATAACTGTTCCTCTTATAAATTAATCATTTATTGATATACAGTGCTGTCACTTTAGGGTTACAAATTGCTTTTGATGTCAAACTAATCCCTTGGCTAATCCAATTTTCATTTTGCTTTTGTTTGAAAGAAACTTATGGGTATTGCTAATTGATATTAACAGTGAGTATAAACACCATTTATATATGTGTGTATGTATGTATATGTGTGTGTATGTGTATGTATGTGTATACACACACACACACCTTTACCTTGTAGGTATGAATAGAAGCCAATAGCAGCTTCCTTGATTCATATAAGAGTAAGTGCTTCTATTAGAAAATACCTTAAAATAATTAGGGCTACAGATGTTGGAGTTAGGTCCCATTGGTAACCAAAGCACTTTAGTAATAAAGAGATCATAATTTGATATTTGTGCAGGGGTTCTTGAAATGTAATAGCTATAAAGGGGCAAGACTATTCCAGTAATAATATCTTCCATATGAAGTGGAACTCTTTGTTTTGGGATAATTCACAGATCATTTCTTAGTCTAGTCGTCAATTTTCGTTCTGTGGAGACCTAACAAAATAACATGTTTGCTGCTGGTAGCTACTTTGTTAATTGTGATATTGTTGTTTTAATCATTCTTAATGTTAATTGCCTTGTTTTGCTGATGGTACAATAAACAGCTCATTTATTGTAATTTTTATGAACTACCTTAAGGGCCTTTTTTTAAAGGCTGAATTGGTGGGTTTTTCTCATTTATCAGTCTTTTTTTCTGGATTGCTGATTTTAGCATTATAAACCCATTGTTTTACTTTCTAAATATGCTGTTATCCATTCCGGGAAATAAAAGACAAACATTTAGTGGTTGGTGGTCAATAAACAGTTGGATAATTCAGTGACTTCAGTTCTTATCATTACTCTTAATTGGATTGCATCCCCGCCCCGCACCCATCCGAGAGATGCTCTCCTGGACTCACAGCTCTTGTTTAAGGATGGATGATGTGGCCAGAGGAGCCTTCATTCATCTCCAACAGTTGTACCAGTTACAACCCTATCTGGATTTAAAAATAAAAATCTTGATCACCATGTAGCTGGACCACTGCAACACACTCTTTGGAAAGCTGCCTTTGGAGATGACTCAGAAGCTACAACTGTGGTGCAGAAGGTGGTGACCAGAGGGTCTATGGTCCAAATTGATTCTGCAGAATAACATTGATTTCAAGTTGCTACACTGACTACCAGTAGGCTTTTATGTCCACTTCAAAGAGCTGGTTATTGTCTTCTAAGCCAAATACAATGCAGCAGTGGGATCTATCAGGAACTATATTGACAAAATTAAATCTGCCCACCTGCTCTCTCTCCCTTTTTCTCATGAGAATACATGGAAAATGGGTTGCGCAGCAGATCATTGTAGCAGCACACACTGAAATATAGCAGCCCTGTGCATCATTGTAGTTTACAAGACTGTGAAGGGCCACCAATACGCCCTTTGGCCGTGTCCGATAATGGATGAGTCTTAAATTCAAGAACAATTATTACTATTGTTATGAACACAGGTTTATATCCTACCTTTCTTGTCCTTTTCATTGGTTGCTGCTTTGAGGGAAAGGGAGTGGGGGGAAAAGGAGCCACAGACTTTTCTTACTTTCTCTGGTGCATTTTTAAATGTGAATAAAGTGTTGGTTTTTGCCATGTGTATGCATTTCAGCTGGTGCTTTATTCTGGCCTAAGGCGGAAAAGAAATTTGCTTTTCATTAACCTTCCACCTGTCTCAGCTTATTAGAATTTCCCTTTTCTTCCCTTTTGACTGGTTAACCTCTTGTGCTCTTGCTTCCCTCCCAGAGGAAATAAAACATTTAAGCTTGGTCTTCCTGGTTCACATTTCCCAACTTTGTAGGAATTCTGCTGCTCTTTCTCTCCCCCACAGCCAAGTATTAAACAGTAGCCTCTGTCATATTCTCTGTAGTTTGTGAGCTTGCCAGAGGTGAACCCTGAGCAAATTGGACAAGATGGGAACTTGGCTAATGAATTCATGATGAATGTTCTATCTGCACTGGCTTATTTAAAGATCCAAGCCCCTTGTCACCAAAATCATGCTGTTTGCCTCTATAAGATAACACGATCTTCGCAAGGCCAACTGCAGTAAAGCAGTGCAGATCAGTAGAATGTGGGGAGATACAGAAACAGGCTGGCTTTACTTACTGTGCTCAGCTACATTTTGTTCAGGGAAAAAAACAAAATTACAGTTGAAAAAGAAATGATTCTGTGTTTGATGTTAAGACAGTTTAACAAAAATGCAAAGTAAAATTGCTTTAAGAAATCCTTTCTCTCTTTTTCTCTTACGTTCTCCCATTTTACGTATTAGGTTTTAATGTCTGATAACTTTGTTGATCTAGTGTTTTTCCTCCCTTTCTTTTCAATCAGCCTCGAATAGCTTTGGACCCTAACCTTGAGGCGTGTGATGAGAAATGGCTTTGGGAGACAATACACAACGAAGTTACTCTATCATCCCATGTTTCATCTTTGTTGAGGTGAGCTTTTCGATAACTTGTAATGGGAAACAAAGATTCAATAGGCAATAGATGTTTGTGTGTTTGTTTGTATTTGTTTGTTTGTTTATTACTTATATGAGAAACTAGGGTGAACTCATCATGACAAATTGATTATGATAAGAAAATACTAGCAGGCCTGCAAAGCTAACCATATTAACCTGCATGTTATTCTGTTTTTAAATGGTATTTTTACGGATTTTGATTATATCTATATTTTGTATTATGTTGTTAATTTGTAGTATGCATGTTACAAATTGTAATTGCCACCTAGAGCCAAAACCGATTATGGTGACCTATACATTTTTACAAATAAAGAAATAGTCTTATGTGAATCTTACTAAAGAGAAAAAAAGAGATTGGCTCAAATGTTCACTTTATTTCTTGTCTTTATGCTGGTCTGTGACTGTAATAAAGATTTGATTTGATTTATCTTGCCTTCCTGGAATTGGAACCCATAAGCTTTTAAAATATTCATTTACTTATTTATTTATTAGTACATAACTACTTTGGTATGAGCCACTCTGCAGAATAGAGGTTGTCAGAAAATTAGATTCACAATATAAAGTTGATTTTTATCTATTTGTCTGAAATGGCAAAATTGGATAAGCTAGCATGGCATCCAGAAGATGGCTGGTTCTTTTTTCTTTCTTTTTTTGGAAGCAAAAATCTATTGGAGCTGCAGAAATGTCTGCAAGAGGGCATACATTCTGATTTCATGCCTTTTGTTAAAAAAAATACCGAGAATCCTTTGCTGCATAAGGAGATTATATTTCTTCCACTCTGCTTCTTTAGAACAGCCAAAGCTGGAATTTCAAATTTTCACTCCATCCCCATTAAAGTTTATGCAGCATATACATTCCTCCCAGGGGATGCAAATTTAACTTGCAAAATTGTATGAATGAAAATTAAAAAGAAAATAGAAGTTACACTCAGTTCCTTGTCCTCTAATATGTTCACAGCTTATCCTATCCCCACTTTTTGCAGTATTATGAATATCATATCTAACTCATACAAGGTTGGTTCAATCACTAGTTTAGCTCCTTTACCCATTCATCAAATGTCTACTTTTTTTTCTTTTAAAGTCCTGCAAGTGCTTAAAAATGCTTAAATGGGCACTTAAACATATCCATTCCTTTGCCTTCCTGTTATATGACTGTGATGGAAAAGGCTAAGCAATTTAAATAGATTGGGGGGGAAAAAGAACCCCACTCTAGGGATATACCTAACCTCTTAGGCACCAGTAAATCAGTGGCTTTTTGATATGAAAATGGTGAAGCCACCTATAAATACCACATTTGTCTTTTTTTTTTTAAGCACATATAATAAGTAGGAATCCAGTTCTTGCCTGCCCAAAGCCTGTTTCAGTAGATTTAATGCTTTCAGCTTCACCCAGGTTTTCTGTAATGCTCCCAAATAAACAGAAATTTTGAATATGAAATCAAGGTTGTTTGTTCAAGTCAGAGCAATTTCCAATTTCTCTTTCTGGCAGAAGACTGTCCCTGCTCCTGTTGTCCCCAGAGGCAGCCTACTCAGCTGCCTCTTTTATTCTGCTGGTTGGTTTCATTTCTGGAGATAACAGCTGTTGTCTCCTTATGTCCCATAAGGTTTCTTTTCCTCCCTTCAACCGTCTGTTGATTCTAGAACTAGTATTACAAAATAAATAGCCAATTATCTGAATCTGTGGTTGGCCTATATCTTTTTCAGACTACAAGCAGAGTTTCTAATGTTTATGGTTTTGCTATCATATTTTTAAAGAAATCTTGCATTAATTGCCTTTTCCTCGACTGCATTGGATAAAGGGATTTAAATATTGCATTTCTCTAATTAAGAGACTTACAACTTGCATAATATGACAAGCTTGCACTTTAGACTGGTCCCTAAGATATGCCTGTTGCAGCACATCTGGAGTCATATGATAAAAATTTGGATCTTTGCCAGCATGCCCTGCACTTATGACCGCTGGGGTGCTTCAAATCTACCATCCGATCTCCCCTTATCTGTGCTCTTTTCACACCCCACACTCCGTGACCCCTGCCACCCTAGCTGACCTTTACTGTCTCCTTGCTCCCGCTGTTGACCAAGCATGACTGCTGGGGGATTTTACAAGGGAACTGCTGGCTGCACAAGGCTTTCTTTCCCAGATTGTGTAGTTTCTTTGTGAGATCTTCAGAAGATGGCCCCACGGGACCAGCATCTGCCTCGCACAGGGCCAGGGCAGTCAGCAGAGTAGAAACAAGAAGACAGAGAAGGTTCAGCCGGGGCATCAGCACACAGCATGTCAGGGGCCTCAGCGTAAGAGGTGGTGAGGGCAACTGTAGCTGGGACTGGGCTGGGACAGTTGAGGTTTCATGGAGCTTCTGTGGTTTTATGTCACGTGGCTGGGGTTTCAATTTTACTCTCTACCTTTAAAACACACTGAAGCATTGTTAACAGTGATCAATTGAGATAAATCATTTTTATGTCAGCTTCAGCAAAAGCTGAATATTAGCCAATTCACTGCAAGAATTTGGACCATACTAGTCAGAATTTTAGATTTCTAGTAATAGAGAAGAAATATGAAATACCGATAACAGCGGAAAAGGTATATCAGCATTTTAATTCTTAATTAGAATAGCTGCATCCTATTAACATGGAACAAAGAGGTGAAGCTGAGGTCTAATTAAAACACTACTCAGGCATTGATCAAACTGATTGCTGAAAAGCTCAGAAACGAGTTGTTTCAGAAATCTGTGATAAAATATTTAACTACAAATTCCCTCCTGGGAGCAGGCTAAAGGTCTATGTACTCAAACATTCACTTTCTTACACAATCTGAGAGGGAACACAATTTCCTATCCTCAGGAACTATTAATCACAGATAACAACAGTATTTAAGCATAAAAAATGCATGTTAAATTTTGGGGTTCAAGCGTACTGGTAAATCTTGTAATTATCATAAATATGCACTGTGATTAATATCGATAGTTGATATTTGAATAAAGAAAGCGCCAATGCTCGGTTCTTTCATTAGATTTTGAGGCAATATAGTAATTATGTTTCGCATAATATGTTCTGTTTTACTGTAGCTTACTGTATTAGCATGGCCTTTAATTTTCAGCAACCTAAGTTCTAATATGTGTAGAGTGCTAGAATAATCATTAACTTGATCTTTTTTTAATGTTTTGGTCATCAAATTCACTGAATTTCAGCACGTCTTATTTTTTGCCATTTAGAGAAACGGGCAAGGAAAATGTTAAGGCAGAAAACAAGTTCTTCTCAATGTTCTGCATTATGATTACATCTAAGATATTCCTTCCAGTTCTTTTGACAAGAGATTGGACAATCACTTGTCTGAAATGGTATAGGGCAGTGGTGGGCAACCTTTTTTTTCAACTGAGCCAAATCTCGTCAAAACCACGATTGAAATTTATTTTGAGAGCCACATTTTTAAAACCGAAAATACATAGGATGGTACACTGTTTTTAGTTTCAATAAACTCTGGCATTTGAAGCACGCAAGTCTTAAAGCTGTCAAGTTACAAGATCCTTGCATCCCTAACCCTTTAGGAAAAAAAAACCCAAGGGGTCTTCAAACCTGACAGCTTGAAGACTTGTGGACTTCAACTCCCAGAATTCTGAGAATTGAAGTCCACCAAGGGCATCAATCATATTAGCCCAGCCCCAGGGATCTGCAAAATTGGCTCTTAACACTGGTGGACTTCAACTCCCAGAATTCTGAGAATTGAAGTCCACCAGTCTTAAAACAGCCAACTTTGCAGACCTCTGTGTTAGCCCAAAGCCTGGCGCTGGGCGGGCCTTGGTCCCCCATTGGTGGAGCCCCAAGCGAGGAGGGAGAAAAAGAAACGGAGGCTAAGGAGCTTCCCCCCCGCCCCCTCCCAGCAAAAATCTAACCGGGGAGCCGGGCGGGCAGTAGCAAATTAGCCGATCACGCCCCGTGATCGGTTAATTTGCTACTGCCCACGCGGCGTGATCGGCTAATTTGCTACTGCCCGCCCAGCTCCCCGGTTAGATTTTTGCTGGGAGGGGGCGGGGGGAAGCTCCTTAGCCTCCGTTTCTTTTTCTGCCTCCTCGCTTCTCGTCCCCGCCTGACTTCAGGATCCTCCCTAATCATTGTGGGTCGAAAAGAAAAAAGGGAAAGGGGCGCTTGTTTTGAAGTGCCCGAGAGGAGGTAGGGGAGCGGGCGCCCGGCACACAGAAGAGCCGCATTAAAATGTGTAAAGAGCCACATGTGGCTCGCGAGCCGCGGCTTGCCGACCACTGGTATAGGGTCTCCTGCTTGAGCAGGGGGTTGGACTAGAAGACCACCAAGGTCACTTCCAACGCTGTTATTCTGTAGTTCTTTATTTTAGGAAGGACATGAACGAAACGGAGCATGTCCATTGGAGAGCAACCATTATGATAAAGGGATTGAAGCACATCTGTATGAGGAATGGTAGAAGGCACGGGTTGTTTGTGTGCTGATTTCTGGTGATTGTCAAGACTGCAGTTTTCTTGGGAAGGCTTTGGCAACTGTTTATTTATTAAATTTGTATGCTGCCTATCACACTATCAAGTGACACTGAGTGGCCCTTGCTATTTGCTAGGGTTGAGAAGGGGGGGGGGACTGGCCAAAATCATCCAGCTGGCTTTGTGATAAGGCGGGATGAATTCATGGTCTTCTGATTTACAGTCTGGTGCCTTAACTACTACATCAAACTGGTACCCCAGGATATTTAACTTGGGAGAAAAGAAAACAGCAGGGTGCCATGATACTCTTCAAGTTTCTTGAAGAAACTGGAACTGGAATGGACTGTCTTGTGATGAGTGAACTACTGGAGTTATTAAAGAAAGTTCCCCTACACCAGCTTGTAAATCCCTGCCTGCTACTCATAAATGCACTGTAGTAATGGGACCACACAAATTATTCAAAATGATGCCCATTGTCATTGATGATAGAAAAGCAAGATAAAAATGGGAGGAGGGGAGAGAATTGCCAAAGCTTGAAAGCTCATTCAAAGCCCCTACCTTATCATCCTAGCTGGCTCCTTTTGACACACATATATTTCCTGTAGAAGTGTTCTGTAAGCACAAAAGAAACAGTTCTTGACAGCTCGATTTACAGCACACTGGAGGAAATGTAGGCAATTTGGAAGGATAATTAAAACTGGAGTAGCATACTAGAAAGTGCATTATGATGTTGTCAGGTAGGATGCCTGAAACAGTCACGCAAGACAGTCTGAATGTAAATTAATCCAGCAGGGGAGCTCACAAAAAGAAACCTGCCTGAAGAGACTGGATTGGTTTTTCTGGACAGATTAAGTCAGCGATGGCGAACCTTTTTTGGCTCGCGTGCCATAAGTGGGAGGAGCACAGGGGGGTCGTGTGCGGGTGTGCCGCACCCATAATGCAATGCACGACCCCCCAGTGCGCATGCGCGCACTACAGGCGCGACCCCCCCATTTTTACATGCTTTTTTCGCCCTCCCCAGGCTCCAGAGGCTTTATAGGAGCCTGGGGAGGGCGAAAACAGGCTCCCCCCCCCCGTCTCCCTCCAGAGTTGTCAGGGAAGCCTCCGGACGGTCCCTGAAGCCTTCGGAGCACTCAAAACGATCCTCCGAGCAAAAAGGAAGTGACTTCCGGTTTGCTTGGAGGGTCGTTTTGAGCGATCGTAGGTGTCAGGGAAGCTCATCAAGCCTCCGGAGGACCTCCGGGGGGGGGGCGAGGCTATTTTCGCCCCCCCCAGGCTCCTATAAAGCCTCTGGAGCCTGGGGAGGGCAAAAAATGGCTTTTAAAAAGGGTGAACTCAGCTGAGAGGGCAGCGCCTCGCATGCCCTGACAAATGGCTCTGCGTGCCACAGGTTTGCCATCACTGGATTAAATGATGGCCTTCTAACATCTAAATCAAGAGGGCCACCCTCAGTAAGTTTCTTTCCTAGGCAGTTAATTTATAGAATATTTGCAGAGATGATTGTATGAATAAACAAGTCAGTTTGTACGGAAAACGCTATTCTGAAAGATAGGTTCCAGCAGAACCTTTTCGCTGATATGCAAGTTAGCCATGGAAGGGGTTTTTGTTGTTGTTGTTATTTTCCTATGGATAATGGTACAATTGTAAAACTCCCCTGTAGTTTAAAGGGGTAAAATCTAGTTTCTTTCCTTTCCTTTTCATTTCCCCTTCGCCTTCCCCTTCCGATATTCCTCAAGATTACAACCATAATGGCACCTGCGCATTACAGTCACATGCAGCACATTGGATTGTATTTACTATAGAATCTTCATTAGCAGCAGAGGGTCTGCAGGGAATAGTTCCCACCATTGAAATGCAAGCTCTGTCTTTTTTGTTTATGTAGCATGCAAACACCAACAAAAAAGATGGAGTTCATGGCATAACACTGCTATTATATTTTGACAGAAGCTTCAGATCCTCCACAGTTCCTCTTTAAAACATTTCACCCTAAACTGGGGGCAGGGGAGGGGTAGAAACTCAGCAGTCACTGTTTTGTTTTGGGTTTGTTTGCTATCTTTTGGCATTTTGCAGGGTGGGGTTTGGGTATACAGCTTAGATTTTCTTCACTGATTTCAGTTGCCTGCTCTCACTTGATCCCCAGGGACATACAAGGAATCTCCGCTGTGAAGTAGAAAACGAACTATCCAGACAATATGAGGATTTCCTTTATATATCTACTATTTCTTTTGTGTAATTTTAGAGGAAGAAAGAAAGGGGCCATGACTTCACCAGAGTTTACTGAATAAATCACAACTTCTAAGTCAAAATCAAACCAACCAATTTATGATTTAAGGAGATGGGCAAGTCTAAGCCAAAGGCATAGGGGAGTTACTGCATGTAGTCTTTGTATATCTAATCTCTCTCAGCTTCTGAGCATGCAAGGGTCCTTAGTGGCTGTTTTGGGGGGATTTCTTAGGAATTAAGACATTTTCCTTTTAATGTGTGCCAACCATGGGATCCTTTTGAACACACTGATCTCTCCCTTTTGTTTCTTGCCGCTGCTCTGTGTGTCCCTAGAGCTGCCTGTGTTCCAGATTTTGCACAGCCTTAGCAATAGAAAGAGAGAGAGAAGAATTAGAATTGCGTTTCAGCCCTTTCAGAGTTTTATGGCTGCCACAAGAGATGAATAAATTCTGTGACTTCTTCTGGTGAATAACAACAGGCACAGTGAGATTTCATAGGAGTGGGGAAGAATTTCTTTAAAGGTCAGCAACAAAGTGCTTATTTTTTCCCACAGAAAAGTTAGCTGGAACGCTACGTAGAGGCGACAGCAATGTTTTCTCACGGCATTTGTTTTGCAGAGTCTACTGTATTATGGCCAGCCCATTATGGCGACCTGAGGAGATTTCCCCCCCTGCGTGTATTCATTGTGGTTTGTAAATAGGAACATGTTCCCTCCAGCGGCTGTGATTCATTGCAGTTTGCTTGAAAAACATGCTGGATATTTAGGAAATACAACCTCTCCGTGTGGAATCACAAATTATCTTGATTTTTTTCCCCCTTCTGCAATCACACTGATAAAATATGACTCAGTTCCCTGTTTTTAATTTTTTCAGACCTATGATTGTTTTTATTCCAAAGGCTTGGCTATTTTTAGAGCACCTTTTTCTAGGGTGAAGAGATTATACAGGTGGTCCTCGATTTATGACAAAATTGAGCCCAGAATTGATGTTGCTAAGTGAGAAATTTGTTAAGTGAGTTTTGTCCTTTTTATGACTTGCTACATTTGTGAAGTGGATCACTGCAGTTGTTACATTAGTAACACAGTTATTCAGTGAATCTGGCTTCTCCATTGACTTTGCTGGTCAGAAGCTCACCAAAAAAAGGTCACATGATCCCTGGGACACTGTAACCATCGTAAATATGAACCAGTTGAAAGCATTCAAAATGTACATCACGTGACCCTGGGGATGCTACAACGGTCATATGTGTGAAAAATGGTCATAAGTCACTGTTTTCAGTGTTGTAACTGAAAACTGAAAAGTCATTGTTGTAACTTTGAATAAATAAACTAAATAAACTGTTATAAGTCAAGGACTACTGTATTTTTTTCCCGTATACTACTTTTTCTTTAAAATTTTTACTTGAAAATGGAGTGGCATCTCATACACAGGAGGTTGAAAGGAGAAGGCGTGGCCCATACCCTTCTTCCAGCTCCGACGGTCGAGCCTCTACCCTATATGCAACTCTATCATTCCTCTCTATTGTAGTTGTTTCCTGTATCACATTGGCACTCTAGGTTTCATCTTACTGGTCCTATGGTGCATTTCCTGTTCTAGTATTACTCACTGTGTGATAAGATGGCTTCTGCACAGTGATGGCTTGTAGTGTGCTTACTTACTCTACATGAAACACGGGGGCATCCTATACATGGGGGCATCTTATATACAGAAAAATTTGGTACTTGTAATTCCCACCATCCCCTCTGGAGCATCCATAATGGGAAAGATAGGACCCTGCTCTAGAGAATGCTATACCCAATTGCTATCTATATCAATATCCAGTAGAAAATAAAATACAAAGAAGAATCTTGTTATGATGGCAATTTTGGTCGGACCTGAAGTGGTTAATATTTATTGCAAAAAACAAACAAACAAGTGAAGTGGATCCCAGCTTACTGTTGCAATCACACGTCTATTTGCTTTTTATGCTCAATTGCGTGAAACCCTGCAATATAGATTGATGTATGCTGATAATCTATTTTAAGGGGAGAGTTTGTGAGATGAAATTGTATATGCATAAGCTTTGCAATTAAGTCATAAAGTTCATTGGAGCCAATTAATCTGCCTCTGAGCTTTGCCTACATCAAAAGGACTTGGGGATAAAACAGAGGAAAATATATCTTGATTTCAGTAGAGCGAGTGTCAAAATGCTGCATGGTATGTTGATTAGCAATCTAGATAGGAAAGGGATAGATTACTTAAAGATAGCTCAATTTGTTCCTCATATTGGAGAGATATTTGGTGCCTTGAGAATTAACCCTTGTTCCTCCACTTTTAGCATTTTTATTAATGACGTGAATGGAAACATGGAAAGAATGCTTAACAAATTTATGTGGCAAAATATTTGCCAGAAAAACGAATACCATAGGAGACAAATATAACATTTAAAACAACCTTAATAAATTAGAGAAATGGGCTGCAAGTAATACTGAAATTTAGCAGCCAATAAAGTTCTTCATGTAGGAAAAATATTCAGATGCACAAGTTTAAGGAAACATGTGGCTTGGTGATAATAATTGTTTATAATCGAATATGAAACTGAAGTTATTGTATAGCAGCACATTCATGGTTTCACTTAACGACTGTTTCACTTATCAACAGACTTGCAAGTCCCAATAGTGATCATTAAACGTGGACTATCTGTAATGTATGTCCCGACATTAAAAGGAAGCTATGTAATATCTGGAGACTTTTCCTAAGGTTCAGCTTCTTGATCATTTCTCATTTTTCCGGGATTATTAAATTCCAGACATTACAACAAACCAAAACTTGTTTTGCCAAAGATTTCAGCCTCATATTTAACTGTATATATTTTGCCATTTACATTATGGATTAGTGGTGTGCATGCATGTGCGCGCGCACACACACGCACACACACACGCACACACACACACACACACACACACACACACACACACAACCTTTGGCTCAGTGCCAACTCCTGGCAACTGCTTGGACTAGTCTCTGCAGTTTTCTTGGTAAGATTTCAGAGGTGGCTTGTGATTACCTTCTTGCTCGGTCAAGTCACCCAGATAGGTTCATGCCGAAAATGGGACTAGAACTCACAGAGTCCCAAGTTCTAGCCTAATGCTTTAACCACTATATCAAACTGGTTCTCAGGGGTTTTATTAAGGTCTTTTAGTTCATCAATTGCAATTTTAAAAAAAAACATACAAAGGGGAAGAAGGCATGTCGGCGTCTTTGAAAACTTCTTGCAAAATATATGGCTTTAATTTTAAGCAGAAAGAATTTCTATTTCGCTTATGTTTTTGTTATTGAAAAGTGATAAATGGATTCTCATATAAAGGGAAAATCTATAAGAGGTAGAGCACCCATGGTTTCTTTCTCTTGTACTGTCCAGAGCTATATCAATACACTCTTAAAGTTGCTACATTCGCAAATAGAATTCAAATCAAATTTATATTAATTTTTTGTTTCAATTGCTACTATCGCTGTAAGTCAGAAATCATTTCTAGTTATAAGAAGCTTGAACTGGAGATTATAGTGTTTCAACAATGTATAATTGAGATTTGAAGCCAGTACCAGACATGTACCTGTCTTTGAATCCTCTATGGTGAACTTCAAGATGACCCTTGTTTCAATTGCTGCCACCATTTACATGATTAATAATTTTTGCCTGGATATGAAGGAATCCAGGCTCCTGAGGCTGGTGTATCTTACAGGTACCCTGTGAGATTTCTACCATTCCCATACTGGATTCTGGGTTAGGATTGCTGAAATTTTGTAAGTTTTAAATCCTGTGAAATTTGATGTGAACCTGAGGAAAGAGGACTGAGCTAGCATCAGGTGCCATCCATATAGCCAAGCCCTGTATTAAGAGGGTAAAAGAAAAGGCTTAATGCATCCCCAATATTCCTAGATTGTCTAGCCTTCTTTTCAAAAATATAATGCATCACACTTTGAATCACACATATAATCACACTTGATCTTAAAATGTCATAAATATAGAAAAACCTGTATGAAAGAAAAAAAAATTCTTATTACTTTGGCATGTCTCCAGCTTGAGTTTTGCTCTTACTATGATGGTTAAAAATCTTTCTTTGTTTGTTTTTTTGTTTCTGATCCTGAATTCAGTCAGCCTGGAGACTAGTATTTGTGGATTATAATTCTACATCTGGGCTTCTACCACATCTTTTGGGTCTATCTTAACATAAGATTTTAATATGTAAATTTAATTTGCTAAATAATGAAAGAATTCTTAGAGCTGATAGAAATCCTGGTAATTCAAATAATTCACAATCATTATTTGGTTAAAAATAATTTCGTGAAAGAATTTCAACTGGTGGGATCCAGGAAGAACGCCTTCTCTGGAGGCTTTCTTCATCCCCACCCACTGGAACATTTACCCCCCCAAAATGAAACTAGCCTCATTTTTCTGGCCTTCCAAAAAGTGTCAAGACTTGGTTTTGCCAATTGGCATGGAAGTTGAAGAAGGATATGCAACCTTGAAAGTATTTGGTAATATGAGAAAGACTGTTGGTCTTACCCTCTGCCTTTGATCTCTGCCTTTGTAACTTTTTAATAGCTCAGTTTTTAGATTTTGTTTTTAACTCTGTTTTAACTTTGCTTTTATTTATATTTTTGTACTATGGTATGTTTTTTTTATTGTAAACCACCTAGAGTGAGAAAGGGCAGTGTATGTGACATACATTTACACATGCATATACATATGTATATATTGTATTATACTGGTTGTTATTGTCAATTATTATCTATAGACTCAGTTTTAAAAAGATCCCAAATCTTCACTCAATACAAGATAGCAGTGGAGACGACTTCCGGCAGCTGAAGGCGACAGACACGCGCGTCTGCCTTCTCGCTGCCTTGGTGGGCTCCCCTGGATCCTAGGGGAGCACAGAGTGCCTTGGAGTGGCGCCCTGCCGTAGGGGTGGCTCGCTGGGACCCCTGGAACGGCTGCGGCTGCGGGGGGGTGTCTCCAGCCTTGCCCCAGGAGCCTTGCCCCAGGAGCCGTGGAGTTCAGGGAGTGCACGGAATCCCAACGCGCGCTTCGCCGAACGCAGCCAGGAAGGAAATGACTAATTTGAATGCAGCAGCTGAAGCGCGGTGGGGTGGGGGCTTCCCCCGGGTCTTATACAGTTTAAAACCTTATTGACTGTCTTGCAGTGTTTTTTCTGGATTTTGTTTCAACCAGTGAAGGAGTTAAAAGTGAAGGGGGGAAGGAATTTCCACCCCCCTCGGAAAAGCGGCACTTGGAAAATCTCTCCCTTGCGAGGGAGAGAGAGAAAGTTCAAAAAAAGATTAAAATACTTTTACTTCCCTTAATTAATGGGGAAAAAAGGAAAAGAAAACCCTTTTTTTCTTTTTTCTCTCTTTTGACTACAACTGTGAGAGAAAGGATGGTTGAACTGATTCTTCTCCAAGCTATCTATGGGAATTCTGATTTTGCTGTTTCCTGACCACCGGTGCTGGCTGAGCCAAGATGGCTCACTTCCTCTTTCTTCTTTGTCTGTGAGCATGAGACTCCTCCCTTGAAAGACTTTGTTTGCCTTGATTTAATTTCCACCCCAGAGATCTCCAGGAGCCTCTTCAAACAAACTTTTTCCTTGGATTTGGAATGTTTTGGTCCACCCATCTGTTTTGGTCTTGAATTAAACAACTTATTCTCCTTTGGACTTGCCTGTTTGGTGGCCTCTACCGGCTGTGCTTTCCTACGGACACCATTCCCTGTATAGAACAATAACTATCTCCGAGCTTCATGATGGGTCCAAAAAAATTACCACCTGGAAAGGCCTCATCGGCCCCAACATCTTCTATGTCGAGCCCCATTGCCCACCAATCACAGCTGGGGTCTTTTCTACAACCTAAAGCCCCTGAAGAGAGTTCAAAGGATTTCTCTACTCAGCAGATGCTTCAGACCCTCTTAAAGGGACAGGATGAAATGAAAAAACAGTTGCAGGACTTAAATGACCAGCTCAGAGAGACCACAACAAAAAACTACACAGAACGAGCAGCGGATAGATGTATTGGAGGAGGGTGCGGTTGGGATGAGGAGCGGCCTGGAGGCAATCCAAAGGGGGAATATAGAATTTGAGAATCATATGATAAAAATGGAATTTGAAAGGATGTCTTTTTTTCTTAGGTTTCAAAATTTACCTGAAGTTGAGAACGAAGATCTTAAAGAGATTATGACCACAATGTTAGCAGAATATATTAACAGAGATAAACAACAGCTTGAGTGGGATATTGACTTGATTTATAGGATTAACTCAGCCTATGCAAGAACACATAATGTTCCAAGGGAAGTTCATGTTAAATTTCTTAGAAAAACCACAAGAGATGAGGTTCTAGGAGCTCAAAGGGGAGGACCATTAAAATATAAGGATAAAGAAATAGCCATTCTTAAGCAGATCCCAAAGAAAGTAAGAGATAAGAGAAGGAAATATACCTTCTTAGCAAAAAATATATATAATAATGGGATCTGGTTCAGGTGGCTGTTACCAGAAGGCATGTTGATTTTTTGGGAGGGCAGTAGAATTAGAATTAATACAGTTGCGGAAGCAGAGGCTTTCATGAAAAAACATACTGCCCTATTAGGTGATGTGGGGGATCCTACACAAGATACAAAGCAGGGAGGGGCTGAGGCTCTGCCAGTGGATGGGGGGGGGGGGGAAGAGGAGATGACAAGAAGACTCAGATCACAAAAGTGAATTGAAACACTATTCCAAATGTTGTTACAATGTATTTTTAAGGAAGTGACAAAAGTAAAATGATTGAAACATACTGATGATTTGATGTTAAACTTAAAATTGCTAATATCTATGTAAATGTTCATAGTTTTCTATTTTTCTTTTTTGTAAAAGTTGCGAGGCCCAGGGGGGGCTCCCCCCCCACACGATGTAGCTGTCAAAATGTTCCATAACCTTTTACCCTTTTTCCTTTGTTAATTTTTTAAAAAACCAATAAAATTTTTAACAAAAAAAAATACAAGATAGCAGCACTAAGCTAATGTTATTTGAATTTTATTTGCTCTTATAATGCTTGTAAAACCTTTTTCTACATATTTTTTTTTCTTTCCTTTCTGTTTTTGTTTTTTAATCCTCTTTTTTTTAAAAAAAGTTGCAGTATGGTGCTGGCATTCTCATAGTACCAAGGGCATCAACAATCTTTTGTCTTTAGGTTTGCTGTCCCAGAAAATAGATTCGTGTAGTGCTGTCTCTTTAAACAAATGAACATTTATATCATTTAAATTTAGGAGGGGAAAAATGAATGAAGGATCAGAGTCTATATGACTGATTAAGGAACTGTTTATTTCTTGTTTTTTGTTTTGGATTTGCATTATCCTCTGCTAAAGCTGTATTCTTAGTAAAGTCATATGAATAACAGATATAATGGTACTCTGGAAATGGAATGTGGATTTTGGTAGTCTCAAGCTAATTTATGAATTCAATTATAACAGAGTGGAATAATTTTTCAAACAGATTGGATAAAGGATTATGTTTTTATTATTGTAACGATATAACTCATTTTGATTCAGTGCCAGTTAGTATTGGAATTCAGAGGAAATACATCTTGGTGATCTGGCCATCAGCATGAATATAAATCTGTGGTAAAGCTTATAATACCGAGACTCACACATTGAATCCTCTTAACATTGACAAGCAGAATCTGAAATAAATGAAATTATTTCACAGTACAGCTGTTAATCAACTGGCCCTGGGAACCTGCACCACTTCCTTCATTAATCACTTTTGGTGAACAGTTGTCCATTTCCCATCCCTTGTACTTCACATGCATTTTCAGGAAATTGCTGTCTCAAAGGGATTAAACAAATTCATAGGCTAGGATCCAAGGCACTTTAGATAAACTCCATCACTTGACTGTGCCCAGAGGAATTTATTTTATGATTTAAAATTTTGAATGTTGGGGGTTTGTTTTTATTTTACCCAGTCAGCATAAGTAGGTTTAGGGCAGTTGTCAACTTCAGAAGTTGTTTTAGCTTGTTAAACTGACTTCCAGAATATGAAAAAGTCACCTTGAGATAAAAGTAGACTCAAACTTAGATTTCTCCAGTGTCTACTTCAGCAGAAAACACCAAGATGAGTGGCATGACCTCAACCACTTGATCTCTGTATATTCTGCAAACATCAAATCCACCCATCCTCACAAAATGTCTCCAGCCAGCCAAGAATTACACATATACATACATACATACATACATACATACATACATACATACATGTGTGTGTGTGTAAGTGTGTTGCATTTGTGCTGATAAATAAAGGGAGACTAATATAGATCTATTTCAAGCTATTTACCTCTCATCAGCTAGCCATACCCTTACTGGGAATCGAACCTGGGCTGTATTACATATCAGGCAGTTGTGTTAGCCACTAAGCTAACACAACTGCCTGATATGTAAGCTTTCTAGCTTTCTGCCTGGATGGCTCCTAGGGTGAGCCGAAAGACAGAAAAAGGGAAGCAGTATGCTCCCTCCCATATTTGGGCATACCAGGGGTTGTGACACAATACATACCTATTCCCCTGGTTTAGCTGATAAAGGAGGAGAGCCTGTGGCTTAGTGGCTAACACAACTGCCTGATATGTAATAAAGCCCAGGTTTCCTTTTAGATTTATTTTTAAAAGGAGAATTATACTGAGCTAACAGATGGCATTTTACTGTATAAATGGCTCATATATACACCACCTCCTCCCCACATTAAATTTGTTTTCTGCTCTTGTGGCATTTTATCCAATGAAAATGTCTATCATTTTACAAGGAATTGTTGGGAGATAATCCCTTTCTCACATTAAGTTCTCACATTAAGTTCCTTGTCAGAAAGAAGTGTGTGGTTTAGTAAAGTAATATTTCTTAAGATACTTTGATAGCATTTCAAACACATGAAATTTCCAGATTTGGCAGTATTGACTTCATGCTATTTATAGAGAATAATTTGTCATTGTACATTTACACATGCAACGAAATTCAGGTAACACCCAGAGACCAGTCGCAACACCCATAACAATCACCAAAACACACCCCCACCCACCCACCCCAAAAAAACCTCCGTCCCTGAACCACCCAAACATCCACATAACAGACCACGTAGCGCTGTCCAATAGCTCACTGATGGCGACCTTTAGTACATTGTTAAGTACAATTATAGCTCTGGGATAAAAACTATTCAGAAGACGTGTGGTCTTAGTTTGAATTGTTCTGTATCTTCTGCCAGAAGGCAACAGTCTAAAAAGATTGTGAGCAGGATGGGAAGAGTCTCTAGGGATGTTATGCAACTTCCTCAAACAGTGAGAAGTGACGATGTCATCCAGGGCTGGTAGCTGGAGCCTGATGATATTCTGGGCAGTTTTAATAATTCTCTGTAGAGCTTTTTTGTCTGCTGCAGAGCTGCTCCCATACCATGCAAGAATGTCGTATGTCAGGACACTCTCAATGGTGTTGCGAAAGTAGGACAGAAGTAGATGCTGAGATAGATTTATGTCTACATGTATATGTTTACATATGTCTGCTCCAGAGACACGGCTGACATCTTCAATATTTGTGTCTGGAAAAATGAACAATGAATTGTCAATGTTAAAAATCTTATCTATTCTAAGGACTAATAACCTTTGAAATAGCCTGCCTTGAAAGCTTATTTATCAATATAATATTTTGCTCAGCATGTAGTGAAATAGAAAGCCTTGATAGTTGGCCATTAAAAAAGATTAAAATATTCACGTACATATTTGAAGCAGATGAAAACCAAACATCTTGAAATATGAACATATGGAGGGTTTTTTTTCATATTCTACCTTTAATTTCTTCACCCAGCAGGATATTAAAATGGGAGATAAAACGAGAGTTGCTGAAGAACTCTGGTGATGAGCAGCAATTCATAGCAATTGGTAATATCATTTTTAAAAAATTATAAGAGAGCAGGAAGCAAAGAAAGGCTTTTTTTTCTTTCTAATCTGGCTGTGTTCATAATTTGGAAGCAGACTATGTCTCAGGCCAGCACCACTTGGAGCCTGTCCAACAGCCTTTAAAAAAAAAAATCCATTGCCATTCAACATTGCAGAACACCAGGAAGGATCCACCACTGTTTCCCCACCCATTCCAAAAGACATGCTGTTATCCGCCCCAGGTCTCAGAGACACTGCTACCTATATAGCTGCTTTTGTTGTTGTTGTTAGTTGTGAAGTCGTGTCTGACCCATTGCAACCCATGGACAACTTTCATCCAGGCCTTCTTGTCCTCTGCCATCCTCTGGAGTCCATTTAAGCTCATGCCTACTGCTTCGGTGACTCCATCCAGCCACCTCATTCTCTGTCGTCCCCTTCTTCTTTTGCCTTCAATCTTTCCCAGCATTAGGCTCTTCTCCAGTGAGTCCTTCCTTCTCATTAGGTGGCCAAAGTATTTGAGTTTCATCTTCATGATCTGGTCTTCTAAAGAACAGTCAGGGTTGATTTCCTCTAGGACTGACCAGTTTGATCACCTTGCAGTCCCTGTAGCTGCTACCATACCACTAATCACCAAACAACTGATTTGCACCCCAGCTACAGGTAGTTCTCACTTAATAACTGGCCACTTAGCGGCTGTTCAAAGTTACAACAGACCCCCCCCTAAAAATTACTTACTACCTTGTTTTGAAGTTACAGCTGCTACAGCGCCAATATGATAATTTATCCATCTAACCAACAAAGACGCCGCAGCCGGTCCTCCTCCTCTCCCTCCCCTGTCCTGCACTGCTAGGTCTTCGCCCCAATCACTGATCACACACTTATCTTTTGAAGATCTCTGGATCCCATGTTACGGAAGGCTACTCATTCCTAGGCCACATGGCTGCATCCTGGAAGTGGCCACCATTTTCAGCATGCTGACAATTTCATGTGGAAATGACAGCCACTTTCAGAGCTTTCAGCTGGGATCAGCTGGAAGTTTGGAGACTGAAAGCTTCTCCAAATTAAGTGGCTAAAGAGGATTGGGATGTCAAAGAGTTTAATTTCAGCAGTTAAGGTGAGAGGGAAAGGAGGGAGAAAAATCAGTAAGTTTGTCCCTTCCAGGTTTTTTTTTTTAAATTTTATTTTAAAAATGTGGGCTTGTAAAAGCGGGGAGGGTGTAAAGCAAGAGAAAGGTTTTGGGAAGCTTGTCCTGGAGCTGCGTTCTTTGCATACACCGGACTGGCAAGAACTAGAAGAGGCCTTCAGTTTCCTGACTGATCGCTGATTGGGGCGGAGTCCCAGCTCATAAGCCTGGTTTCATTCTTTCTGCAAAATGCACCAGTGGGTGGATCACTAAGCTTTTTTTGGCATTGGAATGCAGAGCTGGCCCTAATCTACCTGGGATCTCCTCCTCTGAGCTGTTTTTGGCTTTGGTTGTCTGTCTCCTTTTTGGATCCAGCTGTTTGGCAGGCCTCCCAGGTCCTCCTCCCACCCGTGAGGCACCCTGTGCTCTGCTTAATGACCTGTATGATTGTTTAAGGGAGAGCAGGAGATGGAGTTTGTTAAGAGAGGGTATCTCCCTTAACAGCCATCACAACTTGTGACCGTCACAGTCCATTATGGTTGTAGGTCAAAGACTACCTGTGTTCCTTTCTGGCCCACAATTATTTTTAAATAATCTGCCTTGCTGTTAGTCATTGTTTTTAGGAGAATATTTACTTCTATAGTACGTGAAGTTCATTCTTAAAGTATAGCAAGAAAGAAAGGAAAGAAAGAAAGATGGGGAAAAAATCATGTTCCTGAGTACAGGTTCCAAAATAATGAATTATACACTATTGGCTTATGTTTTCAGTAAAATAAATAGAAAAAAAGTGTTATCCCTTACATATATATATCTACATAAGTAGGAGTTAAACTTCATGGAAGTGATCTCAACTTTCTTATTACGGTTTCTTAAAATATTTTGCCTTCTTCATTAACAAACACACCCAATGCCCATTTATATCCATCTGCTAATGCTTATGGCTTTGGGGAAACAGAAGAATGAAACACTTATATGTGCTACCTTGTACTCCTGAAGGCAAAGTAGGTTATTAATCTAATAAATGGACATTCCTATAGGCTCAGCATATTTCACACACATTTGAAAATAAAGCATTAGTATTATAGAGTATGGCATTCTCTATAAATAGCATGAAGTTAATACTGCCAAATCTGAAACTTTCAGGTGTTTGAAATGCTATCAGAATATCTTAAGATACATTACTTTACTAAACCAGACACTTCTTTCTGACAAGGAACTTAATGTGAGAAAGGGATTATCTCGCAACAATTCCTTGTAAAATGATAGACAATTTCATTGGATAAAATGCCATGAGAGCAGAAAACAGATTTAATGTGGGGAGGAGGTGGTGTATATATGAGCCATTTATACAGTAAAATACTGTTAGCTCAGTATAATTCTCCTTTTAAAAATAAATCTAAAAGGGTTCATTTTTCTACTATTGTGTCAAATCTCCAAGAGTATTCTGCTACACTAAACGAGAGCTAAATAACAATTCTAAAAACTCAAAATGTCTTCTCCATGATATGTATCAGGAAAAGGCGCTGAACTGCGCTGAGTGAAAATTTGCAAAACTAAACTATGCAAATCAATTATCGCAACCTATCAATCAAAAAGGCCATTATTTTTTACAGTGTGACATCTCCTTCAGGTGGCAGATGTTGAGGAGTAGAAAGAAGGAAGTGTAGTGTGATAGTGAAACAGTGTAGTTAACACAACTTGACCTGCCATACCGTATAAAGCAGCTTTCTCTCTTAAAGTGGGATGGAGCTATCCTGCTGCCCTTGTTACATACGGTTTGATTGCTATTCCACTTAGCTTCTGAAGATTGCAATAGAGAAGGGACTGCAACATATTGGAGGCAAGCTTAGCAATGTCAGTACTACAATATTTTATCTTGTCTTTTAAAAATATATTTGATCTGATAAGGGCAGCAAACATAACCAATATTTCTACCTCCTGTTTTCTCCACAACAACCACCATCCTGATTAGGTTGAGAGAGTGATTGGCCCCAAGTCACCCAGCCAGCTTTCATACCTAAAAAGGTAAAGGTAAAGGTTCCCCTTGCACATATGTGCTAATTATTTCCAACTCTAGGGGGCGATGCTCATCTCCGTTTCAAAGCCAAAGAGCCAGCGCTGTCCAAAGACGTCTCCATGGTCATGTGGCCGGCATGACTAAACCCTGAAGGTGCACGGAACGCTGTTACCTTCCCACCAAAGGTGGTTCCTATTTTTCTACTTGCATTTTTACATGCTTTTGAACTGCTAGGTTGGCAGAAGCTGGGACAAGTAACGGAAGCTCACTCCATTATTCCATTTCATGCCTAAGGGAGCCTAAACATCACTCTTGCTTTCTAGGCCAGGACTTAATCACTATACCAACTGGATCTGTAGGAAGGATATGATGGACCAGGGGAGGGGGGGATCCTATTGTGGAAAATTTGGAGGGAATCCTTTGTTACACCTTTTGTCCCAAAATGTTTTTATTTTGTTGGTTTTTCTTCTTCCCTCTTTTCTGGCAAAAATGATTCTCAGGTGTAATTAGTAAAGAGGGAGAGAGAAACATCAAGAAGCTACATTTTCCTTGTTACCGTTGCTGTCTGTCAAAAGTCTTTTGGGTTGGTGAGATTTTACAGCAATCACTGCAGTTGAGAACAGTATCATTTGGTACTGCTTGAGGGTATAAATTTTGTAGTAGAATCTTGAAGACTAGTGTAAAAACAAAAATCTTTTAAGAAATATCCAGAGTATACCTCACTTCAAAAAATGCTTATGTCATTTATACTTGATTTAGAATGTTCTTCTCCCGCCCAGGGTCAGCACTATATTGAAAATTTAATTTTTCCCCATTACCTCAAATATTACCATAGTCAGCTCATATTTGGATTACTGTAGTGAAGTCTGCTCTGTGCAATCTTGTCCTTCCAGCCACTATAAAGTGTAGGACAGGGAGAAGACTCCTCGGATCAATATTCAGAAATGACTCAATATTGATTCTAAAAGAATTGCATGGGCAAGGTATAGATTACCTGCTGGACTTCACATTTTAATGATCTTTCTGCAGTTGTTAGCAGTCTGCAGGGGAATTCACTGGGCATCTTTTGGTGGGCAGAAGTATGCTATTCCGCTTAGCTTCTGAAGATTGCAGTAGAGGTGGGAAAGCAACATATTGAAGACAAGCTCAGTAATATTAGTATCAGTATTGGTAACAAACATTAGTGGGATTCAAAAAAAATTATTACCAGTTCTGTGAGCGTGGCTTGGTGGACATGTCATGGCTTGATGGGCGTGGCAGATGAAGAATACTGAAATCTCCATACCCTCCCCACTCCAGGGGAAGGTTACTGCAAAATCCCCATTTCCTCCTCATCAGCTGGGACTCAGGAGGCAGATAATAGATGGGGGCAAGGCCAGTCAGAGGTGGTATTTACCGGTTCTCCAAACTACTCAAAATTTCCATTACCAGTTCTCCAGAACTGGTCGGGACCTGCTGAATACCACCTCTGGTTACAATATTTTATTTGCCTTTTAAAAATATATTTGATCTGATAAGGGCAGCAACATAATCAATATTTCTACCTTCTGTTTTCTTCACAACAGCCTTACACCAGCATGTACAGTATTACTAACCAATAAGCCATTTGGATAATATGATTTGATTGTTAATGTGCTACCAACTTGGTGTTGATTCATAGTGACTTCATAAAAAAATTTTTTTTTGACAAATTAGAATTTACAAAATTGTTGTCCAAACTGTAAATATTATTTTCTACTGATACTTCTAGCAAAGCAAACTGAAATGCTTTGGAAATCTTATTACTCAGCATGGAGCTGCCTTTGCTTTCGTTTTGCTTTTAGGGGATTTTAAAAGAAAGCAAGAGTTAGGGCTTTAGTTTTACCGACCTACACACAGGTTGATTCAATCCAAAGTCCCATGGCCTTATAATATTGGGGGGAGGTGAGTCAATTGCACATTATATTTATAATGCAACATTTGCTTTTATCCTTAGCAATATACCTCACTCTAGAATGTTGTCTTTTTTCCTCCCAATAAGATGTTAAGACGTTTCCTTCCTCTTTTTTTCTTCCTGATAAGATGTTGAGAACAGAACAGATGTCAACATCCAGCCAGTATAATATTTTCATGTGACAGGTGATCTAGTTTTACAGTAATGTAAATTGAACAATGTTGCACACAGAATGTTCAAATTCTCCACAGAAAATGCATTTAATGTGCTCTTGGTTTTTTCCACACTAGCTGATTTGCAGAAGTTAATAGGAGCCACTTTTGAAAGCATAGGAATATAAATATTGAGTTCTGAAATCACAATAAGCCATATTATGCTTGTTCACAGCTTTTCAAAAGATGGTATCTTACAATCTGTGCTTCATTAACAGCGGTTAATGGCTTAGTATAAAACTATGGAATGACTAATTATGATTTATGCAACAAACCATGGCTTTCAAATTTGCCACCTGCTATGGTCTATGCCCGGAATGGCAAACCTATGGAACACGTGCCACAGGTGGCAGGCGAGGCATTGCCCTGTCAGCTGGCCAGCACGCATGTGCGCGCTGGTCAGCTGAGTTCAGCCTTTTTTAAAGCCATTTTTGCCTTCCCCAGGCTCCAGAGGCTTTATAGGAGCCTGGGGAGGCCGAAAACAGCCTCCCCCCCACTGGAGGCTTCAGGAACTTTACTGAAGCCTCAGGAGAACAAAAAACCGGCCCTATGGACAAACTGAAAGTTCGGGAATGGACTTGCCATTTGCTCGTAGGGCCGTTTTTAGTCCTACGGAGCCTTCAGAAGGGTTCCCTGAAGGCTCCAGAGGACGAAAAATGACCCGACAGACAAACCGGAAGTGACTTCCGGTTTGCTCATAGGGTTGTTTTTTGTCCTCTGGAGCCTTCAGGGAAGCCTCCGGAAGGCCCCTGAAGGCTCCGGAGGGCTTAAACCTGTAGGGCCAGTTTTTTGCACTCCGGAGAGCCTACGGGGGGGCGGGGGAGGCTGTTTCCCCCCCCCCCGGCTACTATAAAGCCTCTGGAGCCTGGAAAGGGCAAAAAATGCATGCAAGAAATGGGGGTTGCACCTGTCATGCGCGCATTATGCGCGCATGACATTATGGGTGCAGCACTCCCGTGCACGCCCCCCCTGTGCTCCCCCTGCTTATGGCACGTGAGCCAAAAAAGGTTCGCCATCGCTGGTCTATGCCATTTACCTATTCTTAAAGCACACCTGCTCTGGCCAGCTGAAAAAGTGGAAACAATTTCCGAGTACTTACATCAGAACTGTTTGGCAGGCAGAGAGAATATCACTGATGAGAGCTTAAGCCTTGCCAGTCTTATTCACATACATGAGTGAGATCTTTTGTTAAAAACATGCTACTAGATATGCATGGATGTAATTTAAGAAAGACGTATAGTCATCTTTCAGAGATGCTTGAGCAGCGAGCAGGGGTGCATCAAATGACTTTGGCAAAGATCTTTGCCAACTGTATTATTCTAGGATTTCTATATTTGGCAGTTGGTTGGTGTCCTAATTCCAGAAATAAGATTTTTAGACCTCCCTTAGGCATGAAAGCCAGCTGGGTGACTTGGGGCCAATCACTCTCTCTCAGCCTAATCCACCTAAGAGGATGGTGGCTGTTGTGAAGAAAACAGGAGGTAGAAATATTGGTTATGTTTGCTGCCCTTATCAGATCAAATATATTTTTAAAAGGCAAATAAAATATTGTTACCAGAGGTGGTATTCAGCAGGTTCTGACCAGTTCTGGAGAACCGGTAGCAGAAATTTTGAGCATTTCAGAGAATCGGTAAATACCACCTCTGATTGGCCCCGCCCCATCTATTCTCTGCCTCCCGAGTCCCAGCTGATCGGGAGGAAACTGGGATTTTGCAGTAACCTTCCCCTGGTGTGGAGAGGGAATAGAAATTTTACAGTATCCTTCCCTGCCATGCCCACCAAGCCATGCACGCCCACAACCAGTAGTAAAAACATTTGAATCCCACCACTGGTTCGCACCAGTGTTTGGTGGGCAATGTAAGGATGGGGGGGGGGGGGAGAAGCAGCACACAACCTAATTCCATGCATGCAACTTTATATTAGTTCCCTCACCCATTGCTCACATCCATCCAGCTGTGTAGCCCGTTTCCTAACTTCCTGACTTCTGATTGCCAAGCTGATTTCTGATTGGTTCAGACTGGTTGGTGATTGATTCCTGGTTCTTTGTTCATGCAGGGTTCCATTTGGTAATGCTGAATCCTGATGGGTTCTTGGTTTGTGCTGGCTTCTGATGATTAGTTTGAGCAGTGAGTCTTGATTAGGTCCTTAATCCAGGCAAGTTTCCAATTTGTCCATTTGGGAAAACTGACTCCTTGTTTTGGGCAGGACTTTGCTGTGTCACAGGGCAGGTAACCAATCTTTGTTATCTTTCAGATTTTCATTTTTCTTGTTGAAGCTTTTTTTTTTCCAGGAGGGGGGATAGATTTCAATAGCTTCTCTGTGAAGGAATACATAGTGGTTTCTTTCTATAATCTGCCCTACCTAATCATAAAACTCATGAATCACATGTTCTTTTTTTTCATTTTTACTCAAAAAAAAGTCTCTAAGTGGCTTCAAATTTTAAACAAATGTGATAATATATCAAAGGAAAATATGAGTAAAACTGAATGAAACTCTAAAATAATTTAGGGCATATTCTTGATTGATACAGGAGGAAAACTAGCAAAGGAAAACATTGAGAAATTAATGAATGCAGGTTTTATTGGTCTGGATAACCTGTATCCTGTAAAATTGTCCACAGAATTATTACCCATACATATATTCAGTTAAGGCCCTGCCACTTACTCTATGAATTCAAGATTGTCCTCTGCATAGGGACCAATCTCAATCTGTACCATTAATTTGGCCAGAATACAACTTTTCTTTCTTGGACCATAGGGCCATGGATATTTTCACCGCAGAAATGTTATGAATTGGTACCATTTACTGATTATGTCATTAGTTGTGTGATGATATCATATTTTTGTCAAGCCACCATGTCATCTAAGACAATAATTGTCTGGACCTTTAAATGTGTGTGGGCAACTGTAGCATTTTTAAAAATACCCCTTTCATTATCATAATCATTCTAGGATTTATATTATTTTGCAGCTTTTGTTTTGTAATGAAATAATTCATCTAAGAAGAAAAGCTAATGTCTTTGATACTATGCGTATTCTATAGAGTTTCAGCTCCAGAGACACTGTTTGAAAGGAGCTATTGTTACCATCTCTTCCTCCTCTTCTACATATAATTCTCTTGTGCATGTTAGTTAGTTGATAAGAGTATGTATGCAGCTATCTCACATATCTACACGCTGTTTTTATTTCTCCTTCTCTGCCTTTAGGCCACATTTCATGAATTTCAATTAACACCATTTAAAATTGCTGTGTACTCATTGTTTCTGTTTAGCTCACTATTTTGCAAAATTATTCGGAGTGTCATTTGGGGGCGAGGGCTTTATTGAGTAGGTATAGTGAGGCACCTTTTTTTTAAAATGGTGCAGAATATCATGGTTCATACTTATTTACAGTTTCCTTTGCATAATTTCAAGGGCAGGATTGGCTGGTGCTGATCAGAAGGAGATAAAATTTAAGCCTCAGTACTTCAATTTGATTATTAAAAGTTTTCCATATAGAGTCTCCTCCCCGCATTTCCCTCCATAAGTGCTAGAAGAGCATTAAAAACATCAACCGTATGGAGCTTTTTTTTTTAAGTTAGGGTAGGTCGGGGCATTTAGATTTCTCACATCCCATGCATGGTCCTCCCAATTTTGGAAGAAGCAATCATATGTTTATAATTAAAATAAATTTGGGAATAAGTTAGAGCAATACAAAATTGCCATGTCATCTACCAGTAGTTTGCTTCTTATTGATGGTTGTTATAGGCACTGTCAGGCAATTAATTTTCAAAAATGACTGCTTTTCATTTTCTTTAATTACTCTATGTTATTTATTGCTGGGTGGGAAGACATCCTGGGGCCTGAGAACGGAAAGAGAAACCTGTTCATAGCAGAGATTATGCGCTCTCTAACTCAAAAGACAAAGATAAATAAAAATAATAATTATTAGCAGTATTTCTACTAGTGATTGCTGCTAATAAGAGAAAAATGCAAAAAAGGAGGTTCAGAAGAAATCTAATAGTGATGGTACAGAGAAAGATAAGAGGAAGAGGGATCAAACAGGGCCAAATTGGAAGCAGTAGAAAAAAGGAAGGAAAGATAGAAGGGAACTAATAAAACTCAAGAGACATGGAAACCCAGAAGGAAAAAAAGAAATGAGTGAGTGAAGAATTGGATTAGTATGTCATTCCAGATCCACAGTGCTTTTTCAAAGAAATACACAGATGCTCACAAGAAGTAGTAAGTGGCATAAAGGAGAAGTAAGAGGTAAGGATAGAATGAATGAATTACACAGAATATATGCCCAAAAATATTGTTTTCTGATCCATCTATCAGTGCAGTTGGGAGTTTTTTGAAGTATAAAACAATATATTGGCAACAACTCGTTGCAGATTCATAAACAAGGAAAAGTGGAGATGGGCTAGGGAAAGTCTTAACAGTGTTTATCGAGAGATGGCTCATATGTTGGCATCCCTTAATGCCTGTGGTAAGCCATTGGAATAAAAGAGGGGCATTATCAAAAAAATGGAAATGATTCCTAAAAACATTCAACTGCTGATGTATATGAAGACTTCAACTGATTCAGTACTCTTTCTAGAAATTCTTGGAAAGTGCACTCTGAAATCAGAAGATGGGAATCCCTAATAGAAAATTCATACAATTGTCACCAAATTTTAATTTTCAACATTGCTTTAAGCCATAATATGATTTATTTGGAATTGGTTTGTGTTGTAAAGAACTGCTAATAATTGTTGACATATTTAAATATTTAAAACAATCTTGATTTAGTTTAACACGTGAAACCGATTTTGATGGGAGAGAAGCATGACAGTAATACTGAGAATGTTCTGTATGTGCAGCCTAGACCACAAAATGATAAATAGAAATGAACCCATTATTAGTTAAATTTTAATCTACAGTAGATGACGCATTCTCAGCTCATATTTTCAGTTTAAAGTAATTCAAATTTATCAAGGCACACATTTTTTAAAAACCAGCTTTGCTGCTTATTGCAGACAATTTCTGGGTCACTGTTGAATTTGGATAGATTGCCCCCTGCTGATAGGTTTCCTGCACTTTATTTGGGTGAAATTAGAAAAATAAGGTTGCACAATCTTGTTGCAGCAAATGTGTAACAGCAAGCTACCAGTTACCATTTTCACAAGCATTCCATCATAAGGTTCTCAGCTGATGCTTTTTTGTTGAAACATAGGTGACATTCCAAGTATGGTTGCCAAGTCACAATCAAAATTAATCGCCATTGTTAAATCTTGCTACTCAAGAGATTAAGCAGCTGCCTGTTCTTTCTTGCCCTTTCTCCTCTCACAAACATTTATCTCCACCTTCAGGATTTCAGCTGCATTATCCAACAGATAAATGAACAATCCAGGAGAATTATATACACTGCACATGGTGATCTTCATGCATAAATGATTGGCTCATTGTGTGCCATCAAAACAGTGTCAAGTCTTACTTTTTGTCCATGATGATCTGTCTATAATATGGTCTTTCAATTTTTCTAATAATGCACCCCATCCATCTTGCTGTTTATCTTCTTTTTTTCCTTCTACCTTTCCTAGGATTTGAAACTTTTTTCACACATAATTCTTCATACATTATCCTAAGCCTTAATACAGCTTCTTTGATTTGGCTTAATATGTTGTATTTCCCTACCATGATGGTTGTCAAACTATTATTTACGCCCTAAAAAATCCATGCAATGGAAGAAGTGTATACACATTTTAATTTCTCATTAAAAATGCATGCAATAATCCAGTCATGGGAACTCATTCTTTTTAAAAAATGAAAAATTATATACAATGTATTATTATAGAGCTGCATAACAAACTTTGGGATTATTGTTTTATGATAATTGTACTAGATCAGTTTATTAAAAAATATGAACCAAGTAAACATTTCCCTATTCATACTTTTTAGAAGGCCTTTCTATACATTTTAGCTACTTCTTATTGGATAGTCTTATAAACACTGTAGATTTTTAAATTTAGTATTCACTTTAATTTAAATTTAGTATTCACTTAAATGTTTTCCTCTGCATATCTACCTGGGTACCTGCCTGTCTACATATAGGTAACAAAGAGGTAACCAACCAAATCTAACATTATCACAGAGCATTTTGTTTTTCTTATGAAGCTACTTTAGAACCTTTTAAAAATTAGGAAAATGTTTGGTTCACATCAGGAATGAAAAACACACTTGCAGTGAACTTTAGATAATCCATGTACCATAGTACATATTTAAATTCTAAATTACATTGATCTTCATTCCATAACAAGCATAGAAGCCTTCAAAGTAGAACTCTGATAACATCCCTACATAGTATTTCCCTAAAAATATGATATAATCATGCAATGAATAATAAAATAAGGTTTACTGAGCCAAACTCAACCTTACTCCTCAACTTGCAATATGTCCCTTAGCTAATGTGAGTTCTGCAGGTAAGTGTGCAATGGTGATACTGGGTGAGGAGGAGTGTGTGGGGCCCAATGTTGTGGGAAACAGAGCCAAGACCTGCAGGAACTACAAAGGGGTTAGAATTGGAACACAAGGTGCCCTAGGACCGTGATGGCGACTTCCGGTTTGCTCGGAGGGTGGTTTTAAGCGTTCCGAAGGCTTCAGGGAAGCCTCCGGACATTCCCTGAAGCCTCCGGAGGGCCTACGGGGGGTGGGGGAGGCTCTTTTCGCCCTCCCCAGGCTCCTATAAAGCCCCTGGAGCCTGGGGAGGGCGAAAAAAGCATGTAAAAATGGGGGGGGGTGTTGTGCGCGCATGCGCACTGGGGGATCGCGCGTTGCATTATGGGTGCGGCACGCCTGCACACGACCCCCCGCGCTCCCCCCACTTGTGGCACACGAGCGAAAAAAGGTTCGCCATCGCTGCCCTAGGAAGTGGGGGAGGCCTTGGGAAGCCCAGGGCTGGGCCTGCATTAGGACTCCCAAGGCCGGCTCTGATGTCCCTGGGCACCTCATACTCTGCTTAATGACTACCCTGTGTTTCCCGAGAATAAAACTGGGTCTATAAAACAAAATAAAATAAAACAAAAACATTAATTTTTGCTCCAAAAGACCCATTAGGACTTATTTTCTGGTTAGGTCTTATTTTCAGGGAAATACGATGCTAAATGCGTCCATCTGGCTGACAGTCTGGGGTTTATTTTTGTGGCTTATATTGTGAGCATCCTGAAAAAACATGCTGGAGCTTATTTTTCCGGTTGGGTCTTATTTTCAGAGAAACACGATACATCAAGTAGATCAGGGATGGCGATTCGCAAGTGAGGCAATCAAATGGGTGCTTCACTTAACAGCTGTCATGACTTTCGACCGTAACGGGCAAGCTCCATTAAGGTTGTGAGTCAAGGACTACCTGCATAGCATTCAGAAGATGAATTTGCTCCTGAACTCCGTTTCTTACAAGGCTAGTTTGGGTTATAGGTGCAGAGGGTATTTTATCCCTGACTTTGCGTTTTACTTTACTTGCCACTCTAAGCTTTGCTTTCAAGTAATCAGCAGGAGGTTGCTTCACGAGAGGCCATAAGCAGTTGCTGTTATGTAACGTTATGTTTTTAAGTAAGTGTGTGGGGGCGACATTTGTTTAATACTGTACATTTATTTTTATTTTTGTTCAGAGTTCTGCCGTTTCATGCATAGGGCAGCTGCCACACCAAATTTAACTACATATCTTGTCATCTAAGAGAGAGTAGCTGTGGGAGACAGTTCTTGTCGGGTTTTTCTTTTAAACATTTCTTTTCTACAAACTATTGCTTTGCGGTTTACTACAAACAATTATCCATTATCCTATCTGTCACTCTCATTTTCAGAAGGTTGTAACCCATGGATTGGATTATGGGTGGGATGTGAGGAGCATGATGGGTGTGTGTATGTGTGTATCAATTTCCAAGAATAAGATTATAGAAATAGAACGAGGAAGAAATCATAATCATGTACCATAGACATCTCTGGTTTGCTGTCCCTGGTGTTCGATAAAGAAGGGTGTGTAGAGGCAAAGTAATTCCCCTTGTATGATAAACCTCAGTAGCTTTCAATTTTTTATTCATAGCATGCACTGATTTGAATGGTAGCTCTGTAAACACTCCCTAGAAATAAGAAACAACCCCATGAAACCTGGTAAGTTGACATACATAGGATTGAACAATTAGGCTCCCTTTGCTTCTACTTCCAAATGTCACTTTTAATCTTCCATTTTCAACAGAAAAGGCCATAGTCTAGGAATCCCTCATTTGCCATGCACAAGAGTCAGATTAACCACTGTGAGAAAGTTAAATGAAAGTCTAGCTTTCTTTGGGATATTAAATGATTTTGATGGAGGGGGGGGAAATGCACGACATTCTTCAAACAGCGTTGTCTGCAAAAAAAGTCTGACAAAGCATTAATGCCCCCTGCTGCATAATCTTCTGAAGTTCTGTAGAAGCTTATGCGAGTTTAAATAGAAACACGGATCAGTGGAGCTCAAGGACTAGCTAATATTCAGCACTTAAACTCTGGGGTTTCTTTTCTTTTTTCTTTTAATTAAAGTGAGGGGAAAAGAACTGGGCAGCGAGATTTAAAGTATACGTTTTAAGGGAATTTTTACAGGAAATTTGGAGCACTTCTTAAGATAAAAAATTCAGGTTTTTTCCTGATATATTTTTGGGCCTACTAAATTCTGCAAAATCAATTATTGTTTGCTTGTTTCTACTTACTCCTCAGCATATTTTGGGAGAATCTTGCTGGAACCAAATCCCACCTCTGACACAGACTGGACCCAATTTGAATTTCTGCACACAGTACTTTTTCTGAGATGAAATATTGTTCCAAATTATTTTGGTAAACTATATTTCGGACATTAATACATTAGAGAGGGTCCAGAGGTATTTTACAAGAAGAGTACTCAACTCCTCTGCTCGCAATAAAATTCCTTATACCACCAGGCTTGAAATTTTAGGCCTGGATAACCTTGAATTACACCATCTACATTCCAACCTAAGTTTAGTACACAAGATTATCTGCCATACCATCCTACCTGTTAGCGACAACTTTCACTTCAACCGCAATAGCACAAGGGCTATCAATAGATACAAACTAAATGTAATCCACTCTAATCCTGATAGCAGAAAATACGACTTCAACAATAGAATAGTAAATGTCTGGCACTCTACCTGATCCTGTTGTTAGTTCCTTTAACCCCCATACCTTTTACCTTAAACTGTCTACCATGGACCTTACACATTTCTTAAGAGGTTCCTAAGGGGGCGTGCATAAGCGCACCAGTGTGCCTACCATCCCTGTCCTACTGTCCCCATTTATATGAACTCATGTGTTTATGGCTATGTTTTGCTTACTTATATTTATTTATCTGTGCCATTTTTCATGTGTCCATGTCTATGTCTATATTGATACTTGTTTCCTTGTACTCATTGACAAATAAATAAATAAATAAATAAATAAATAAATAAATAAATAAATAAATAAATAAATATCAAATTAGCCTAGTAAAACTACATAGCAATAGCAATGAGACTTATATACTGCTTCACAGTGTCAGCCCTCTCTAAGCAGTTTCCAGAGACAGCATATTGTTCTCAACAATTTGGGTCCTCATTTTACCAACCTTGGCAGGGTGGAAGGCTGATTCAACCTTGAGCCAGTCAGGATCGAACTCCTGACAGTGGGCAGAATAAGTCTGAAATTCTGCCACCACCACAGCTCTCACCACATAGCAATAGCACTTAGACTTATATACTGCTTCATAGTGCTTTACAGCCCTCTCTAAGTGGTTTACAATGTCAGCATATTGCCCCCAACAATCTGGGTCCTCATTAGCTGTAGTTTAATGTCATGTATGGAACTAGACCAGGGGTGTCAAACTCAATTTCATTGAGGGCCGCATCAGGGCTGTGATTGACCTTGGGGGGCCAGCTGGCCGAGGCCAACTGGGTGGGAGTGGCCAGCTTGATGCCACTCTCCAAATTGCTGGCATGTTTCCTCTTCGCGTTGGGTAGACCAGGCCGAAGCTACGCTGGCCTGATCTTTCCTCTTCATACAGGATAGACTGGGCAGGAGTCACGTTGAACAACTGTGCAATTTGCTTAGTGTCCCTATGATTCGCTCAACAACTATGGTAAAAATGGTCATAAAATCAGGGCTGGTCACATGATGACTTGTTTAACAACCCACATTGCTAGCAACTGAAATCCCAGTCCCAGTTGTGGTCCTAAATCAAGAATCACCTGTTTTTTTCATCAAGCCCAGTTGCTCAGTATAGTGAAACAGCTCGTAAGTCTAAAGCAATTGCAAATAAAGCCCTGCGTAACCAGTCTGCATGCATAGAGAATTAAAATGGGAAGATGAAGTATGTAAGCCCCGCCTCACCCAGACTCCCTCCCTACTCAATTTCATGAAAGGTTGGAAGAGATTATTTGAGTGAAGTTTGTCCAAATACAAATTGATTTCTCATGTGATGATGCCATTGACAAAATTTTCATTCACAGGAGCGTGAGATATACTCTCCAGAGAATGTGCTAATGCTATATTTCTTTTTTTTTGTTCTTTATTAAAACTCAAGAAAGTTCTAACTCAAAGCCTGATGTCTATGTTAAATTGAAGGAAGCTAGATAAATTGGAGTTTAATTTGCAGAAGAAATTTGCTTTTTGATAACAAGGAAATAATGATTCCATTGTGCTGGATGGGACTGGGCTATCACTGTTCTTCTGAATTCATCTATGACCTTTGATGGTTATGGTAACTCAGCTCAATTTGACTGGATTATCACCTCTACATGACAACTGGCCACCTTTTAATTTAAGGCAAAGCTGTTTTTCTCTTTTCATAGTTTTTTATATAAGCCTTGAACTGACACTTGGTGTAGGATCTAGAATGGGTTTTCTGGAGAACCAACAATGAAGAATCTTCTCCCCATACAGCATCTTAGGTTGCATGAATTCAGATTTTGTCTTCATGCAGTTGCCTTCAGTTTTTCTTCCCTAAGTATTAGGACAATGCCTCCCTCTTTCTCTTTCTAGTTCTCATTCTTTAGCTAAACTGCATATTCTTTCAGATGGTTAGACCAGACAGCCATCTGTTTGGTTTGGCATTGCTCCCAACTTAGCCTAGCAGAGAAAAGAGAGGAAAGTGAGGTTGCGGTAGGTATTCAAGTGAAAAAAATGTTTTTCAAGGTTGCCTTTTTTTTTTTTCACAAGGAGGCAGTGTAGTTCTCTTCATCATTTCTACTTTACTGTATCCCCGAGAACTGCTGCTCCACGTTGTGTTTTGGGTTTCATTTGATTTGCTTTTATGTGATACACAGTCTTTATAGTAGCAGGAGATATGGAAATTTGTATCACTTTTCATTCAATGTAGGCATTCTCAATGCATAACAGTCCCTTTGTGAAGGAGCAAGGAAATATCTTGTCTGCTATTTTTCATAGCATATATAGCAATTTAAAAATATGATAGCAAAGGAATATGTTTGAGGTAGTAAAAGGAAAGGAAAACTTCTGATTTTAGGTTGCCCCAGAATTGAAATACAGGTACTCCAGGTACACTGCAACTGTCATAAATAAATGCCGCCAAGCATCCAAATTTTGATCACATGACCAAAGGGATGCTGCAACGGTCATAAGTGTGAAAAATGGTCATGATCACTTTTTTTCAGTGCTGTTGTATGTTCCAACAGTCACTAAAATGGATGGTTGTAAGCCGGCTGGCCACCATTCATTATTTCATATTGAATGGATGGTTGGGGTTCCCATCCACTATTTTCTGTTACAAACTTTTGAGAAAGCTGAAGGAGTTTGTGTAAGGAGATTGTAAAGGCAAAGATTGCTAGTAAGTAGTTTTATTTGTTCAATTGGTTTGATCTGTGACATATTTTAATTAAAAACTCAGGATACACACTTTGGCCTGCACACATAAAATAACAAATGTTGTGATTTTTTCTTATACCTTTGTTAGCCTGTTGATTATAAACAGTAATCTGAAAATTAATTCAACATTGATGTTGGTTAAAGTGGCATTTAGCTTTTTACAGCCACATCACACTACTCTTTTATGCTCCGCTTGCCATCAATTTTTATTCCAAGGTTGTTGTTTTTTTAACAAGTAGCCTCATCAAGCTATGCCCATGCATCTTATTGTTTCTTGAGAGCCATGGTGGCACAGTGATTAAAATGCTGTATTGCAAGCTAATTCTGCTGACTGCCAACAGTTCGATTCTCATTAGGCTCAAGGTTGACTCAGCCTTCCATCCTTCCACAACGGGTAAAATAAGGACCCCGATTGTTGGGGTAATATGCTGATCACTTAGAGAGGGCTGTAAAGCACTATGAAGTGTTCTATAAATCTCAGTGCTATTACTATTAAGTGAAGAACCTTGCACTTGTTTTCGTTAAATTTCATTAGATTTTTCAGTCTATGAAAATTGTTTTGAAATTTCAACTATTTACTATTAGGATATTATAATTGCAGCCAATTTTTGATCATCTACAGATTTGAGAAGCATTCCTCCATTCACAGAGAAGCTGGTACACTAATTGTTTTTCCTTTTATTTTGAATATATCTAAATACACCCTTTTTATTATTCTTAGCATCTTTTGCTAACCTCATCTCATTTTGAATTTTTGGTTTCCTGACACTAGCTGTACAGATCTGGGCTATCTGTGAAGTGGCCCTCCTCCCATTTTCAGTTTCCCCGAAAATAAGACCTCCCCATATAATAAGCCCAATCAGGCTTTTGAGTGCATGCGCTAAAATAAGCCCTCACCAAAAATATTTAAATGCATGTGCAGCCGGTCTCCGCTACTTCCCGGTGAGAAGGGGGAAACATGCCCCACATTTACCTGCAATTCATGTGGAGCGGCCTCTGTGAGGCTGCAAACCTTAGCTACCATACCCCTTCTCGTAATGGAGGCCGCATAAAGAGCAGCAGGCCCAGGGACGCTAGGGCTGGCAAGAGTGTGCCAGAAACCGAGACAGAACTTCCAGCTCTCTCTGGATCAGGCGATCCGCGGGCCGAGGTTAAGGGGCCTCCTGCACCTCAAAAATGCTAAAACCTCCCTGAAAATAAGGCCAAGTGCTTATTTTGGAGGTCAAAAGAAAATAAGACCCTGTCTTATTTTCATGGAAACATGGTACATCTTACTTTGTTTTTGTCTTCACATTTTTGCTAAGCTTTTTGTGTTCCTGTGTTTAATTTCTTTTGTTGTCCTTCATTTTTCATTCTCTTTGAAATTGGTTTTTGATACCCTTCTTCAGGAAACCCACACGTATTACATTCCTGTCTTGCAGTGACTTTCTTCTATATGATCCTACTTACCATTATACTGAGTTCATTAAAATCTACTGTATTTGTTCATTATTTTATTTATATCCTGCCTTTATTATTATTATTTTAAATAAACAACTCAAAGCAGTGAACCTATCTAATAGTCCTCCTTCCTCATATTTTCCCTACAATACCATCCTGGATAGGTGGGTTGGACTGAGAGAAATTGACGAGCTCAGGATCACCCATCTGGCTTTTATGGCTGAGCCAAGACTAGAACTCATAGTCTCCTGGTTTCTAGCTGGGTGCCCTAACCACTAGACCAAATTGACTGTTGTTTTTGAAAGCATGTCTTTGTCAACACAAACATTTTGTCCTTTCACATTGTCATTTGTCTTCTGTGTTTTGGTTTCCACTTCTCAACTTCATCTTCCACAATGACTACTACCGTGATGGCGAACCTATGGCACGCGTGCCACAGGCGGCACGCGGAGCCATTTCTGAGGGCACGCGAGGCATTGCCCTGTCAGCTCCAGTGCGCATGCACCCGCTGGCCAGCTGATTTTCGATAGTTTTTTTAAATATCCGGAGGATTTCCTGAAGCCTCCAAAGGGCGAAAAACAGCCCAATGCAAAGAGAGCTGCCGGAACGGGGAAAGACAAGCGGCAAGGAAAGAGGCTTCTTTCACTCCTGCTGGCTGTTCTGTTTCCCCCTCCCCCCTGCTACTAAAAAGGATCCTGCCCGATTGCTGAGAGAGCTGCCCGCACGGGGGAGACAAGCGGCAAGGAAAGAGGCTTCTTTCCCCCCGTGCTGCCTGCTGTGTTCCCCCCTCCCCCCTGCTACTAAAAAGGATCCTGCCCGATCGTTTGAATCCACAGGGAGAGAGCTGCCAGCACGAGTGAAAGAAGCCTCTTTTCTTGCCGCTTGTCTTTCCCCCGTGCTGCCTGCTGTGTTCCCCCTCCCCCCTGCTGCTAAAAAGGATCCTGCCCGATCGCTGAGAGAGCTGCCAGCACGGGGGAGACAAGCGGCAAGGAAAGAGGCTTCTTTCCCCGTGCTGCCTGCTGTGTTCCCCCCCTCCCCCCTGCTACTAAAAAGGATCCTGCCCGATCGTTTGAATCCACAGGGAGAGAGCTGCCAGCACGAGTGAAAGAAGCCTCTTTTCTTGCTGCTTGTCTTTCCCCCGTGCTGCCTGCTGTGTTCCCCCCTCCCCCCTGCTACTAAAAAGGATCCTGCCCGATCGCTGAGAGAGCTGCCAGCACGGGGGAGACAAGCGGCAAGGAAAGAGGCTTCTTTCCCCCGTGCTGCCTGCTGTGTTCCCCCCTCCCCCCTGCTAGTAAGGAAAGAAGAAAAGAGGCTTCTTTCATTCAACGTGGCTGCTCTGTTGCCCTTTTCTCCATTTCAGTGCTAGGGCATCGAGGTTGCCCCACCCACCATCGCCCAGGTCCTCGCTTCTCCCAAACATTTCTTTGCCTACCTGATTTCCAGCTCCATCGCGTTTCTTGCCATCGTGTGCAGAGAAACAAAGTTTGTGGGACTAAAAAAAACTTCAATCAATTACAACTTGGGGAGGGGGAAGAGATCTTGCAAAGTTGGAATTGATTGATTGAAAGGAGTTTTTTTTAGTCCCACAAACTTTGTTTTCCTGTCCAAAACGGCAAGAAACACGATGGAAAAATGCTACGGAGGGGAAATTAAATAGGCAAAGAAATGCTTGGGAGAAGCGAGGACCTGGGCGATGGGGGGTGGGGCAGGCTCCATGGAGTGGTGCTGAAATGGAGAAAAGGGCAACAGAGCAGCCACCTTGAGGGGGGAAAAGCTGCTTTTCCTTATTTCCTTGCTACTTGTCTTTCCCTCATGCAGATTGGTCTCTTCCTCATTTCCCTTTGGATTGCAGGGACCAGGCAGGATCCTCTGTGCTAGCACGGGGGAAGGGGGAGGGGACAGAGCAGCCACCTTGAGGGGAAAAAGCTGCTTTTTCTTCTTTTCTTGCTGCTTTTCTTTTCCCTGTGCCAGCAGCTCCCTTCCTCATTTGTCTATTGACTGTAGTGCCCAGGATCCTCTTTAATAGAAGGGGAGAATTTAGCAACTGGACTCACACCTGCCATTGTAAAAAGGGCCCAATTTTTACACAGGAGAATGATAAGGGAAGGTTTTTTGACACAGGAGCACACTTGAGCATCCCCCCACCCCCACCCCAATCTCTGCCCGTTAGTGGCAGAGCAACTTCTCCCCTCACTGGGTGTTAGCCAAGGGGAAGCAGCCAGAGCAGGGAGTGGCGAGGAAGCCTTGTGCAATAATGCACGGTCCACACAGGTGAGCGGGGACATTACGTTATGTGGGTCGGCACTCGAGTTCGTGTGATAGCGCGCACGTATGTGCTTTTGGCACCCGAGGCGAAAAAGGTTCGCCATCACTGGACTAGTATGTCAAAAGAAGCTAGTCTCTTGTGTTTTCTTCTAAGATCCAAAGGAGAATGTTGCCAATAAGACAAGTTAAGAATTTCCTGTAAGGATTCTGCTTGGCAGAGTTGTATCCAAACAGATATTTTAACATTTCCCATGGGTGACCTCACACCACTTTGAGAAATCTATGTTTTGCTTTTGAAAGACATCTTTTCCTCAGTCAGGAAGACAATAATAGGCATCAGCAGAAGTGCTGTGTCAGTTGTGCCTCCATTAAGAGCCTCTTTATAGCATTGACAAATTCATTGAATTGGATTTCTGATCAATTCCTCTCTTCCTGTTGCTTCCTTTCTTCCATTATTTTATTTACTACTTTGTAATTATTATTATTTTTCTGAATGAGATTGGCATTGAGTGAGCCTTGTAATTATTTAATATGGCCTGCCAGAAGCTTTGAACAGACTGCATGAGGAGAAAGGAATTTCTTAAAGGATGTTGTTAAACTATTTTATGCACGTTGCATATTAATAATTTGTGTTGCATGTTAATAATTTGTCTTGCTTTTAATTTGATCATCCTATTTGTATGTATGCAAGTTACTAATTTCTGTTGCTTTTAATTTATTATGCTGTTAATTTGATCATCCTATTTGTATGTATGCATGTTAATAATTTCTGTTGCTTTTAATTTGTTATACTGTTAATTTGCTCATCCTACTTGGATGAAAAGGGAATATATAAATCAAATACATTAAACAATCAATCAATCACTTTTAAAAAATCCCAAAATAAATCATAGTACTTTCCATGGCGGCAGGGGGAAGGAGTTGACTAATTTCCAAACCAAACTAACTGAACTATCTCAAATGTTCTCCTTTAGACTCATTTCAATCAGAATGGGCAAGATGGACAGGAAACAGATTTAAAAATAAATAAAATGATAAAGAAACAAAATACTGAGTACAACAGTAAGATGCATCCCCCCTCCAAAAGAATTCAAACCCAAAATATGGCGTATTCTCTAGAGAGCTAAAAATAGGAAGTAGGTGGAGAGAGAACGGCAGAGGATTGTCAGTGTCACTGTTTTGCTTCCCTTCTTTATGAAACTCCTTGGCTACGTTACTATGCACCCTCCAGAGTAAATCTCACTAGATTCCCCCCCCCCCTGAGGTTTCTTTTCCATCCGTATGCTGCTTTCGTCGGCCTTGTGGGGTGGGGAGTGTTTATTCTCGCCCAGATTTCTTAACTGATAGGATGTATACCCTGCTCAGGGCTGCCCTGTTTAATTTGCATTGATCCACACTGCCGGTAACAACTACACACTTTGGACTAAGTCGGGGGCTGTACCTCCTGTCCTTTTGCGAGGTGCTTTGTAGTCCCAAAACTTTCTTGGGAATAGAAGGGGGAGTTACTTTGCGATTTATGAAAGAAGTGCTCCAGAGGGCAAGCAATCATCCCAGCGCATTCCTGCACCGATGTGGGCATTGCTGCTGGAATGGTGGCAGTGAGAATGGAGGGTGGCAATCGTCAGAGGCATATATGCTGAGCAGCTGCTAATGTCTCGTTGTCGCCATGCTGTATTTTCAGCTTGCTATTATGGCTGGGACGGTCTTGCTCGCCTACTACTTCGAGTGCACGGACACTTTCCAGGTGCATATTCAAGGCTTCTTCTGCCAAGACAGCAATTTGATGAAACCGTATCCAGGGACAGAGGATGAAAGCTTCATTTCGCCCCTTATCCTCTACTGTGTACTGGCTGCAACCCCAACAGCAATTGTAAGTAGATTGAATATTTATATATGTATATGTATTGTGTCACAACCCCTGGTATGCCCAAATATGGGAGGGAACACACTGCTTCCCTTTTCTGTCCTTCGGCTCACTCCAGGAGACCATCCAGTCAGAAAACCATATTTTTAATGTTGCCTTTGTTACATTTGTGTTGTATTTGTGCTGATAGTCTCCCTTTATTTATTTATCAGCACAAATACAACATATCTGTATGTGTGCGTGTGCATGTGCATGTGTGTGTGCGCGCGCGTGCATATTTAAAGATTCTTTATTGGATTGTTGATTGCTGACTTCCCAGGGAAGATATTCTATTCCTTTTCCAACTCATAATTTTTATCTAACTTTGTAAATGTCAGTGTAGTCATGAGGAGTCCAGCATAACCCCAAGGCATCTTTATTTATTTTTTTAACTGATAAGCTTTTGACAGACATTGGCATAATCCCTTTGAGTATTAATTATCCCGCTAATTAATTAATTATGTGTATGTGATTTCACGGGAAGACAAAACATCATGTTACATATTTCTCAGATGAAGTGCAATAGCTAAGTGTTTCTCACTGGGTAAACAGCTTCACACATTTAGATCAACCACAACCCTTTGATGTACATGATTGGTGTTGGGGTTTATCACCACGAGTTCTCGGGGAGTGTAGTAAATAAATAAACTATGCTTTTAGTAAAAGCAAAATGAGGCTCTTGCAAGGTGTGTGAAGTTTCACATGCTGAAGGCAAAACTGACTGCTTTAACAAATATTTCAGTGCTTATGAACGAATAAAAAAAAAGTCTTTTGCAAATCAAATGTCGGTTTCCTAACTCCAATATAATTACCATGCCAAATAATTGAAGGCTGTCATAAGTCCAAGAAAACTATTAATTAAGAGATAAATGCCAAAAACTGCCCAGATTGCTTTTTTTAATGGGAGACATTAGCTTCTTTGTGCTACAAAGTAAATAGATTCAGCCACCAGTTTAATTTAAAATGCTGCTTCAAATAAGCTTCTGAGAAATGTTTGTCTAGTTCCTTTTGTGCCACCCGGTTTGTTTTTCCTTCCCACCAGAATATGTGTTATACCTATTAGCAGTTTTTTTCCCTTACGTTCACTGCAAGAGAGATTCAACCGAAGAATAATGAGCAACATATATTAAGCACATCAACTAGATGAACATGTCCATATAGGGTAGGCTCAGCTTAGCTTCTTATTCAAATTCACAGGTCTTAATCCAGCATCCTTACAGGATGTGCACAGCTGTGTGCAATATAGTAAGAGTCAGCAGTGGGTTTCACATTTTGCTACTACAGGTTTGCCGCATATGCGCAAGCTCGCTTCGCGCACATGCTTCGTGGGCACAAGCGCCCCTTCCGCACATATCCCCGGCTTCCGTGCATGCACTTTGCTTGCGGCATACCACCAGTGCATGAACCCGGCCTAAAAAAACTTGCCTAAATAGGATGGCATAGAGCCGGGGTTGGTGGGGGTGGCCACCCCACCTGTGATTTCCGCTACCGGTTCTGGCGAACTGGCCCAAACCGACTGAATACCACCTCTGGTAAGAGTGCTACAGACATACCTTCTTCCACCAACATTTGTGGAAAAGTTTTTTTAATCTCATTTCCTTGTTTTCAAAGAAATGGTTTAAAATAAAATTGTCAAAAATTCAAGTGTCCAGGTTAAATATTCAGATCACATTTGCTAAATTGTTCAAAGGTAGGGAATATCTGTTGCAGGTATTGTAAAAGAATTTGAAAGCTAGAAGGGAAAAAGTATTGTGAGCTTTTAAAGGTGCATTTGTAGTCCCAAGTGTGTGTAGCCTTCTAAAAAGAGGGGATTTTTAAAAGGGAATAATCTGGAAAGGTATTTGAGGAGGGTTTACTTTTTATCCACATTCACCCACTGCATAAGGATGACCATTCATATATTCCATTTCATGGCAGGTAGCCCCTAACGGCTATTTAAAAAAAGATTAAATGCTTACTCTCTGAGATTGTTCCGTCAAACTGGTGGGCCGCGGGCCAAATGAGTCACACTCAGGCCACGCCCACCCCAGCTCCACATAAGAAAAAAATGTAGTGATATGTCACGTGACGGCAACATGACACCGCAAATTTGATACCTGTGCAGTAGAACCTTAGCTAATTAATGTTCCCCATCCTATGTAAATGCATTGGGATATATGTAGGATCCTTTAACACTGATGCTTAAACACACAGGCCCAGGAAATATAGCTAGCCTGTGTTTGGGGAAATAACAGTGGGCGGTCTTATCAGTTTTGTGCATAAATGCAGTGCATGGAATCAATCATCTGAATTCTTCTGTAAGACACAATATTTCATGCACCCAAAATGTAACTAACAAATTTCCATGCAGTGGAATTTCAATGTACAGTAAGTACAGAATGACCCATTTCAGGGATTTCTGATTTGCAGTCCAAATTTCTTCAACGGCGCTTAGATCATCACATATAGGAGTAATGAATGCCTTGCATGTAAATTCATTCACCCCTTCATTTTGAATATTTATTTGAAGTTCTTTGATTCAGGAAAAACATGCTCCCTTTACCTGCTAGTTTCCTGTCCAGTGGTTGAAGCCAAGTTAATAATGATAGAGCAGGATTTGAATTGATGGTGAAAGCCAAGGCATGCTTTTCTTTTGCTTTGTACTCCAGGACAATTGGATAGCATGAGGTTATTGTTATATATGACAGGCACTGTCAAAGTGGGTTATGCACACCTACAGGTGGTCCTTGACTTACAACAGTTCATTTAGTGACTGTTCAAAGTTACAACAGCACTGAAAAAAGTAACTAATGACCATTTTTCACTTATGACTGTTGCAGCGTCCTCCCAGTGACATGATTTACATTCAGATGCTTGACAACTGGTTCATATTTATGATGAGTATAGTGTCCTGGGGTCATCTGATCATCTTTTGTGATGTTCTGACAATGTGACTGGGGAAATCAGATTCACTTAACAACTGTGCTATTAACTTAACAAATGCAGTGATTGCACTTAACAACTGTGGCAAGTAAAGTCATAAAATGGGGCAAAACTCTGTTAACAAATTTCTCATGTAGCAACCTAAATTCTGGGCTCAATTCTGGTTGTAACTTGAGGGCTACCTGTATTACTTTTCTGACTGAGAGATAGACCAATGCTAGTGACTGGCCCAAAGTTATCTAGTGCTTTTCTGTGGCTGGAGATGGACTGGAATTTGGGTTCCCTTGATGCAGTACTATACCATAATTAATACACTATACTAGTCTCCTGGATAATGATACTTATCAACAGAAATTCTTAAGGTCACTGCTTCAGTTAAACTGGTAGATCGTTATATCTCTAGCAATACCAGCAGTAGCTGAGTTTCTTGAAAATAAATGCAAAGATTTCAAGGGGTGAAGAAAGCATCATGTGAGGGATGTGTCTTAGTTGCCAACTTATAATTTGTATATAATTAGGAAAGCTAAATTTGGTACTGTGGTTAAAATGTTGGACTAGAAAGTGGGACTAGTCTGCCCTTAGGCATGGAAGCTCACTAGGTGACTTTGCTAGCTCTTTCTCAGTCCAGGTGGTTTGTTGTGAGCAAAAATTGTAGGCAAGAGAGCTGTGTACACCTCTCATGAATGAAAGGCTAGATATAAACTAAATAAATAGTAACCAATAGAGTCTGAGGAAAGCAGCAGTTAGGAATTGATGGTGCACCTGATTGGAAGGAGGAGAGGTTGTTAGAAGAGAAGAGACAGCACAGAAGACAAGACTAGCTAAATGTAAGCATAGGTATTTATTTGGAAATGGTGTTTCTTTGGGACTTCCTGTTGTACAACTCTTTATATTATGATTATCATTATTATTATTATTATTATTATTATTATTATTATTAGTAGTAGTAGTAGTAGTAGTAGTAGTAGTATAATTATTATGACTATCATTATTATGTTGCTTTTCATGGACACTGATAGCTTCTGTACGAGAGACAAATTCCTTTTGTGTCTATTTACTTGGCCAAATAAAGTATTTTATTCTATCTTTTGGAAACTTTAGCAACAAATTACCCATCATCATCATTATATGTCTGGAAATCACATAAAAGTTGGTTGGGTGATGTCTTTTTCACACCTCCAGTTCAGCAGTGGGTTTCACATTTTGTGGCCACCGGTTCGCCCACGTGCTTCATGCCCAACCTTCCACACATGTGCTTTGCTCATGTGTGCGCCTTCGCGCATGCGCCTGGCCTCAAAAATATGCCTAAATAGGATGGCATAGAGCCGGGGCGGGTGGGCGGACCCACCCGCGATTTCCGCTACCGGTTCGAGTAAACCAGTCCGAACCGGCTGAATACTACCTCTGCTCCAGTTGGAGGTAGCCCAAATGGGAGAATTCTGTTTCTGTGTCCGCCTCAAAGGTACTCTAGCTGTGGTTGATTTTCTTCTTGGTGGGAAGAGGTCATGGGTCCCAGATTTTTGATGTATTCTGTATGTTAGGCCAGTGGCCCTCAACCTTTTGGGCACCAGGAACCGGTTCTGTGGAGAGAGGCTTACCCATGGACCAGAAAAGGCGTGGTTTTGCGTTCTGCCTGCATCCTGCGGATGGGGCTTTGCTTGTTTGTGCAGCCCCGTTTTTAGCATGGGGGTTGGGGGCATATGTGTTAATGCATTTACGGTAACTTGGTTCAAAATGTTTTGCCTATGATGCACCATTCTGTCCAATTTAAAGTTACAGGATTCAGAATTTTAGTAATATATAGAAGATAACCTTTGGAGAATTAAAAACTCAGTCTGTTGCTTCAGATGTAAGCTAGTGAATTGTAGTAAGTGGTTAATTAATCTCTTTATCCAGAGGTAGTCATTCAGAATTGATGAAAACTCAATTTATCTGACTTCTGTAATACTCCCACCAGTTGTCCGCTATCAGTGTTCTGTTCTCTGCTCTCATAGAGTTATATTACAATAGTAGAGGGGTGGGTTGGATTAACATCCCTCTCCAGAGAGTAGTTTCTGCTTATCAAAGGGAGTTCAGCAGTGACCAATGTATTTGTCTTTGTGATTCTCAGCATTCCCCCTTCTGCTTCTCTTTTACAGATTTTTATTGGAGAGATATCTATGTATTTCATCAAGTCCACCAGAGAAAGCTTAATTATCCAGGAGAAAACCATTTTGACAGGGGAATGCTGTTATCTGAATCCATTACTTCGGAGAATCATCCGATTTATAGGTAAGGATAATTAACACATTTTCAGAATAAAATATGCCGAACAATTTCATATATTTTTATGCACTATGATCACATGTAAGAATTCCCCAGGAGGGAGGGTGTGTGTGGGTGAGAGAGGGAGGGAGGGAGGGAGGAAGGGAAAGAGAGGGAGAGGGAGGGAGGGAGAATTTACTAGCTCCAAGGTTTTGAAAGTCTTTCTTTAGGCAGGAAGCTTGGGGGGGGGGCATTTTTGTGGCACAATATTTCACACCTAACAAATCACATTTCATAAAACTTGGTGATATAGAAGGCCTTGTACAGTTTGATTGATAGCCAGAGACAGATTTTCTCAAAGGGCTTGTGACAAAAGAAAGGCAAAACTATTTTCTTCTTTTTCCATTCACAACTAAGAAATCGATTTTATTATGGGAGGCCAACTACTGACCTGCCATTCTGATGACTTTTGGCTTGCAACCATCATTTTTATTTCCCATTAGTTTCCCGTAGCAGTCGTGATTTTCAGTGGCTTTTGAAATAGAATTCCCAGCTAGAGGCAGCCTCGAAAAACGGATTATAAAAATAAAATAGTGGTTTTCTTCCAAAAGTTGCATGAAGAGATGAAATACAGGTAGTCTTCAACCTAGGACCATAATTGAGCTGAAAATTTCTGTTGATAATTTGTTAAGTGAATGTTGCCCCATTTTACGACTTTTTTTTGCCACAGTTGTTAAGTGAATCACAGTAGTTGCTAAGTTAACAACATGGTTGTTAAGTGAATCTGGTTTCTCCATTGGTTTGGCTTTTCAGAAGGTCGTAAAAGATGATCTTGGGACACTGCAACATCATAAATATGAATCAATTACCAAGTGTATGGATTTTGATCACATGACCACGGGGACACTGCAACAGTTATAAGTGTCAAAAAAAATCATGTCACTTTTTTCAGTGACATAACTTTGAACAGACACTAAATGAACTGTTATAAGTCGAGGACTACCTGTATAAGAGCAGTTAACACAGCTGCACGCTCTTGCTAGGGAACAGGGGCAGGGCTCTGGGAGAGGAGGAGGAGCCAGGAAGGTCCAGCTTTCATGTGCTTCCAGTGAAAAATATATTCTGATTCAGCTGAAATCTTAATTCTGTGAAAGAATTGGGAGAAATTTGGATCTAGGCAGCAAATCAAGTTCTTTTACTATTTCAATAGGACTCTGACTCCTCTCAATTCATTAGGATTATTCCCTGTGTTCTCATGAGCAAAACAAAATAATTACGTACTTTCTATTCTGGCTGAACTATGTCCAAGGAATTGGGCTTAGCACATTTCACGCACTCTGTGCTTCACATGCATTATCTAAATTGTATTAGCAACTTAGTAGCGTTATCCCTATCTTGCTGGAGGAAACTGAGTTGTAGAATTAGTGTCTTATTAGGGGCTTCCTTGTGTGTATCCATTTTAAATGAAAATAGAACTTAAGATTTCCTGCCTCACAGGTAGCTTGCTTCTTTCCCGAATAAAGTAATCGAAATAGAAAGACATCACTTGCAAGAAATAAAAACAACAACCCATATTTAAATGATTTATAAATATGTATTTTGAGCAATCTCTATTGCATTGATAAGAGGTAAAGAGTCTATTAGAACAGGGTTCACCAACCTTTCAGACATCAGGGACCATTAAATTCATAATTTTAAATCCCTCGGACCACTAATATGATTTTTTAAAAAAAGATAAAATAGTATTTAGTGCAATATAAAAAATGCAAATAATTTTTCTGTGGACCACCAAAATTTTCTTACAGACCCACTGGTTGGCGACCACTGCATTAGAAAATCTAGGAAGTGCTTTCACTGTGCTGCTAAAATCTAAACTAATCAAACAATCTCACCTGCAGGACTTCTGATAAAAGCACTTCTGCTATGCATGTATGGCTAAATGTTTTATTATTGGCCGATATGCTTTTCAGCAGCTTCAGCTTTCTATTAGTCTTCATCCCAAAAAAATTCTCTTCCTGCCTTCTTTAATTTCTTGTAGTTAGAGGGTTCGATAGGCTGGGCTAAATGTGAAAGTGGCTTCAGTTTAGATGGCTTTCATCTGTATATAAGCTTCTGCAATATGTAACTCCTTAAATGGAAAACACTTTCTTTACGTGGATCGTTATTTTAGAGGCAGAATCCCCCGATAATGAAGATTTAAAAATAAAGCATCTGATGTAATTAAAGAAGATTATTTCTCATATGAGGTGTATTCATTATTACTCTTAATATGAGAATACAAAACAAAATTTGAAGAGGCTCAGGTCAGTGATCATGAATTGTTAAGTCTAGTCGCACCTGCTTAGACGTTGGATGAGAAACCACAAGAGCTATGAGAAAAAAATCAAAAGAAACCACTTACATTTTGTTGCCAAAGAAAACTACATGGTCATATCAAGGTAATCTCCAGGAACTCAACTTGATACCATGGACCTATTCCTGTACTATTAAATAATAAATAAACCAACACCTCTAAAACTCCAGATATTGTTGAATGCCAGTTCTTATGAGTAGCAGCTAGCATGACCTCTATTTAGGAAGTAAACTACTTGTGGCCACCTTGTGTCATTCTTTCAGAGATATTTCTTTACCTAAACAGGAGCAGAATGACCACGGATTGGCAAAAAAATTGGAATGGGAGCTTCTGACTTCTCCTTTGACAATGCTTATGAAAAGCTGGGAAGAAGTATCAGAAATCACTCCTCCTCCTCCTTGGCTGACCTGAGGAACTGTCTATTATATTTATAATAACTGTCTGTTATTATACAAAATAATGCATATACCCACATATATGGGATATTTCTGCAATCTCTTAACTGTGGCAAAGTCTACCTGTTAAACTGGGATTGTTTACTGACAAAAGGTTTTACTGAGAAAATAATGAAAATGTTTTCCAATTTTCCAGTAGAGAAATGGAGATTGTATAAACTTTCCATCCAAAAACACTTATCCATGCTTCATTTAATCATAGCGTATTCAGCTATCCTACTGTTCTGAATTTTCATTAGATCCTAACCATTTCCCTGCCCTCATTAGTACAATTCTGAATTGACTACTCGAAGAAGACTCGCTTCATCTCTCTCTTCATTTTCCTCTACGTACATATCCATATTATGTTTCATAATATGGTTCAGAACATTAATAAAAGCTGGGTTCTCATTTTTTTATATGTGCTAGGCAGTCGGTGCACTTAATTTGAACAAAAGATATATTTGAACCAGCCCAACACTAGCATAAAATAACATTAGGCAACTTTGAACTTGGAAGGGCTCAAGTACATTCGAATGTCTCTGTGTCTACATAATTTTTGCAGCCTCCACATTTGGTTTAATTGCATTTATCCTTATTTTTAAATCTCAAGAGATTTGATTGCAGATCTTCATCATACATAATTTGGACGTGACCTTCAGCTTTTTTTCTTCCTAGTTCTGTTGCAAATTTTCCTTCCCCCCGTTTTTTTTTTCCAGGCGGGGGAAAGAAGCTGTTATTTTTCTTCCATGTGTATCGTGTTTCAGTTCTGAATAGTAATTCCACTTTTCTTGTTCTTTTACTTTTTTCTTCTCCCAGGAGTATTTGCATTTGGTCTTTTTGCTACCGACATATTTGTAAATGCTGGCCAGGTAGTGACGGGCAACTTGGCACCCTATTTCTTGACTGTGTGTAAACCCAACTACACTGGGAGTGACTGCCGAGCGCATCACCAGTTTGTTAACAATGGGAATATCTGCACTGGCGACCAAGACGTGATTGAGAAGGCAAGGAGATCTTTTCCATCCAAACATGCTGCTTTAAGCATATATTCAGCCTTATACGCTACAGTAAGTACATAAAGAGGTTCTATTTTTACCTGTTCTGTGTGCTTCACTTATCATTTCTGACTGCTTTAACGCCTTCTCATTTCTCTTAAGGCCTAAATGCAGAATGGGCCCCCTTCAGTGGACCAGAGGAGCCGCCAACAGTGAGTCTTGTGAGACCATTCTGGGAGGAGTTTGATTCTGTTGCCCCCGAGGATTTGGATAGGTTGCGTGGATGGCTGCGACCGACCACATGTTTAATGGACCCGTGTCCCTCCTGGTTGGTACTGGCATCCTGGGAAGTGACACGAGGCTGGCTACTGGGCTTGGTGAACGCCTCGTTGAGCGAGGGGTCCTTGCCTGCCGCCTTGAAAGAGGCGGTGGTGAGGCCCTTACTCAAGAGGCCTTCCCTTGACCCGATGGAGCTAGCTAATTATCGTCCAGTCTCCAACCTTCCCTTTTTGGCGAAGGTTGTAGAGAATGTGGTGGCACAGCAGTTTCCACGACACCTTGAGGAATCCGAATATCTAGACCCACGCCAGTCCGGCTTCCGGCCCGGACACAGCACGGAGACGGCCTTGGTCGCGTTGGTCGATGATCTCTGGAGGGCCAGAGATAGGGGTTGTTCCTCTATCCGGGTCCTATTAGATCTCTCGGCGGCTTTTGATACCATCGACCATGGTATCCTATTGCGCCGGCTGGGGGGGATGGGAGTTGGAGGCACCGTTCTGCGGTGGTTCGGCTCCTACCTCTCTGACCGGACGTAATGTGTGTTGGCAGGGGGGCAGAGGTCGACCCTGAGGTCACTCACTTGTGGGGTGCCTCAGGGGTCGGTCCTCTCGCCCCTCCTGTTCAATGCATATGTGAAGCCGCTGGGGGAGATCATCCGTGGTTTTGGGGTGGAGTATCATCTGTACGCTGATGATACGCAGCTGTACATTTCCACCCCAGACCACCCCAACGAGGCTGTCGAGGTGATGACCCGGTGTTTGGAAGCCATCGGGGTCTGGATGGGGGACAACAGACTCAAGCTCAACCCCTCCAAGACCGAGTGGCTGTGGCTACCGGCACCCCGGTTCAGTCAGTTGATTCCATCACTGACCATAGGGGGCGAGCAATTGCCCCCTGTGGAGCGGGCGCGCAATTTGGGCGTCCTCCTAGATGCCCGGCTGTCAATGGATGACCATGTGGCAGCCGTGGCAAGGGGGGCGTTCCACCAGGTTCGCCTAGTGCGCCAATTGCGCCCCCTACTGGACCGGGATGCCCTACGCACGGTCACTCATGCACTGGTGACGTCTCGGCTGGACTACTGCAATGCCCTCTACATGGGGCTTCCCTTGGGACGCGCTCGAAGACTGCAGCTAGTCCAGAACACAGCCGCGCGGGCTATTATGGGGAGTACTAGGTACTCCCATGTAACACCGCTCCTGCGCGAGCTGCACTGGCTGCCTGTGGTCTTTCGAGTGCGTTTCAAGGTGTTAATTACCATCTTTAAAGCGCTCCATGGCTCAGGACCTAGGTACTTGCGGGATCGCATCCTACCACACACTTCCCTGCGACCGATTCGCTCTCACAGGGAAGGACTCCTCCGGATGCCGTCCACTAAGCAATGCCAACGGGCGGCACCTAGGAGTAGAGCCTTCTCTGTGATGGGCCCAACCCTCTGGAATGACCTCCCCCCCGATATCAGAACCACCACCGACTTCCGCTCCTTTCGACAAAAACTGAAGACTCACCTGTTCCGTTTAGCCGGCCTGGCCCATTTATAGTTTTATTCTACCTCCTGGCAGATATTTTAATTGGGTATTTTTAGGGTATTTAAATATTGCTTTTAACTACTTTACTTCAGATATGTACAGTTTCTTATTGCCTCCTCTTTGTGTTTGTATTTTCTATTTATTGATGTGTTTTTATTTGACTGTACACCGCCCTGAGTCCCTTTGGGGAGAGGGGGCGGTATAAAAAATCTAAATAAAAGTAAAGTAAAGTAAAGAATCACAGAGATCTGCCATGCCAGTCTTTTTGGACTGCACCATATCACAATCATACAGTTAGTTCTCAACATACAACAATTCAATGGCACTGGGAAAAAAAAGTGGCTTATGACCACTTTTTCACATTTACGACTGTTGCAGCATCCCCATGCATCTTAAAAGAGCATTTACCTTGTTAGCAGCTGCATGAACAACACTTTTCACTTGTTCATTTTCAGCTTGTGATGTGATAGAGCACCCAGATCCCTTCCACAGGTATTACTGTCAAACCAGGTCTTCTCTTTTATTTTTATTTTTTTAATCTCAGATAGAGGATTTTACACTTTTTTAACCTGCTCAAATCTATCCTATTTATTTTTGCCTAGGTTCACACCTGCCTAGAGGCCGATGTTTTGTAATCCTTTCTTTAACTTCTGAAGTGTTCGCCTCTCCTCATTACTAACTGGAAGTCCCTTATGGACTTTTTGAAGAAGAAAAAATAAGCTTATCACTTATGATTTTTATTATTAGAGTGGATGAATTGCAGAAAGAAGAATCACAATGTAATTTTAGAGAAAGAGGCAAATCTATAATTTTACCCAGAACTGCTGTAAAGATGATCAGAAGCAATTTCTTTGTATCTTTTTTCTTTGTTTTCTATTTTTCTTCTACCTTTTTTCCTTACTGCACTTTAGCTTTTTGTTTTACTTCTTCCTTTTTCCCTTCTTACTCCATTTAGTTTGTAATAATTTTTACTCCTGTTTTTAAACCTTTCAATAACATATGAAAAAATAATAAATTGTTAGCTACTCCTTCTAGTTACAGATGTGTCATCTGAAAAATTACCAATTATCCTCTCAACTTGCTGATCTAGATTATTTATAAAAATGCTTAATGGGGCCCAGAATAGAAGGCTCTATGAAGCCTATGAATAAGAAGTCATTTACTACTTAAGAGTACTTTCTGAGGGCAGTGATTAAGCCAATTAAGATTTCATTACTGAATATATCATGGAGTCCATCAAATACTTTGCTGCGGTCAAGATATATTATTGTCTAGGGGACTTCCCCAATCTATTAAACAAGTAATTGTTTCAAAAAAGGAGAAAATGGCAATTTTGCATCATTTGTTTGAGACAAACACATACTGGCTCCTTTTAGTTGTTGCATTGTTAAGTGTTCATAGTCTCATTTGCAATTTGAGCATGAATTTAATTTTCTTAAGCTTGAAGGTCTGTAATTTCTCTCTTTTCAAGAAAGGGATAACATTTGTTCCCATCTTCTAGATTCACCAGATCTCAAGGAATTCTCAAAGGTTTCCCTTTAGTGAATTTGAAGTCTGCAAGTTCTATCAGTATTCGGGATGAGACAGTTTATCTGGCCCTGGAGACTTGAAGTCATTTAAATTAGCTACATATTTTTAACCTGGTTCTTGTCTATCCTAAACTGAAACTCCTGTCTTCAGCTAGTGTCCCAACGATAACCAGTTAGGTCTTAATTTCCAACCTGTGAGAAGATAAATGTCAACTATGATTTAAAGACATTCTGCCTTTTCACCACTAGCCATTATTAATAATGGATAATGATTTACCACTTATGCATCCCAGCAGACCTGCAGCCATTTTGTATGTTTCTGACATACTTGCATAGTAGTAGTACCAGTAGTAGTAGTAGTTGTTGTAGGCTTTTTTCACAAAGCCGAGCTTATTCTGAGTATTAGCCTTTCTATAGAAAGTTTTTATAGTTTTTGGTTATTGCATTACATCTTTCTTTGATTATACAGTCTCTCTTCTTTTTCTTATATGTATCTATTTTTTAACCCTTTTAGAAAGTTCTGTAGTTATCAATCCTGCCCTCTTTGAATGTCTTGCTTTTCCCCCCCTACTACGAATAACTTGCAATTGTGCCTATGGTACAGGCAGTCCTTGATTTACAACTGATCACTTAGCAATCAATCAAAGTTACCATAAACTCCTTAAAAGGCACTCAACACCCAATTCTGAAGTACCCTCCCCCCCCCCATGGTCATCTGATTGCATTTCAGGCAGGCAGCCCACAGTTATGACTGCTTGCAGAATCTGGCAGTGATGTGACTATGATTTATGACTCTCCCCCCCCCCCAAAAAAAAAAACCCTCACCCTTGACTTTCAGTTTTCAGCAAAAGCGCCTCATAGTGAACAATGGGTACATTTAATGACAATGGTACTCAACAAATACCTCAAAAAAGCTTGTAAAGTCAGGTTGAACATGTGGGTAACTCCCTTCAGACAGGCCTCCCCAACCCCTGGGCCATGGTCCAGTACAGGACCGCAATCCGTTTGGAATCGGGCGGTGCAAGTGGCAGGTGAGCGTGCTTGTGAAGCTTCATTGGCGTGAGTAGTAGGCGTGCATGCTCATGTAAATGGAGCTACGTCCGCATAAGTGCCACTCGCTCTGAACTCCCCCCTCCCGCCTATCTGCCAAGCTGGAAAGGTTGGGGACCACTGCCTTCACACCATCATGACTTATGACCATAGTAGTTAAATGGCTCCATTACAGTCATAAATCAAAGACTACCTGTATCTCGTTTGTAGGATTTCTCAGTCTCCTAAGGCACTGATTCCACGTCATTTGATCTAACCTACTTTTTGCCTGAATTCCTGAGTCCTTTCTACTGAACTTCATTGTACATCTCTAAAGCTTTTCTATTCCTCTTTCCCTTAAAATCACAAATGGAAGAATAACGAGTCACTTTCTCCCAAAGTTTCAATCCCTTTACTTCTTCAAATAATCCCTCCCTGTTAATAAGAATTAAGTCTAAAATAGCATACTTCTTCACTGTTTTTCAATAAATTGTTATTTTTTTAAATAATTTTTTAAATAACTTTTTTAAAACCTTAAAATACAAACTCCATTTTTTTAAAAAAAATACAAAAACAAAACTAGATGACCCCCCACCCAAATTGTATGTGCATAAAGGTTATAAAAGCAAACATACATCCTGTCCACCCCAGTTGAATACTGATAAATATATTTCAAGAATAATAATTTCCTCCCCTTTCAAAAGAGGCACACAGTTTATGAACTTCTACAACTCTGCTTACGCAACCCATTTGACCTGACATTGATCTCCTACACAGGTGTCACACTCGCCCTGTCACATGATGTTTCGTGATGCTTTTTCCCTTTGCGGAGCTAGGGTGGGCGTGGCCTGCGTGTGATGCATCTGGCCTGCGGGCCACCAGTTTGACACTCCTGATCTTCTGTGTGTATGTGTGTGTGTGTGTATGTATGTATGTATGTGTATATATATATATATGTTTTCGTAGATTTTCACGGGTGTAGGTATGCTGGTTTTGTTGTATTCGGGTCTTTTCCCGTGTAAGGTTGAGATTGTCTTTGCAACGTTTCGGCAGGATCTCACCTGCCATCTTCAAGCCCGCGCTTGATTTTAAGCCCGCGCTTGAAGATGGCAGGTGAGATCCTGCCGAAACGTTGCAAAGACAATTTCAACCTTACACGGGAAAAGACCCGAATACAACAAAACCAGCATATATATATATATATATATAACACTTAGTATAACTTTGTTATTTCAGCCATCTTCTGACAAAAATGCAGAGTTAAACTTGTACCACATGTCAGGACGGACAAAATCTTCCATTGTTGCTATCATGTGTTCCTTTGAAAATGTTGCTTTCTTGAGAAGACCTTAGCTATATCTTCTGCCTGTTTACACCAATCCCACAGTGATATCTCTTTTGTTTCTCTCTTCTTTTATTCTTACTCAATTGCTCTCAGCAGGATTTCTGGGCTCTTCTTTGTGAATTTCTGTACAGGAATCTGCTTTCTTTACATAGAAATGCAAGATCCCTTCCTTCCTGTTGAGTCTGTTTCTTTTGTATAAGCTGTAATCTTCCAGGGCTATGTGTTCCAGTCATGTCCCAGCAAATGATAGTGATGCCTCTTGCATCAAATCCCCCCCCCCCCAATTAGGATATCATGTTTCCTCTGTTTGATTCCTATATTCCTATATTCTTTGCTTTGTTGTAGAAACATCTAAGATTCAGCCAGTGATGTGCGGTGAGGTTTATGGCTGGTGAGGCTGGTGATGTCAGGGGAAGATATTTCACCCTGAACTGCATGAGGCTTTAGATTGCGGCTTTTCCAAACAGGCACATCTTCAAGGTGCGAAAAATAAAATAAAATCCTGGAAACATATTCTAATGAGAAACAAAACTTTTAATACAAAAATAATAAAATAAAGAAATAAACAAATCTATCTAATTGTTACATTTTGGCAAGAGCAGTTTGTCTACCAGCTTCCTGGCAGACGGACAAAGATCAAAAGGAAAGAAGTCTCTGGAATGTGTGATGTAATAAACATGTTAAGCATGCGCAATAAATCATTGTCAGGAAGGCGGAGAATGGGACCACGTGTGCAGGAGGCTGAGGCAACCTCAGCCTCCTGCACACGTGGTCCCATTCCCTGCCTTCCTGAGTCAACATGAAGGGGACCGCGGAGCGCGAGCCAACGGAGCGCGCTCCGCAGTCCCCTTCATGTTGATTCAGGAAGGCAGGGGATCGGACCACGTGTGCCTTTTCCCTTTTTTTTTCTTTTCATTATGAGAGCGGTGAGGCTCTGCCTCCCCTGACCGCACGTCCCTGGATTCAGCGGCATATTGCCTTCCAATATTGCATCTGGCTGTCACATCAAAAAGCTTTTAATAAATCCATGCTGTACAAATTTGATCCTTTGGGAAAACAAATATGTCCAAACTACTGGTCGTTGCTTCAGCTTGTGTCTTGTAGTGCTATAACTTTATTTGGCTGTTTAACAATTATTTGAGCTGTGTTGCTTAGTTTCCCTGGGCATTGCTCGTAATAACATGAGCAACAATTTCATGACAAACTGAACCATAGTTTATAAGCTGTTAACTCACACTTTTGGGCCCTGCGTATTTATATGTTCCTCCCATGAGGTACCAGTTCTTCCTAATAGTTAAATTCATCTTGCTGCTCAATTGTGCAGAATTCATTTCTGTGTTTCTGGAGTTTAATTTGGTTCTTCGCCAAGCATTTCCGAGTTCACAAACCTCACTGCCCTTCCTTCACCTTCATATATTGACTTCCCAAGGAGCAGTTTTTCTTATCTTCCTCCTTTTTGATCCATGTTGCAGAAATTTCAATAACTGCCGGGTGGCAGTAAATCAAGGTAGTAGCCATTGATTTACAACCATCCATTTATTGACTGTTACAATATTGTGGCAATTTTAAAAAGTGACTTACAACCCGGTACTCAGATTTATAACTGCTACTGCATCCTCACAATCCCGCGATCAAAATTTGGGTACATGGCAAATGGGTTGTGTTTATAAAGGCTGCAGCACACCCAGGTAATGTGATTGCCATTTGGGACTTTCCCAGCCAGCTTCCAACCAACAAAGTCAATAATATAGAATAACAGAGTTGGAAGGTCCTATAGTCCAACCCCCTGCTCAGGCAGGAAACCCTGTACCATTTCAGACAAATGGCTGTCCAATCTCTTCTTAAAAACCTCCTGTATTGGAGCATTTATAACTTCTCGAGGCAAGTTGTTCCACTGATTAATCGTTCTAATTATCAGGAAATTTCTCCTTAGTTCTAGGTTGCTTCTCTCCTTGATTAGTTTCCATCCATTGCTTCCTGTCCTGCCTTCAGGTGCTTTGGAGGATAACGTGACAATGGAGGAAGCCAGATTAACTTAACGACCACGTGTGATTCATTTAACAACTGCCACGATTCGCTTAACCACTGTTGACAAAAAGTAAAATCGGGCATGGCTTTTGTTAACTGCCTTGCTTAACAACAGAAATTCTGGTCCCAATCGTGGTTATAAGTTGAGACTACCAGTAAAAAGTTGATGATGTTTTGTATTTCTTTTCTGTTATCTAGTGGTCATCGGGATTCTTGTAGTTAGCTTGGTATTTAATCATCATCTACCCAACTTAATAATAATACCATATTTTTGAGCTATAAGATGCACCGGAGTATAAGATGCATCAAGATTTCGAAAAGAAAAGCAAGAAAAAAATAGTTTTTGCCCTCCCCAGCTACCAGGACTCCCAAGCCCTGTGTGTATCCCATTTTTATGAAAAACAGGCCTGTTTTTTGCCTTCCCAACCTTCCATGCATCCTGTTTTTGGCCTTCCCCCCCCCCCAGGAGCACTCTGCAGGCCTCCCAAACCCTCTGCACACCCCTTTTTTTGCGAAAAACGCCCCCATTTTTGGCAAAAACGGGACACGTGGGGCAGGGTTTTTTGAGAGGCCAAAAATGGCCATATTCGGTATATAATACACTACACACCAACATTTCCACCCTCTTTTGGGGGGGGGGAGTGTGTCTTATACTCCAAAAAGTGTAATTTACATGATGAGGAAAGAGCAGTTGGCATGGCAGGAACAACAATGATGTGTGTGCAAACCGATGATTTTCATCAGTTGGGGAACATAAAACTGCTCCAGCAGAGTAGGAGAGTAAAACGTTCTTATCTCATTTTACATTCTGACTCCCCCGTGGAGTCATTTAATTTGCTTCTCAGAGGAAAGGCAGGAATGTTAAGGAACGGGAGAGGGGAGTGAGAAAAACCTAATATAAATTACGAGTATCCCTTTCTAACCCTTTTCAATCTCATTGTGCAGGTGATGAAAAGAGATTGCTTGGAAAGGCCCAGGTTTTTTTTAAATATTTCAAACTGTTTGCAATAGAGAAAATATTGATACATAGCTCACCAAAACTGTGAACTATCTTTTACTCAATGCTATATGCCATCCGTGATTCTATTTTGTGATTCGGTGTTTGTGTGTGCATTGCGAGTGTTTGTGAGTGTGAGAGAAAGAGAGAGACTGATTGCTGTGCTTACTCAGCCTTGAAATGTGGAGATGTATAATTAACGGGGGGGGGGGGGTTGTTGAGAAGTAATTACTGTTACTATCCCCTCCAGAGCAATGTACATGCCCAATAAAATCTCTTTGCTCACAGAATTATCTGTCACCTAGCAGATGGTGAAAGTGTGTATTTATAAAGTGCTAAATGGATGCACTACAAACGAGTTCATTTTATGAAATCAGTATGAATTGTATTTTAAAATATATACCTAGTTTATATGTACCTTGGGGTGTTCATGGATTGGCTGCAGTAAGCAAAGCAATGATTTCCATTATATTTCTTATTTTGAAGAAGCTCTGAATTCTACACAGTGGTAAACATAGAGTAATAGAGTTGAAAGGGACATTGGAGGTTTACTAGTTCAATTGTCCAGTGTCTTCTTAAATGCCTGCAGTGATGGAGCGCCTACAAGTTCTGAAAGAAAGCCGTTCCAGTAGTAAATAGTTCTATTAGGAAATTTCTCCTTAGTTCTAGGTTGCTTCTCTCTTTAGAGAATGCTCCGTCCAATGTTTCCCATCTTGCCTTTGGTGCTTTGGAAAATAGTTTGACCTCCCTCAGTTTTGTAGGAGGCCCTCAAATATTGGAACACTGCTATCATGTCTCCCCTAGTCCTTCTTTTCATTAGACTCGACATACCCAATTCCTATAACCATTCTTCATATGTTTTGGCCTGCAGCCCCCTAATCCAGATTCTCAACATCCTTTTTATATTGGAGTGACCAGAAATTCCAAGTGTGGTCTTACCAAGGCTTTGTAAAGCGGTACTAGAACTTCATGTGATCTTAATTCTATCCCTCTGTTAATGCAGCCCAGGATTGCATTAGCATTTTTGGGTGCTTGCCACGCACTGCTGATTCATATTTAAGTGCTTGTCCACTTGGACTCCAAGATCCCTCTTACAGTTATTGGCATTAAGTCGAGTTTCGCCTAGTATATACCTATACAGTTGGTTTTTCTTGCCTAAGTGTAAAACTGTAACTTTTATCTACCGTATTTTTTGGAGTATAAGATGCATCTTTTTCCCTCGAAAAAGAGGTTGAAAATCTGGGTGTGTCTTATACACTGAATACAGCATTTTTTTTGCCTCCAGAAACCCCACTCCTTCACCAAAATGGCCGTGCAGAGCCTTTAGGAGGTTTTCAGAGTGCTCCGGGGAGGGCAGAAATGAAAAACAGACTGATTTTTGCTCAATTTTGCCCACCCCCGCCCCCAGGAGCTCTATAAGCATCCTACAAGCTATGCATGCTATTTGAAAAAAAAAAACATTTTTTGCTCGTTTTTTGGGGGCAACCTCCCAGGAGCACTCTACAAGCCTCCTAAAGGCTATTCATGCCCTTTCCTTTTTTTGAAGAAAAAAGCGGGCCCATTTTCACGAAAAATGGGCCATTTTGGGGAGGTCTACAGAGTGCAAAACCTTTTTTAAAAAAAAATTTGCCTCTTCAAAATCTTGGTGCGTCTTATACTCCGGTGCGTCTTATACTCCGAAAAATACGGTATCTTGAATTTCATTTTATTAGATAGGGCCCAATGTTCAAGTCTGTCAAGATCTTTTTGGTTCTTGAGCTTGTCTTCTGGGCTGCTTATAATTATAAAAAATATAATGGTAAAGATGCAGAACAGATTTCCCTGTGCTGAATTTGTACAGATATTTTTGTCTCCTCAGTACTTTGTTTATATAGCACAGTTGATTTACCTTTTTCCTTATTATTTTGAAGACATTTGAATAGAACTGTGATTCCATTCTGTGTGATGAATTTAGTGCAACTCAGTTTTCAGTCATTACGCTAAGTCTCAGTCGCATTTCTGTGACCTCAGCCATTGGCACTTGGAAAACATGGTTTAGAGCAATGGACATTCAAACTTGGTAACTTTAAGACTTGTGGACTCAACTTGAAGTCCACAAGTCTTAAAGTTGCCAAGTTTGGGGACTCCTGGTTTAGAGCTTAGCGTTTTATGGGAACCAGGCCACTGTGATTGTTCAACAAACTACAATTATAACAGTCCAATTACTGTAATTATATCCCCCAAATTTTTTGCAGTTGTATTTTTCTCAATTTGTATCCCCATGAGATTGATCTAACATGGCCTAACCTTAGTTTGCATCTCATTCAGCCTCATTTGATACTTGGAAAGCATCTGTTATTGAGATGATGCTATTTTGGGAAGTTGAGGTCTTAATGAAGCCAGGCTGTGTTTTGGAAAGCATAAATTGCTGGAGAAGTTTCTATTGTATTTGCTGATTTAGCCCGTCACTTTTATTTTAGTGCTACAGTATCTGCCTACTCATGTCACCCTTGTAATTATAGTCTCAAAAATTAGCGTTAACTTTGTCCTCAGTGCTGCCGATTTTTTTTTATCATGGTTTCGCTGTTTTGTTGAAGGACTAGTTGTGAATACAAAGAAAGCTTGCATCCTATAATTACACTTCCATTGTCTTTCATGGTAGTTTGCCCTTTTTTAAAAAAAAAAACTAGACAATTCTTCATTTTCTGCCATTTATTAATTACACTAAAAATTATAATGACAGTTTTTAAAATCCGGAAATGGGATAAAGTAGGAAAGAATATTCATCTATTATGTGGAAGAATGAGCTGTTACTTGTTTATGCCTTTCTGTACCACATTTTGATTTCGAATGTTGATCAGACAAAAAGACAGGTTTCAGGATTTAAAATCATTTGCTATATCAACCTCAGAAATTCAGGAATAGTATCTGCCGTATGATTATATTGATGGGTTTTGGACTCTTTTCACATTGATAGATCTAATATTGCTATTTTAGAGGCTGCAGATATTTCAAATATGATTCAGATGAAGCTCTTGAGTAGTGCCTTTTGTTCCAATAACACAACCCTGCAAAAAACCTTAACTCTTATCCCTGACCTTTTAAGAGTCATATTAACTTTAAGTGGCTACTCTTCATGGATCTGTCTGTCTGTCTGTCTATCTATCATCTATCTATCTATCTATCTATCTATCTATCTATATCTATCTATCTATCTATCATCTATCTATCTATCTATCTATCTATCATCTATCTATCTATCTATCTACTATCTATCTATTATCTATATCTATCTATCTATCTATCTATCTATCTATCTATCTATCTATCTATCTATCTATCATCTATCTATTCTTTAAGAAATTAATGTGAGGTGTTGTGTTTTTATTGTGCAAGATTCAAATAATTTCTTCTGAATCATTTGTGAGGCATGCGTAGCCATATCGATTTCATCTTTATAAAAATCGTAAGAAATCTGAACAAGAGCCAAGATTCGAAGCTTGCATCTTGCAGTAACATACCAATACAGGTAGCCCTCGACTTACGATCACAATTGAGCCCAAAATTTCTGTTGCTAAGTGAGACAGTTGTTAAGTGAATTTTGCTCTACATTTTACATCCTTCCTTGCCACGGTTGCTACGTGAATCACTCTAGTTGTTAAGCTAATAACAAGCTGTTACGCCTTGGGTCCCCATTGTCTTTGCTTGCCTGAAGATCGCAAAAGGTGATTCTCATGGTCCTGGCACCCATCATAAGTTGCTACACATCTAAATTTTAATCTCATGACCAGAGAGATGCTGCAATGGTCATAAGTGTGTAAAACGGGCATAAATCACTTGTTTCAGTGCCATTGTAACTTCGAATGGTCAGTAATAGAACCGTTGCAAGTTAAGGACTACCTGTATACAGATGACCATCATATAAGGTGATTGGTGCTGGATTGTAGAGGGCTAGGTTACATGACTAAGGTCAATCTGTTGATATTTCAGATGTACATCACTAGCACAATCAAGACCAAGAGCAGTCGGCTTGCCAAGCCAGTGTTGTGTCTGGGGACACTTTGTGCTGCCTTCCTTACAGGGCTCAACCGAGTTTCTGAGTATCGAAACCACTGTTCAGATGTCATTGCAGGCTTCATCTTGGGAAGCACAGTAGCACTCTTCCTGGTAGGTGGATAAAGGTTTACTATCTTTTTCATATGGAGAATTCCGCTGCCAGCATCCAAACTGGGCCAGCTTGTTCATGCAAGGCTGAAGGAAACAGAAAAGTCTTTTTCAAGATCAGTTTGCATCCAGAGAGCAAAGGACATGCTACTCCCTGCTTCCATCACTTGTAAAGAAATTGATCAGACTTTTATAACCACCGTGGTCGGTCAGTGGTCCTTGGCCACAGCTATACTTGTGGCAAACTCTGCTTCCCAACATTTCTGGTTTACTTCTTCCTACAGCATCTGTCCTGTGAAATAGCTGCTTCTTTTTCATCTCCGTCATAAGTTTGGGCACTGTTATCGCCTGGGAATTATGTGGTACGATCATGGATTGCTGTAATATAAATCTGCTTTGAAACGTTTTAGCAGATGCTTTAGAAAAAAGAGTGTTAATGATCCTGAGAGTCAGTAAAACACCTTTGCTAGATGTTGCTCAGCATGAGCCAACATTATATAGTACACATGAAATGCTTTTAGAATACACAAGAGCTTTGAATTTATTTATTTATTTATTTTATTTTGTCAACAGGTACAAGGAAATAAGTATCAGTATAGACATGGACACATGAAAATATGGCACACATAAATGGATATAAATAAGCAAAACATAGCCATAAACAGATAAAATGAGTACATAAACATATTCATAAATGGGACAGTAGGACAGGGACGGTAGGCACGCTGGTGTTCTTATGCATGCCCCCTTAGGGACCTCTTAAGAAATGTGTAAGGTCCACAGTAGACAGTTTGAGGTAAAAGGTATATGGGTTAGAGGAACAGGATCAGGTAGAGTGTTCCAGACATTTACTACTCTATTGCTGAAGTCATTTTTCCTGCAATCAAGATTAGAGCGGATTATATTTAGTTTGTATCTATTGATAGCCCTTGTGTTATTGCGGTTGAAGTAAAAGTACTCATTAACAAGTATGAACAAGATAAAATTGGTAATTTATGTCAATATAAAAGAATGCCATTCAGTGATAGAAACTAAGCCCATGCCACAACATACATACAAATATCTTCTGGGTTTTAGTAATTATGATCGCTTTAGGAATCTTCTTTTCTTTTTCCGATTCCCAAGGGCATCTGTGTAGTTCATAATTTCAAAGGAGCACATGGGACACCTTCAAAATCAAAACTGGATGAACAGCGAGGTGTGCCCTTGATGGCATTTCCACGAGTGGAAAGTCCTTTGGAGACGTTGAGTGCCCAGGTACCATATAACCTTCTGTTTGTCCTTTCCTCATTTTGAGTAACTCTTTTTCAATAGTTCGGTTCTTTGTATTACAAATAAATGTGGCAGTCGGTTTGCTTTTATGTTTTTAGCATTTTTGGTGGGATAAATAACAGTGTAAAAAAGACAACCGTTTAGGAGAGCCCCGTTATTTAGTTAGTCCAGTCTTTCCATCCTGCATTTTTAGATCCTGTCTCATCCATTCTGGATTAAAGGTAATCATTTAATTGGGACAATCAGTTTGATGACAAGTACCCTCCCAAGTATCCACTCTTGGCAATTATTTTTGAGCCTCCGAGTTACTTCAGATATCATGTCCTGTACAAGTGTTTTTAAAGCAGGAAGGGGAATTATATTGTAATCCAGTTCCCATGAACTCCAACTAACAGGGTAGAACCTCATTAAATACTCTAATTGTTCCTGGAAACTCTTGCATTAAGTGACATGGTTGTAAGTTGAAAAAAGCCACATGACCGTGCTGCTTAGTGACAGCAGTTCTGGCAGTCCCAGTTGTCATTGTTAAGCAAGGACTGTATGGGTTGTTAAGCAAAACTATGTGCTTTGTTGCTGAGCTAAGTGACATGATCCCAGAAGCAGCCACCCTTTTCCAAAGAGCCGCATTGAATTGGGGGCTCTCAGAAAATGGTGGCTGCTTCTGGGATTGCACCGCACAGCCCAACAAAGCTTCTCTAAGCCAAGCTCTGAAACGCTTTGAAAGGTACGTATGGGCAATTTATTTTATTTATTTATTTCTTAGATTTTTAGACTGCCCCTCTCCCTAAAAGGGACTCGGGGCGGTGTACAGTCAATATTATAAAATCAGTCATAATAATTAAATACATTTAAACTACATTTAAGATACATTTGGAGGGGGAGATAGGCTGTACTAAGAAATAAATAATTCTAATCTTAAAACATCACAATTAAAACCCCAAACCCTAAAATAAAATAAATCCCTGGGAGGTAAAACTAAGAAAGTGCCAGGCCAGCTGATTGAAACAGGCAATGCAAGTGAGAAGGAGGGTGTGGGGCCCAGTGGTGTGGAGAGTAGGCCCAGCGTGCGAACAGGACAGGAAGAGGAGCATGGGATGCATTGAGGTGGGGGAAGCCATGGGAACCCCAGGTTAGAACCTGCACTAGGCATCTCAGGACACACACACACACAAGGGTGGCCCTGAATGTGCTCTGCTTAACAACCCACACATTTGTTTAATGACCGCATCGAGAAACCAGTGATAAGTCATAAGTGAGGCAATCACATGAATGCTTCACTTAATGGCGGTCATGACTTCTGACTGTAATGGGCAGGACTACTTAACTAATTATCCCTGGAGTATATTTTTTCAGCCTTATTGCTTCCAACTTAACAGAATGTTGGTAATAAATAAGGGGATCAGATCAATGTCTCTTCACCTGTCCACCAGCAGGATAATGCTCCCAAAATGAACAAAATGGAATTATGTTTGGTATTTGGAGGGGAAAGAGAACAGAAAGAGTTTGAAACAGGAGAAAAATTCTCTTTTTAAAAAAAGCCTGATAAATTATTATGAAACAGGCAGTTAGGCCGTGTTCTCAAAAAATGGATGGATTCTCCATTAAACCCTCCTTCCTTTTCCTTTCTGGTCATGTGTCCTAGGGTATAAGTGTTTTGAATGGGTTAAAAACAATTCCAGACATCATCCTCTGTGTGCTTTCCGCTACCTTATTTTTTATTTGTCCCAAGATCAACAGTTGTGACTACATCACTGCATACTAAACCCTATTCTGTCTCCTCTCTCTTTGTTCTGCAGAATCATTCTGCCTCTATGACCGAAGTAACCTGATTTGAACAACATCAAGAGAATTTTTTTATTGCCCTCTGCTACAGTACTCCCACCAGAATACACAGTTACACTAATTGTCAAACTGTGATGACCAGTATTATTATGTTATGTCTAGTTAGGAACTAATGTTTTGTACATTTTTGTATGAGGAAGCGATATAGCTTGCCCTGGAATTCCCACCCACTTTCTTTTTTCTTGTTGTCAGCTTTAATATATTTATGCCAGAATTTAAGACAAATGAATACAAAAAAGAAACAAGACAAAAAAAATGAACTCTTTTTTGATTACAATGTGTTCTGCACCTACACCTTTGGGAATTGTTGATGTTTTGTGATATTTGTACACACAAACTTTTTTGTTTTGTTTTGTTTTATATGCAATAAATTGAATGATAATTATACTGCTAATTCATTTTTTTACCTTTTTATTACCAGAGATGATGCTTTCAGTGAGTGAGGGGGTTCAGATTCAGCATTGGCAGTGCAATTCTACAGAATTCATACTCGTTTTCTAGAAGTTACTGTAGAATTGTCTCTGCATGACTGCTATCTGGCCCTCAATAGATTATTGATAATGAGAAATACGTATTTTGAATGCTGGTTTAACATAGCAAGACTAAGAACCTGCCTGTTTGCAAACTTTGATTCCTCTTATACAAGCCCCATAAATGTGACTGTGACTAGAGCAGGAAATACCTGAACTTTTTTTTCAGGAGTCCGATTTTTTTTTATGGAGCTTGCTCAGGAAATTGTCCCAAGGGGTTAGGCTCATGGTGTGTAATCTTTGGGTTGTTGACTCAAGATTAGTTTCCTATGCCCCAAGGTCTTCATTGAATGTGCATAATTCACACCACTTGCTTTGCAGCTTTTTGTTGTCTTGTAGAGTCTGCTTCAAGCAAACTTTCTTCATGTAAAGCAACCAGCAAACATTTCTTTCCGCACGATGGAAATTATAAAGTCTGTGTGTGAATGCACACCTGTTGTGCACTATCCTTAAGATTATTGCCTTGAACTGCAAGAACAAATGACTGCAGCTTTTAGTCGGAGTCCAGTTTAGCACTAATAGTTTAGCAGATTGGATCAAGAATTCATAGTGTTAGTCAAAAGACTGTATCATTAGCCTTTTAGTAGATTTGAGGAACAGAAGAACAAGTTGGGAAACTTAGGAGAATGAAGTATTATTGCAGTCCCAGGGCGAAGAACAATGGTCTGCACTAAGCCGAAATCCACCTCAGCGTGATACTTTTAAATTTCTTAAGGACTGTCTCTTCCTAAGAAGCATGAAAATCATGTAGGAAAATTTGTAGCCATAATCATTGAATCATTTACCAGAATTCTACCAAATGAGCATTTTTTTCTGTAGACCTATATGTATTGCTTTCTTGTGAAATATGCATGCATTTCTAAGACATGATAAACTTTGGAAGTAGCACTTAACCTTGGAACAAACATATTAATCTCTTTAGAGCCACTCAAAATCCTGTTATTTCATACAGTGCTTCACCGAAGGCTCCAAATTGATCCCGAAAATTGGAAACCGTCACTGTGTTACCAACTGGTGTTTTGTAAAATAGAAAGAGTGTAAATGTTTCATTGCTACATTTGAGCATATTTTGCAACTCAAAGACGCCTTAGGGTAATATATTTGTGATTCAGTTCCACTGGTGCTAATATATTGTAATACCTTTTGCATTAACACAAACGGAAAATTGGCTGCTGACTATGTGCGTGTCAAATACGAACCATATGAAAAGCATCTTTGTTGTGCCTCCTCAGAAATGTCCCTCCTCATTCATAAGGAAATGCAAAAGAAATTGAGAACACCGGCTCAAGGAGGAAGACTGGTCAAACTTGGTACCTTCGCTCTGCTTTTCCATGTCTCAGCTCCCTGGGAAGATAAGCTGTCAAGGAGTTAAATGGAAACACCAAGGGAAAAGGCAGCCAAAAACGAATTTGGGCTTCAGCAATTTTCCTTGTTTTCAGGGAGGGACCCTTCTGAAGAGATAGAACTTGGCATCTGTTAAAATAAAATGCAATGCCTACAGCAGCTCTTGAATTCCCCCCAAATGTGGGTATTCCTTCCTCCAAGTAATGCTGACTTAATTTTCTGAATCAAAATGTAACACATTTGTATCCAAAACTGATTTTTCGTTTTGCGGTTTATTGTTAACAAATCAAAGGAAATGAAAAGGACCAGATTGCTGGTCTCATCCTCTCCCTCGAGTCCTCGAAACTTTCTGCTACATCCCATTTTTCTAGCATGATCATAATCACAATAGTGTTTCCTTTGAGAAATGGAACTTCTCTCTGTATTTTTGCTGGAATGCCTGCCATGTTGATTCCTGGGTTTTTGTATATAATTTTTTTCCCCAAAAGAGATAAAAAAAATTATCACAAAACTGTTTGCATCAGGGTTTTGTCATTTTCCTCGGAGTTGGGAGGGATATATGAGACCTGTCTTGTTTCTTAATTATGTTTCTTAACCTCCAATCAATCATAGATTTCCTTTAACCAGTCATCCTGTTGATACCTCACTGGTACTTTATAAAGTGCAAGTCATTAAGAATCCTGTTAAGTCATCTAATAATTCTCAAAATTGTTATCCAATGCATTTAGAAGGTGTAATTCAGAGAAGACTGGGATCATTAGTGGTTATAATTGTATTTTTCTCTTGCATGATACAAAAACACCATTCGTTCCAAAGTTCCTTACAAGAGTGTCCTGTTGAACCCACAATACATCCGATGCACAATACAACATACCAGTGATTCTCAATCTTGTTTTCACCATGGACCCCTTTTAAATACCTTTTGTGGTCACAGAGCCCCCCTCCCCCCAAGACTTAACCTGAGATTTAAATCATAAATTTTCCATAAGCCTTCCCAGATCCCTTGATGATATTATGGCACCCAGGGGTCCACGAATGACAAGATGAAAACCACTACAAACACAATACAGTCAATTGGAGTCACTCATTGGGGAAAGACATTAAAATACCAGGACTGGGTGTTACGAGAATGAGACCAGACCGAAATTGACAATTGTAACCATAACCTAAAATTGGACTAAATATGAGCTTAGAGGACAAAACCAGGAATCTTATCAAAAACACACCTTCAGAAAATAGCTAAGAATCAAAGCATTAAGAGCCAAACAATATTTTGATTTATTAAATATATTTTCTGCCCTTCTTGCCACAAGGCAACCCTTATGTATGCACCAAATAGAAATGTCATCAGGCAAAAATGCCTAGAGTGCAAGCAAGCCCTTATCCCCTTAACCGTTGATGAATTTTACAAATCAATAAAGCAGGGACTTTGAGCGCAAGGATCTTGTTCGTATCAACTGTTTGAAACATTTGGGATTTGGGCTTGGTGACTTCCCTTCCTCTAGCTAGTGCCAGCCTAGATGAGTAGGATGTGGGCATGCAAGGGTGTGCAGAAGACTAAATGAGTGTAAGAGCAACAACATATAGTACTTAAAACCAGTAAAGCTTTGTTATGGCTTCAAATTTGACAGGGTCTCAGCATTTGGTTGAAAGTAAATTGTGTCTCCAAGTCTTTCACCGTGGACAACCCTGGCTATGCATTCTACACATTCTGGCCATACCTCTATGGATCATGTAGCTACAGATTCCACATTCCACACATGCAAAAGTGGGAACAGGTCGCATAAGTGGAGCAAGTGGTAATAAGACAAACCTGGATATATATTTTTTAAAAGTAACCATCGATTCAACTTGAAAGAGACTCTTTTCTATAGAGTTGATTAGCTGGATGTGCATAATGTACCCTGTTTTCCTGAAAATAACACCTTCCCAATTGGGCTTTTGAGCGCATATTCTGGTTTTATGAAATTCCTTCACCTAATACAATAACAATCGCTGGATTTCTGTGTGTTGTCCCACAAACTATCCAATCCCACTTTAGTCTTAACGGGTTGTACAAATGAACCCAACAGCTTTGTACAGCCCTTAATTGATCATGCCATACAAGAGGAGTGTATGAGTGTTATTCTTGAGTGTCTATAATTCACATCGTTTGCCAAGATATTAAGCAATGAGATTATGTAAGCAAATGGTATTTGTATAATTGATATGTCATTATGCAAATATCTCACCATGAAGTCACCTTTGATGTTAGTATCACTTTCCAGCCCTCCCTCTATGCTGGGCCCATGGCCTGGTAGTTATGTCTAGAGACCTTGACTCCTGGCCGCTGCTGATGAATGCACGGCCAGCCTGTAATAAAATTGGTCTCATCCATAGATTTATTTTGGATGAGGGGGTGGATTTTTGCATTGTTGAAACTTACCTGGACACAGGAGTGGGTGAGTGAGATGTTCCCTCTTGGAGATGTGCCCAGCCAGATTTCCTGCATTACATCGGTCGCAATCACAGAGTCACAGTAGAGATGTGGCAATGATTATCCGAGACACCCTAATGGCTTTGCAGATTCAGGCCTTGTTTGTGAAGATGAATTCTAGCAGCAGCAATAGCACTTGGACATATACTGGTTCAAAGTGCTTTACAGCCCTCTCTAAGGAGCTTAGAGAATCAATATATTGCCCCCAACAATTTGAGTCGTCATTTTACCAATCTGGTAAAACGGAGGAAGGATGGAAGGCTGAGTCAACCTTGAGCAGGTCAGAATCAAACTCCTGATAGCACTGAATTAGCCTGGAATACTGCATTCTAACCACTGCACCACTATGGCTCAGTTATAGCATGAGAAGAGACTCTGGCTTATGTACCACTCTTCCTATTGGATAGTAACCTCCTACGTGAACTGCTCAAATCTGTGGCAAGACAGGCAGTGCAGTTCCTTCAATCTGCTGTCCCTTCAATTGCCATGGACTCAAAGATGTCATGTGATTCACCTTTTGCAATCTTCTGACAAGCAAAGTCAAGGGGGAAGCCATATTCACTTAACAATCGTGTTATTGATTTACCAACTGCAGTGTTTCATTTAACAACTGGCAAGAAAAGTCGTAAAATGGAACAAAATTCAACAAATTTATCACTTAGCAACATAAATTGTGGTCGTAAATTGAGTACTACCTGAATTTTTTTTAAAGTATAAATACATTACGACCAGGACCACCAGAAGAAGGAAACAGATCCTCCAAACATCTTCCAACAAAATGAATATCTGCACAACTTAATTAAAAAGTGCCTGACTATTTGAGCCATTACAGCACAACCACATAAGCCATGGAAAGGATAACATTACCATACCATTACAACTGCATGGATAAACTATAGCACACACCAACTAAAGCCCTCCAAAACATTTTAAGTAAACCAAAAGACCCAGTAGCCTGAGAAGGAAAAAAAATTAAAACAGGAGTCATCTATAACTTACAGTGTTAAGGACTATAACAGCCATTATGAATATCATGCCGAAGACTAGCAGGGCATATCTGTAAATACCAATTAGCAGTCAGAAGGCACAATTAAAGCTCCTTAATCTCACAATATAGACAGGCTCAATTGCAGTGTAAACTGGAAAACTATTAGCATCTTAAACCAAAATAAATAAATAAATGCTTAGAAGTTTAGCATTCAGACAAATCAACCATCAGCAGACTTATAAACCACATCTACATACCATTCAAAAGAGACAGACAAAATGTAAGAAACAAAAAGTCCAGAAGATCATTTTCTAAAGCCAACACCCAGATAAATAGGGATTAATATCAGACAAACTATCAAGAAAACAATATTTCAATCAAAGAACTATGAAAAAAAAAACACATACCCCACCAACTGACAGAGCAAACTACTGTATACAAACAGGAAACAAACCCCATATTTATTCACACAGAGGTTACTTAGTTGTGTAAAGGGGCCCAGATATCATAAGCCAGTCGGTTAAATGCCAGGAGAACATCAATGATTCCATAGTTCAACCCTGAGCCATGTATATAAATATTCTCTTGTAATGGATAACTTTATTTTCTTACATGAGATTCCCACTATTTTTTATGTCATAAAAGGAAATCTGTCTTTATTATCATGTTACTTTTATACTGGACACAGCAAATAAAATTCATTGATGTAAGTTAAAAAAAACCAGTGTTCACAGCTGTCTTATATGGTTAAGATGGTGCATATTTCCTTCCCAAGAGAAGTTTGCTATGTGTGAGAGAGGCCTCCAATGTCTAATAGACTAAATTAATTGCTGCCTCAACACCATTTTATATATGACCAACATAAGAATTTCTCTTGATGAACATATACAGGATAAATGAAGGTAAAAAGAAGAGGAGGAAAATCAAGTCTCAAATATTTTCTGGTGACTCATTTGGATCTCCATAGTCTCCTCTGATGAAGAACAGCCTGGAAAAAAAATCACCCTCTCCAGTTCTTTATCTCAAAAAAAAAAAAGCATGCATGAATTATTTGCTTGGATGAATTACAGTATTATTATTTTCAGGGGGGAGGGGGTAAGAAACATTATTTGGAAACTTGGGAAAACAAAAGTAAGCTTTATCTGCACTTATACTGATGCTGTTTTAAGAGGACAAATGACATCAGTACTTGTATTGTTTTAATCCATACTCCAATTGATCTTCAGATTTGATGGAAGCTCTTGCATGCCCAACTCATCTAACTTTGAGATGTCTTTTATAGGTGTACTGTAGAAATCCAAGACATCGCCCACACTCTTCATTTGATGGAGCTGGTCATTGGGGACTGTGTGGTCCAGATCTGCTGCCATTTGTGCCAATAGCCGATACTTTAAACCGACGTCTGCTAGGGATATCCTCTGCCAGTCACTCGAAACTGAGGCTCCCCAAATCTCTCTCACACGAGATTCTAGATGATTCTGGACATATTCAGGAGGAAGGTATTTTCTACTTCGTGGCGGAGGGCAGACGTCTATCACAGGGTAAACATCTTTCACGGGTTCTACTACTGATGGCTGATCTTGTTTCCTGTTGAAATAGAAGAGGATTTTTAACCCAACCTAGTGTCACCTTCAAAGGGACGGGGAACTCAGTGGCTAAGACACTGAGCTTGTCGATCAGAATGGCCAACAGTTTGGCGGTTCAAATCCCTAGCGACACGTAACTGAGTAAGCTCCCGTTACTTGTCCCAGCTTCTGCTAACCTAGCAGTTCGAAAGCATGTAAAAATGCAAGTAAAAAAATAGGAACCATTTTTGGTGGGAAGATAACAGTATTCCGTGCGTATTCAGCGTTTAGTCATGCCGGCCACATGACCACAGAGACGTCTTTGGAGCACTGGCTCTTTGGCTTTGAAACGGAGATGAGCACCGCCCCCTAGAGTAGGGAACGACTAGCACATACCTTAGTGTCACCTTTTTATTCAAAGGCTTACTATTTATAATTTATATCCTTTATTCCAAGATGATCATTCTCCCAAAATAGTTTGAGGGCTGTATAAATGTTTGTAAATCAAAACACACTATTACTTCAATCCAAACAAGTGAAGTCAATGATGAATTCTTTTCATAAAGTCATGGATAACAATAGCCCTCTGGGACAAATAAAAAAATAAATTGTGTGGAATTTTGTTGGCCGTCTTCTTGGTTCAGAGATCTGTCCCACAGATCAATTGGGTAAAAAAGCCTTGACATCACCTAATCTTATTGGGATTGTTTAAAACTGCTGCATATGTAGGCATACATCTAAACTCAGAATCTTTTCCCTCAAAATCTCATACTTCAGGGACACACCTTGTATTTATTAATACCAATCTGTCTAACTACTTTGCTCAGTTTGCTGAAGGAATGAATCAGTTACTTGAACCTAAATTTTCAAATTATCAAAGTCCTTGAGCAAAAGTACATCTTAATAGATTGCTTAGGTATTTGCTGATGTTCGCTCATGAGTTATCTTAAGCTAGCACTTTATTTTTAAATGGAAAATAGGAAGGAACTAACTAGAAAAACTAGTTAATGCAGACCTCCAATTTATTGCCTTTGCGCCTTTGCGGGTGGCGCCTTTGCGGCCTCTCCGGCGGCAACGATCCACCCTGGCCCCTTGGTTTACCGAGGAGCTAAGGGTGATGAAATGCTGCAAGAGACGTCTAGAGAGTCGTTGGAGATCCTCTCGCTCCGAATTTGATCGAACACAGGCACGAGCCCATTTAAGGACGTACCTTGTGGCATTGAGAGTGGCCAAACGCCAATATTGTGCCACTCTCATTGCATCCGCGGAGAACCGCCCTGCCGCCCTGTTTCGGGTGTCCCGCTCCCTCTTGTTTCAGAGGCCGCGGGAGGCCCCTCTACAGGGCAGGGCAGAGGAATTTGGTAAATATCTGCAGGATAAAATCGCTCAAATCCGGAGGGATTGGGTCCCTGTCAGTGGTCCAATGGAGATGTCCATGGCGAGTCTTGAGGAATCGATCTGGGAGGAGTTTGACTTGGTTGCCATCGAGGATTTGGACAGAATGCGTGGACGACTGCGACCCACCACATGTTTATTGGACCCGTGCCCCTCCTGGCTTGTACTGGCATCCTGGGAGGTTACACGAGACTGGCTCCTGGGCCTAGTGAATGCTTCGCTGAGTGAGGGGTCTCTCCCGGCCGCCTTGAAAGAGGCGGTGGTGAGACCCTTGCTCAAGAAGCCTTCCCTGGACCCTTTGGAGCTGGCCAATTATCGTCCTGTCTCCAACCTTCCCTTTTTGGCGAAGGTTGGAGAGAGTGTGGTGGCCTACCAGTTCCCACGACATCTGGAGGAAAATGATTATCTAGACCCGTGCCAGTCCGGCTTCCGCCCCGGTCACAGCACGGAGACGGCCTTGGTCGCGTTGGTGGATGATCTCTGGAGGGCCAGAGATAGAGGCTGTTCCTCTATCCTGGTCCTATTAGACCTCTCGGCGGCTTTTGATACCATCGACCATGGTATCCTGCTGCGCCGGCTGGAGGGGTTGGGGGTCCGGGGCACCGTTTTGCGGTGGTTCGGCTCCTACCTTTCTGACCGGACGCAGCGTGTGTTGACAGGAGAAGAGAGGTCGACCCTACGCCCCCTTACTTGTGGGGTGCCACAGGGGTCGGTCCTCTCGCCACTCCTGTTCAACACATATATGAAGCCGCTGGGTGAGATCATCCGTGGTTTCGGGGTGGGATACCATCTGTACGCTGATGATACTCAGCTGTACTTTTCCACCCCGAACCACCCCAACGAGGCCATCGAAGTGATGTCCCGGTGTGTGGAAGCCGTACGGATCTGGATGGATGACAACCGACTCAAGCTCAACCCCTCCAAGACGGAGTGGCTGTGGGTACCAGCTCCCCGGTTCAGCCAATTAATTCCATCATTGGCCATTGGGGGCATTCAACTTGCCCCCGTGGAGCGGGCGCGCAATTTGGGCGTCCTCCTGGATGCCCGGCTGTCCATGGATGACCATGTGACAGCCGTGGCAAGGGGGGCGTTCCACCAGGTTCGCCTGGTGCGCCAATTGCGCCCCCTACTGGACCGGGACACCTTACGCACAGTCACTCATGCGCTGGTGACGTCTCGCTTGGACTACTGTAACGCTCTCTACATGGGGCTTCCCTTGAAATGCACCCGGAGGCTACAGTTGGTCCAGAACGCAGCCGCGCGGGTAATTATGGGGAGTACTAGGTACTCCCATGTGACACCGTTCCTGCGCGAGCTGCACTGGCTTCCTGTGGTCTATCGGGTGCGTTTCAAGGTTTTGATAACAATCTTTAAAGCGCTCCATGGCTCAGGACCTAGTTACTTGCGGGATCGTATTCTGCCCCATACATCCCTGCGACCAATCCGCTCGCACAGAGAGGGCCTCCTCCAGGTGCCGTCCACTAGACAGTGTCGGGGGGCGGCGCCTAGGAGTAGAGCCTTCTCTGTGGCGGGCCCAGCCCTGTGGAATGACCTCCCTCCGGATATTAGGAATACCTCTGACCTCCGCTCCTTTCGTATTAAGCTTAAGACCCACCTATTCCAAGTAGCTGGCCTGGCTCAACTTTGATCTAACCATATCGCTCCTGACGGGTTTTTAATTGGGTATTTTAATTATATTTAATTATTTAGGGGTTTTTAAATACTGTATTCTAATTGTTTTTTATTCATCAGCCGACCTCCTCCTTGTGTATGTCTCGGTATATGTCTCTGTTATATGTTTGTTTTGTCCACATATTTATTTCATATGTTTCATTGTACGCCGCCCCGAGTCCTTCGGGAGAGGGTGCGGCTAAGAAATAAATATTTATTATTATTATTATTGTTCTGCTTATCTCACTATAGGCAGAAAATCTAATCTGTGTTATGATCGGCATTTGACATCATTACTGACTGATCAGCTTTTATTGTACAACCATATAAAGGCTGTTTGTATCCTCCTTCAGTGGATGGTACTTATACAGGTAGCCCTTAACTTACAACCACAACGGAGCTCAAAATTTATGTTGCTAAGTGAGAAATGTGTTAAGTGATTTTTTGGTTGGCACCCGAATTATTCGTGGTCTGAGCCGTTCGGGACCCGAGGTCCCACTGTACACTGGGTCATGAGGAATTCCCCCCCCCCCCCCTTATTTCCAAAGAGCTAAAAGTTGCCAGCAATAAAAGAATCTAACCAACCACCCTGGCAGGAAAAAGTGGAACTGTAAATCAGGGTTTTGAAAAACAATAACACCCTGGGAAGAGCGCTATTAATCATTGCTACTTCAGAGGTCAGAAAACCTAAGAGGAAAGACTAAGTTTAAAAGTGCCTGACATTCAACACACAACCGGAGGCTCTCCAGGTAAAAGCTGCAGGATGAGAAAACTTGAGATGTTTCGTTCCAAGGACTCACTCTCTCCTGCAAATATCTGGGTGATAGTAAGAGTGCAGCCGAGAGTCTCTCTTTGCTGCCATCTAGTGGCATTTGAATTTTGGCAGCTCAATTCCGTTAACCAGAGGTCATCAAACTTGGCAACTTTAAGACATGTGGACTTCAACTCCCAGAATTCTCCAGCCAGCTATGCTGGCTGGAGAATTCTAGGAGTTGAAGTCCACATGTCTTAAAGTTGCCAAGTTTGGGAACCCTTGCCATTAACCATTCCCCCACTATCTTACTCCAACTTATCCCCATGTTATGTACCCGTCCCAATATGACGAGCCTCTTTCCGCGCTTGCTGCATGGAAAGAGGCCCATCAGACACTTACTTCTTTCCTCCCCAGAAACTCCTGCGTCCAGGAACCCCCAAACTCAGCCGGTGTCTCCACACTTTCAGCAGCACGCCGGGAGCCGCCATCTTGCCGACGCAAAGAAAGCGCCGCCCCGCCGCTGGGCAAGAGGGAGCGCGGAAAGCCCTTTCCGCGAAAACCCTTGGCATTGTGGGAGGTGTAGTTTGTGCCTTTTCCAAAGAGACATAATAGTCTAGAAATAACTCGACGCGATTAGTGCTACCTTAATGCGGAGTCGCTTGTAATCAGAAAATAGAACCGCTTGGCTCAGCTTTTATTTGAAAACAATCAGCATCAGTTTGAAACTGAGCAGGTTTTAATTGCACCGTGACTTTCTTGCCCCTCTCCGCCGCAGAGAAGCGAAGATCGCTGGGTCTAGCTGGGCAGAATGTGATTTCCATTCTCTTCGGGTGAGATTTATACAGCTACTCCTCGACAGTTCGTTTAGTGACCGTTCAAAGTTACAACGGCGCTGAGAAAAGTGACTTACGACCATTTTTCAGAGTTACGACCGCTGCAGCATTTCTCCACGATTATGTCATCAGAATTCACTTGCTTGGCAACATTTATGACCATTGCAATGTCCCAAGGCCATCTGATCACTTTTTGTGACCTTCTGATCACTTTTTGCGACCTTCTGACAAGCCAAAATCAATGGGCTAGTCAGATTCACTTAACAACTGGGTTAGTAACTTATCAACTGCAGTGATTCACTTAACTGTGGCAAGAAAAGGCATAAAATGGGGCAAAACTCACTTAACCAATGTCTTAATTAACCAATTTGGGGCTCCATTGTGGTCTAAAGTAAAGGACCATTTTGTTTGGGCGACCCTGCAAAAATATGTCTTTTGTGTCCTGCCCTTGGAAAGATTGGCATGCGAGAACTGGAAATGCTGGTAGGGTAAGCTTTGAAGCCAAGAGGCGGCTGATGGCTGATTGAGGCGTTGTTCACACTCTCGCTTTCTTCCAAGTCGCAAAAATGGCCCAGCCCATCCTTTTAGCGTGGTTGGTCTCAAGACTCATTCTTGACCAACATATTAAATCAGGCTATTTTATTTCTTCTCAAGTATTCCTGCAAATCCACTTCTAGACTAATATGTTGAAGCACTGCTGTTTTATGTTGGTAGCATGTTCTTGAGCGCTGTGTGCATTGTTTAGAATAAATACTGCTTTCGGCAGACACCTTAAATGCTATTTCCACAAAGGGATGGATTTTATATGAAAACAGAAATGAACTGTCTATTGCAGGGGCGTCAAACTCAATTTTTGCATCACGGTTGTGTTTGACCTTGGGAGTCCAGGGTGGGCGTGGCCAGCTTGACATCACTTGTGTCCAGGGCGCCTGAGTGTTCTGCCAGCGAAAATGGGCCCCTGAGCTTTGTTTTTGGCTGGCACAGCCTCCTGCAACCCTCTGCCAGCGAAAACGGAGCTCGGGAGGGAGCTCCGTTTTCGCTGGAAGAGGCACTGTGGGCCAGTCCTTTGCTGTTTCCAGGGTAGCCCCGATGGGCCGAATCCGGCTCCTGGGCCTTGAGCTTGATACCCCTGGTCCACTAGCTTCTGCTAACATTAAACATCAAATTGTATTGGATGACAGAAAAATAGAACCTCCTTATGAGCAGAAGCTGAAAAGGGCTGTGCTTAAACAAGGGCATTGAAATTAGGCTATGCCCGATTCCTGTCACCAAAGATCTCTTGTTGCTTTGGGCCAATAGAGTTTTTGAGCAGACAGGTCCATTTGTACACGTATACAATTTGGTTTAGCCAATAGATAATTTGGGCCTATGGATCATTTATCTAAAGCAGCATTTCCCTGGGTGACGGCTTTTCTATACAATGTGTTTCTTTGAAGTACTTAAAGAAATAGTTCATTCCTTGTACTTAAATAGTTCAGGTTCTAGGTGTATTCTGTTTTAAATATAAAACCTCTCTCTTTCCCTCACTCCTCCCTTTGCAGGAAAACCATCTGAAAGGGTTTTTAGAGAGATTTTCAAACCTGATGTGTATTGCGCTCACAGATTCCATAAACCAGCTGTGCCTGCCATAGCAGAATTGGATTGTCGCACAAAAACTAAAAGTATAATGGGACCAGAAATGAATGACGGATACAGTCTTGCCCAAAGTTTCACAGCCATTTAATCTTTTCACAGTGGTAAGACATTTGCTCTGAGTTTATAGACTGGAAAAGGCTCTCTCTGCTTCTTCTTTCTTGGTGTTCTCCATGTTGTTCTCATCACACGGATATTTTATTCATATTTCTCCCCTTGGATAAGGAAGGGAGGGAGTCATAAAAGGCAGTGGACCAATGAATGAAAGATTAGATCCTTAAAACATGTCTGAATGTTTTTAAATTAATTTGCATGGTGCCAAAAGATTTACAAAGTACCATGATGGCTTTCATTGCAATTCATCCATTTGCTGTTCCTACTAGGATATTCCTACTAGGAATATCTATTGTGGGATGTTTTCTCTTTTGGCCTTTTGACAACTGTAGGAGAGAAGATGACTGAACTGCCATGCTTTATGTACTACTATGTCAATAAAGGAGAATATTTGTAGCTCAGGGTTGAAATGAGGGGTCCTTGGTGTTCTCGAGGTTGGTTGTTTTGGTTGTTAACACTAGTATGTGTAACTGGGACTAAACAGTGATTGGGTGGCTGCTCCACTGCTCTTTTCAGATGTGACGTACTGGCCTTTGCAAGCTAAGCCATTAATCTGAAAAAGAAAAGGGAAAGATACAGGTAGTAACAAAAACAAAGAATTGAGAAAAATCAGTTAATCTAAGCCAAGCTTAAGTTTCTAAGCATGGTGTTACTCATCAAGCCCTTGTTGTAGTACTGTATTTAACTATACTGAACAATTTCTACAAGACGTTAAGCGGACAATTTGACTGGTGGAAAAATACACCTGTTCACAGGCTATATTTATACCTACTATGATATAACATGTAATTACAGTACATAAACAATGTAATTTTATATCAGATATATCAAATATGAAAAATAGCATTAAATTTGAAATATTTGTATATTATATATGTTTTGTAATAATACATCTTTTCTAGATAAGAGTACAAATGCATTAGCTATAGAGACAATCAAGAGGAATTGTGAATTAAATATACCACAAGACAATGGCAGAAAATCCTCACATCTAACTGTGTAAATTTCACTTTAATGATGCTATCATAGAAGTCTCCTCTTTTTTCTTAATGTCTTTAAATACATCTCAAGGCGGTGAATGTACGTAATACTTCTCTCTCCTGTTTTCCCCACAACAACCACCTTGTGAGCTGGGTTGGGCTGAGAGAGCTCAAAGTCACCCCTCTGGTTTTTTATACCTAAGGTGGCATGGGACTAGAACTGACTGTCTCCTGGCTTCTACGCCAATACCTTAACTACTAAACTAAACTATCCCTTTTATAGTACAATTACTATGATTTGATCACAAAATTTGCATGGTGAGGTTCTATCATTCTGAGCTTGGTTTAACTCAGGTGTATCTCATTTAACTTGGGTTTACTGACTTAATGACATATTTAGATTTTTACTTGATAAACCAGGACAGATGAGCTTTTTTGTACTTGGGGCACATTTTTCAATTATAATTATGGGCCCCTTTTATAAATTTGTCCTCCAAAAAGTGTATCCAGTAGTATGATAACAGATAGCTGGATCATTTTAAAAGAAATGAAATTTGAGGGAAGATGCATCCATCCCTGTTCTATTAGTAAAACAAATGCTAGAAATAGCTTGACTGAAAGCAATAATATTTCAGTTTGAAACATATACTGGTTATGTTGTTTAGTTTTGGCGCCTTTGAGATTCTGGTTCTTTTAAGGATATTGGCTTACCTTTGCCCGTTTCATGAAGGCCTCTTGGGAAGCCTTCTTATTCTCAGGCTTGCCAGACCAGGCAGCTAGCGCCGATGCTTGTAGAGCTCGTCCATATGAGAAAGTCAGCTTCCAGGGTTTGGGCAGTGGGCACAGATTGATAGCATTGAGGTTAATGGAGGCCTCCTCTTCACTTTGGCCCCCAGAAAGGAAGCAAATTCCTGCAGTTTGAATCAGATTGCAAAATTGCTCAGATTTCTAAATGACAAAGTAACTGTGCTGGATTAATCGTGATCTTTTATATGATGTTTTATATGATTAGACCAAAATCTCAGAAGGAAATGATGGTTAGATGGTTAGCTACTTCCATATTACAGGTAGTCTTTGACTTACAACCATTCGTTTAGTGATTTAAAGCACTGAAAAAAGTGACTTAGGACTATTTTTTGCACTTAGACTGTTACAGCAACCCTGTGGTCATGTGATCAACATTTGGACACTCGGCAACTGGTTCATATTTATGACGGTTGCAGTGTCTCAGGGCCATTTGACCATCTTTTGAGACTTTCTGAGAAGCAAAGTCAGTGGGAACTTAATTAAGCTTCACTTAATAACTATGTTACTAATTTAACAACTGCAGTGATTCACTTAACAACTGTGGCAAGAAAGGTCGCAATGTGGGGCAAAACTCATTTAACTGTCTCGCTTAGCAACAGAAATTTTGGTCTCAATTATGGTCATAAGTCAAGGACTATCTGTATGGTCATGAAAAATATGTGAAGTTGGACTTCACTCACTTCTGTTTTATGTGCCTCAAATATTTTTTATCAAATCATTTTTCTTAATTCCCCTTTCAAGGGAGAAAGTTCCTCAAGGTAATTTACTTTTCATGTTTTTCAAGAATGCCTTATTTTTCAAGAATTTAAAGAATTTTTAAAAAGAACCATTAAAAGACAGATAATTTAAACTACACTATCCTGTAAACCAGGGGTGTCCAAACTTGGGAACTTTAAGACTTGTGGACTTCAACTCCCAGAATTCCCCAGCCAGCCTGGCTGGGGAATTCTGGGAGTTGAAGTCCACAAGTCTTAAAGTTCCCAAGTTTGGACACCCCTGCTGTAAACATTCCATTTCAGCAGAGGCCACATTTAAACATAATAAAACCAAACCCAGCAAGATGTCAAATTAGGATTGATAAATTTTGAACCTGCTTCGTACAATCATTTAAATGTAGACTGAAATTTTCAGGCTTATTCAAAGGAGGACAGAAACCCTGAGAAGTTGTAATAAAGATGGGGCTGCCCCAGTAAAAACCACCTCAGTAACCTAAGATGGGCCTTTATTGCCCCTAAGAGGCCACATTTGGTAGGGAGTCTTTCAAATCACCTGATTCTAAGCTATTTAGTGCTTTAAACATTCATTTAAAATGAAAATGGACTGTCTCACATACCTAAAGAAGGGAGTGAACTCCAATAAGTTACCATGCAAGACGGGAGTGATAGCAGGAACTGCCGTACCTAGTCACTCCTTTAAAGCATGAGATGAAAGTAAGGTGTGAAGACCCAGTACACTTCTGGAATAAGGAACTACAGCAAGGCTGTCAACTCCCAGCCCACAGGACGGATGCGTCACGCGCTGGCCATGCCCAGGCCCGGTTTAGCAAAAAAAGGGGGGGGAAGTCCTGATACAGCATGTGATGCTACCGTGACGATATGAGTTTGACAGCTCTGAAGATAGCTGCACAATTGGCAAGTGTGAGTGCAAAAAGATTTTGTGTGCCTAAAATCGATTTTCACCATGGATAGAATGTTCACACGAAAACACCACATTTTTTTCCCTTCACAAACCAAGAAATATTGATTCAGGATGCTCAAATTAGCTTTAAAACAGCCTTAATTCGATAGGGAAACCTGAAATGAAATAATAACTGAAGAGAGTTCTGTTGCTCAAATCATAGGGTCAGAAGAATTACCTGGAACAGCTGCTGGGACTGTCCGAAGGAGAGCTGTAACTGTTGCCATGGCCACATCTTGTGGGGTATATTTCTTGGGACAAGCTTGTCCAGCTGTCACCATGTTGGGCTTCAGCAGTGTCCCTTCCAAATAAACATGGTGGTCATTCAAGGCTTTATAAACAGCAGCCAGCACCTGGAATGCAAAGAAAAGTGATGGTGGAAGTGTTTATAACATTCTTCTTTTAGTGTGGTAATTTTCAGATAAGTGTACCTTTATCCTCAAACAAGATGTTTCGGCAACAATCTTGCCAATAAGTTTCCTTCAGTGTCTCTATGGCTATTCAAGATGGCTGTCCTTCCTCAGTCTGATACTTTCCTTCGGTGTCGGACTATAGCCTCTATCATTCATTAACCCTCACACCAGACGTGGGTTGTTCCCGATTCAGCCCAGATTGGGTGAACCAGTAGTGGCAGCGGGAGGCTCCGCCTACCTGCCCGGATGCTTCTGTGCATGCGAGTGCGTGCAAGCGCACACGCACGGACGAGCAAACCAATAGTAAAAAAAAATGGAAACCCACCACTGACTCACACTGACTGAAAATGATAGGAGTGCAATACATTATCATTGATTACACTTTGCTTACCTCTAAACAGGTCCTCTAGATCAGGGGTCCCCAACTCACGGACCACTACTGGACCGGGGCCTATTCGGAACCGGGCCGTGTGATCAGTGGGCCAGCGCATACATCATGTGTGCACAGCTCAACTTGCAGTCAAACTACGTGCGCATGTGTGTGTGTGTGTGCTGGACCGCTGCTCACACGGCCTGATTCCCTTGTCTCCCCTGATGGGCTGCCAAGCCATAAAGATTGAGGACCGCTGTTGTAGATGTCAAGTAGGCAACTTCCTTTAACCTCAGCCATTATGGTCCAGGATAAGAATTGTTGGAAGGTGTGGCTCAGTAACATATGCTTGTCTTATATATTTTTTTAAATGGAGAAAACAAATCTTGATCTTTTTACTCATTTCACTTCAAAAGGCATTAGCCCAACATTTCAAAGCTGGCATTTTTTCTTGTTTGTTGTGTATTTTTGCCTATTTATTTCTAATAAAATTACAAGCCTGCACAAACCTCTAATTTGTACCCATAATTTAGGAGTAGAATGAATATTGAGAGACCCAAAACAGTTTGGACTTGAAGTCCTTGAAGAGTAGAAATACATTTTAAGTGAGTAAACCCTGATAACCAGGGATGAGACCATTGCACCCAGGGGAATTTAATTTTAGAATGAAAAGTGGACCAGACTAATAATGTTGATGATGTCAATTGCAGAAAGCAGATTTATTTGGAACAGCTTCTATCCTGCGACGATATCAGTAACCAAGCCAAACATCCAGATTTGCCTATAAGGACTCGATAGGTAAACTAAAATGCCAAACCCAGTCTGAACATCTGGCTGACAGTGCAATGATTAATAATAACAACAGCAGCACCAGCAACAACAATAACAACTCTTTACCTTTTCAGTCACATACTGACATCTCTGCAGGTCATGATCTCCATCAGGCAGGATTTCAGGTTCCACAATAGGAACTAAGCCATGCTGGTGTTTAAACAGAGAGAGAAGATTTAATTGAAATCTAGATAGGCTATGCTGAAGTTTAGCCAGCTTAAAACTAGGAACGCTCACAATCATACTCATTATCAAGCCTCTGGACAAACTGTCTCCAGCACCCAAATATTTGTGGGGACCTTATTATACCTGTTGGCAAATGCTAGCGTAGCGTGCCAATGTGTTAGCGTTCTCCTGGATGGCAAGGGTAGAAGGAGTTGTATGTGTAATTTTCAGCACAGCACGCCACTTGCCAAAATCGGCTCCATCTTTCTTATACTGGGCACAGCGCTCAGCAAGCCCATCCAGACCTGAAGGCAAATGTAGAAGTATTTTAGCAGTTGAGTTTTTCCAATGTGGCAAACTCAGTCCATGAACTTAGTTTATGGCTCTGTTTGTCATGAAGATCCAATACTGTATATATTAGTTGCATTGAAAAATACTTGATTGGCTATAGATCAACCAATCTTAACCATGGATAAGAAGGCCATGTAAATAAAGCCACTGCCTTCTGGAAGCTCGGAATACCAGAGAGAAAAGTTGAATTGTTTTGTGAACTTGAGGAAGCTTTAGACAAGAATCCCCCCCCCCCCAGTAAATCTTTGTAAGCACTGCCCCTATGACAAGTGACAATAATTATTTTTGCTACCTTAAGCATGTAATTGTGTTCCTATTTGAACATAAATTCTGCTTTTTTTATTTCTAATTTCTTGAGTTTTCAGCACTAAAACACAACCCTGCCTTCCAAATCTAGGGTTCCATTCCTCCCAAGGTTAATTTATTCTTGCTTTTAGTGTTTATAGAAGTCTTTTCCTTCAACTTAAAAGCAGTGTGTTCTTTAGTCTTGTTCTTCACCCCTTTTATCTAACATTCTAGCTAATGTTTCTGAAAATTCTGTGACGTAAAACAGGGCTGCCAAACTCCCGGCCCGTTTAGCAAAGGGGAAAAAAGTCCCGATACGTCACATGATTCCACAGGTTTGACACCCTTGACGTAAAAGAAAGCTTACCTTGAATGGTGGTTTCATTGTTAGTTCCTGCCAATGGGGCTGTGCCTTTATCCAGCTGCAGAAAATTAACACAGCATTAAATGCACATGTACCACAAAATGTAGTAAAGCACACAGATCATTTAAACATGGGCACGACCAATATATGTTGGATTTCTGGGATCAACTTTACCCTGATGATTTACCACACATAAACTCTGTGTAACTCGACTAAAACACAACTCCCCCCCCCCTTTACTATCCTTGTTTTTGCATGGCCTGCAATCCATACTACAATAGAAGTGCAGTTAAAAGCTGGCTACATCTATTTTTCTGCAGCAACTAACTTTAGGAAAGGATATCTGTGGAGATTCGCAGGTCATAGTTGTCTCAAAGGTGCTTTTTTCAAAAGGCAACAGGACCTTTTTTTTCCCCTTGAGGAAGAAGAAAATGTTTTGCTTCTCATCCAAGAAGCTTCATCAGTTCTGATGGTGGGGATCAGTTCTGATCCTTCCATTCCCCCCTTCATCAAAACTAATGAAGCTTCTTGGCTGAGAAGCAAAATGTTTTCTTCTTCCTCAAGGAAAAAACAATCCAGCTGCCTTTTGAAAAAAGCACCTTTGAGACATCTAGGAAAGGATTTTGAAACTATTTACCTTGATTCCAACCACGATGCCCTTGTCCTTAATGACAGCTGGGAAGAGTTTTCCAGCATTGTCCTTCTGATAGAGGGTCTCGTGGAAGAAAATAATTCCCCCAATCTGTTGGTTGATGGACGGGTTGGAAGAGAAGAGAATATCACGGAACTGTCGACGGTTTTCTTCCGTATTCTCCACATTGATGCGTTGCAGCCTATTCCCCATTGTCCCTACGGAGAGGGGAAACAACTAAAAGTCAGGAACCTCGTGTTGGTGACGTCTACCTATCATCTGTCCTTTTATTTATAACAAGTTTTAAAAGCTCCACAAAAGAAGATGGTAGAGTGTGCATCCATGAATAACAAGCAATGATTTGTAAAATGCCATCATCTAAAGCAGTGATGGCAAACCAAGTGCTGAAAATGGAGCACTTTACACAGGTGCGCGCTCATCTGAGCCGCGTCCAGGAAGAGGAGCTGTCAAGGGGGCATGCACATGCCAGAAAATAAACTTCCAGTTTCCGGCACGTGCATGCGCAGCAGCCTGCAAGTTTTCCAGTTACCACTGCACATGCGCACACACCAATCAGCTGATTGGTGTGCATGCTCACTCCGGAAAATGGAAGGCCAGCTCTTCTGGTTTCCGGCACTGCCGCAAGCACAAAAGCCAGCTGATCGTTGCATGCACATGCATGCCAGAAACTCAGAATGAATGACGCTGCATGTGCCAGGCGACATGGCTACGTGTGCCTCTTCAGGCACATGTGCCATAGGTTCGCCATCAGGGATTTAATGTATAGCTGGTAGTATCACCTATGTGGATTATACTCCTTCAGATTATAGGCATGGAATTTAATCTTCACTTTCCACCTCATGGGAAAATATTCTCGATATTTATAGGAACTGGCTAATCTCTCTCTTCTATAGGATATGCGGGAAATTGGGATTATACTAGCAATTTTTGATTTGAAAAATTCACGTTTTATATCCTTTGCCTGCGGTTTGAAAATGTGCAGTCTAGGAAAAGCAGAGAGAGATTAAAAAACAATGTGAAATTCACTTCTGAATGTCTCCCCTTGGCTTGTCTAAGGCAACTCTGAAAATGAGCCTCATTCATCATTTACAATGGCACTCCTTACAGTTGAATCATTCACTACTGAAATGAATGAATCTAACCTTTCAGCCTTGATAGAAAAGAACAATATGGTTTGATGGTTTGATGGCACTTACCTACAGATTCATCTGCAGCTAGGATTCCTTTGCCAGTAGCTACAATCCGCTGAGCTGTGTCAGAGAGTGCCTTTTTCTGCTCCGGAGAGAGGGTTGGAAACTGGTGGGTCATGGTGGCTGGAAGAAAAGACCATTCCAAAGTTTTAAAATGCATTTATTTGGATAGCTGAATAATCTTATGATTTTTTAAAAATTTTATTTTAGCAACAGCAGCATCATTATACTGGCATGGTGTCTTTAAACAGGAAGAGGACACGTTCTTACCCACACTTTTGATCACATGACTATCGTGCTTCCCTGAAAATAAGACAGGGACTTATTTTTTTTTGACACCCCCCCCCAAAAAAGTGGTTGGCCTTATTTTGGGGGAGTTATTATTATTTTTGAGGTGCAGGAGGTGGCAAGCGTGGTCACCTCATGGCTGCTGCTGTGCTGCAATATTTTCAGTGAGGGCTTATTTTCAGGTGAGGGTGTCAGGCACATGCTTGTTCTTCGGCAATTCCCTCCTCCGAGGCCTCCCCCTTGGTAGGACTCTTCGTCACCTTAAGCTGGGGATCCTCTTCCAGAGGTCGTTTGGGCTTTCCCCCCTCCGAGGCCTCCCCCTTAGTTGGACTCTTTGTCACCTTAAGTTGGGGATCCTCCTCCGGAGATTGTTTGCCCTTTTCCTCTTCCAAGGCCTCCCCCTTGGTAGGACACTTCGTCACCTTAAGTTGGGGATCCTCTTCCAGAGGTCGTTTGGGCTTTTCCCCCTCCGAGGCCTCCCCCTTAGTTGGACTCTTTGTCACCTTAAATTGGGGATCCTCCTCCGGAGATTGTTTGCCCTTTTCCTCTTCCAAGGCCTCCCCCTTGGTAGGACACTTCATCACCTTAAGTTGGGGATCCTCTTCCAGAGGTTGTTGGCCCAGATGACTCTTCTGTGGTGGCATCTGGGGCCCTCTCTTTACCGCCGTGGTGGTTGGTGCGCACATTTGTGGCATTGGGGCTAGAGCCAAGCACTCTGACGCTCTGTGGCCAAGTTGACAGCAATGGTGGCATTTTATTGGCCCCCACGAGGAATGGAACCTAGTTACATCTCTAAACATAGGAACAGTTTCATCACATTGGCTTGCTCTCCAATGTGCAGCTTCCCCCCTGGTAAACCCTTCTTCCATGGTGGAGACTGCTTCTCTGTAGGAAGGTGGGGTAAGAACCTTTTGGGGCATTGCAGATGCACCTTGTCCCACTTCCCATCCTGCAGGCCTCTCTTTGGTAATCCCTTCTTCCATAGTCGAGATTGCTTCTCTGTAGGAAGGTGGGGTAAGAACCTTTTGGGGCATTGCAGGTGCACATTTTCCTGTCATACATCTTGCTTATTTTAGCACATGCGCTCAAAAGCCCAATTGAGCTTATTATCCAGGGAGGTCTTAGTTTCAGGAAAACAGGGTATGTGGATGCTGCAACGGTCATGTGAATTTCTATGGTTTGTGTAGGTATGTGTCAGGTAATCATCATTGCAGGCTGTGGATTGTCCTGTTTCAGACTCTGTTAAGAGAAGAGCTAAGTGGTTCTATTATCTGCCACTTGCCACTATGAATGACATTCAAGACTGTAGTAATTATTTTCTAATTACTAATTCTAATCCGTTATTGCATTAGTATTGCACTAGAATTCAATATGGTTATTGCCCTGGGATAGAAGCTGTTTTTCAGCCTGTTTGTCCTTGTTTTAATTATCCTGTACCGTCTGCCAGATGGTAATAGTTTTTTAAAAAGGTGCCCAGGATGAGATGGATCTTTGAGAATGTTTTGAACTTTCTTAAGGCAGCGAGAGCTATAAAGCTCTTCCAAAGTGGGGAGAGGGAAACCAATGATCCTCTGGGCAATGATGTTGACCCTCTGAAGTGCTGTTCTATCTGCCACTGTGCAATTGGCAAACCATACACGGATGCAGTAAGTTAAAATACTCTCTATGGTACAGCGGTGGAAGGTCACCAGCAGTTTTTCATTCAGTTGTTGTTTCCTGAGCATGTGAATGTCTGTATGTGTGTAACACTACCACTTTTTTAAAAAAAATATTTCCTGGGATGACAAGAGCATCCAAAACCACAGGTGATCACAAAATATGATCCTAAGAAAAACTGTACAAAGCTTTTTCTGTCTGAATAAATGAATGCCTGCCTACATAAGGAAAGTTTCTCTCTAAACATCTTTGATATGAAAAAGACATTAAAATGCATCTTTTAAAAAAGTTTTTTTAAACTGTTTTAAGCATTAAACTTAACTGTTTTTAATATAGAAGGGTTCAGTTATTGGTTTTAGGTGTTATTGCAAACTGCAGAGAGTTCTTTAGAATTGGCAGTATAACGTTATATGTGTGAAATGGGCGACTATATAAATCAAATAACTAAATAAATGTAAACTAGAGGGAAAAACATATTTTCACTTGCAAGTGGATGTTAAGCTCATTGAAGTTATACCCTATTCCCCCCCCCCCTTTTCTCCCATCACCAATCAATAGATTTTGGCATCCTGTACTTGACTAATTCTGGAGACAATTTTTAAAAGGAAGTTGACACCGCATTGAAAAAAAAACCCATTAAAGTTTCTATTTTTTTTAAAAAAAAGTACAAGTCATAATAAAATAACAGACTTTGGGTTCTAGGAAAATTTTCCCACTCCCTCCTCCCCCACCATAAGGTGCTGATTGAACCCATTTGTCACACAAATAACTTGCATTTTCCAAGCCTAAAAGTTTCGCAGTGAAAACATGGTATTGCAGTACTATAAAAATATGGTGGCATTTAAGATATATCAGGAGCATCAAAAGTAAAGAAAACTTTTGTCTGTTTGCCTAATCAAGTTTCTGGCAGAGAAACAACAGGATCTGGGCAGGAACAGTCAACCTAGCTGGAATGTAAAAACCATTTCCCCCCTCTCTTTCTTTAGTGCTACAGAAGAAGATAGAGTGGAGAAAACATTTCCCTATTAGAAATAGCACAAAGGTTGTCTTCTGTTAATGTTACAACAGATGACAGACCAAAGTGCAAGAACTGAGGTCAGAAGAGGGTTAGCGGATTGTGCCTTCCAGCTAGGGTTGTTGCACTGTGAACTGGTGTGTGTGTGTGTGTGTGTGTTTTAGGGGGGGAGGGGAGATAGATGTGCAATTTGCAAGATCTCTTGTGAGTCTTTTAGGACGTGTGTCCAACTTTTGTTCCTAGGTAATGGACAGTTAATGTTTACTTTTGCTATGTCTAAACCCTGGTTGTGTGGAGAATAATTAACCACTGAGTACAGCCATTACATGGATTAGAATGATTGCTCTTTTCATTTCCCAGACCCAGAAGATATCGACTTTAGTAGCAATCTAAGCAGGTTTAATAATATAGTGATTTGATGTATTGATTAAAAGGAATCCTGGATTAGCAGAATTTTTCTATAGTGCGTTTATAAAGTACGTACTTCTTTAATTATACCTTACATGATTGATATGATGTGAAAAACAGGAAGGAGTAGTGTTATTTATGGTGGCTCACCGAGGTCTTGGATGAAAGGCAAAATACAAATTTAATAAATAAATAAATCTTCTATACTACAATTGAATGAGAAGCAGTTTAGTGTGGTGGTTAATACATTTGGCTAGAAACTGGGAGGCTGTGAGTTCTAGCCCCACCTGAGGCACAAATCCAGTTCAGTGACCTTGGGCCAGTCACACACTCTCAGCTCTAGGAACGAAGCAATGGCAAACCACTTCTGGAAAATCTTGCCAAGAAAACTGTAGGGACAGGTCAGGGCAGTTGCTCGGAGTCAACACTGATTTGAAGGTATGTGGGTGGGTGGGTTCAAGACCCAAGTGCCATGTGACAGGGTGAGCTCCTGTCCTTGCCCAATTTCTGCATTCCTAGCTGTTTGAAAGCATGCAATGCCATAGATAAATAGGTGCCTTTGCCATAGGAAGAGAGAGCGAGAGTGCAACTAAACATTAAAATAGACACTAGGTGCATTTGTAGATTTTTGCAGACCTGCAAGAGTGAAAAGATGAAACTTGTCTTTTGCACAGTATTCTGTCAAGCAGAAAGCTCTAAAACAGTGGTTCTCAACCTGTGGGTTGGGACCCCTTTGGGGGTCGAACAACCTTTTCACAGGGGTCACCTAAGACCATTGGAAAACACATATTTTTGAAAAAATACGGAAAACATAAAATAATCTTATGGTTGGGGGTCACCTCAACATGAGGAACTGTATTAAAGGGTCGCGGCATTAGGAAGGTTGAGACCCACTGCTCTAAAATTTCAAGAGGAGGTGGGGTGGGAGAGGGAGAGAATGGTATGCAGTACTATGGTCAAGAGTCATGAATGCCTTCAAAAGTAAGGCAACCTCAAAGTGTTGGTGATCATAACCTGCTCCGTTGATTTTACTTGACTCACTATTTCAAGCACAATATTGAGTCCAATAAAAGGAGCCTTCTGTCAGTTCACAGCTTCTAGATGTGATGTACTGCACATTTCTCCACTTTGCTGATGGAATGCAATGGGTGTATATGAGTGTCCAAATATCACATTACAGCTATAACTCTCCTGGGTGATCTTACCAATGTATGCTTCTTTGCCTTAGCATAATATGGGACACAAGAATATACACAGTATTTGGAACGAAAGGATTGAACGCATCCATACTGTCTTTTGATTAGTAACAGTACAAGCTCTCAAAAATATTTATTTTATTTAGTTATGTATGTGTGTGGGTGGGGGTGGATTCCAGATTGTAAAGTTTATCTGAAAGAAAAGAATTATAAATAAGTAGTTGATTGTATAATGGAAAAGAACATGCAAAACAGAGGTTTCTGCCTCTTTGCTTGTGTAGAATTGACCAATATTGCTTTGACAGGGGGGGGGGGGGAACTAGTCGTGATATGCATGCATTCTTTTTTCACCAAAAAAGTCCTAGAGTATCAGGCACCCAAGAAGTTCTTGCCACCTATCTTTAGTGAATGTTAATGTTCCAGGGGCTCTGTAGTACTACCACAGAGTTAAGTATCCAATTATTGCCAGCACTTTCCACAAGACTTTCCCAGACAATAAATGAATTATTCCCAGAGTTTAAAAGAATTAATGCATTTTGAAATCCAACACGGTAACATGTTACTGAGGGATTTAAATGTATGCTTACTGGGGAATAGGAACAGCTCCACCAGTTTGCCTTTGGGTAAATAGCTCTCTAGGGGCTGGCTGTCATTGCTTAGCTTTTGTCAATTCTGTATGTCAATCCTGTATACATCAGTGGTGAGATTCAAATTATTTTTACTACCAGTTCTGTGGGCCTGGCTTGGTGGGCGTGGCAGGGGAAGGATACTGTAAAATCTCCATTCCCTCCCCACTCCAGGGGAAGATTACTACAAAATCCCCATTTCCTCCTCATCAGCTGAGACTCGGGAGCCAGAGAATAGATGGGGGCGGGGCCAGTCAGAGGTGGTATTTACTGTGTCTCTGCACTACTTAAAATTTCTGCTACCAGTTCTCCAGAACTGGTCAGAACCTGCTGAGTACCATCTCTGGTGTACATCCTCTCTCGTGGTATGCGGAAGAGTGCTCACGAGATTCTATAAGGCCAATAAATAAATAAAATTTCCAAATTCCAAGTGTGTCATCATCTCATGAAGATTGCTTATCCTTACAATGAAGGACCAGTCGTCCCAGTCCTGTTGCTCCATGGTTAATAGCAGAGATGCTGGGAATTCTCCTTCCGCAATATCCGGAAGAGCCACAGATCCGTCCCTCCAATTTACGATGGTAAAAGCCCCCAAAAGAGAAGTATTAATTATACTTCAGCCCTCTGCCCTTCCCACTTCCATTGGAGCGCTTTTGACCTGTTCTTCTATCTTACATTCTGTTCCTTTTTACTTGGCGATCCGTCTTTATTGCTCACGTGGCAAAGACTTAGGCTGCTTTTAGCAGAACTAACTTCTTGCATCAGCGGACACTCAAATCTTGTTAATGACACTGTGGGATCCGGGACTTGTCGCCTTATTCCGGATAGGGAGACATTCCGTAAGCGGCTTTAAGAGGGGTTGAAATCCCTGGAGTGAAGATTTAGGAAGAGAAAAGGGCGATTCCACACCGGAGATGCAAACCCATTTCCAGACGCAAAAAGCGACTCGTTTCCGAATAGGAAGACCAAAAGCCTCTGCACAATGGTGTAATGAATTGCAGTTACACAATTACACAACTCTTGGGAGACGAAGACCTCCTCTCTCTCTCGTCCTGGACGTAGCTTTCTGAGGGACTGGAGGCTTTAACTCAGGGATCCCCAAACTTGGCAACTTTAAGACTTGTGGACTTCAACTCCCAGAATTCTCCCAGATTGTTGAACTGACTCGCACCTTTCTCGACCAATAGGCAAAAGCTCTAGGGAGCGCCTGTACCCTTCAGTAAGAGCTTAGAGAGGCTCCGTTTGAAGCGGAGAAGCAGCATCTCCGGAGATCCAGACTTTTCTCCCCTCCACCCCTCACTTACCAACCCCCAAAAGCTTTCTCTTTCTTCCCTAGTTTCCCAAGAACCCTCCTGAGCGCCTTTTCACGTACCGCTTCGGTGGATCTTCACCGCCTCTCCCAGAAGCTCTCGTGAATGGATGAGGTGGCTTCAGCCAAACGGGACGAATTCTGCCACGCGGAAACTTTTTATACCTTTTGCGCAACGCGGCTGGTTAACTCTTCCCCGAATTTTCTTTCCCTCTTCCTCCACTTCAAGCTGGTTGGCACAATGGAACTCCTCAGTAGTTCTGATTGGCTATGAAGGGTGATAAGGTCGGCCCAATAAGAAGGTAGGTGTGTGTGTGTGTGTGTGTGTGTTTGCTTGCCTGCCTACTTCCCTCCCCCTCAAACACCCCCACGATATAATATGTACACAAGCAACTGCCCTGTGTACTCAAGTGCAATACATTTTGCAACGCTTGCATATGACGAAAGAAATAAGGTTTTGCAAAGGGGGAAATCAGAGCCAGAAAGTTCTCCCTTGTTTTGAAGCTGTCTGTGAAGGGCTGTTTCTGCTAACTTCAGCCTAGGTTTAGCCTAGAACAGGGGTGTCCAAACTTGGGAACTTTAAGACTTGTGGACTTCAACTCCCAGAATTCCCCAGCCTGGCTGGGGAATTCTGGGAGTTGAAGTCCACAAGTCTTAAAGTTCCCAAGTTTGGACACCCCTGGCCTAGAACTACGCCGCCTATGGTCTGACCTAAAGCCTAACCCTTAACCCCTAACTCTAATCCTAACCTCAACCCTAACCCTTCTAACCCTAACCCTAACCTAAACGCAGTACACAAAACTGTCTCCTACAACGTCCTACCTGTCAATGATTACCTCAGCTTCAACCACAATAATACACGAGCAAACAATAGAGACAAACTCAAGAAAACCGCTCCAAACTCGATTGCAGAATATACGACTTCAGCAACAGAGTGGTCAATGCTTGGACTGCACTACCTGACTCTGTTGTTACATCCCCAAACCCCCAGAACTTTAACCTAAGACTGTCTACTGTTGACCTCACCCCATTCCTAAGAGGTCTGTAAAGGGACCTGCATAAGCGCACCAGCGTGCCTACCATCCCTGTCCTACTGTCTCCATTTATTCGTACCCATTTCCTCTGTTCATATTTATGTTTATACTTATACCTGTTATCTTTTACATGTTTGACAAACTAAAATAAATAAAATAAAATAAAATAGGTCCAGGACCTGGGAAGGCAGGGAATTGGAAATATTTTGTACGTGGCCAAGATGTGGAACAGGTGTGGGTGTTACCTCTTCAGTTTACCCAACTGTGCTAAGCTGCCCTATATGTTTGTTTGAACTGCATTCATTTATTCTCAATGTGCGCATAAATGTTATGCAAATATTGTTTTCTTTTGGGCTTGGAAAATTCCTCATGAATGACTACGCAGAAGTGGCCTCCCTCAGCACCAAGTCCTAAGGGGGCAAGTGACCTGGATTTTGTAATTTGTTAACTAACAGAGTTACTTTGTATTTTAATTTGATTTATTTTCTCTCTTTTCGGATGATGTTCAGGTTGATTAGCTTTTAACATTCCTAAACAAGCTGGAGACTAGCTCCAGATAAGAAAAAATTTGTTAGTACAAATTGGGGTCTGGTTGATCGCTTTTGTGAACTCCAAACCACCTTTTTCCTTAGAATTACACCCCTTCTGATGTCAGACCTCATTTTAATGAATGTGTGATATTATGGGAAGCAAATATGTAACATGTTTGACTACATGTAACTGATTGTCTGTGCAAAGGGGAGGTTACTTTTACCCTGTCCAATCAACTTTCCTCTTGCATTTTCTTCATTGTGTTAACTATAAAAAGGAGTGAAACACGGGGCTCGAGGTTCTCTCTTTCCTTTGTCATAGAGAGATCCCATTTTATCAGGGGGGATAAAATGTAAATAGCTTTTAAATAATCTTCTGAGTCAGTTGCTTATTGGGAAGGTAAAATGAGGCAGAACCTAGGGACAGATTTGGCTTTCACCATTTAAAAGGTGAATTCCCACCTTTCAGTAGGAGTTTACTCTTAGGGAGGATTGCAGCTCTGAGTGTCTGCATGTGCCTTCAAGAAAACGTGGACTCTCGATGCTGTAACGTATTGTCTTTGATGAGAAGGAGCACCATTTCATCTCTTCCTTTTCAACTTTAGCAGGCCAATTATAATAGTGTAAAGCAGTGGTTCTTTCAACCTTTTCTTCACCCTGGACCAGGGGTGGGCTGCTGGGTTTCGCAGGGGTTTGGAAAAACCTCTAGCTAAGATTCTATGCAGTTCAGAGACCCTCCAAATCCCACTCCTGGCTGCCCTGCCCTCCCCTCCCAGGAGTCCCCATGCAGCCCATTTTGGATGCAGGCAAGTGCAGGGTGCGCACAGAGGCTCGGGGAGAATGAAAAATGGGCCTACTGGAAGCTCGGCAAGGGCAGAAATGGGCCTGTTTCCAGCCTCCAAGGGCCTCCAGAGCCTGAGGAGGCTGTTTTCGCCCTCCTGGAGGCTCAAGGAAAGCCTCTGGAGCCCAAGGAAGGCAAAAATGCCCCCGCGTGGTACAGGAGGCCAAATAGGCCATGCCCACCATGGCCACGCCCACCCAGCACCCAGGCAGAGAACCCCTTGCTAAAATATTTGAAGCCCACCACGCCTGCCTTGGACCCCCTTTTAAATAACTTTTGTGGTCACGGATCATGGCCATGGACCACCAAGACTTAGTTCAAGATTTAAATCATAAGATTTCTTCAAACCTTAGTAGACACCCCTATGACATCATAGCCACCAGGGGTCTGCAGACTGAAGATTGAGGATCAGTTGTCAGCCTTTGCTTTGCTGCTCGCTTTCGGCTGCCATTGAAACGGGGAGTGGGGGGAGATATATGGTATTTGGGAGGGGAAGCTTAAGCACAGGAGTGATTGAAGAAGGGAGTCATTTTCTCACCATCAACTGCGCATGCTGCAGATAGTGGAATTGCCGCCAAGGCCAACCGTCTGACATACCAACCTGATGATGGGTTTTGAAACTGCAGCCCACATGACACCTGTGGGGTGTGGGGATTGGACTGGGGGTTGGGATCACTAGGGGGAGGGAATTGGGTCACATATTGATATCTATGATTGTGTGCGCTTTTGCCTCAGATCTTGCTATGCTAGCTGCTTTCTACTCATAACCAGTAAAAGTACTCTTAATTCTGAAAAATGGAGTTGAGTGGTTTCTTTCTTGGTTACTGATGGAGGCTGCCCTGACACCAGTGCTGTAAAGTTTGCTTTGATGTATATCTCTTCCACGATAGCGTAGTGGCTACAGCTAGGTAGTACAGGTAATGAAGTCAGAGCAGGGCTTCTAGGACATTCATTATCTGCACTACCATTTTCTTGATGTACCAGTGAAAGATAGAACTCACTTGCTAATCTTATATTTTACCATAATCCCCCACCTCATCCCCGTGCCTTTTACCTCTAACATGAGTTTAGTGGTATTGTATAAAAGGCCCCTGTTCAAGAATAGCCCAACCGACAGGTCATAGAAGTGGCTGCATTGAGTAGGAATATTAGTAAAACTCTCATTTTCCTCTGTACCTCTTGATACCTGTTACCTGTCAAATGAACCTGAATGACAAGTTACATGCATGTTGACTGCTTGTAACATTTGGAGAGTATCTCCCATTTTTTCCTATTAGTTAGGCAATTTGATAGATGATTAAATCTGCCATTGTAGTAATCCATCTGAACACACACAACCCTTTATTAAGGATTGGTGGTTGTTACTTGGCCACCTAATGAGAAGGAAGGACTCACTGGGGAAGAGCCTAATGCTGGGAAAGATTGAGGGCAAAAGAAGAAGGGAACGACAGAGAATGAGTTGGATTGATGGATGGAGTCACTGAAGTAGTCGGCATGAGCTTAAATGGACTCCAGAGGGTGGTAGAGGACAGGAAGGCCTGGAGGAACATTGTCCATGGGGTCCCGATGGGTCTGACACTACTTCACAACTAACAACTCCCCTTGTAGAAAAAGTGGGAAGGGGGAGAAACCAAGCCAGGGAGATTCATCACTCCCTTTCCTTAACTTGGCTTATAAGAAGTACATAAACATCAGTTGCCATTTTCATTGTTGTGGCACAGCTGGAATTGATAATGGGGACGACGTTATTTATGCCAGCACACTTTTCTTTTACTCAAGAACTCATGGACAGTACTTGAATTTGGCTGTAAGAAAAAATTCTCTGCCATTGTGGTTGCAAGCCATGTTTATGCCTTAGTAACTGCATTAATCAATTATTGTTTATTTGATAAGCAATGGTTGAGTGTGAGTCCTGTTAGTGTTTGATATCTGACCTCATTTGTGTGAAAAATGAGTATTCTAGGTAGTCAGTAGAAAGACAAATTTTTATAAGTTATGTTTTGTTAATATGGGTAGTTAATATGAATTGAATAGTTTGGAGGCCGTGTCTCATTCAGGATAGCATGTTTGCTTATGCAGCTAGGTATGTTAAAGCGAGGGTTATTCCTAAGCAGACGTTATACAGTATATCAATATCTTTGCTACCGGTTTGGAACCGGGAGCAGGCAGAGGGCGCTTCTGCATATGCGCAGAGCATTCGTGATGATGTCTGGGTGGGTGGGCGGAGCCTCCCACCCCTGCCCCTACCGGTTCGCATAAACCGGGGCGAACCTCTGTTATATATATAAATGGTCTTAAGCATAACATCTTTTATTCCTCAACGTCTCTATAATTTTTTCCCATCCATACCTTCTTATCTCAGTGATGCTCTGCTCCTGCTGTTGTTTAATATATTGCCAACCTTTTTGGGCCCTTTTGATGAGTGTGCATATTTGACGGTGTGTTAACAAAGGGTATGTCACACAGCTACACTATGTTCTGGGGAAAATGCAATTGTGATGCAGTTCAGAGAAAAGATTTTTTTAAATGGATCCATTACATTCATTGCATGAAAGATAGCTGGTGGTTGGCTCTGCAAAATCTCTCTGAGGTTCACTTGATTAGTTGCCCTGAAAGGTGAAAGCTCAAGAATTTTGTTAAACCAACATTGTCTCAGTTTTAATGCAATCTCTCGGTGGCCTTGATCACTAGTCTGCTCTTTCTCTGAGAGATGCAATGTTTGCTAAGTCACTGACATTCTCTCTCCAAAGTTGAAAAGACAAACAAGCAGGAACTTTAGCCACCAGACACAGTAAGGGACCCTGAAGTTTTGATCAGTAAGACACAGTGCTTTACAGTCCTCTCCAAGTGGTTTACAGAATCAGCATATTGGCCCCAACTATCTGGGTTCTCATTTTACCGACCTCAAAAGAATGGAAGCTGAGTCAACCTTGAGTTGGTCAGAATTTAACTCCTGGCAGTCGGCAGAGTTGGCCTGCAATACTGCATTCTAACCACTGCGCCATCACGGTTCTCAAAAAGTTGCACAATGTAGAGCATTCTCCTCTTGATTTAATACAATACAAAACAATAGAGTTAGAAGGGACCTTGGAGGTCTTCTAGTCCAACCCCCTGCCTAGGCAGGAACCCCTATACCGTTCCAGTCAAATGGCTATCCAACATCTTCTTAAAGACTTCCAGTGTTGGGGCATTCACAACTTCTGGAGGCAAGCTGTTCCACTGATTAATTGTTCTCACTGTCAGGAAATTTCTCCTCAGTTCTAAGTTGCTTCTCTCCTTGATTAGTTTCCACCCATTGCTTCTTGTTCTACCACCAGGTGCCTTGGAGAATAGGTTGACTCCCTCTTCTTTGTGGCAACCCCTGAGATATTGGAACACTTGATCCCCTCCTATAATTTGATCCCCTCCTATAATTTATATCACAGTTATAGATTCCAGAGTTTTAATTCAATCTTGCATTTGTCTGTCATATGTATCTAAAGATCTGCTGCTATCTAGACCAGAAATCGTGAATCTTTCCCCCCCTTTTTGCTCTTGGCTGTCTCTCAGCTTCATGAACCTCTATGACCCCCCTCATAGTTGCTTTTAGTTGGAAGTATTTTATCATTTGCACTATTTATTAATTTAAACAGTGTCATAGAAGATAGTGGCACCATAGAAATGTGGCATGAGAAATATATGGGCATGTTGAGACCCAACAATCTGGACTGTTTGTGCTTCCTGTTCAGGATTATGAATTCCTGGGATCGGGAATCTAGAAAGGAGTATTTTCATTGTTGCCCTTAGCTTGATTTAGTTTTGAAAAGAAGATGGAAAAATGGATTTTTAAATATATTGAGAATCTAGGGCAGGTAGCATGTATATTTCATAAAGAATCTCAGCATTCTAAGACTTTTCTAGAGATTGTACATTGAGAAATGTGATTCTCCCCTTTTCCCATGCTATGAACTGATTTACTGCAATCCCGCAGATGAGAAATCATAGTGAGAATTTGTCCAGACAGGGGGAAAAAAAAGTTTTATTTCAGGTCACCTTCATGCAAGGTCTTTGCATCACTCCCAAATGGTTGCCACATCTCTTTGACTCTACGCTATTGCTTCTGTCAACTGGGTCAACTGCATTAATCTCCAATAGCAACTGAAGTCACTATATTGCTGTTGTACAACGTTGACGTTCTATGGAGCTAAGTGGCTCAAGATTTCAAACAACTTTGTGGAAATTGAATAAAAATTGTTGTTTTGTCATTTTAGATCATTTTAAAAAATCAATTTTTGTTTGTGTTATAATTGTGAGCTCCTCAGTCATGTATATAAGATAGGCTGCCTGTAGATTTACTAAATAAAGTGTCCTCATCTGTTCAGTACCAAAGCTTATGAAATCTTATGACCATAAAGGAGAAAGGTCTGCTAGGGCAGTTTCCATTACATATTACAACTCTATACATTTAGGTAAGACCCAATATGTGGAGGTGTGATATGCTACTTTAAGTGATAGAACAAGGCATACCCAAAATATTCTTAATTTGGTGCATTTAGTTTAGCAAGGCATTGTTTTATCTTAGTTTTGCACCATTCTTGCAATCAAATAATTTTGAAAACATTCTCATTTGTTTCCACGATAATGCTAACATTTGCATTATGGTGGCACCGTGCAAGCACCTGTCTTCTATATTTGTGTTGCAAAGCACATTTCATCAGTTGCCCTCTTGCACACTGGATATCTATATCTAAAAATGAGTTTGACTCAATAGTTGTAAAGCACCAATATGCTCTTGTTAAAAATAAATAAATGACTTACATTTATGTAAGTTGTGTTTTTTGAGCTGCTGCATTGGATCTTATACTTCAAGGCTCAAGAGCTGCTTGTGGGCATGGCTGTAATTCAATGGTAGAGAACATACTGAGGATAGAAATAATTCCAGCAGCTACATGCAGAGGGAAGCTACAAGCAGATTCTGAAGAAAACCTCTGAATCTAGTTCATTCTCTGGTTACAGTTTGGCCTGATTACAGGTCCTGCAGGTATATTGCACAAATCCACAGCACAATGACAATGCTTGTGTGGGGGAGGAAAGCGTGTGTTTCAGAAACCTAGCATAGATACAGACCTGATTCTTTGAAGTAATCAGGGCAGCTCATGTGTTATCTAGTCACCTTAGAATTTAGGCTACAGGTACATCTACATATCTAACTTTGATTCAAGGAAGCCGCCTTGAAGAACACTACACCACCTGATACCATCTTCCATTCATCCCCAATCCAAAGCACAAAACCCGAACCAAAATTGATGTGGTGCACCGTCTTTTCTCCCAACTAACCCCTTGCCAGTTGCACAACTTCTTGTGGTACTTTAGCACTAAATGAGCTGATCAGGCAGTAGAGGGTGGAATCTTTTCAGCTTCTGTTGGCTGCTTTCTGTCTGTACTGCCCAGAGTGGCATAAACTATCACTATCAGATGCCTGGTCCTGCTTATCAGCCCCTACCTACTTTCTGTGTCCTAGGTGTGTAGGGCTGACTTGATAGGTTGTGTTCTTTTGCTGTCCATCAATGCCATGCCTGTCAACTTTTATCCACTTGCATATGTAGTGATGAACAGGCAGGGTGCTCAGGAGCAAAGCTTGACAAAAGCTCATGAGGGTGCATGCAATCAGCAGCTAAAAACTTGTTATCAAGTAACTAAGAGTCAATGCATTAGTGAGATGGGTGGCATAGAAATTGAATAAATAAACAAACAACTACATAAATTGATGCTTATCAGGGATATTACTTAGTTATGCTGTGTAATACTTCTGACTGGATCCCCCCGAGATATTTTTGGAGCATGAATTGTTTCTTTCTACATAGATGCCCGTAGAAACCCCTGACTACTATCTTTATTTTTGTCCATTTTCTAAAATTACTGCATTGCAATAGCAAGAACTTTGGAACAATACATCAACTTTTCCGAAAACCATATATATGGATGATGGTGCATTTATTCTTTAATTTATTTCAATTGAATTCTCATGGAAAGAAAAATACATTTCTTGGTTCAAGTGTTTTTCAAATAAGGTGGAAAAAGCCATGCTTCTTCTCACAGGTTCATGTATCATCTAAGTAAGGCACTTGTATTTTTTTTTAATAAAGAACATGTGTTCTTTATTACACATAAGAAATATGTGTAATATGTGAGGTAGCAAATGCAGAGGAAATGAAGAAAAATGAGAACCTTACATTTCCTTTAGGATGGTTTTGAATAGTGCGCATTTGATTTTTAAACAGTACCATTTCAAAAGAAAACAAGAGATTGGGTTGGCAGTTGTAGAAAATATTTCCAGGGTTTCCTGTCTTGGGGAAACAAAATGGAAAAGAAATGGTAAGAGAAAAATTAGTTGGTGATTGACAGTCCAGTTCTAAATCATAAATGGAGGGTTTGAGGATGAGATTTTTCTAGTGATCAGCGGATTCCAGAAATTTGTTAATGGAGTGATTTGAGCATTTGGTATAAGATACACCAGCCAGGTAACTAATATAGGAGACAAGAATAGGGCAAGAGAAGAGTCACACTTTAGCACAATCAAACTTTCTGCAGATATGGCTATGTCCACAATTTAGCATCATTGGATTTTTCATTGAATCTAATGGCCTTTTTCATTTTCTTAGCCGTGCCAACTCTGACATAAACTCAGATTAGGATGTTGCACAATTCAGCTATCTCCAACATTTTAGCCACTTCAAATTGAGTGATCTTACTTTGTTAACTTAGAAGTTTCTACATGCAAGGAGAGTTTGCCATTTGCAAAGGCTCTTGAAGATATATTCAGGAATTATGCACAAAAGCATACTTAAAAGTGACAGAAATGAAAGATTCGAAACAAGAAAGAAGGAAACATTAAGACAGTCCTAACACCTTCACTGAACATGATCATTTGTCTTTGAATGTAGACCAGTCTTTCCCAAGTTGGCATGTTTTTGATCTGTTAGGACGTGAACCTCCAGAAGACAGAAGGGTGTTTAGTGTTGGTAATTTTGCAGCCAACATATCTCAAATGCATCAGCTCAGGAAAGATAGACTAAAGCGATTTTAAAAATAGTTTCTCTTTTCAGTGAATGCTTCATGATTATGGGAAAGAACCATTTAAATTAATTTATATGCTGATGCAGAAGAGTTAATGCACCATCTCTGATATTTCTACCAAACTGAGGAACTCTTGTTCATTATCTGTAAGCTATAAATCAGAGCTAGCTTTCACAACCTAGAATTCATAAGCCAAAACTACTACCAGTCACATTGGCTGGGATTTTTGGAATTGCTACTTCACAACGGAAGGGCATTGTGTGGAAGGCTGGTTTAGAGCTATTACATACTTTTTTTTTTAACATAGAATGCTGGAAAACTGAATTCCAAGCTTACTTCTAGAGAACATTAGTGATTGTAATCAACTGATTTGATTTAATCCCCGGCTTGCAACTGGAGATGACTTAGCTCAGCAAAGGTCAGTAAATATCTTGGGTTGAGTTTTTGCTCATCTGTTTCAGTCCTTAGGAAATATGGAAAAGTCAAAGCAGCTCTGGATTTTCATTGAACCTGATAGAGGAAAATAACCCCACATGTCTCACCAGATTGGGCTCAATCACAAATGCGTGCTCGCCCTTGATACGCAGCATTGAATAAAGAGCAATATCTTTGGCAAAACCTAGGTGACACTGAATATCTTTCATGTAATCCAATACACGGTGTGCTGCAGGGGCAGAGAACACCATGGCCGGAGTGCAGCATTCAGTCACAGGCACAATGTTGTAGAAGGATGGCGCCAGGCGTCGAAGCTCCAAGAGATAGTGGCGCCCAACCAGCTCTACTAGCAGCATGCTGTACAGGGCGAAAAACAACACAATGGACCAACTAAGGTTGGAGCGGCTGGATGCCCAGGAGTAGACAAAGCCCAAGAAGGATCCTGAAAACATGCCTAATCCGAGCCATTCCAGGATCCTCATGGGTTCTGGATTGATGTAATGTTGAAGTCTCTCTGGATGGTACAGTTTGATATAGAGAGCATCTCGGAGGTGGGGCTTGGAGAATCGTGTCTGTAACAAGTGATGGAGGACTGGAAAGAACTCCTCTTCTGGGAGGGTATCATCTTCCACCAACAGGACATATTCTGGTCTATACAGCTGAAGTGATTTCTCAAGGCAATAGATGTAATCTTGCTTCTCCTTCTCAAAACGGTTTGGAAAGAGATCCAAATTTTCCTGACCACTGAAGCGGTTCACCACAGGAAAGAAAGTGGCAAGCAGCTTAGCATCCTGGTGGTCTCTGGGATCTGTTTCCACATTGCAGAGTAAGAGCTGATGGTGCTGGCACGAAGGGCCACATTCCTGGAGCAGACGGTGGAAGTGGGCTGCTACTTGAAGGACATAGTGGAGTTCCGGGCTCCTTTGAACAGTAATGATGGTAATCAGCAACCATGGTTGCAAGGCCTCTTTGGTCAACTTCTCTGATGTATTCTGCAGTCGCTCAAAGTAACGGAGAGCATTCAAACCCTCCTCTTGGTTCTGCTTTAAAAAACGTTGGGTCATTGAGTTCAGGTACCAACCACGCAAGTAGAAATAAGAATGCAGGAGGTCTCGGCAAGTGAAGGGAGCGATCACACCAAATGTCACGACACTCAAGGCAAGGAATTGCAGGAATGGGCTGGACCAACGGCATAGCCGGCCCCAAGGCAGTAATCTGTGCGAGAACATGGCTGCCACATCTGCAGTTCGAGAGTCCTTTGGTTTCTTCCTGTGTGCCATTTGGTCAGCCTCTTGCTTCATGCAGAGGCAGACTGTGCAGGGGGCTTTCTAGCAAAGTCATGATTAGATACAATTCTGTAAAAAGTAAAGGGAAAAAAATATTATGGAGATTTCATGCCTGATGAAGAAGTAGTTGTACTGAAAGCTTTCACCTATTCTAAACAATATTCTGCATGACTACTATTCCCTCTTAGAAGTTCATTTTAAACAATGATGAGCGGTTCATATCCAGGTGATCTTTTGCAGATTTAATAGGTGCATTGACATGCCATTAATTTGAAATCAAGGTCCATACTATTCCTCCTCCTCCTTTTAATTTGGCTTTAAATCCTCTTGCACTAAGTAGAAATTCTAAAATACTTGATGGAATTGCACTAAGAGACCGCTGCGCGCAAGGCCCTGCTACAAGCAGACGATGTATTTCACTTATTGAGCATTTATATTCCTAAACACACCATGAGTTTGATTTGCCTATCTGATTACTCTGTTAATTGGATAAATTATATTAGATGCCACTGGGGCACAACAGTAATTTTGTCACATACATGGAATTGAATTTTTACGTTGCATTTGACTCCTTTATGTAAGTATTTTCAAGAAGTTTTCTCAACAAGCAAATGTAAAATAAATTCATTGTTTTCATGCAAAGAAATTCCAGATATTTGTTCTATAATTCTTTTTAAGTCTTTGAGATAGGACGTGATTAACATGAATTAATTCTAAAGATGCTTGACTCTTTGAGAGGCCTTTCAATGCTTCTTTCATACATTATTTTTTTTACAGGACACTGAATAAATTACTCTAACAAGGTCATCCTGTGAGATTCTCATTGTATAAATTATAATTGTACCTCTTAAGAATTTAATTTCCCCACTTTCAGTTTTATCGCTAGGCATTTATTCTAAATTCATCACACTTTAGCATTAAGAAGTTTAGTACCATGCTCCTTTTTAAACTCAAGGTGAGATTTATTGTTAGACCCAGATTAAATTCTGTCAAGTATGAGAATATATCTCTTTGTACTGAGTTGACATTCAATATTTATATTTCATAATTTTATATTTTATATTTAACGTTCATACTGAAAATATTGGGTCACAGATATATAGCTTGGTTCTTTTACACATTAAAGACTCAAACTATGAGAAATCCAGGTTTAAAATAGTGGACAATTCTATTTGATGGGTAAACTGGGCCTCTTATAATATATGATTACTTTTGAATCAATTCAGTTATAAGGAAGCTTTTAAAAAAACTTCTAAAGTGTTAAAAAGAACAAGCTTGCTTTACCTCAAAGTACATCTTGAAGTTTCCTCTTGATTCAGCTCAAGCTTTTATTATTTAGCCTATTTGATCTAGATGTTACTGAAGCTTCTGGAGTTTTAACAATGGTTGCAAGTTAGAATAGAATAGAATGAGCTGGAAGAGACCTTGGAGGTCTTCTAGTCTAGCCCCCTGCTCAAGCAAGAGAACCTATACCATTTTAGATAAGTGACTGTCTAGACTCTTCTTAAAAACATCCAGTGATGGAGCACCCATGATTTCCTTGCTGTTAGGAACTTTCTCCTTAATTCCAGTTAAATTAAAAAGAAATGAACTGTGCTCTTAAGGCAATTGTCTATAGAGATTCTCAGTCATGCAGGTCATTGTTGTCCAAAAGATGCTTTTTAAAGAGGCAACTGGACTTTGCTTTCATTTGAAGATATTTTACTTCTCGCCCAAGAAGAACTGAAGAAGTTTCTTGGATGAGAAACGAAACATCTTCAAAGAAAAACAAGAAAGTCCAGTTGCCTCTTGAAAAAGCATCTTTGGGACTCCTAAGCCAATCTTTCCTTTAGCTGTTACATTGATAAACCTGATATTAATCATTCCTGCAAATAATCAATTTGAATGAATGATTGCTATAGATAACATAAGACAAATGTTCTATGATATTAAAAGGCTAATGCAACAACAACAAAATTGCTTTGTGTACATTTTCCACATTTAAGAATGTTTAACAAGCCTGGTTCACCACCTTGCTGTTGGGAAGGCAACTCAAAAACTAACTTTGAATTGCCCTATTATAGCCAGATTTTGGCTAAAATTAAGAGGATTGCTAATATGGTTCTGGACCAATCACAGTGCACAAAGATGCATAGGTATTCTTGCCTATGTATCTAATATTTAGAATCTATCAAAACAAGTATTGTGAATTCAAACATAGGGACTGGCTAAAAACGATTATCATACAACGTTGGAAAGAAAAATCTAATCTGGATTTATAGCAATGGATTGCTGACTTAACATTTGGCTTAACTTTTTTCATCAACCCTTTCCTTTTTTGCTTTATTCTTTTTATCACATTATTACTTTAAGATTATATATTATTGATATTGTTTGTCTCTAATGTTTTATTTGTAGGACTTTTAAAAAAATCTTGCAATGACAATAATTTCCCATAGAAGTAGAAAATCTGTATTAACATTCACCAATATTGATGCTCCTACTTGTTAACCTAATGACATGCCCAGTTTCTTTGATTATAACTCTTATTGTTTTTAATAATTACCCATGTATGTTAAATAGTGAACAAAAACACAGGTATATCTCTAAATCTGCTCCATCAGAAATATCCCTTCTGCCATCTAACACTAAAGACAATTACGAGTTTTTTTTAATGAAAATTCTTCCTTCCTTTCAGTATGAATTCTAACCAGAATTCAATAACAAAAGATGAAACAGTCCCAGAAGTATTCAATAATAGGTTAAAAGTGGCTTAGGAGCCACTTTTAAATGTAAAAATTATTTGACATTATTTTTAGTTCTTTAAGCTGTTCATCCTATAAGCTCTAATGCATTGAAAGGAACCTACTTTTAAGTTTAAAATTCTGCTGTAAAGAGCTTTGAATAATAAGTAGGATGATTAGTGTAGTACCTAAATATGTGCAATGTTCTATATTTTTCAGGGTATACTTGTTGTAACTTTCTTCAGATAATATATACACCTGTAGCCTAAATGTTAATGACCATTTACAAATGTACACACAGTATATAAGTATATGCAGAGTAATTCTCAACAGGAAGCAAGCATTAGAGAAGACTGAGAAAAACATAAGGACTACCAATGAAGATGGGACAAGGCAGGTGGGGAAGGTAAGCAGTTCAGAAGTATATGTTAGAGACGCTGCAGGAAAAATACATAAGTACAATCACAAGAAAGTCCCACAGGATGGGTATAGGGGCAGGAAAATGGGGTTTGCTTAAACATTCATTTGTTTTACCTTTATTGTATAGCCCTTCTTGACTTTTTGACAGTTGCAAGCTCTATTTTACCTACCTAGTAAGATAAACTACTAGACTAAGCTAAAGGCCCTCACAAAAGTTTGTCCTATAACTTAATACAAGTTAAATAGCCATGGACAGAGACTGCCTTGTCTACATCAGGGGTGTCAAACTCAAGGCCAGCTGGCTGGAGCCTGTGGTGCCTCTGCTAGCAAAAATGGAGCTTGGGGAGGCCACGTGCCCCATTTTTGGCTGCAACAGCTTCCCGCAGCTCTCTGCTAGCAAACATTGAGCTCAGGAGGGCCACATGTGGCCCCTGGGCTTTGTTTTCACTGGCAGATGGCTACAGGAGGCCATCCAGGTCAAAAATGAGGCATGTGGGGGGCGTGCACAGGTCTCAGGGAAGTTATGCTTTAGCATTTGGCCACCACAGGTATCCCTGACACAAGTCCCGTGTCATACCCACTATGGCCACCCCCCCCTGGCCACCCCCCTTGGTCATACCAATGCCCCTGACCACGCCCATGCCCCATTGTATCAAATACAACCCTGATGCGGCCCTCAATGAAATTGAGTTTGACATCCCTTGGTCTACATTGATTGTAGCTATTTGTACAAGGCAATATAAAAAGGGGAAATTAATGGGGTGAACAACAAGAGGAAAGGTCTGTGGAAGAACAGGATATGTTTTCAAGGAAATGTAAATGATTAGAGAAGAATAACTTACCATGAAAAACACATGCTTTGTTTTTAATAGCACTAAAGTTTGCATAGTACAAAGAAGAATGAAACAAGAAGTTGTTTTTTGGTTTCTGGGAATTAAAAGCCAAGTGGGAGCCAATATTCCAGAGCAGAAAATAATAATCCTGACAGGATTATTGTTTGCATTTTGAATCTGTGTTTTCACCATACTTACATTTGAGCAATTATAACCATCGCTTCTTTCTTTATTTTGATTTCACTGTATATACTTTGTTAAAGAAAGTCACTTTTATTTTAAATCTTGGTTCAATTAAATATTCCAATGGCATGAAAGACATATGGCTTTAATTTCCTTTCAATTGGATTGCAGAAGGGAAATAATCTGAGCTTGGCCTGAGTGGCTGACGTTTTGTTCTAACATTGTTAAATTCTACCGCAATATTTCTCAATAATTTTACCAATAGCAAGTTAGGTAAAAATAAAAGTTCCCCTCGCACATATGTGCTAGTCGTTCCCGACTCTAGGGGACACTGCTCATCTCCGTTTCAAAGCTGAAGAGCCAGCGCTGTCTGAAGACGTCTCTGTGGTCATGTGACTGGCATCAGGGGTAGTTTGCTGCCGGCATTAATGCCAATTTGGTGCATGCACAATTTTGTGCACGCATGCTCGCAAATACCTTTATATTCTCTCAAGGGCTGGCAAACTTTGTGGCTGATGTGTAAAACTGCTCAAGGAAAATGTGGTATTAGATAACTTCACAGATAACTTCCAGGGTATAAAAATTACTTGATTAGGTGAAAATGTGTAGGCTAGAAAAAGTAATTTTTTTTGAGGATATATAGTCAGAAGCAGTGACGTGCAGTGAGGTTTATGACTGGTGAGGCTGGTGACGTCATCAAACTGCGTGGTTGCTCCGATCGCACGGATGCAGCCCTAACGGAGAAGTTTCTCTTCTCAGAAATGTCAGAAAGAGACAGACAGGCTGCCGCAACTCCACTGAGAAAACATTTCTGAAAAGAGAAACTTCTCCTTTCTCCTCCTCTCCCCCCCCCCTTCTAGCACTGATGATGCTACCTAGGCATTTTTTGCATCGGGCGAGCCCGGGATCCTTGCAAGGGGAATGGGACCACGTGTGCAGGCGGCTCCTCAGCAGCGCACAGCCTCAGATTAGCACAGCCGCGATCCCCTTCCCCTGCACACGTGGTCCCATTCCCCTCCTTCCTAAGCCAACATGAAGGGGACTGCGGCTGCGCTGATCTGAGGCTGGCATTGAGGAGCCGCCTGCACACGTGGTCCCATTCCCCTTGCAAGGATCCTGGGCTCGCCCGATGCAAAAAATGCCTCGGTAACATCATCAGTGCTAGAAGGGAATGGGCAGGGAGAAGGAGGAGAAAGGAGAAGTTTCTCTTCTCAGAAATGTCAGAAAGGGACAGACAGGCTGCCGCAGCTCCACTGAAAAGACATTTCTGAGAAGAGAAACTTCTCCTTTCTCCTCTTCTCCCCCCTCCCCTTCTAACACTGATGATGCTACCTAGGCATTTTTTGCATCAGGCGAGCCCGGGATCCTTGCAAGGGGAATGGGACCACGTGTGCAGGCGGCTCCTCAGCAGCGCACAGCCTCAGATTAGCACAGCCGCGATCCCCTTCCCCTGCACACATCCCATTCCCTTCTTTCCTAAGCCAACATGAAGGGGACCGCGGCTGCGCTGATCTGAGGCTGGCATTGAGGAGCCGCCTGCACACGTGGTCCCATTCCCCTTGCAAGGATCCCGGGCTCGCCCGATACAAAAAATGGTGAGATAGGCACACTTGGGGCTGCTGCTGAGATGTCCAGGGAGGCTAAACCAAGCCGCGTGTCTCTCCCAGCCACTTTCATGGCTTCCCGGAGTAATTTTTTTTATTTTCATGATGAGAGCGGTGAGGCTCTGCCTCCCCTGCCTGCACGTCACTGGTCAGAAGGGGAAAAACGAAGAATATGAAACCAATGTTTTCTGGATAGGAAATTAATCTGTTCCAATGCTAATTTGCTCAAAGCAGTGGAAACGCAATGAAGGAAGACATCTTTTCCTAAAGAAAAGATAAAACAGACAAGGGTATGTGCTCTTTCCAACCAGTTTTCCAGTTAAGACTTTAAAAAGTGCTCTGGTGATGCCAGTAAGAATGTTAATAACCCATCATTGTGAATAAATTTGCCTTTATTTTCATCACTGTATTTAGGAAAGCAAGAAAAAAAGTCATTTTTATCCTAAATGTGCAAATGTATTTCCCTATTAAAAGAAAAAAGATTTATGCAAATCTACCAACCCCTACACATCCGTTCTGCCAAAGCATGTACATAATTTATATAATGCATGTACTGGAGAAGAGCCTAATGCTGGGAACAATTGAGGGCAAAAGAAAAAAAGGACGACAGAGAACGAGGAGGCTGGATGGAATCACTGAAGCAGTGGGCCTGAGCTTAAATGGACTCCAGAGGACAGTAGAGGACAGGAAGGCCTGAGGAACATTGTCCATGGGGTCGCGATGGGTCAGACACGACTTCACAACTGCCAACAACAACATGTATATACAACTGGTGCCAATGAACAAAACTCATTTCTTTGCATCTCCTGCACTGCTAATGTTACATGGTACAGTAATGTGAAACACTTCATCCTGTTCAGAAATGGGAAAGCCTTGTAGATAGATATTTCTGCTATAGGGGTGTCAAACTCGCAGTGTTACATTGTCATCACATGACATATTGTGACTTTTCCCCCTTCGCTAAACGGGGGTGGGCGTGACCAGTGCGTGAGGCATCCAGCCAGTGGGCCGCAAGTTTGACACCCCCGTGCCACAACTAGTCTTCTTGCATGAATACTAATGACAACATATCCTACAACCAGTGTGAAATATAAACCACCTATAAACTCTGCATGTGGATGGAAAACAACGAAAGGTTGAAACATGATTCAACTGATGAGATATATGGATTCCTTAGACCAGCGGCTAACCTTTTTGTTGCTGAGTGCTGAAAGCACATCTGTGCATGAAAACATGCGCATGCGCATCTATAATGCAATGCACATGCAACCCCCAGGTGTGCCCTGCACATGCGTGCATGACCCCCTTGCCCCCCACATATGCACTTGGGACCCCCCACATGCGTGTGCAACCCCCACGCATGCATGCATGACCCCCCCTCCCGTGTGCCCCACCCTACCCCACGCATGTGTCTCCCACAAATTCCTTGTCCCCCGTGCATGCGTGACAGAGACCCAAAAACCAGCTGGCCGGTGAGAGGCGTGTGCGTATGCACAGTGGAGCTGTGCTGGGGCAACGGCTAACATGCCCGCAGAGAAAGTTTTGCGTGCCACCTATGGTACGCATGCCATAGGCTCACCATCACGGCCTTAGACTATACAAATAGCATCCTGTCATGAATAGTAAAGATACTAGAAATAATTTTAAAACCCAATCACCCAAAAATGTTAACAGCTACTGATATTAAAAGATTAAAAGAAAGCCAAAGAGAAACGAAAGTGTTCTTTCATTGTATCTACACTGCCTATGGTCTGACCTCAGCGTAGTACACAAAATTATCTGCTACAACGTCCTACCTGTCAACAACTACTTCAGCTTCAACCGCTATAATACACTAGCACACAATAGATACAAACTCAAGGTAAACCGCTCCAAACTTGATTGTAGAAAATACGACTTCAGCAACAGAGTGGTCAATGCCTGGACTGCTCTACTTGACTCCGTTGTTTCTTCCTCTAATCCCCATAGCTTTAATCTTAAACTGTCTACTGTTGACCTCACCCCGTTCCTAAGAGGTCTGTAAGAGGGCGTACCATAAACGCACCAGCACGCCTACCGTCCCTGTCCTACCGTCCCCTTTTATTTGTACTCATTTCCTGTGTTCTTATTCATGTTTATTCCTATTCCTGTTATCTTGTACACGAGTGACAAACTAACTAACTAAATGAATAAAGCACTACGAAACGGTATATAAGTCCAAGTGCTATTGCTATTGCCTACCTTTCGAAGGATGGATACATCCTATACATGCACCTAGCAATCCAATTACGTGTGTTCAACATTTGGCTTCACCTTTTGGTCTGGGGCCCCTTGAGGATTCCCGTTTCCAGCTTTGTTTGCAAGGTCTCCCAGAGCGACCTCCTCCTATCCTTGCTAGGCTTACCTGTGCATAGAGAGCAACATTTACACCGTCACCGTCACCAGAACGGCGGGAAGGAAGCGGAAGGCGGATATATAAAGAACGGAAGTTACTAGCCGTAGCTCAGCAACCGTAAACAAAAAAAAAGGGGGGGGGAACCCGGCTGAGGCGCCGCCACAAGTTTTGACAGAAAGAAGCCGATTGGCTGCGGAGCCAAAACCCCCGGGAAGTGTTCCGTGGATAACTTAACTCTTAGAAGTCGGACCTCGAGGGGTGCCTGGGAGTTGTAGTTTCGAAAAGCACCGCGAAGGGGGAATGGTCGTCACAGCGCCACAGAGCTCGGCCAACCGAGCTCGCCAGGACCTCGGCTTTCTTTTTTTCATTTAAACAGCATGTGTGTTAACTTTTCCCAAAACTTCTTTAATTAATAATTAATAGTAGTAGTAGTAGTAAATCCTAACAGAAAACGGCCTTTTGGTGGCAGCAGGAAGCCGGCGAGCTAAATAATCCTTACTGCAGCCGTTGAGATGCCTGAAATGGCCGTTTCCAAAAACCTCGCGCTCCGTTCTTTTAAGAAGAACAAGAAGTTCCGACTGGTGGAATATGGCATTCTGAGCCGTTCAGAACCGCTTGGTAGAGAGAGAGAGAGAGATTGGGGTGGGGTTGGGGGTGGGGAGAGAAGACGGGCGGCGTGTAAATGTAATAAATAAAGGGAAAGAGAAGTTTATGAAAACTGAACCCGGAATCTGAGCACCTTCGCTTTCTTCGCTCCCTCTAACGCTTGTGAAGCTATGGTGCGGCGGCCATTTTACGTCAGGGCAAAAGAGGCCGTTCTAAAGGAGGGGAAAGAAGCGAGGCTGGATTGGTTGCTTGGCGTTCATCGTCGGCGTACGGTTTCCTGTGGCAATCGTTGTAGGCCGCAGGCTCTGTAGGGGTTGGTGAGCAAGTGAAGAGGCAGGGACCGTATCGGCGGTCGGGGAGGCCTTCCGCTTTTTTGGGGGGTGGGTGGGTGTCGCCCTCCTTATCTCCTGGGACGGCGCCTGGGGAGAGGAGGTGGGGTTGAAGAGGCGGGATTCAGTGCTGTCGTAAACCGAGCGGTCTCTTTCTGAGGCTGCGGGTGCTGGGTGGGGGGGGGACATGGAGGAATGTGTGGGGCTGGAAGAACCGAGGACGTTGGACTGCAGACCCAGCGAGCGGTAAACCGTGTGCTGCCCTGGGCGGCTATTGACAGCTTCGGTCATTGTAGGTGTCTCTCGTTTAAGAGTTCTCCAGAGCATGAGCAAAGTTTTTTTCTTCTTCTTTTCTTTGAACAAGCAGCATTTAGAAGACAGTGGAGCACCTGTTGTTATTATTTTCTCAGTATGTTTTATCGCTTCTTGTTTTTTTTTGCTCCCCAGGGCACTCACCTCCTTGTTGGTGGATACCTTTTGATCCCACAAACAACCCATCACAGACAGAACCAAGGACTCAATCCTGAACTCCAGATATTCTATTGTTATCTTAAGTTTTCACTAAACAGAACAGTGAAAATGCAAAGGAGACAAGAAGGTGTGACAGAGTTACCAAACGAAAGGTATGACAGGCTAAGGAACAAAGTTTTGATCCAGGGGTGGGATACTATTTTATTCCTTAGCCTGTCATTATGTTTTGTTTGTTAACTCTTCCCCCACCTTCTTGCTGTCTTTATATTTGTGCTATTCAGCTTATGGAAAGCTAGATGACAATGCAGGTAGTCCTTGACTTACAACAGTTCACTTAGTGACTGTTTGAAGTTACAGCAGCACTGAAAAAAGTGACTTATGAACGTGTTTCAGACTTACGACCATGGCAGCATCCCCATGGTCACATGGTTTATATTTGGATGCTTGACAACTGACTCACATTTATGATGCTTGCAGGGTCACCTTTTGCAACCTTCTGACAGTCAGCGTGGAAATAATCATGTCACTAATTTAACAACTGCAGTGATTCAGTTAACAAATGTGACAAGGAAAGTAATAAAATGGGACAAAGCTCGCTCACAACCAATTTGTTACTTAGCAACATAAATTTTGGGCTCAATTGTCATAAGTCAAGGACTATCTGTAGAATATCTGTAGCTCAGGATTGAAGTATGGAGTCCTTGGTGTTGGAGCTTGGTTGTTTGCATACAGATGTTTCATTAGCCAACTAGGTAACTTCATCAGTACCAGTAAGTGTGGTGTTTGCTTTCTGTTTATATACTTTAGCTTGCTTTGCCAGTTTTTGGTGGGAGTCTAATAGGGCAATGAAACATCGGCAAGCTAACAACCAAGCTCAGAGACCGTTAAAGACTCCATAACCAGATGCAGTTCAAATCCCTGTTTGCTTTAAAATAATTAAATCAAATCTAAATGTTCTGAGTTCTGATCCCAGAGGATTGTCAGCAGATCTCAAATGGGCAAAAAAGCAGTAAATAGCGAATTAAACAAGCATTTTGAGACCATTTTGTGGATTCTAAGATGGAAAATGTTTTTTTTTCTTTGTTTAAAACTAATGAGGCCTTGAGTGAAAAAATTATAATACAGGAGAGGGGATTTGCATGCATTTTGTTTCAAATACAATTTGTTGTCTTGTTTAGTTTTTTCTCCTCATTATTGGAAATATGTCTCAGTAAGACAAATGAGAAAAGTTAAAATTCAAATATTTACAATGTTCCTTCTCATTCTTTCAGGAAGAATAATTGGAGAAGTGGGAACCTTCAGTTTTTAGCTATGTCTGGGATTGGGAACAAACGAATGGCTGTGGAGACAAGCCCATCAGCTCCTCCAGAGAAGAAGGCAGGAGTTGAGGACTCGGAGACCACTGTGGAGACTATTAAGCTTGGTGGCATTTCCTCAACGGTTTGTATCTCCTGTTGGGTTTTACTCTTTCTGTGGAATGCAATATTATTTTGATTATTATGCTCTTCTGGACTCCCACAGCCTCTGAGATGGGTTCTATCACAAAGCTGTGTGGACTTGGGTGTAACTATCATGGAAGTGATAAACTTGTTTCTAGGGTAGGATGTGGGTGATTAATTGTGAGCCCTTACTCATTCCTTTTCCCTTTCATACTACTTATGAATTTTTATTGGAAGGGGGATATTTGAGAAACTTTGTGTGATAACCCCTTTCCTATAGTGTGAAATGTTACGAATCGGATTTTGATATGTAGATACCTAGCGTTCTCTAGATATTTTGGAATTCAGTAGCAAAAGATTATGGATACTTTGGTCCAAGAAATGTGGAGACCATCAGGTTGCTTAATGCTGACTTACCACTTCAGACATACATTGAAATGAATAGTTATTCTTCCCAAACCTAGATCAACATTGTTATCACTATACCATGTTGGATGTATTTCAGGAAGAACTGGACATTCGCACGCTTCAGACTAAGAACCGAAAACTGGCAGAGATGCTGGACCAACGACAGGCTATTGAAGATGAGCTGCGAGAGCATATAGAGAAACTGGAAAAGCGTCAAGCCACAGATGATGCTTCGCTACTGATTGTCAACCGCTACTGGAGTCAGGTCTGCTGCATTTTTCTCCTAATGGTCCCATCCCTTTAATTATGCTTGGCAAACTTTGTTATCAATGAAACATGTCCTCTTTTCAGTTTGATGAGAACATTCGCATCATTTTGAAACGCTATGACCTGGATCAAGGACTTGGGGATCTTCTGTCAGAGCGAAAAGCGTTGGTGGTACCAGAACCAGAACCCGATTCAGACAGCAACCAAGAGCGTAAAGATGAGAGGGATCGAGGTAAAGTATCTGCTACAGGATGGTAGATGCTTATGATCTCATGGTAGTATGAAATAATTTATTTTTTGGATCCAGATTACATCGAGTTATAATTGTTTTCTTGCACTATTATAATTTAGGAGAAATATTTGAACCTGCATTCTCCTTTCTGGCTACCCTGGCTAGTAGCACTAGTGAAGAAATGGAATCCCAACTACAGGAACGTTTTGAGTCTTCCCGCCGTGCAGTCACACAGATTGTGACAATGTATGATAAACTTCAGGAGAGAGTGGATGTGCTGTCTCAGAAACTGAACAGTGGAGGTATGACATTTTCCAGGATTTATGGATATACCATATTGCATTTTCAAAACATTTGTACTTAGATAACCTTTCAAGGAATAATTCAGGGCTAATCTGTTGCTAATCCATTGACTTTACTGCCAATTTGACAAATAAATAATGATTTATAGCAGGTTCCTTTGAAATTATGCTAAAAATAGATATTTGGCTGGAATTGCAACTTCACATTAAGAGAGTTGCCACAATAGGGCAGACTACACCTTGTAGTAAACTGGAATTATCAGATAAAATGAATTTTGAACTTGATAAACTATATTAAGAACACTTTTTGACTCTTCTCATATTACTAGATATCCAATTCCAATTGCTCCTGGCTATTGCCAATATTGTCTGAAGATTATCAATCCAACAATGTGTTTTGATATTCTTGAGTACAGTATCTTGTTGGAGTTGAAAATTGAAAGAACAGGCTCTGGTGATTTACCATGACTTCCAAGTTAAATGATGTGTCTATTCTCACATTCTTAGGTCCAAATTACTTGCAGGTTAACCTGGTATATAATCCAGGCTGCACTGTAGCTCCTTAAAAGGCATCTTTATAATCTTTTTATCATGCATGTGGTATTATTTGGTTCAGTTGCTTTTTAAATTCGGTCCATCTTTCTATTGCTAAATTAACATTTGTTTTCTGATTTAGTTGAACTCCTAATAAAATCCGTGAAAAACCTTCATTTTGGTTTCTTTATGTAGACAGTACCAAACATCATTAATATTTCAACTTATTCATGGTACACTTTTTCTGCATGAGGTTTGCATCCACAATGGTTATTTATATATTTTATAATTTGTAGTTACATTTTATGTTTGATTTCTTTATTGTACTTTAGTTCTGTGTAATAGGGAGTTCACTACAATGTTATTTGTACCATTATAAATATATTTAGAAATATCTGTAAAACTGAAAATAAATAAACAAAAAGAAAAAAAAACAATAAAATGCTGTAGGAAAGAAAAATCTTAAAATCTTCTGATGTAGTATAGATTCAAAATATACATTACAGAGCCATTGTGGCACAATGGTTAGAATGCAGTATTGCCGGTTAATTCTGCCAACTGCCAGCTGTTTGATCCTAATCGGCTCAAGATTGACTTAGTCTTCCATTCTTACGAGGTCAGTAAAATGAGAACTGAGGTTGTTGGGGCCATATACTGACTCTGTAAATAGCTTAGGGAGGGGCTGTAACTGTTATGAAGTAGTATATAAATCTAAGCGCTATTAGCACTAACAATGGCACTTAGTCTTATATATCGCTTCATGGTGCTTTACAGCCCCTCTCTAAGCAGTTTACAGAATCAGCATATTGCCCCCAGCAATCTGAGTCCTAACTTTAACGACCTTGGAAGGCTGAGCCAACCTAGCTACATGCGGGATCGCATCCTGCCCCATACATCCCTACGACCAATTCGCTCTCACAGAGAGGGACTTCTCCGGGTGCCGTCCACTAAGCAGTGCCAAAGGGCGGCGCCCAGGAGTAGGGCCTTCTCTGTGATGGGCCCAGCCCTCTGGAATGACCTCCCCCCGGATATTAGGATTACCACCGACCTCCGCTCCTTCTGTTCAAAACTCAAGACCCACCTTTTTCAACTAGCAGGCCTGGCTCAACCATAGTTCCGTTTTATTCCCCCTGGCAATTTTTTAAACTTATAATCTCTATTGGGGTTTTAATTTAAATAAATATTTTAATATTTATATGTTATTATAATATTGTATTATGTTTTATACCTCCTCTGTACAATGTGTACAATGTGTAATTTTTATAATATGTGTTTCATTTATTGTACGCCGCCCCGAGTCCCTTTGTGGAGAGGGAGCGGCTAACAAATTTAATAAAATAAAATAAATAAATAACCTTGAGCTGATGAAAATCAAACTACCAAACTGTTGGCAGCAGGCAGTAGCAAGCCTGCAATACTGCATTCTAATCTCTGCGCCACCACGGCTCTATTGCTATACATTGTTTCATTAGATCTATTTTTAGACAATTATTTCCAAATTTTAACAATAAAAATTGTGAAGAATGCAGATATTTTATTAGTTATCCTGGTTTTTTGAAACAATACTTTAAAATTATTCAAGATTATATAGAATTGTTCCCATCCTCCTGAAGCTTGTTCTGAAAATCTGTAAGGCTAGACACTTTCTTTAAAAAATAAAAATAATTGGGTTCCTATAAAAAATATAATAATTATCATGTCTTGTTTATTTCTATTTTTTAAAGAAAATATTTAGAGGCTTGATAGCTTCAATATGCTAATGTTCATCATTCCTCCCCCCCCCCCCCCTTTCATCTTCAGATGTATCCCTAATGGAAGAGGCTGTTCAAGAGCTGAATTCCTTTCTAGCAAATGAGAACAGAAGACTGCAGGAATTGGCTGATTTGCTTCAGGAGAAACATCGCTCTATGTCTCAGGAGGTACAAGGAAAGATTCTATGAAGCCATGTAGCAAAAGTGATGGGGTTAGGATTTTGATTTTGGGAGACAGAGGAAAAGACATAAAGGAGAAGGATGTTAATTAAGAAGCTGCTGAATCTTACATATACATTATTTGCTAGGCCTTGTAACTTACACAGTGCAAAATTTTGAGGTGTCTAGGAGAAGAATAGGTTGGTGATGTTCAATGAAGGGGGAAACTATAAGCTGTGAAACCTAAAAGTAGATTGTGAAGAAGAAAACGGGAAAAAAAACGAAGCAGAGCTCTCATAGTGCCAGCCAGTTATTAGGTAATAGTATACATTTATGTGTATCACATCACTAGTAAAGCTGAAACAACATTGAGTGCAGTTCATTGTTATGAATCCTATTGGTGCAACTGGTCTTTTCTCATTCATTAGCTATCATGAGAAGTGCAAATAAAATATTTGTTAATTTTAAATTTATTTTTAGTCTAAAACTCAGACTTTATAATTCACCAATACCCCAAATTAAATAAATACATTGTTTCTTATATATTGATTGGAGGTAGGAATAGGCTTTTTGAGGTTACTAGAAGTAGGTACAGATGGCTGCACTCAGACATTCTGTTTATTCAAATATTATTGGGACAGCAGCATCAGTGTCCTCATAATTTTTCTGCTAGGAGCATGAGCCATAAGATTATGGCTTCTCATCTCTACCAAGTTATAGTTTCACCATCCTCTTTGGTCCTTAATATATTTCTCAACTTATTCTCAAATAATTGACAATCTCAGCTATTCAGATAGTTAGGCTTCACACATATTGCTCCCCAATGATTGCTGTAGGCTTTGTTGAAATTCATGGGTCCTAGATGGAGAATATGGATGCAGTGCAGGTAGTCCTTGACTTAACAACAGTCTATTTAGTGACCATTCAAAGTTACAACTGCATTGAAAAAAGCGGCTTTCACACATGACCGTTGCAGCATCCCCATGATCAAAATTCAGTGCTTGGCAAGTGGTTCATATTTATGACGGTTGCAGTTTCCTGGGGTCATGTGATCACTTTTGCGACCTTCGGACAAGCAAAGTCAATAGGCAATCCAGATTCACTTAACAACCATATTACTAACTTAAGAGATGCAACAATTCACTTAACAACTGTGGCAAGAAAAGCCGTAAAATGGGACAAACTCACTTAACAGATGTTTCACTTAGCTACATAAAGTTTGGGCTCCATTGTGCTTGTAACTCGAGGACTACCTGTAATATATGGAGGTGAATTAACCATCAAGCTAGTTTTGGACTGAGGTGCAATATATTGCGGTTAGGGTTGCATTCTATGTAAAAAAACCACAGCCTTAGGTAGTTCTGTACCTTGCATTGTTCTTGGAGGACAGAGACTATAGCTACTCTGGCTAAGAAAAAGAGATTCTGGCCACCTTCATTTCTTGCCTTGAATATTGCAGCATGGGCAATAGGGGGAAGCTTCTGGACAGTATTTAGAAATGAAAGCAAGGTCAAAATGCCATATTGCTCTCTGCAGAGTGCTCTGTTCACTGTCATTTGTTCTCTGTGAACTGCATTGGCGGCTTCTTTGTTGCTCAATGATGTTCAAGATGTTGATTCTTGGAACCAGCATTTCCAAGAATCAACAGTTTTAATGAACATTTTATTCTGATACTGTTAGTCCTACTCACTAACAGTTAAGTTAGGTTACAGTTTTCCCTTTGTGTCTTGCTTTCAATTATAAATGTGTTTTAAATATTTTTTTTAAATATTCAGTTTAAAAATTGTGAGTCTGTCAAAGCAATGCCTTCTTTTGTAGAGAAGCATGACATACATTTCTTAAACAGAAAATTAATAAATGGGAAAACTTGCCTTCTCCGTTTTAAATCTTCCTGCAATTTAATTCATTGTTCTCCTGTTGTATGAGAACAATCCCATAATTATTAGTTAGCTTGAACATTTGCTTCAAAAAAGGTATTCTGTAACTCTGGCATTTTAAAACTGAAATGATTCCCATGTTGTGAAGGTGTCTTTTAGAGTTGTGGTTCAACATTGTGGCACAGAAACAAGTCATTCATAGGATGTATATAGTGTATAGGTTGTGGACTTTGTAGTGACACCCTGAATGAGATAGGGTGTGGGTGCAGTGGAAGGGAGGAGCAAAGAGGGAAGTTTCATAGTAGCCCCTGAAAATTTCTGTATTTGCAAGCATGTGGCAATGGCATCCTTGGTGAAGGTAGAAGTAAAATTTAAGATTTTTGTGTAACACACAGAATGTCAAAACTGAATAGTCGCTCTCAAGAATAAATACAGGAATCTCATTTAACTTCTGTCCCTTCTAATTTCTTTGCCTCAGTTTTCCAAATTACAAGGGAAAGTAGAGACAGCGGAGTCTCGTGTATCTGTGCTAGAAACTACAATTGAAGACTTGCAGTGGGATACGGACAAAATCCGCAAACGAGAACAGCGGTTGAACAGGCACCTGGCAGATGTTCTAGAAAGAGTAAGTAGCAGTCCCAGATTAAAAAATAGGAACATATCATATTTCTTGGGTAATGTGAAAATGTGGTCATCAACTTGGACTTTCTTACCTTCTTAGATAGGCATTTTGCATTTCAGTGAATGTCTCTGTAGTTGCACAATGATTGTAAAGAATAGCAGTTTTTTTTTTTTAAAAAAAAGAGAACTGGAAACCAAATGTATAAAATTGGAGGAAGTAAAATATAACAATGTTAATATGCCTCTTTTCAGAAAAAAGGGCTTCCTTCTTAAAATTTCCTCTTGGAAAATTGTTCTTGAAAGACAGTGGAAATCTCTTTTTGGACAGCTGTTGCTGGCTGCTCATTTATTATGAAAAAATTTCCAATAGTTTGTGGTAGTGCTTTGAATAGCTTCCTGCCTTTCCCTGAAAGAAACAAAATTGTATTATTATAATAAATAATAATTCTAATAAATAAATATTCTAAAAGCAGTGCATTAATAAAATAAAAAAAATCGAATAAAATATTTTTTTGGAATTTGGCTTGCTTTCACACCTCATTTGAAATTGTTTTGAGTCAGAATAAAGTTTTTAATTTAGTGTTGTTTTCTTCATAAACCATGACTAAATATTTCTCTAATCCATTTTTTGTATTATCTATATATATCTCCATGAGGGACAAAATTATTGCTATTGATAATTTAGTTTCAAAAGTTAAAATGCACATACAGAAAAACAACCAAAAACCTTTATATATGCAGAGGGAAATCTTAAAACAACATTTTCAAAAAAGCTGGGGAGACCAAATACATTATCATTTTCTATTTAATGATGGCAATAAGGATCAGTCCATAACTCCAATTGGATAATTTTTCATTTCGTACAATTTGCAGTTTTACAGCTGTTAAATGTTTCCAAACAGATAATCTTAATATATGTTTTTTTAAATTGTAAATGTTACAGGTAAACTCAAAAGGATACAAGGTATATGGAGCAGGTAGCAGTCTCTATGGAGGTACAATCACAATCAACTCTCGAAAGGTAACTTTTAAGGTTCACGGCATAGAGGTAGTGGGGGGATCAGAGAGAGAGAGAGAGCACAAAGCACAGGATTTTACACATTTGTGGTCCTGGTGTTCTTCCATTTTGCAGTTTGAGGAGATGAATGCAGAACTTGAGGAAAACAAGGAACTTGCCCAAAACCGTTTGAGTGAATTAGAAAAATTGCGTCAGGATCTTGAGGAGGTGACAACTCAGAATGACAAGCTAAAGGTATGAATAGGGCATGTGTTTCCCAAAAGTCTGGAAACTGTTAAATTTGAAAGTGTAGTTCATCTCACATTTGCAAGGCTTTAATTTTGGAGTCCATCTAAGAGTCAGAATTAACAGTCAATAGTTCCTATCTTTGTTATTGAATGGACCAGTTTTACCAGGTGTGTCTTCTGAATGGATGAAGGAATGTATGAAGATATGAAATCTCTGCAGTACTTGGAGGACACTATCAGATGTTTAAGTCAGGAAGACCATTGGTTTTGGTCAGCTTCCTAACCCCAAATCTTTACAGTCTGCTGCTTATTCATCAAGACTTTAGTAGTCAGTCTGGATATGTGAGTGAGACGGACCAATCCAGGAACTTTCCAAGAAGAGACTTTGGCCCACGGGAATATCTCTTGAAGCCAAAGGTAGCTCTTTCTAACCACAACAGCTCCCATAAAGGGCAGATCATTGCATTTGTATAATGAATTTGTGTATTCATTAACGACATTTGTATAGCTACCCATCTTAAAACCAATTTCTGGGTGATTCACAAGCCAGGAATATAAAGCAGTAAAACAGGAAACAATAAAACCAAGAACAGAAAACATGATTTGCAACCAAACGTCCTCAGTGCAGTCCATAACAATACTAAGAAAAATAAGTTCTTAAGTGCTTACTGGAAAGTCAGAAGGGTAGGGGCCTGCCAGGTTTCCAGAGGAAAAGTGTGAATGATGAATTGTTCCAAGTGGATCCAAAAGGATCAGGATGATTAACTTCTTAGTTGACTATAAGAGCCCAAGGTCTGAATAAAATAAGCAGTTTCCTACCTAGCCTGGAGCTCGCTATTTGTCAAAATGAGCATGTTCTAAAGGGCAGAGATACAAAACTTGCATCCATACTGAATTGCAGCCTGCTGGCATCACTTTTGTGATGCCTGAAATCTTCTCATATCTGAGAATTTATTGGTCCTTTTTAAACATTTTAGGAAGCTTTGGTAAATTTTATAAAGTCTTAAGTCTAGCAGATGGTTAAGACATCCATTTAAGCTCTTAAAAGTCCTGAACTCCTTTTCTGGAGAACAGCCCTCGACATACCAACCTAATATTATTGACCCTTCAAACCAGAAATGGGTTGCTCCCAGTTCGGCCGAACCTGTAGAACCTGTAGTAGCGGCGGCGGGAGGCTCCGGCCATGCGCAGAAGTGTCGCGTGCGCAGGAATGCACCCAAACCGCTAGTAAAAAAATGGCAACCTACCACTGCTTCAAACTGATATAAATTGCAACCTCTCCAGGTCTATGGTATGGGCAGAATTCAGCAGATACAAACTGCTTTGATTTCTTGTCTTAATTCATCATTACTTTCTGATTTTTCTTTTTAAAAAGTATTGTAAGAGTGTATAACTCCACATTATCTATATGCTGTGTTGATTTTAATACATTAGCTTCATTGTAACTGGTATACCAGTAGTTAGGAAGCAGATTTGTCTGATGCAATGCTGCCCCCCTCTGGACTAATAGAGTAAGCTGGAGATATTGGTAACATACTTTGTCTATATTATTTTAACCATTATTCTGATATTTATTCTAGAAACAAAATTATTACATACATTGTTTAATATATATTTTCCTCATACAGCTGAAAGCCAGATAGTTAAGGTTTGAAGCACTCTTCCATCTAGTCTCTGAAAACTCCCCAGATTTGCTTAGCTTTAACTAGATTGCTGTTGAATTGTCCACCTTCTCATAGTGTCCATCTACATAGTTCTTTTTACAGAATGCCCAAAATATACATAAGAAAAGTTGTATATATGATATCCTAGATATGTTGTGTGTTTTGATTTTACTTGGGAAAAGTCATTCCATTGCCTTAAAGAACTCTTGTCTCTTGAAATTAAGGACATGTTGTGATACATATTTTATTGCAAGGAATATACCGTTAGAATAACATTGATTATTCAGTTGATCAGTTGAAAACTTCTTGAAGTTTTAGCCTTGTTTTATAATTGTAACATTTAATAGGTGACATCACCCATATGATATAAAACAAAGTCAGGTCTCTGTAAAAATCAAGCATTCAGAGCAATATTGCAGGTGGAAATGGCAGTGTTGAAAACTTGTTGCTCTTGGGAAAAGTGCATTGATGTGTCTTTGGGGTGTCATGGTTTCAGCAATGCCATCAAACTGATAAATAACTGGGTCCCAGCATATTTTTTTTGTATGCAATGATCAGTTGAAGAAACAAAACTAAAGCTACAATTCTTCTTATTGACCAGGGTGCATCTAAATATCCAGTGATATATCCCATGGTATCAATTGAATGCAAGTCTCTGATGGGATAACTTCAATTCAAGAAGTTGTCCTGCTGTTCTTTTAGCTTCTCTCTTTATTTTGCTTTCAAGATACTCTAATAAAGATTGGAAATCATGTTGCATCCTCTTACTTTATTATCCCACATATAAAGTATGCTACAAAATATGCAGGCTGTTGATTATATTTAATCAAAGCAATACATAAATGTTTACTTCATGTATATTCTTTAATTTGAGAATTACGAGTAGCTTCAGATTATATTGCCAGATTTCATGATTTATTGTTCTCTTTTTAAATGGCCATATGGGATTTTATGTAAAAGCTTGATAGCAATTTTATTTTATTAACCACCTTGGAAAGAATTTGGTTTCAGAGATTGTCTTTGTTGTTATGAATGAAAGGGTAATACCTAAACATAACTCTCAGATTGGTGACAGTTGCTTTCTTTGTGTATTTTTTGGATTGCATTTTTATTGCCTTTATTTTTATCAAATATATATGAATCACTTCTCTTTCATGGGCCCAACCAGATGGATCTAAGGCAGGCAGTAGAAGAGGTAGTGAAGGAAACTCCAGAATACCGTTGCATGCAATCCCAGTTCTCTGTATTATATAATGAGAGTCTCCAGTTAAAATCACAGCTGGATGAAGCCCGCACTCTGCTACATGGTACCCGAAGTACTCACCAGCGCCAGGTGGAACTGATTGAGGTAATGGCTTTCTCCCTTTGTGTCTCTTACTTTGTCCTGAAAATATAAGAAAGTGAGTATTATATCTTTTACAGCTTTTCTCATTCCAAATGCTTTGGACAGTAACTCCTTCTAGGCCCAGCTATGTGATATGAAGTTCTTGCTGGCCTGGGACATTGCAGAGTGAAAATGTTTTTCCAACACACTTGTTAAAGCCTGTGTGTCAACATCAGGATAATCAGGTGAAGGTTGCAAAGACAAAAGCTACTAGTAGATAAATAGCAAGTAGAATAGCAACTATTCTAGCCAAAATCCCCCAGAAAGGGTTTAGAATAAAAAAAAAAAGTGCAGACAGAAATAGATGATATCACATTTTAGTTGTGTTTCAAGTAAACTGCATAATTTCTGTTACCGGAATACCCATTATGGTTCTAGAAAGTGTATCTACAGCCTTTCGTCATCATGGCAGCATTAATGCAATAACCACTGTTTTGCCTTGCCAGCGGGATGAAGTCAGCTTACACAAGAAATTACGAACAGAGGTTATTCAGCTGGAAGACACTCTTGCTCAGGTTCGCAAGGAATATGAGATGTTGCGGATTGAATTTGAACAGACTCTTGCAGCTAACGAACAAGCAGGTACTTCATACCAGGTCTTTCATAGTGATTCTACTTTGTTGATTTTACAAAACCATCTGCACAAATACTCTTTTTAATACTGCATAACTTCACCAATGACATAGCTCATCATGATTGAACATTAAAGGGCCATTGGTTTTAAGATGTATATGATCTTTTAAGTAAGCCCGAAGTATGATGTCACACAAATCTAATGGATGGGTGGATGGATGTGAGTCATGAGGATTCTACTTCTATAGTACATTATTTTTGATCCATTATTTTAAAGGGCACTTTCTGTGCATTCTTGCAATATTTTTTTTTATTCTACCATAGATTCTTTTGTAATTGGATTGCTAGAATCATAGGAGGTAAAGCCCTTTATAAGCACCTTTTTGAAGGATGGCTGGTATTAATCATCTGCAAAGTTCTTGTGATTAATATGAACATGACACTGTCTTTGTGTGCAGCATTTCAATAACTGGAAATGATCAGAGGTCAAAAGGAGGGTCTTTTGTTTTGGTCATTGACAGGTAGCATTTCATTTGTTTTGGAGGCTTGTATTAGTTGTGTCCCTAATATAAATCTTCATTGGTTACAATTAGTCTAGGAATTAGTCTATTTGAGGAAGGGTTATTAATGGCAAAATTGAGGAGAAGTTGATGTAATACATCTGTTATATGTGTGTGTTGTAGGCCCCATCAATCGAGAGATGCGCCACCTCATCAGCAGTCTCCAAAATCATAATCACCAGTTAAAAGGGGAGGTGTTGAGGTATAAGCGGAAGCTGAGGGAGGCTCAGTCTGACTTAAGCAAGGTAAGGGAAATGGAAAAATAAAGATTGTCTCAAAAAAACTGGAAGCAAAACAGGTGTGTGCGTTAGTTCAGGTGTGAAGAGCATGTGGGATAGTCTTTGCATGACCAGCTGTGCTTTTTTTAAAGAAAGAGCTTGATACTTACCATTTTATAAGTAGTCCTATTAAAAATGCTTCTTAAACTACTATCCAAGTAGTTTAAGAAACATTGAAACATTGAAATTAGTTGCTTTAATTGATCTATTCTGGCTATTTTTACAGAAAAGCACAGTAAATGAAATGTGGAAGAAAAGCAACTTGTGTGCAGATAACACTGCAATCTGGAGATAGATAATTTGGGGGGTTCTCTTACTGTTCCAGACCATATCCAGACCACCACGAAACATGGCCTGTTTCAGAAATTTTTATTTCTAAAGATTGCTGGCCCACCCCCAGAATGTATTATAGCAGCTCATAATTCCCCATAATATTCCATCCTCAAATTCCAATTTTTTAAAATTAGTTTTATAAAAATATAAAATACAAAGAAAAGTAAAAATAGTGGGAAAGCAGGGGAGAAAGAATGAAAGACAAGTGCAGGATAAAAGGTGAAAAGGAAAAATTAGCATTGCATTGACTTCATACCCTTTTTAGCAGAGTAAAATAAAATAATATATAGCCTCAACTTTTTACTTTTGCATAATAATACATACTAGCCATTTCTATAACAACAAACCTACCTAATTATCAAAACCCAAAGTCAACATTTCACTTTTTTCCACCTCAGGCACAAAGTCGAGAAGTGGTTTCCCACAGGAAACAAAGTTAGCTGTCAATTTAGCCATCTCTGCCAATTCCATCAGTTTTTCCAGCCAGCCATCTATTGTGGGAATAAACTTTTTTACCATTTTTATGCACAGAGCATTCTTGCTGCTATCAATAATGTTACATCTTCAGAACAGAATATTTGCTTGTATCAACTACACAGGGCATGAAAGATAATATACAATGATCTCTGTATTTTCACATTTGGGTTCACAAAAAAGTGACCCATCTTACCCCATTTTTGAAACCCTGCTTTGGTGTGTTTTGGTTAACAATGTAAAACGAAGGTAAAGAAGAGGGTTTTTTTTTTTTTTTTTGAAAACCCATATCCTTAATAAATTGTTCTTCTACTCCAGACTCGTTCTCGCAGTGGCAGTGCTGTCCTGCACTCTCAATCCAGCACTGAAGATGCCAAGGAGGAACCATCAGAGATCAAACAGGAAGCTGAGGATCCTTCTCATGCTGCAGCCTCCAAGGGACCCTCTGAGGATGCTTTGGAAACTAAAGCAAAACGAGATGAAGAAGAACGGGAGAGGGAAAGACGAGAAAAGGAGCGGGAACGAGAGAAAGAAAAGGAGAAAGAAAAAGAAAGAGAAAGGGAAAAGGAGAAAGAAAGGGAAAGGGAAAAGCAGAAGCAAAAGGAATCCGAGAAGGAGAGAGAATCTACCAAAGAGAAGGACAAAGGAAAACACGATGATGGAAGGAAGAGAGAAGCTGAGCTGGTCAAGCAATTGAAAGCAGATCTCAAGTAAGTTGATCTGCATTTCTTTTTCCTTGGAGAGTTGTACTGTGATAGCTGAAGATGATTTTTATTTTTTGGTCCCTGTGAAGCATTACTGTGTCAAAAGGAAAGAAACAGAGGGATTGAAGTTGGGTCCTAGATCTTAAAAGGTGTTTCATTTTTTTAACAGTGCGTTAAACTTTGCAGATATTGTCAATTTACAAGGGGGAATCCCTGGATTTGTGGAAGTCACCTGGGATTGCTTCTACACTGCCTGCGCCAATGAAGTGATGAAGCATCTGTGCGAGATGCTCACAGCATTCAGCACCAATTAATAGCCTCTCAGCTATATAAGTTGCAATTTCTAGGCCATATGCAAAGGGCTGATGACAAGCAATACCATCACATTCCACAGCCAGCATTTTTTCAAGTTTTCTCTTATGAGACACACACCTTCTTGGAACTTTCACTTAGCAAGAAGTAGCAAGAGGTGGTCTTCAACCTCCAGTTGTGACACTGTCTAGGGTCGAGATCATTTATTGATTTGTTCCAGCACAGTTATAGAAAAAAATGAATAGCCTTTTCCCCTCTTTTGTCCCCAACATCACTCCAGGGAACAATAAGACTTAACTTAGTGGGAAGAGTGAGCTGAATTGTTTGTCACTAGGCAGTGCTATACCGTTTTACCCTTCTGTTTTATTTTCCAATCTACTCAGGAAGGCACAAGAGAGCCAGAAAGAAATGAAGTTGTTGTTAGATATGTACCGCTCCGCTCCCAAAGAGCAGAGAGACAAAGTTCAACTGATGGCTGCTGAAAAGAAGGCTAAAGCTGAGGTAATCATATTCAATGTGGTCCAAAGTATTTTCTGTTCTAATCTCTCCCATAATATAATGGACTCTGATTTTTAAAGCTTCATAAAGCAATCTGGAAAGTTGGAGGCGAATTAGAAGTGATCTCCATTGAATATTTAAAGTCTATCCCTTTATATTCTGCATTTCAAGCATTCAGATTCTGCCTGTCAGTTGGTACCAACTGACAGGCAGAAATGCAGAATATTAAAGGATTTAACTATTCAATGAAGATCACTTCTAATTCGCCTCCAAGTTTCCAGATTGCTTTATGAAGCTTTAAAAAATAATTTGGCTTAGAATTCCATAAAAAAGAATCCTTGCCTTTTCCTTGCAGTCTAAAAAGACGTGGAACAAACGAAGAACAGGAACCAAACAAAAGAGAACAGGAAAACAAGAATAGTTGGGTATTGGATTTTAGTGACATACTGATCTTATAATGAATATAAAAGAACATGCCACAAGTCATTATCTCTTTGTGTCACAAATGAGTGGAATTAGTTCTGTTTTTTTTTTCCATTTAAACCAGAGATGTAATTTCTCTTCCTTTCTCTTCAACTGCTATAGTGCAGTTTAATGGGTTGATGCAGAATCCTCCTTTCTGTGAAATTTTGTAAGATGGCATTCTGTCTAGTGCTAATTAGCATATCTATCAAACCTTTTTACTTCCTCCAAGTAATTCCGAATAAACCTTAGGATCCTTTGAGCTATCCTCCTCTTTTACTGTTTGCATATTCATTTTCTATTCCTTTAAAAAAAACTTTTCTCCTGGACAATTCTGATTTTTATAGTTGGAAGAGCTAAGACAAAGACTGAAGGAACTGGAGGATAAGGAGAAGAAAGAGAGCAAAAAGATGGCTGATGAGGACGCTCTTCGAAAAATCCGGGCTGTGGAAGAACAGATAGAATACTTGCAGAAGAAAGTAGCCATGGCAAAACAGGTAAGAAGTAATAATCAGATGGTTGAGAGGCAAGTAGAGCAAATAGTCTTATTCCTCAAGGTTGCTAAATCTTTGATTCCCTCTTAATGTCTAGGTAAGAGATGATTGGAGAAGAACGTTGATATTTTTCTCTCTTCTTACTACCACCCCCACCAGATATCTATGTTCAAATGGAGTCATCTACTTTGCTAGGAAAATGCATATTTGTGGCAAATTATATGTATCAGAAAGGCAGAATCCATGTTAAATAATTTATGTTAATTAACAAATTGTTTTAAATTATATGCCAATAACTAAAAAAAATCTAGAAGCTCCTGATAGTTATTTTTTCCATCACAAACATAATCACAAACTAATGAGGCCATAATGATGACATGCTTATGATGATGCCATTGTGCAAATGCTACTGTTACATATTTGAGTCCTGATGTCTGAGGTAAATACATAGATTGCAATATAAAAATAGTCCTCTTTTAGTGACTGCCTCATACAGCAACCCTTTCCGCTTATGAAGGTGATGAAAATGTAACTTTGCAGCCAGCCCTTGCATTTACAACCTTCGTAGGTCCCTAGAGCAAAGGAAAGCTGAAGTGAGATTTTAAGCACGGTTGCGGTTTCACTTAGTGACTACTTTGCTTGGTGACCAGATTACCAGTCCCAATTCTAGTTATTAAAGAATACACTTCCTGTATTTGATTGCATGATGATATCACTCAAAAATTATCATTTATATCCCCTCCTGTTAAGCGCCGACACATTTATCTACTTGTTTCATAGTATCCAGGAAAGGTGGAAACTGTTTCCCTCTCAATTGCAGGAGGAAGAAGCCCTGTTATCCGAAATGGATGTGACAGGCCAGGCCTTTGAAGACATGCAAGAGCAAAACATCCGCCTGATGCAGCAGCTGAGGGAAAAAGACGACGCCAACTTCAAGCTCATGTCAGAACGCATCAAATCCAACCAGATCCATAAGCTATTAAAAGAGGAAAAGGAGGAGCTGGCAGACCAGGTTCTTACCCTGAAGACCCAGGCAAGTGGAGAAAATGGGAAGAGGAGCGAAATAGGAATGCAGAAGTCTTAAATTTTTTGTCCAAGAGATAAGTTGAAAGTGCAGTTGTTGTCATCAGTGAGAGACTGCATCTTAAGACTGAGTTTTGTCACAAATTTTCTTTTAAATTTTCTTTACCACAATTTTCTTTTTGAGCAGCTTGGCGGTAATCCGGCATCTTTTTACATAGGGGAGGATGACCTATAACCACGAGAGACCACGAGCCCCATTTTGAGATACACGCACACCCTCCCCTATGTCTAGCTGCCAACATTTTGTGACAAATGTTCAATTTTTAGTGACTTTTTTTTTTTTTTTGCTTTTTGCAAAACAAAACCGCTCCCCTGATAGATGCATTAAGCCTCCAATACCCTTAATGCAACTATTCTGAGTGGTCACTCAAAAAAGGGTTGCAGTTTTCAACCCTGCTCATTCAGGTGATATCCCTGTATTAATGACTTGCCCCTTATATACCACAGAAGCCATTTTTTAAAGTGGGGGGGGATTCAATTCATAAGAAAATGATCCATTCCTATTCTGAAGCAATAATACATTTTTGATCCAGGCATGGTATTTGCAGAGGAATGCTAATTTGATACGTGCAAATATGGTGTTAAGTGTAGACACTGATTCCTGGAGCAATAGTAATAGCACTTAGACTTATATACCGCTTCAAGGTGCTTTACAGCCCTATCCGAGCACTTTTACAGAGTCAGCCTATTGCCCCCAACAATCTGGGTTGTCATTTTACCGACCTCGGAAGGATGGAAGGCTGAGTCAACCTTGAGCCTGGTGAGATTTGAACTGCTAAATTGCAGTCAGCTGGCAGGCAGCAGAAGTAGCCTGTAGTACTGTATGGTCACCACTGTGCCACCACGGCTCAGCATCTTTTAATTTGTAGCCCTTCTTAGAAGTAGGTAAACTATGACTGCTTGACATTTCAGGATCCATGAAAGGGAAGATTTCTGTTGACTGTACTTAGTTTCTCATTCCATAGTGGGCAAAAAAGCACAATCATCATCAAACAAGCAGAACTGTACAGTTTACTTAAAGGTTCCAATCCTAAGAGACAGAACCGTAAATAAGTTGACCAATGCAAAATCCTAAATCGAATTCTTTCCTCTTCCTTGTTTTTGCCTCCTGAAGGTAGATGCCCAGCTGCAAGTTGTGCGCAAGCTGGAGGAGAAAGAGCATCTGTTACAAAGCAACATTGGCACTGGAGAAAAGGAGCTGGGCCTGCGAACCCAGGCCCTGGAGATGAACAAGCGGAAAGTAAGTGAATATATACAGGTAGTCTCCTCAATGTACAACCGTTCTCTTACAGACACTGAAAAAAGGGGTTTTATGACCATTTTTCATACTTATGGCAGTTGCAGCATCCCAATGGCCACATGATTTACATTTGAATGTTTGACAACTGACTCACATTTATGATGGTGGCAGTGTCCCGGGGTCATGTGATCCCCAATGGCAATCTCCTGGCAAACCAAGTCAATGGGGAAACCAGATTCACTGAATAACTGTTACTAAATTAATAAGTGCAGTGATTCATTTAACAAATGTGGCAAGAGAAGTTGTAAAATGGGGCAAAACTCAGTTAACAAATTTCTCACCAACAAATTTTGGCCTCAGTTGTGGTCGTGTGTGTGTGTGTAACGAAATTAAAATCCCATGGGAAGGTTTCCTTGTTTTTTTACATTTGTGAAAGTTTTCTTGTTTTTTTACATTTGGGAAGGAGACTTAAAAAAAATAAAAGAAACGGGAGTCAAACTAAGTTGTATAATAAAAGCGGGAATAGATCCATAAATGCAGATATGTATAATAAGTGTATAATATGTATACATGTATGCATATTATGCATTTTTACGTATATTAAAAACAGGAATGGATCCACAAATAATATGTGTTAAGAGCAATGCCACCATGATAAATATTATCATGGCTTCCTCTTCCTTGTGCCTAATCAGTTCTGTAAGAAAGGATCTTCTTGGGTGTAACTCAGAGCTGTCAAACTCACAGGCCATTGGATGGATTCATCACGCACTGGCCACGCTCGGTTTAGCAAAGGGGAAAAAAATGATACGTCATGTGACAACACCATGATGACGCGGGTTTGACACCCCTGGGGTAACCTGACCAAAATCTATATGGAACTCCATCCTGAACTGGCTTCTGTCAACCAGCCTTATGCTAAATAAGACTCGCCTGGAAGATTTTTAATCTGGTTATCTATAGAAACAAGCATTCACTTTGTATTTCCCTCCTAGAAGTTGCTCCTATTTCCTTAAAAACCCTTCAGTTAAGTGATCTTCAGAAATTATTGTAGGATAAAGACTATGCAATTCCAGGCAATGAAACTGGAAAAAGTCCCATTCTTCACAGCTGTAAGCTCTGAACTTGGATTCATATATACTCAATCTGAAGGCTCTTAAAATTAATCCTGTGAATGTTAAGCCAGCCAGATAGCCCTCATTTAGCAATCCTAATTCGGATTGGAATTTCTGTTGTTAAACATAGTGGTCATTAGGCGAAGCATCACATAACAGTATCACTTAGAAGTTCTAGTAGTCCTGCTTTTGTTGCTAGATGAGGACTGCCCCATCGTTAGATAAGGACTTCACACTTCTGCCCTGCACGAACTGCCAGCTCCATCCTCCTGCTTCCTTCCCAGCTGGACCCAGCGAGTTGCTTTTGGCAGAGGCTCCACTGCCCTGCTGGGATCACCTCCATTTCAACTTCCTCTATCACAATGTGTGTGCTTCAAATACCACTGCCTGTCTCCCATCTCTGCCCTTTTGGCTGTCATGTACTCTGCTGCTGCCATTTAAATGATCACCCCAGCCAACGATGTTATCTTCTTCCTCCTGTTGCTGTCAAAAGTGTGAGTGTGTCATAAAACAAAAAGTGTGTCAGCGGAGTGCACGGAGACGGGCATCAGGAGTGGTGGACTGCAGGGTGGCAAAAGGGCAGACATGAGGTGGTGGGAGAAGATATGTGTGTGTACTGTGATGACTGTAATTTCAAGGATTGGTCATGACTTTCATTTGTTCAGCACCGTTGCAATTTTGAATGGTCACTGAACATTGATCCTCAAGCTAAGATTGTGTATATATCTATTTATGAAATATGCACCAAGAGGGTGACTGGAATGGATTGGCAGCTGCAAAGGTCTCTATTTTACAAACAGATAGGTTTCCCTAGAAGGCAGAGGAAATTTTTATTGAAAGCCTGATAGACTTAGATTGGCCCCCCAAATGAAAAACAGCTATTGTGTGAATCGTGTCTCCGTAGGAAGAGATAGCTAGAGCAGATAAATCTCTCCCTCCTATGGAAATGCTGAGAAATCACAAATGATTTCTGTAATTAGGAGAAAAAGTGATGCCGCATTTCATGGACAAGGAGCAAGAGTGTGGGAAAAAATTGAACTTCAAAAAAAAATAGAGTAGTCTGATATAAATAATTAGATGATTTGAAGGTTTCCAGCAAAAAGAGGTTGTGAGGATAAATGAAAAACAGAATGAGCTGAGGGCGGGTTGAATGCCATGAGAAGAAGATAGGTTGATAATAATGTTTTGAGAGCTTGCCATTTTGGTTACTGCATTAGCACTGGTTGTTAATACACATGTAGAAAAGAATATGACTGCAACTTATAATTTTGTGTCAACCAAAGTTCTGTGTCTTCAATTCTTAGATGAGAATGAACCCATTTACCAGACATCTAGGGCTGCCCTAATCTGTAGATCAGCAATTAGTTGAGGATTTGAGTGAACCTTTGCCCATGAATTCTGGATCTCTTCTCTCTGGCCACTTCTTGACAACACATTAACACTTCCGACAAAAATAGTAGTCACTGAGACAAAAGTCCTGTTTAACTGTTGCAGGGTATATTTTTTGTTTTTTGAGAAGGAACCCTTTTTAAAATGTTCTTTTCTCCTGGCCTTCAGTCTAAATCCTCCAGCACTGAATTTTCAAAAGTGTGGAATCTCAGAGGTCTGCAGAGAACATCAGAAGATAGGAATGATGTTGGGTCTATAGATCACTGGGGATGAGGGGATTTTCTCTGCCAGGGTTTCATTTCTGTATGGTGGATCTCGGGGGAATTTTATTTCCTCACTCTACCCTCTCTCCTTAATTTTACAGTGCCAAGGCAGCTTGTAAAAAGTTAAACACCAGTTTCAAGTTTTTTAAAAAATAATAATGAAACACCACGGTATAAAGAGAATTTTTCAGAAGGAAGAAGCAGCAGTAATCATAATAATTAAAGGAGGAACAAAGCAGTGTGCAGTGTTTTAAAAGCTTAGGAAACTGGTCAAAGGCACTGAGATGAAAATAAGATACATGGCAGGTTGTCTTCCTGGCTGCAGCTTTCCATAAAGGTTGCCTGACTGATTTTTGGTATAGGATAAGGAGATGGGACTTAGAATGTATTTGTATATATTTTGGACTGATTCTTCTCCCCCATCATTCTCCCCAATTCCCCCCTCCCTTACCTAGCATATTCCATTTAATCCCATTCCATTCCCTTCTTCCCCTCCTGGAGTTTCAGCAATATTTCCATGTTTATCTGCAGAATAAGGTGGTAGAATGGGCTTGGGACCATCAAACCAAAGAAACAGGCTTACCCACGTGTTTTGCAGAGTTAAATTTGAGAAACAAATCAGCTTGTTTTTGCAGTCAGAACTGGTACAGCTCCCCCAGTCTCCTCATTTTCTTTTGATGTTGCTGTAAATCTAATCTTCAGGCAGAAGGCCGTTGGGCTCCCAAATAGATGTTTGGTCCTAGGCCAAGGAGGCCCTGTTATTTACCATACAATAGTCAAATAATGGAAATAGTGACCATTGTAGGTAAGTGCTGAAACCCTCCCTCCCTCCCTCCCTCCCTCTGTCTTTTTCCAGAGGAAAGTTTACATACAATCCCAAACCATAAGATGAAACTTCTGATTTAATCTTTAGGGTGCTACTATTCCTTCTGCAAATTTCAATAAATGGAAAGGAAAACGTTACGGTTTTGTTTTCTAGGCTATGGATGCTGCTCAGCTAGCTGAGGACCTTCGGGCCCAATTGGAACTGGCGCAGAAGAAATTGCATGACTTCCAGGATGAGATTGTGGAAAATAGTGTAACAAAGGAAAAAGACATGTTCAACTTCAAACGAGCCCAGGTAACCGGCATGTAGTCCTTTGCTTGGATAGCTGCCTCTCACAATTTGTCTTTATTTCCAGTTTCATTCATTCAGATTATATGGCTGCCTCTTGTTTTCTGACAGCGTTTTGGCTCCTAGTTCGATAGCTTAGTCACTGTTACATGACTCACTGTCAGTTGTTTCCACTGTTGCTTTTGTTAGTTGTCAATGCTGGCGCTGAACACCTAGACTGAAGCTTCTACTATTCACGTATCAATTTTAATTCAGTTTTTGAGTTCCAAAAGAGTTCTACAAGGCTCTAATATTAATGGAAGAAGTACAGCTTTCTCATTTTCATAAGAACTTAAAATAGATCCATGAATTTTTCTAATTCATGTGAAACACTGCAGGGCCGTAAAAGTCAAAATGCAGGTGTTTATGAATCTTTTACCAGATTTATTTCCATTAAAATAGGAACCTGCCATCTGAAAGGCAAAAGATAACAGGCCTATCTAATATTTTTCCTGTAGGAGGATATTTCACGGCTACGAAGAAAACTGGAGACAACTAAGAAACCGGACATGATTCCCAACTGTGATGAGATCCTCATGGAGGAGATCAAAGACTATAAGGTAGATCATGTGAGGCCTATAGACTCTTGGGTGTGATGGGTTTGGGCATATCTTTGTATGTTTGGAGAAATATAAAAAATGCCACTAGTGTGGAGTTGGGGTGGCTCATTTGGGAAATACATTATGGAAGGAAAGAGCCCTCTCGCCTTTCCAGGATGAAGAATAAACATTTTCTCTCTCATAGACTAAAAGGGGAGGACTTGTCTGTTGACATCTGCTCCTAAACTCTGCCCTGTCTTTCCCAAAGGCTCGCCTGACGTGCCCCTGCTGCAACATGCGGAAGAAGGATGCTGTGCTCACTAAATGCTTTCATGTCTTCTGTTTTGAATGTGTGAAGACTCGCTATGACACTCGGCAGCGCAAATGTCCCAAGTGCAATGCTGCATTTGGAGCCAATGACTTCCATCGGATCTACATTGGTTGATATGGCCAGATATGTATGGCCAGAAGAACTCCGCTGTCCACTCCCATACCTGCCATTCTTCAGCAGGCTGGATACTGCTCATTGCCAGCTAGGTTTCCCCCCATTTTGACTTCTTTGTAAAGGAATATGTTGGTTTATTCTTTTGGTGTATGTGTTATTTTTGTTTTATTCTTCACTTTTTTTAAAGTACTGCCAATTCACAAGCCAGTTCTCACTTGTCTGGTTAAATACACTTTTTGTGGGGTCCAGGTAGTCAATTGGTCCCTGATTCATCAGTGTTGACATCATTTGGCTTGGAACTAAACCAGGCAGCAACACTTAAACTGGGAAATCCAATTGAGATAGCTTGTTGGCTTTCTCGTGATTTTTTAGCTAATTGTTTCTCTGTTTTGGATAAAAGAGGAAACTTCTTTCTAGTCATCGCATTTCCCAGTTTAATGTCTGCTTGTGCATGTGTAATGCTGCAGTCTACAGAAGGCATTCCTACGTCTGAAGAAAGAAGACAGCAATGCACCCATCCTATTTCAAACTGAAATTTTTCTGAAAATTGCCAACAAAGTACATCTTGGAAGTTGAGGCATTGAGAAAATAGTGACCTTCATATATTTCATCTCTTCCTCATATGTAATCTGCTCCGATAATGCATAATTTTGGATCCGATTATATAATGATGCCGTTTTGAGAAAAGGCCACTTTTTTGACACATTGCCTGGATAATTTTTAATACTAAGGGTAAGCACAAATGGTAGCTGTTGGCAACATTTGGCCATTGCTTTCTTGCAGCCAATCTGTTGCATAAATGGGAACTGGATTACACTCAAATGCAATGAGCCTATTCGCTTTGAATGTTTTCTGTGTACTGAAGGAAGCAATTGTGGACCAGAACTAGGTTTTTCAGGGAAGTCACCTCCTTTTGGTTGGCCAGAGAGTTGTCAAACAATGGCCCAGGCTATATTGGCTGCTACTGTCTCTTTTGCTATGAAAATGAGATTTTCATAGACATTTTTCAAAGGGCATTGTCTTCAATAAATTGCCATGGTTCTCTCTTATTTTTGCTTTGTGGGATTTTTTTTTTTTTTTTTGCCCTCATTATTCTTGCGAACAGACTGAGTCTGTAAATTGATTTTAGATATGGACAGTTTGGGATTTTGATGTTTGTATATCCATGTACATACTGTAGCTAAAGAGCTATTATGTAAGAGCTAAACTAAAGAGCGAGAGCCGAGTCTGTTTTTGCACTTTTTGAATGGAATGGTGGGAAATGGGAATAGAAATATCTGGCTTTGGGAGACAACCCATTCCCGTTCTGGAATACACCAGGATATGTCAGAATCTGTCCATTTGGTTTAGTCATTGAGAGAGGGCCTTCTGAAAATTCCCTCCCCTTGTGAGGTCCACAAGGCAGGAGTGAGACAGAAGAACCTCTTTGGTATAGTCCTCACTTTGTGGAATACTTTCCTCCCCTCCCCCCAAAAGTACAGTTTCCACTTGCTGCAGTCCTGGAAATAGATTTAAACTATTTTCATTTTAACATAGTTTTGGTTCCTGCTGATTAAAATTGTGGGCACATTTCTTGGGTTTTCTTTGGGGCTTATATTTGCTCATTGGGAGGGAGTTGATATTATTCCAGTTGACTCATTTATTATTATGTTATAATAATAACTTTCTTCTCATTGATGTGGTATGCTCACAATACCCTGTGGGATTGGGATAAGTTAATAAATTCAGTGAAACGCATAAACAACTACACCCCCCCCCCCTTAATCACCTACCAACAAAACTCCCTAGACTTTCAGTGATGCTTTTGGGCCTTTTCCCAGGAATGCTAAAGGTGGGGACAGGAATGATTTGACTCTCATTCCTGTTCCTATTGGTACCTAAATTTGGTCCTCCACCAAATTTAGGCAAAATACGCTGATTTCAGGTTGAGGATGTACTTATATGCAATATATAATAAGAAAATACCTATTGAAACATGGTATTTTGCTATTGAATTTCAAGACCATCTTAGGGTGTTAGGATATACATTCAAGCTGCAAGATGCCCACTTAATAAAGAGAATAATCTCTGAATAAATTTTTTGCTTCTGACAATATTGAAGGGTTTTTATTTTCTGGGTTCGCAGTCGTTGAGGTGATACTGTCCAAGACCAAGATGAACCAGTAATTGATTTAATGTATGGTAATCTCATATCCCTGAAGCAAGATAGATTGATGACATCAGCAAGTATTGCAGGACCATATTGGTTGGAAACATACAGAAGAGAGAGGCCTTCATCCTGCAGTGGATAGACAATGTCTAAAATGATGATGAATCTGGAGTAATGTGGCCTGGAGATGGGACTCTTGCCTCACAATCAGGAGGCTATGGATTTGTTCCTAGGTAGTGGCAGATATTTCTCTCTCTGGTCGCAATGAGTCTGCTGTGAACTCCATGTAGGTGTCAGGAAGGGTATCTGGCCAGTAACCGCTCAGCTCCATTTAGTCGTCCCAACTCCACCCTGATGAATGGGATTAAAGGGTCATTAAAAGAAATATATATATATATTCTGCTGAATTGTATCACATAGAAAGTTCATTCTGTGATGAAATCCATTTTATGCATGGATTAACTGTCAAAAATGAAGATAGGGAAGAAAAAAGAACAGTTACACTGTACAGAGAAGAATACAAATGGATGAAGTTAACCAAAAAGCCCTGGTTAGGCATGAGTTACCTTGAAGGGTAAAAATTCACTAGGCAAGCAGCCATCCCAATTATGGTTAGTTTTTAAGAATCAAGATTTTGGAACAGAAATGTCTTTTTCCACCTATTTGTTTTTATCAGTTTCTGTCTCTGAATGAGTGTTGATTCTCTCCACCCCTCACATTTACAGATAATTCATGGAAAACAGTCTTCATATTGGGCAAATAAAACATAACTCGTCTCCACAGAGTGAGTTTGCGTTTTCTCATCCAATCAGCTTGTCAGCTAGATCCAAACTATAAAGCAAATCAACACGCCTGAACAAGTAGTATTAAAATTTATTTAAAACCAAAATAAAACAAAAAACCAGCACATTCCCCAACCAGAATTTTCATTCAGAAAAAGTGATGGCCAGGGCAGGTTACAGAAGTCAAGGAAAGACTTCACTCATTGACACCGAAGGTATATGATGTGTTGTAGTGCTGGCTTTCTCTTAAATATTTGAAGATGCCACTGAAATACTTAAGGAAAGAGAGGGGCTTCTTAATGGATAAAATCACTGGTGACTTAGTGAGTAGAGAGACATTAGGCATTAGACATTAATTAGCACATTTGTTGGTGGATTACTGTACTGCATTTGCTACACAAAAACTGTTGGCAGTTTTTAGGGGCAAATCCCCATTATGGGTCTGTGTTCATATTCTCACATACGAATTATCTTGGATGCAAAAGCTAAATCTATGTGGCATGTCTATAGGCTATATTTTCTCAATCTTTGATTGGCAGAAAAACGTGAAAGTGAACGTGTCAAATTATACAAGGCCCTAGTATATACATTACTTTGATTTGATTTGCCTCTTCTGTCACTACTCCTGTGCCAAGCAACATAATGTAATACGTACTCTGGATCTGATTAGGTTGGATTTCATAGTTATATTCCTTGTCAGCAGCCCCCTCTGTACAGGGTGAGCATTATCGGCTCGATATATAACTATGTATGAGGCCCCAGTGTTGACAGTAGAAAGAAAAAGAAGCATATTGCTTGGAATAATATAAAATCTTTGAGACCTAGGATTATGTCATTTAGAGTAACTTGTAAATTGGACCATACTGACAATGATTTTGTGTGTGTGTGTGTGTAGACAGGGTGGCTTAGGGGAATGGGAGACAGAATGATAATGTTGATTGGTTGTACACCATATATTGTTGCACCCACTGTTTGTATAGCACCCGCATGAAGTATACACATTTAACAACTGGAGAGCAAGCCATCATCACTGGCAACTTACACAACACACTTCACTGAAGGATACCACCGAGCTTCAAAAAACATTAAGCCACTAGAGTTAGTTTTGGACTAATGAGGGACCAGAGTTTCCCCACCACCAGCCTAAAATAGTAGCTTCTCAGAACATGACATGGAATATTTATATATATAAATAAGACTCTGGTAATAGAAAAACACTTCAAAGAATATTTTAACTGGTAGTTTTAAAATTTCTCCTTTGATATTTAAAAAATACACCCAGCCCATCTATCCTGTCAATGGCAGCAAGAGGATTATTTTGTGGAAGCAAAGACTTGGAAAAGGGTCTAGTCTGAAAAAAGTGGCAAAACACTAGATCTTTGTCCAAAGAATATATAAGTAGTCCTTGCTTAGTGACCACAGTTTAAATGAGCAGTTGTAAAGAAACAAGAAAGAAAAAGTGTGAAAAGGAAAAGTCCTTTTTCAAACTTTCCCTTTTCACACTTTCACAGTTTTTTTTTAATTTTGCTATTTGAATTTTTCATGGTATAAAAACATTTGCTTTTATACTTTTTCATTTTTAATAAGATTATTTGCAAAGCTGGGGATATTAGGCAGTAAATCACATGATTGTGACAGATATACCACTGCACATTTGCTTTAGTCACTAAGTGAAACATCACGTGACCGTGACTTATGATTTTATTTCCCTGTTCTCTATTCACTCTGCTTGTCGCAAGTTAGTTGCAAAGCACAGAAGTGACAATTATGTGTCTATGGGGCGCTGCAATGGTTGTAAAATGTGAGGAGATAGGAAAGCATTTTGAATGCTTTGCCAAGTACAAAATTTTCTATAAGCACTCAACACATTGAAGCAAAATGTTTTATAATTCAGGGCTTGCTTATTTGTTTGTTTTAAGTGAACAACTAAAAAAATGCAGCCCTACTCTGTTTGGAACTTAAAATGAAAAAATCTTAAAATACTACCTTTGAACAAAATTAAGAGTGTGTATCTACAACATCTGCTGAGGGTGGCTGTAGAATTATTTTATATAGTAGAGAAAGTTGGGTGGACCTTACTTTTGCAATTCTGAGAATGGAAATAGCAAGAATATAATATAGTAATTGTCAGTGAGAAGCAATCTGCACATATTATCAAAAAATAGTATGGTCAGAGTGCTGGGCTATACCAGGAGAATTGGAGATTGGAAGCCATATTTTGAGTACATCCACATATAAAAGATACAAGGTATGTGGTTACGTAATGCCTTGGAACAGCAAAAGTTTGAACCAAAACCAGTTTGCCTTTGTTTTTAATGTGGATGAAAATTCAGAACAGATTTTTCCTTGTTTGTCTTCAGAAGGGACAGAAATTCCATATGTTCCTACCTCAATCCCCAATTTTTGAAAGCTATCCTGAGGATTTCCTTCCAAGTGTGGTATCGCTTTTCAATAATGGATACTTAAGAAAGGGGTATAATTAAAATCCCTTATTAATGTGTTTAATCTTTGCAAGTGATGTTGTAGGGAATATCTGTACTCCTCTTGTGCCAATTACAGAGAAGGCCAGTACCCAAAGGACCCTCAGAGCCCGGAGTTTGAGACACAACTATATAGGTTTAAAAACTTTGAATAGCAAAATCCATGCAGAGAACAATTCTGAATAATCTTTGAAAGGCTCTTGCTCTTTTGTTTTAATTAATGCAGAGGAGGGGGGGAGTAAAAAGTGGGGAAATTCATTTAATTCTAGTGAGAAAGAAAATAGGTGCTGTGTGGTCTGGAGGCTTCAAATTCCTGTAGCCTGAGATCAACCCTTTCTACTTAGGCTAAAACTTCCCACAGAGAAGGACCTGTTGGTACTTTGAAGTATTCCAGTAACCAGAATGCGGCCATCTTTTGGTAGTGTCGCTTTTGCAGGAAGGCAGGAGCTACTGTAGACCTATTGCTTGCTGACGGTGTGGCGCCACTTCTTAGCATTACACAAAAACAAAGCCCAAAGGTGAGGGTGTAATACAAATTATTACTGTCCGAGAAGGAACGAGGGTGAACCCTCTCAAAGCTCCACAGTTCTATTTGTCCTCTGAAATTCTTCCAGCTCCAGTTTCCTGCTCACCGCTATCTGCAGTTCCTGCTTGATCACTTCGATCTGCTTCTCCAGTTCAGAGAGTTCCTGAATCACTGAGGTCCTAGCAGCGTTCAGAGCATCTGCTTTCCCGTTGGTAGTCCCTGGAGAGTCTTTTTTCAAGGGGGGAAACGCTGTATCATGCTGCAGTTGTTTGAGCATCACTTCGCTCGGTTTTTCAATACTGCAGATGTATTTCCTTCTGTGGCAGTTGCCAGGGCTAGCAGTGTTCCAGACTGAAACTTGACTGTTCCTGGGACTGGACCTGCAGGGGGATGTTCACACAAGGCATTAGGAACTCACCATATGAATACATACGTACATAGGCAATATAGGAAAAAGAAACTCTATGAACCCCACAACGTCTTAGGCCTATCTTTCCAGCTTCCCCTCTAGCTATGTTTCTTTATTCTATTGTAGTTTTGAATTGCTTGTGAGCTTCTCTAATTGGATCCAACCCAGTGGTGGGATTCAAATATTTTTACTACAGGTTCCATGGGCGTGGCTTGGTGGGTGTGGTATGGCTTGGTGGGCGTGGCTGGGTGGAAGTGGCAGGGAAAGATACTGTAAAACCTCTATTCCCTCCCCATTCCAGGAGAAAATTACTGCAAAAATCCCCATTTCCTCCTGATCAGCTGGGACTCGGGAGGCAGAGAATAGATGAGGACAGTGCCAGTCAGAGGTGGCATTTAACAGTTCTCTGAAACTCTTGAAATTTATGCTACTGGTTCTCCAGAACTGGTCAGAACCTGCTGAATACCATCTCTGATGCAACCCCAGGTCCCAACTTACAGTAAGTCCAGCGTATTTTTCAGGCTGACCAAACAACAAAACAAGTACAAATCTATTGCTGTTTTATGAATAATCTTCCTGATTGGACAAAAACTTAATCTAGCCCAGCATTTTGCCTTCCAAAATACTCCCCAGAAGCTTCCAAGAAGTCTCCTAGCAGCTTAGGGTGACTAAGGTCCTGTATTCTTGCTCTATGTCTTTCTAGTAACTGGTGCAAATGATTAAATGACAGAAAATCTGGCCACTGTTTTAATTTGCAAGGATAGACAAGAAGAATGATAGAAACATTCAGCTGGAACAAGCCTTGGAGGAAACTGATCTTCCAGAAGTCGCTGAGCTATATCTTCATCAGTAAGGTTAGCTGGAAATTGCACACAACCTCTGGAACTCTATGGAAAGCTATGATTTCCCCAACTAGGTTTCTAGGTTTCAAGTATTTTTAATTTAAACATGACATCTGATATTATTATTATTATTTCTCTACGGGGAGGGAGGATTTTGTCTTTTTATTTTGAATGTTTAAAAAACAGTGCATCTCTGTATGTATAGTATCGGGAAAAACAGCTTCAGTACTGATTGAAGACAGTAGAACGGTTGTGTATCTCAGTGACAGCAATTTTGTTCAGTGTTCCTCATTTCTGTCTTTCGTACAATTACCTACAGTAAAAGCATCGGTCAGAGTTATTGAGGAGCAGAAACTCATTTTTTACATTGTTTAACTGCAATGATTTGCTATTTCTGTGTCTGTGGTTTGGCAACTTGATCACAATTAAATTGAATAGGTATCCATCAATAGAAATACAACATGGGAAGACATGTTTCCATGCTAGTGCTCAACCCTTCTTTCTCCAGGGTTTCTGGTCCCAACATTTCAAATCAAATGTTTATTTTTATCAAAAACCATATGGAAAGTCACATTTACCCAGAGATTTAGTTTGCTCATATTTCTAAAAATTGCTTTATGACCAGACTAGGTTTATTACAAGGGACATGAGAAAAACCAACAAAGAAAGATGTCTAGAAAAATACAGGCAGGCATGGGTGTTGTTATTTGTGTCACAACTAATATCAGGAAGTTAAAAGCATATCTGTCAAAGCTGATGCAGCGTTGCAAAGTTACCTTGTGAATTGGCTTCAGAGAGAAAATCCATAATGGAATAAGCAACACAACGGCACTATGATAGATAAGAATGTCAATGTTCTGACCTAGGCTTCCTGAGACAGTAAAAGCACATGCTTAGTCCCCAAAACCCTCTTTTTATTTCACCGGCTGTGAATTATGTTCCTTCACAGCCTATGAGTCACAAATAATTTGTAAAGAAGTCTGCCAAAGTCTTTCAGGATAAGGCTAATAAGCACCCACCTTTATCTCCCTTGAAACGCTGCCAAAGACCTAATTGGCAATTAGCTTTGCAAGGCCACACGGAGCATAGAGTCAAAACGGGGCTTCAGAATTTTAACCAACCAGCACGAACAAAGTCTCTTCCTGCAAAAGCTCACGTGCCTTTGCTCCTCCTTTATGTCTTATGTCTTATGGCCGTACTCCTAAATCATCCCTTTTGTCTTAACTGTTCTTGCCTTCTGGCAGCTCTGTGCATGCGCGCACTGGGAACAGGCTCCCCCTGTTCCTCTGCCTCACTGATGTCCAACTCTGGAGGCTCTGGAGGCAGCACATAACTCCCAGATGGCCCTGGCCCCTCTCTGCATCTAATGCAGAGCCCTCGTCCGAGCCTTCCCCAGACTCCAGGACTGCCAATGCTCCTCCCCAACCTCCTCACAATCTGACTCTGCTGCCAGCTCTGCAGGCTGCCGTTGGCCCACAACACTCAGATAAATTGTAAACTGGCTTTGAAGAGGCAAAGTCTAGTGGTGGAGGCACCAGGTTAGAAAGTGGGACTGTGATTTCTAGTACTGCCTTAAGTATGAAAGTATTTTTGGGCCAGTCACTCTCTCTCAGCCCAATCCACCTCACAGGATTGTTGTGGGGAAAATAAGAGAAAGGGGTATGTTTGCCACCTTGAGCTATTTATAAAAATAATAAAGGTGTGACATCAGATCACATCACATCATATATCACATCATATCATATCACAACATAACAACATAACTGTACTAAGAAAAAGTTCAAAGGGCGATGCAATTATCAGACAAAGAATGGTGTCTTTATCTATCTGTCATGAACACCCTGCAACCCCTAACATATTAATCCTAAAAAAACCTATGGTTTCAAACAGTTGGTGCCTGAATACAATGTGTTAAACTAGTTTTTCTCAATCCTAGCAACTTTTAAGATATGTAGATTTCAACCCACAGAATTCCCCAGCCAGCCATATGAGTTAGAGAACTCTGGGAGTTGAAGTCTACATATCTTAAAGACGCCAAGATTGAGAAACATTGTGTTAGTCAATATTAAATCAGTTAATGGGAAAAGAAATATTAATTCAGGGAAAGGATATATAGTTAAATTCATTCTTTCAGTGCAGCTGAAGTGGATTTTTCTGATATATGACTCTCTTGAACCCAAATAGAAAAATTTTTGTACTTTCCTACAATATTTCACTGTCTTATACAATACAGGTGAAGTGGATCTGTTTGATATGTGATTCTCTTGACTCCCAAATAAATAAAACTTTCCACTTTTCTATAACGTGTCGACTGCATTATACAATTCTTGTCCTTTAAAACAAAACAAAACAATGTCTGGGGAACCTTTATCTACAGATGCATCAGCAAACAAGAGATTAAAAACTCATTTTTCTTACTTCTTTTCAACTGGCTTTGTTTTAAGCTGGTGCTTATCTTCCGTAAATGAGTTGTTTAGAGCCCAGTGCAGTCGCTAGAGGAAAAACCCAAAATAAATTAATCAGAAGGGAAATTGTCCTTGCATTTTAGGTAGACTGAATATATTCTGGAGGGAATGCAGTATGGAAATAAAACTGTTTGCCTAATTTATCATTGTTACTGAATGTTGTATCTTTCTGACAAGTCAAAGTTGTGGCTCCTCATATTTGCTAATACTGTATGTTAGTAAAGGACTAGAGATTAGATGGTTCCATGGAGATTCAATCCAGAAGTTTCCTAGGGCAGAGTTGGGGGAGGCAGAGACAGAGTTACAGGTGCAGCCATACAGCCAGAAGCGTTGCCAGGCAAGGTAACTAACTGGAGGCAAAATGGGCCAATAGGCTGTTTAAATATACCAATTATGTGTTTTAGATCAGAAATGGGAAATGTATGACCATCATGATGTTAACCATATGGTGCCTACACGCAAAATGGAAAACGGGGGGAAAGGCTGTAGGGCTGCAGGTTCCCAATCCAGATGACCTAGGGCAGTGAGGGAGTTCCGGATCCCGGTGCAGCCAATACGGTGCAACGGGGCTGGGCGTCCACCACATGCATGCGCATGCGTACTTACCGCCTGTGATGCTCAGCAGAGCATTGCGCAAGTGCCGTACACTCTGTGTGCGTGAGCGAAAGCCCCGATCAGCTCAATACAGGTAAGGAGGGTGGGCGGGTTAGCCCTCAGGAGCACCGTACCAGAACGGTACCTGGTGCTCCCAGCAGGCACCGGTAGACCTGTACCGGGGCGTACCGGTCGTATCCCACCACTGACCTAGGGACTGAATGTAATAAGAATGGCCTTTCGTGGCTGATACAGAGAAGCTTTAGAGAATAATCATGTAGAAGTGCAAGTTTCTCTTCCTCCTTATCATAAAGAGTATGGGAAAGAGAGGAGTCAACCCAGAAGAACATTCTGATGGCAGAAGCTTATGTCGTTCTTCCTTTTTATTCAATAAACATTAAAATGTGCCCAGAAAACAAACTGGTGGACAGCTAAAAAGGATAAAGCAAGTAGGGATCCAAGTATGGTTTGGTTTTTGGATTTCTTGAGTAGCAATGACTAAGGCACAAAAAGAGCATTACTGAGAGCTTAGATTGTGGCTTGAGGGACCACATGTAGGTAGAGGTTAAAAAAAGTTCAATGGACAATTACTGCAGGACAAACCAACCCGCAAGATTGATGTGATGTCTCTGTGTTGTGTCTGTAGCTTATGCTTTGCATGGAACAGGAAATTTACCATAGAGATGTTGATCCTCACAGTGAACATAAGCTGTAGGGCATCTTGACAGCTTGAAAATGCTAATTTGAAGTTCTACACTGAACAAGTTAGTGCCCTTTCCATTTTAATGCATATTATTTATAATATGAAAACAGATAAAAGTTTTGTTCCTTCTGTCCATGTTGGAGAAATAGACTTATGTTACTGTAATAAAATATGTGTAATACAGTTGGCATGCAGCTTTTGAGACACTGTGGTTGAAATCCAGAAAATATTGTGATATTTGTAACTGCTAGATACTGCAAGTAATCAGAAACTTTATTAGAAAAATAAAAAAAAAATCAAAACTAAAGATACATGATTTTTCTGCATTAGTGTGTGCAACTCTATTAACAATCAAGGAGTTCCAAATTTATTGAGAAAATTCCTTTGCAAATTATATGAAATCTTAGTCACTTTTCCTAAAACTACCTTATGTATTTTTGTCAAAAAAACAAAAGTCTGATAATTTTTAAAATAGTATTATTATTTTTGTTTTTTCCAGTCACTTGGAAAGGTATATTAAAAAAAAATAGAAAGAAAAAAAAGACAGAAAAGCAGAAAGACACAAGGAATACTATTATCCCAGATTTTGCTTCTTAATTGTGGTTGGGATGTGATAAGAACTCAAGGACAGACCTGGAAATACCATCTATTGAATCCAATCATTTCAGCAGGACTTCAGTTCCAGCCAATGCAGAATCTGATCATTCCCTTTGAGAGACTTACTTAGGCATATGTACCTGACTTGTATGGAGCCAATATGTCATCTTGGATTTCTTTTTAATTCGTGGTATCATTAGCCTGTATATGATATGTTCTCCAATGGTAGTGAGAATAGACAGACCAAATCCAACACACAACATCACAAATAGCCCGGAAAAGTGCTTGATGCCCATTTGTAGGGTCTGTTAGGAAAAACACAAAAAGGGAAATCCATGTACAAATTTATAAAATGGGAACACACATGCAGCAAAATCGACAATTATTTTTATACAACCCTTACACTTTATTTTCTTCCCAGGAAATCCTCTGGAGTCCATTTGATGCTATATAACGGGCTGTAGCCAAAAATGAAAATTTGCAAAATCGTCATGACACAAGAGAGTTTTAGTTGCATGAGACATGGAATTAAACTTGGCTCTACCAGGTTATTGGGACCCAACCTATTGGCAGGGTTCAAACATAAAGTTGCTTACTCGGTGATAAGGCCTAACTGCCTTTGGACTGACTTAGTAGAAGTGAGCGATGGCTGTAAACTCCTTGCGATTTTAAGTACAGTTACATTACAGTTGTAACTCAAGGACTCCCTGCAACTCACAATTCCTTGAAGCATCACTACTCTGAACATTGTGAGACTTTACTCTGGGGAGAAAGTTAAACCACCAGCAAAGGTTAATAATTTCAAGAGGAGTACTGATATCAAAGAGCTCATCAGTGCTAGTAGGGAATGGTAAGGACTCCTTACTAACACTGATGATGTTACTGTACCTAGTTTTGGCAATGAAAGATCTGCAACAAAACAAGCAAGCTCAGAGAGCACCAAGGACCCTCATTTCAACCCTGAGCGCCAAATATTCTCATTTATCCTTTATTGACATGTCCTGAGATAGCTTGAGACCTTTTGGGTGAATTCAGCAATCTCTCACTCAATTGTGCTTGTAAAATTTCTTTCTTCCAAGATGGCTACTTTGAGATCTGTAATGGAGGGTAAATGCTTTACATTGCCCTTGATTTGAGATCAGGAGTGAAATTCAGCAGGTTCTGGAGAACTGGTAGTGGACATTTTTAATAGTTCAGAGAACTGGCAAATACCACCTCTGGCTGGCCCCTGGAATGGGTGGGAATGGAGATTTTGCAGTATCCTTCCCCTGCCAGAACCACCAAGCCACGCCCACAGAACTGGTAGTAAAAAATTTTTGAATTTCCCCACTGAGTCCCAATGCCAAATTTGATCCATCAATTCCTTTACATTATGTTAAATTCTTTTACATAAGCCTTGCCCAGTGTATCATATTGAGAACCTAAAGGTTATCAGCAGATGATAGCATAGATCAGATAAGTGGATGAGCATGAGAAGCACCTCTAATCTTGTGCGTGTACTTATTGTGGCCTGTAATAATACTGTTGGTATAGGCATGGAAGCAAAACAGACATCTGAGTTTGTTTCAGGGTTTGGTTTCCATGTTAGCATCATTGTCCAGTTATTTCTTGTTGCTTGTTGGAAACTGCCCAAGTTGAGTGGGGGTCTGTATGCAAGAATGGGCCCGCCAGAAATTATGCAGACAATGAGGTTTGTGAAAAATGATGAAACATTAGTTTCATACTAATGTTTGAACTAGATCAGCTAAATATAGAATGTAGAATTATAGGGCTAGAAGGGACCTCAGAGAACTTCTAATCTTGTGATGTGTGACCCTATGGCACGCGCGCCACAGGTGGCACATGAAGCCATATATCCCGGCATGCAAGCTGTCAGCTCCAGCGTGCATGTGTGCATTGGCCAGCTGATTTTCAGCCTTCTGGAGGGCCGAGGGAGGCCGTTTTTGCCCTTCCCAGGCTCCAGGAAATCCTACGGAACCTGGAGAGGGTGAAAAACGGACCCAGCAGACTAACTGGAAGTTCAGAAATGATCCATTTTTGGCTTCCAGAGGGCCTCAGGAGGACCGGGAGAGACTATTTTTACCCTCCTCAAGCTTCAGGAAAGCCTCTGGAGTCTGGGGAGGGCAAAAAACAAAGCCCAATGGACCAACTGGAAAACGGCCTCCCCCTCCACGCCAGAGGAAATATCAAGCTCAGCTTGGAGGCGAGCAGTAACAGCGTGCTCGGGGTGTGTGTGTGTGCATGTGCCTGTGGGGTGCGTGCTTTGCATTTTTGGCTTCCAGAGGGCCTCGTGGCAGCACACGCATGCGCGCCCTCGCATTTTTGGCACCCAACAACAAAAAAGTTTGCCATCACTGCTCTAGTCCAACCCAAGGTGGGGGATCTTATACTATCCCAGTCAAATGATTGTCTGGTCTATTTTTAAAAACCTGCAGTGACCGAGCACCCACAATTCCAGGAGGCAAGCTATTCCACTGATTAACTATTCTCATTTTCAGAACATTTTTTCTTACTTCTAGGTTGGATCTCTCCTTAACAAGCTTCTACCCATTACCTCTTGGCCTGTCCTCTGGTGCTTTGGGGAATAAGTCAAATCCCCTTTCTCTAACAACTCCTCAAGTACTGGAAGACAGTTCTCATGTCTCCCTCTAATCCTTCTTTTTGATAAGCTAGAGGTTAGGCAGCCTCAGCTATGGAGATAAGATGAAGGCAGTATTGATGGAAACAGCTAATGAAGCAAGTCTGAGTTGCAATTAGAGGGATGTACAGATGAACCTCAGGAGAATTAACCCTTCAAATAGTACTTCTAGAAGTCAGCTGTTGCAAAAAGCTGGCAGAATGCCTCACAGAATTCCTGGCGTTATCTTATTTCATAAGACATATAGAGAATTCCATGCCCAAACATTCTCAAAAGTTTTTTTTAAACATGCAGGACAAAAATGAGATTTGGATCAGAACCGGGAAAAGCGGGCTACATCTTTCCCATTCCAGAAACTTCATCTGGAGGCTTATCCAAAATATAGAGCCAAAGGACTTGAACTTTGTCTATTTTAACTTAATCCAAATATGCAAAGAAAACACTTTTTAGGTGACAAAGGTAGGCTTCCTTGAATAGAAACCAGCAAATGGGAAGTAACACCAGCAGATGTCAATCAATAATACTTTTTTTTTTTTTTGCATTTTATAAGCTTGATTTTGGACATCTAATCCTGTTCACTGGCTGTATAATGAAGGCAGTGTTGAGAAAAGTTTTCAACTGAAGATTGTTCCTTTTATGCTATGAAAAAGCAAATAAAATATGGCAGCTCTTTGATTAATTAAGTAATGTGCCTAATTACTCTTAGTTAGCAGAGGAGGAAAAATAATTAATCTGATGAATCTAATGACAGATCTCAGCAAATGAACAGTAAATCAAAATACAGTGTCTATGATTTTTTCCCTACAAGGATTTCATCATAAACTTTTTTTTTCTTGATAAGAGGAATATTTTCTTTTCACACCAACCTCTTAATCTTTTCAGATTATCTTCTTTTTCTATCCTTACACATCTCAATGTCTTGGCAGCAGCATTTTCTCTTTGACAACTGATTCAAAGAGAATTGTAAGCACTGAATGCAAGAGCACAAAACACGCAGCTTTCAATTAGGTGACTTTAATTGAATTCCCATTGATGAAGCTCTTATACTTAGATGTTTTGCTCACTTTCCCCAGAATGTGTTTAAAATATTCCCCTTCCAGGGATGGAGGTGGAAATGGCTACTCCAATGTTTCTGAAGTGTGACTTCCATTAGCCTCGACTACTGAGACCAATGGTATAGCGCCATGATGGCAAACCTATGGCACACATGCCACAGGTGGCACACAGAACCCTCTCTGCAGGCACGCAAGCCGTCAGCCCAGCTCAGCTCCACAACGTATGCACACATGCTTCCCGCCAGCCAGTTGATTTTTGGGTCTTTGCCTCCGTCCCCCCGTCCCCCATGTGGTCTGTTTCTGCTCCCAGGAGGCTACAGGGAGGCCTACTAGACCCAAAATGGGGCGCGGGGGAGGGTCACATGAGCATGCACAGGGAGCAGGGTACGTGTGTGGGGGGGGGGCTGTCACATGCACTTTCGGCATGCAATGAAAAAATGGTCAGCCATCATCGGTCTAGGGTGCTGAATATGAAGAGATGATTGATATTCAGTGATAACTGGACCTCAGTTTCAGTGATATCTAGGACTACAGATTTAGACTACATTCATAAAGGCATTCTTTATGGAACAAAACAAACTTCAAAACAAGCAAAATTATCATGGTTTTAAAAATACATCCTTGGTTTGTTGCCCAATTTTTATTTAGAAGTTCTAGCCTTATGTTTGTTAGGTTCTAGGCAATATATATCCATAGAAAGTACCACGTGCTCTTTTAAGTTGCTACTAAATTGTAATTTTTGTTGTGACAGGAGGAAATACCTAAATTCCAATATCTAAGGGGCTGCAATCAAGAAGAGGTGGTCAACTATTCTCTAAAGCACCTGAAGTCAGGGCAAGAAGCAATGGATGGAAAGTAATCAAGGAGAGAAGGAACTCAGAACTAAGGAGAAATTTCCTGACAGGGAGAACAATAAACCAGAAGATCGGCTTGCCTTCAGAAGTTGTGGGTGCTCCATCACTGGGGGGGGGGGGGGGGGGGAGGTTAAGAAAAGACTGGACAACATTTATTCAGAATGGTATAGAGTTTCCTGCCTGAACTGGAGATTGAATTAGAAGACCTCCAAGATCTCAAACTTTTGCTTTGAATTTCCTGAAGAAAAACTTGATAGGATCAAACTTTGAAGTTTGGAAGGAGATCGGAATGAATAAAAGATTGCCATTAAAGGAGAAGAACACTTACATTTGATTTACTACCATAGAATAAACCAATATATATTTTAACACTGGACATATTGTAGGATATTTTTGAATAATAGACCCAGAAGTTAATTTTGAGAGTGACTGCCTCTATAGATAGACTGGGCTTAAAATATGTTATGAAAGAAGGACAGGTTTAGCAGACAAAGTTGAGACTAACCTGAAAGTGACAGCCTCAAGAATGATGCTGAAAAAGACACTGCAGTGGATATACAAAAGAACTCCAGCTGATATCTTCGTAATTAAAAGGGATAAAGCCAGGGGTGGGCTGCTGGGGGTTCACAGGGGTTCGGGAGAACCTCTAACTAAGATTCTGTCCAGTTCAGAGAACCCCCAAACTCTTGGCTGCCCCCCCCGGCCCCCGAATCCCCACAAGGCCCGTTTTGGATGCAGGTAACTGCAAGGTGCATGTGAAGGCTCGGGGAGGGCAAAAAACGGGCCTACTGGAAGTTTGGGAAGGCCGGAAACTGTGACTGTAAATCCTCCCTTGAAAGACTTCGCTAGATGTGAATGAGAGGAATTCACAGTAACTTAATAAAAAAGGTTTTTTGTCAGGACAAGGAGTCTGCTTCGTGGGTTTGGGGAAAGCTAGGTCAGAGCAACAATACCAGTATAGTTTGCTGAAGAACCCGTTACCCGCTTGCCATTTCCCTCCATTGATTTGAACATCTCCCCAAGTTTTCTGTAGGTTTCTAAGCAGCTGGAAGCTGACTATTATTTCCCAGTGGAACAGTGGCATGACAATCAAGCCATTGATGCATGATTAGAAGAGGTTGTTCTGGCGGATGAAAACAGAACGTTTTGTTAAGCAAGTTTGGGTTACGGAAAAAAAACAACGGAACAAAGAAAAATCTTTAAGCAAGCAGAGAGGGGATATTCATCAGGGAATAAAGTGCAAAGTACCGCGGGCTGAAATATTGGTTATGGAGGGGGGCAAAAGAGTAATGAAAACCAGGAGATGGATGTTTCATTGTTTAGCAAGGTCATCACAATCAATATTTCACTTATAGATAAGGCCATGCCAGACCATTTGTCTTGTGTTGACATCTCCTGCTATGCAAGCCAGAAACTTTAATCAGAAAAGATCTTAAGGCAGGGGGAAAATCTTGTATATGTTATCACAAACACCCAGATCTTTTGTAGAATGTACGCAGGGAAGAACATCCTTTTTAAAAAAAATATATATCATCCTTTCAATCTGGAGAAATCGCAGATATTCACCACACAAGCACAGAGTGAAATTCCACTCTGCCTTCAATAGGTTTTGCCTTCAGGCCCCAGACAGAGACTGTGGGGTTTTATGAACCCACTAATGCCGTGACAGTTTTAATTTTTGGTATTCCCTGGCTGTTTGTTTGCTGTTTGATTCTCCTTATCGTGTTATGTTGTTATATGCTGCCTGGAGTCATTTGATGATTAAATTGTCTTATAAATCCAATATAGAGGTAGACAAATAGATAGGGTCCCTGGAGTTTGCTTCTGATCACACTGTCAACCTTCATTAATGTGATTTGCTATTGAAATTCCGATTTATTTGCATTGGATTAGTACTCTGAAGGGGAGTTGCTTTATTTTTTATCCTATCCTCCCACCCATCTCAAAAGCATAACCCCTAAAGTTTGTTCAGGTGCATGAAAGGTTTACTTTTGCTTAAAAAAACAAAAACAACCCCCCACAAACAAAACAAAACAAAAATGGCTGGGTAAGTTTTGAGGCTTCTACCCTCAAAACGAAGCTATAGAGCACTGCACACCAGAACAACTAGACACAAGAACAGGTTTTTTCTCTGCTAAACAGCTAATCCCCACAACACTGTCAAACTATTTACTAAGTCTGCATTACTGTTACTATTAATCTTCTCATTGTTCCTATCACCCATCTCTTCTCACTTATGACTGTATGACTGTAACTTTGTTGCTTGTATCCTTACGATTTATATTGATTGTTTCCTAGTATGATTTGATTGCTTATTTGTATCCTATGACTATCATTGTACCTTATGATTCATGACGAATGTATCTTTTCTGTACACTGAGAGCATATGCACCAAAAACAAATTCCTTGTGTTTCCAATTACACTTGGCTAATAAAGAATTCTATTCTATTCTATTCTTAACGTACCTAGATTTTGAATTCTGAATTGCACCGCACAATTCATAAAGTCACCTATATTGTTTTGACATATACCCAGGTCTATATAAAAATAACACCCCCCCCTAAAGTTATGAAGATAAAAGTTTTATATCTTGTTAGATCAGAGAAATCATCTCAATCAGCTGACTGAACCTTAGCAACCCCAGAGTCATGACAGGACCTTCCTTACCTGTAGTAGATCATCAAAACTTTCCATCATGTTTACTTAAAATTATTTAATATTGTCTCTTCACCATGCAAGGAATTTAACAAAAGAAGCATTTGGCAGTGGAGAAAAAGTGGGGTGTTTTTTTCAAACATGGGAGCAACCAAACCAACCAACCAACCAACCAACCAACCAACCAACCAACCAACCTGCATTATAGGACTTTGGATAAAATCATTCAGATAAATCCACAGAAGCAACTTTGGTGACTTCAGAAGGTGATTTTCTTCTCTCATGGGGGAGAAATGGGTGGAGTCATGGGGAGAAATGGGTGGAGAGAATACTAGCCCTGAGCTAAATGGCAAACCAACAAATGAACCCACTGTGTCTTTAACTAATAGTTAAGTTTTTGAAATAGTTCTTGGCCAGACCCTGATTACACATTAGCAGTCTGAAGCCTCCTGAGTCATATCTTCTTGATTTCAAGATCTCAAACCGTTCCACTTTGATCCAAATATAATCATTGTTTAACTTCTTATTAATTTTATCCTCTTGGTGATAAATCATTGCTCATCAAACTGATTAAAGCTAATCAACTAAAAGTCTGAAAAAAATACTTAGCGCTGATTATAAGTATACTCCCAAACTGCAGAGGGTTTTTAATAAGTCTTACAACAAAGTTTTCAAATGATGGGATTGCATGAGAGGGAAAAGGAAGGATATGTCTCTTCAGCATCCCTAGCAATGACCAATTTGTGTAATCCTTCAATGCTCTACTTGATATCTCTCTTCCAGAAGGGCTGAACTATTAAATGCTGCATCCTGAGTTTTCTTTTAAGGCAATTCTGACAGAGGCCAGCTTCTAAAGAAACACCTTTTCCTATCTTTGTTGCAGTGTTAGCAAAAATAGTGATTTCTTTTCCTTTTAAAAAGATTAATAGACTGCCTGTTTTCAGTCTTCAAGCTGCTTGTTATAGGAGAGAGGGAACTGAAGAGAAATTACATACTTCCTAAGCCAATGTTTTTCTGGCAAAATAAGAGTTATTCCTGTAAACAGGTATCCTATAAAAGACAAGAATTGCTTACCAATCCTTTTAACAGAATGTTATCCAGGACAACACTGTTTCCAAATATCAAGTACTGTTTAGGATATTTTATAGAATCTAGTATTTGAGCATTTACACTTTTATTAAGACTGAAACCAAATCTCGTTTTGAAACTCTGTTTCATCATGTTTTCTTTAAGATTTTGTTGGCCTTCTCACTTTTTAGCTTTCACAGGCCATGCAAGCAGCTTACCCATGGAAGTAAGATAAGGTCTCCTTTAGATAAATAATTATGAAATGTGCTGGAAGGAGGTAGTTTCTTTGGCCACCCTCCTCATAGCTTGTTGTCATTGCACTTGAGTGAAGATTAAATAACTTAATTTCATGAAACTGCTTGACTATCTCTTGTATCCCAGGTCAGAATGAACTTCGTAAGGAATAAAATTCCATCAGTACCAAGGAGTTCACAGGTCAAAGTTTGCTGAGGACAGGAGTGCTACATTAAAAACTGTCGTTTCTCAAAGAACAGTACATTTTGGGCCACATTTTTGCTGGAGAACCTAAAACGCTACTGCCTTTCAATATGCACATTAAAATCAATATTAAAGTCATGCTGTCTTATTTTGCTTAAATTCTGTTATTTCCAAAACAATTTTGGCCCACTTATGTTTCTATGGATGGGTCCACAATATGCATATTTCTTGACTGAGAGCTGGATGTACAAATGACCCTCTCTGAACATCAGCATCCAGAGATAGCAGTTTCTAAATAATCATAATACTATAACGGTGAGCTTACCAGGTAAGTTATTATTAGGAGAGAGAATCAGTTTCCCAATTGTTTCTTTTCCACTTTGCTGGGTTTCTGTGTTGTGTGTGTTAATAATGTCAGTTAAGGAGATATGCCCTACATTTTGCCGTGCATAATGAACTCAGGTTCATTCATTTTAGCATGCGGCCTCCCATAGTAACCAGGGTAGCAAGCACTTGTAACTGAAATGGATGGGCTGTTAATTGCAGGCATGCATTAACAGACACATAAGCAGGAGTCAGGGCATTAAGAGCAGGACAAGAAGCTGTTTTTGCCCTCTTCTCTTTCATTAGAAATCATTACCTGGATGCTGTATTGGTGTTGGGGGAAAAAAAGCTTTTCACAATGAAAGCTTTGACAAAAAAAGCTTTGGCAATGAAAGATCGTTTCCTCTGCCCTAGCTACCCCTGGTCATTCAAGACTGCTGTTTGATTGTATAAGAAATGTTTATGTCAAGAATGTTCATGCTATTAAAACTATACATGGTATAAGATCCTGATGCAATGGCTCTGCTCATGAATGCCTATTCTAACTCTCTCTCTCTCTCTCTCTCCCCTCCCCCAAATGGATGAAAGGAAGATTACCCGTGAGGAAAAATGTCTGTTTACAACCTACTGTATCTTAATTTACATGTGCTCAAACATGCAACTTGAAATGCAACTGGCTTTCAGATGTTTATATAGTCAAATTTTATAATCCAGTGTTCTAGTTAAACAAAGAATACATGCTCACACACAAAACCCAGAAAAAAGTGTCTGTTAGGACTAAGGGATGCCAACTTTTTAGTAGCTGAATGCAACACAGAAATGAATTCTACCAGAGGAAAGGGTTTGAGCAAATGTACATAACCAAGAACAGGGATATGCATTAGGATAAAGGTATGTGGAAATGTACATAGACTTTTATGCAGACTTTAACAGCAATGACCAACCAGAAAACTTGGATGGGAGGAGATTGAAATAAATACACAGTTAAAAGAAATGAGAGACTCAAAGGGATGGATTTATCCATTCCAAGTGCTGGAAAGACCTAAGGAACTTTTCTTACCTCCGTCACAGCAAAACTTCTTTTCCCGCATGGTACCACTTTGTACCACTTGTCATGCAAGACATCCATGAAGCCATGGGACTTATACTGGCTGATGAGTTCAGAAATATTTGAGGTCAGTGGAGAGTTTGGAGGAAGGCCAATACCATACCCTAGCAAAAGAACAACACCAGTATTTTTCTCATTAGTTGATTCTTGACCATAATTGCCAAACAAGAATGTCTAAAATTGTAGCTTTGGCAGATGGTCTTTAAAATATGCATCATAACTCCTATTCGATGCTTGTTCCTTTAGCTCACTGAAAAGTAAGACATTAGCTTCTACTTTGGCTCATAGCAACAGCAACCTTTGCGGGAGTGAGAATTTTGCCTTCTCTTTGGGGAAAGTTCTGCTGTCAATGACACTATTAGCTGATGTACAAATTACACACAAACAGCAGAAGCTCACAGCCAGAGAGGCTTACATATGAGTGAATCTGCAAATTATGAGTCTGTACTTGACCTACAGGCTTCTTGTGGAACTGTAAACCCACTTGCTTGATGTTTTATTAGCTAGCAAAGAACTGGACATCTTCTCATACATCCCCTAGAAAATAGTACAGGATTATGGATTAAAAGCTTTTTCACATTTGCCTTGTTACCTTTTAAGTATATCCCACCTAAAGAGAATAGGGGTTGGTATAATGGACTGGTGGGAATCCTTCTACATTTTGTAAGGCAGGGGTCCAATGTTGGAACTGCCTCCACAACTTCTGGAGGCAGTTCGTACCACTGATTAATTGTTCTAACTGTCAGGAAATTTCTTCTTAGTTCTAGGTTGGTTCTCTCCTTGATTCTTTTCTAACCATTGCTTCTTGTCCTATCTTCAGGTGCTTTGGAGAATAGCTTGACTCCCTCTTCTTTGTGGCAGCCTCTGAGATATTGGAACATTGCTATCATGTCACCCATAGTCCTTCTTTTCATTAAACTAGACATACGCAATTCCTGCAACCCTTCTTCGTATGTTTTAGCCTCCAGTTCCCTAATCATCTTTGTTGTTCTTCTCTGCACTCTTTCTAGAGCCTTGATATCTTTTTTTATATTGTGGTGACCCAAACAGGATGCAATATTCCCAGTGTGGTCTTGCCAAGACTTTATCAAGTGTACTAAAACTTCATGTGATTTTGATTATATCCTTCTGTTAATGCAGTATTTTTGGCTATGAGATTAATGGAAGTTTTGCATTGCTAAGGCTGCTTTTGATTGTATGATTTTATGCTCTTTTTCTTCCCAATGGTTTTTCTGCTTACTTGTTGTAAGCCATTTTGAGAATTTTACATCATCATGCTCACATAATAAATATGGGGAAGGGAGGTTAATATCCACTGACCCATCTGGTAATGACATTGCATATGGAAGATGGAATGCACAAAGGAGTAAAAGATCAGAAGCAAGAATGAATAAAGTGAAATGAACTGTGTGTGGGTGAAATAAAGAGAAAGAGGAAGGATGTATGATATCTCCATGAAGCGGGTGTGATTTTTATGGAATTCAGCTGATAAATATATGCACGGAAGTGAACATGGAGATTGTGATGAAAGGGCTAAATATATATGTTAAAAAGATTAGGGTGATGTCATCCAGATGGCTGTGAATGCATATGAAGGTTGAAAAGAGCCATGATGGTGCAGTGCTTAGAATGCAATATTCCAGATTAACTCTGCTGAGTGCCAGTAGTTCGATCCTAACTAGCTCAATGTTGATCCAGTCATCCTTCCGAAGTCAGTAAAATGAGGACCCAGTTTGTTGGGAACAATATGCTGATTGTGTAAATCATTTAGAGAGAGCTGTAAAGCAGTATGAAGCAGTATATAATTACTATTGCTATTATAGGTTGGCAATAGTCACATGTATGCCTCAATGAATAGTAATAATGGGAAAATGGGGAAAAACTGCAACATTCTGAATGAGTGTGATCTGAGGCAATTTTGTGAGGGAGATGAATAGATGGATGATAATGAGATGAGGGAGCCCCCCAAAAAGATACTGAATGGTTTGGACACTTAAGAATAAAGTAGAATGGTGATAGCTTGTGGAGTATCTATTTGGGGTGGGGGGCGCCTGGTTCTAATATGTAATTTTAGCATAAGTCTTTTCATAATTACAAATGGGAAAAGAATGAATCAAAAAGCATGCTTGATTTGATTATTTGTGATGAAAGACAGAACTAGTGAAGGATTCAAAGGTAATGAGAGCTTCTCAACATGGGACAGACCATTGTTTACTAGCATTAAGAGTGCATCTTGGTGGGGGGGAATGGAGATGGAATTAAAAGAAGGAAATGAGAAGGAAATGCTCGAGATTATTCTCCCAACAGAATGAGTGGAAAGTAGATGCAGAAGCTGTTTGGGAAAGAGGAGATCAGAAAAATGTATTCTGTAGCTCCTGAGAGTAGAACTACTGCAGTAAAACTATAAGGAGACAGATTCAGGCTAGACACCAAGAGAAATTTTCTGAGTGGAACAAGTTGTCACATGAACTGGTAAATTATTCTTTGATGGTGGTCCTTACATAGTCATTTGTAAGAGAAGCTCTAGCCTGCAGTGAGTAAGGAGTTGCATTAAATGGTTTCTGAGATCTCTAATTTTATGATTCTGTGAAAAGAATTGTGTTACTGAATTCCACCGAAATATGTGTGGTTTTGTTAAGAATGAAAAGGAAGCTTGGTGAAAGGATGATGTGAAAGAGATTGTACGAGACAAAAGAATCCACACAAGAGAACAATTGTTGCAAAATATAAAGATGAGGGAAACATATAGTATAATATATTCAGAGACAGCAAAAAAGAGTTGCAAAGAAAGTAGATAAAGATAGAAAAATGATTAAAATGTAAAAACTCAGGGAAAATGCAGAGCATTTTGAGGGAAATTAGTGTGACATATGATGGATATAAGAGAAGAGATGTAATGCTCAGTGAATTATTGAATGCTGAATGGCAATTGTTTCATACACTGTATTTATGGAAGGCTACTTAAATTGACTTGCTTGATGTGATGTATAAGCAAGAAAGAATGAACAAATGAATGAGCAAGTGAATGGATTAATGAGTGAATGAATGAATGGAATGGAATGCTTGGGATCACATTGCTATTATTATTGCATTGAGAATATGGATGTGCATACACTTTGGCATAGAGATATTGCTGTGTGGTTGGTCTGAATTATTGCATTGCAAAACAGAGAATTTAATTGATGCAATGTGTGTAAGGGCATGCTTTTGCCTATTGTGAGTTCGCTGTGACATAAAAAAATATAAAAATCAATTGAAATGGAGATTGGTTATAAAAGAAGTGTGTGCAATAAAACAAGAAGATGTGGGATGAAGGATGAATGGGTACGGAAGAAATGTGGACTAAATACAAAAGTAAAAGGTACACATTGAGGTGATTTGATGATACCTTGAGAATATACGAGGCATGAATCAGAAAAGAAATATATAAAGGAAGAGTGAATAAGTCAAGAGGAAGAGGCTCCAGTAGTTTTGGCATTGCACCCAAGGCACCTATTATTGTTGGTATTATTAAATTTTTCATCCTATAAAGAGAGCCACAGGTTTACACCAGTTAAAAAGAAGATGCCTATTAAGTGAATAACTTCCAAAGAGCTCTGCAATTTTGCCAATGGGGATTTCTAATTGCTTGTATAGTCACTTGCCAATTCATGACTATTAGTGGAGTCCACGAAGTCCTTGCACAGAACTGGAAAAGAACAAGAGGTCAGCAATTTCTGTCCCATGTTCTGCATCTGGGAAATATGACATTGTTTTATATTAAGTGCTGCCCTTGTGTGTTTGGACATGCAAGAAATCACACTTAACCAGCTGGGTTGGTTCATTCTAAGGGTTGTCTATTTGAACTAGCTAAGTGTTTTACAGAGTGGAACCAGTCATGCTGTAGAAAGTTAAAAGTCCGTATTTGCCAGAAATAAGAACTGGGAGATAAGTCATGACATTGTACTTTGCTTGCCTCCAGTTTGGCAACCACAAAAGTACTCCTAGGCTTTCCTTCCTTCCTTCCTTCCTTCCTTCCTTCCTTCCTTCCTTCCTTCCTTCCTTCCTTCCTTCCTTCCTTCCTTCCTTCCTCACATAACTCTGAAAAGAGCAACCATTCATTATGCAAACCACTGAACCTCACTGTTCTTCATGCTTCTTTCCTACCTTGTTATTCTACTGAAGCAGAAGAAATCACAACGTGATAAAAGGAAGCTTTGCCTTCTTCATGGATGGCTTTTTCCTATTCTGGTCAAAATTTTTTGTTCATTAAATATATTCTTGTATTTAAATATAGCAAGATGCTTTGTGGGCCTGTTAGATGTAAAAGAAGGATAAACAACTTGTGTGTTTTGTTTTGCTTTGAACCAAGGAGAGACTCCTAAATAGTGAACGTCAAAAAGTAAGATTTAATTTGATTTTAATTTAGAATTGGAATTCAATTACAGTAAGTACTTTCTAGTATAAACAACATTATATAGTATTAATTAAATGCAATTTATATGATTACTCCCTGGGATTTTTATTCTTTGACATTCTGTGACACTAACAACTACAATTTGGACTCCTTCCAAGGTTTTCAGTGCTTGGGCATCTCCCCACTGCTATAAAGGATATGTAGAAAGTAACAAATAAAATGGTCATATAAAACACAGTTTCAGAAAGTTGTTTCTTACCTTCAATTGCAAATGGTTTTCCCACCGTCAAAAGTTTACAGTCTGCATCAATGGATACTTCATAATCTAGAAGGGCTTTGTCCATGATGAAGGCATCTAATTTCTCTGGATCCTGCCTGAAAAGGAAAATAGTCAAGAAAGTACAACAAACAAGCAGTGATTAAGTTTTATCCATTTCTACAAGGCTTGCTGTTTCCAGATGGAAATTCTAGATCTATTTCCCTTAATCCTCATAAAAATCAAAGCAAAAATTCATCTATGAGCCAATAAAAACATATGTAATCTGATGCTGGTGTTATAGTCTGTCAACCAATTTGCGGTATATTTTTTAAAAAAAACTTGGTGAAATGAAACATATAGGCCAGGGGTGTCCAAACTTGGCAACTTTAAGACTTGCGGACTTCAACTCCCACTGCTGGCTAGGGAATTCTGGGAGTTGAAGTCCGCAAGTCTTAAAGTTGCCAAGTTTGGACACCCCTGATATAGGCCTTTTAAAAGCTAATGGATACATTTTAGCTAGAAACATTATTTTAAAAGCATCAATTAGATATTTTTTTTTTAAAAAAACTAATGCATTTTTTAAAAAAACCCCAAACCTTATCTGGTAATTTTTGAATAACAGTAAATTGATCTGCAAAACCTATGGAGCTTCAAAGGATCAGGGATGGACTGCAAAGTCTTCTCTGAGGTTTTAGGTCAGGTGACTTTCAGTCAACTTTGCTTGTTTATTCTGTTTTAACATCTATTTGCAACCCACACAGAGCCCCCAGCAGGGCTTTTGATGTGTGGAACCGTTCCTATATTGGCTGTTTTATTTGCAGTTCTTTTCCTTATCATTCCGAACAGGGATTTTTTCCTTTTGGATAGCAGCCACACACTGGGTTGAAATTGTCCACTGATTCCAAGATCCCTTTCCTGATCACTCACTGCCAGCTCTGATCCCATTAATCTACAGGTGAAATTGCATCTCTTTTGTGGCACTTTTACTCTATTATATCAAACAGTACTTGTTATTCTAAGCCCCGTTCTTCCAGCTGAAGGGATCATTTGGGAACTCTCTAGTTTGGTGAACATTCTGAGATCCAGCTGAAGCGACCACCTCACTAGTAGGACCAGCTCCAGTATAAAGTGCTGTCTTTCATGATTACATTTTTTAAAAAAATATTGGCTTTGTGTAGTGGGAGGCGTCCATAAGGGGGATCGAACATAAGCAGATGATTTAAAAAAACACTGTGCCATTGCAATGGAAACTCTAATCCTTTTTGTTGTTGTGAGTTGTGACATTACAAACACATATTAAAGAAGCAGGGAGCAGGTTATTTGAGGGACTGTCTCACCCCACTTGGATTGGCCCGAACCACTCGTGCTGGCAGAGGAGACATGCTACAGGCCCAATCAGTATGATTAGTCCACCTGGTGAGGCCCAGGAGAATGGCCTTCTCTGCTGTGGCTCCTGGAACATCTTGCCTTTGGATGTGAGGTTGGTCCCAATTCTCCTATCTTTTTGTAAGGGCCTAAAGACATGGCTCTTTCAGTCGGATTGGGGCCAGAGGGAGAATGGTACAATGGAGGTAGTCAGTGGTAAGATTCATTTTTTTTTTACTACTGGTTCTGTGGGCCTGGCTTGATTGGTGTGGAATTGCTTGGTGGGCGTGGCTTGGTGGGCATGGCAGGGGAAGGATACTGTAAAATGTCCATTTCCTCCCGATTAGCTGCGACTCAGGAGGCAGAGAACAGAAGAGGGCGGGGCCAGTCAGAGGTGGTATTTACCGGTTCTCCGAACTACTCCAAATTTCCACTACGGATTCTCCGGAACTGGTCAGAACCTGCTGAATACCACTTCTGAAGGTAGTTGATTAACAACAGATTCTACCACCCCCACTCCGTTTCTGCCCTATCCATGTCCAATTTTAAATTTTTATGTTTTAACTGTATATTTAACAGTAAGCCGCTTGGGTTACCTGATGGTAAGATGGGCGGTTAATAAGTTTTTATAAATAAATTAAAAAATGACAAATTGTGGTGGTACAATGCTCCAGTGTTCATTTTGAGCAAAGCATCAGCTTCTGTGGACATCTCTGAATTCCAGTTGTTATTGACTGGTCTTTGGAGAAGTTACAATATGTTTCTGTGCACTCCGAAACATAGAGGGCCCACCTTTCTATTCATTGGCTGCCTCCCTGCTCTCATTGGCCTTTATGGGCATGTTAATCATATGTACTAGGGTGCTGCACCTGCACAACTAAATCTGAGATAGTCAAATTTGTGAGTTGCAGATTTTTTTGAACCGAACTCTCAGCATCCTTTCCAGTAGCCATTCCTTCATGGGCTGCTTGAAGCTGCAGTCCAGCAATAACTGGAAAGCTACAGCATGACAGACTGTCTCCATTAAGCTGGAATGCCAGCCCAAAGGGAATCCAAGGCTTCTCCCTTGGCAGCCCTTTGTTGAGTTATCTTTAACCCAGGAAGCCTACTTACTTCAAGTATTCCACTCCATCGGGAGTTGCAGGTACATTGAACCGTTTCATGTATTCATGCATATCTGGAAAGCTTTGCTTGAAATAATCTTCGGCGCTGCTTTCTTTCACAGTTCCAAAGCGAAACCCCTGGGAAGGGTGATGCAGCTGAGGAGAAATGCCAAAACATTTTAAGAACAAAACAAAACCGGGAAGAATTTGTACGGCTTAGTTCCTTGGATTTCAGACAGCCTTGTCCTCTCAAGCCATGTAAATGGATGAGAATCGTTTATCAGTCCTTAGGGAATTACATGACTATGTTAGATTTATATCCCACTTTTCATGCAACAGCTCATGGTGGCATGTATAGCATCCCTTCCTCCTAATTGACTGGTTTAAAGGCACTGAAGTAGCTCCCAAGTTTGAGGATGAATTTGAAACTGGGTCTTCCTGTGGTTGCTCCAACAACTTATCTGCTCTATTATACTACAGCACAGGTGTCAAACATGATTTCATTGAGGGCCACATCAGGATTGTGTTTCACCTTGGGGGCTGGGGTGAGCGTGGCCAGGGTGGGTATGGTCACTTTGATGTCACTCGTGTCATGAGCGCCTATGATGGCCTTCTGCCAGTGAAAATGGGCTCCTAAGCTCTGTTTTCAGCTGCGATAGTCTCCTGCAACCCTCTGCTAGTAAAAACGGAGCTCGGGTGGATCACGCATGCTCCCCCATGCCCAGTTTTTGGCCATGACAGCTCCTGCAGCCATCTGCCAGCAAAAACAGAGCTCCTTTTGTGCTGGCAGAGGACTGCAGGAGGTTGTCATGGCCGAAAATGGGGCCTGGGAGGGCTGTGTGTGGCCCTCCTGAGCTCCATTTTCGCTGGCAGAGGCATCACAGTCTGATCCTTTACTGTTTCCAGGGAAGCCCTGTGGGCCAGATCTAAATGCCCTTGGGCCTTGAGGTTGACACCCCTGCACTACAGCCTTTAAATGAGTTGTGTTGATGGTTTCAATCAGATTGGAGCTCAGCCTTAGAATCATTAATTCGACAAATTAGAAAGATAAATCAATAGTGCCAGAGCTGCCTAACCAGAATCCCCAGTTTGAAACTCCTGATATTTTCTTAAAATACTGTATCATCTAAATCAGGGGTGTCATCTAATAGTTTATCATCTAAAACTTGGCAATTTTAAGACTGGTGGACTTCAACTCTCAGAATTCCTAAGCAAGTCCACCAATCTTAAAATTGCCAAGTTGGAAACCCCTGATCTAAAACATTGCATCACATAGTTTAATAAGAAAATGCTTTTTATTTCAAATTATTATATATTTACTCATACATTATTTAATTTTCTGATGTTTTTCTGTGTTTCTCATGTCATAATAATGGAGCAATATTTCCCATTTGTTTTGCAAAGGTGGTCACAGTTGGCTCTGGAGTTGCAAAGAAGAGATCTGGAGATCACACAAGGTCTTAGCCAATGTTCCCATGTCTCTTCTAGTAGCCATATTTCTTCCAACTATAAAATTTGGGTAATGAGAACCTCATGTATTGTTCAAGAACATTAGCGCATACCTCAAAAATTCCAGAGTCAGATTTAATGTTCACCAGAGATAATTGGAACATTAAAACTTGAAACCTTATTGTTTTTTCCTCACTGTATCTTCAAGATTAAGGCGTTAAGTAGCTTTTAAGGTGAAGTGCAAAACTTCTGTCTATTTTTTAATATTCAATGTCATTTATTCACTTGAGTGCCATTTGGAAAATAGATCTGTGACATAATTAAACTAGTCATGGGCCTACTTCAATCTTCATTTTATAGTCAGAGTCATTATCACATTATCACACTTCTGCTATTGCTTAATTGAAGAAGACCCTTAGGTTTTAGATATGTAACAAATCTTTGAAGGACACTTCAAAATAACCCAGATTGCTACTAACTATGCAGATGTTCAAAGATACTCCGCTTCAGAGAAGAATGTCTGCCCACCTTTCTAACGCATACACAGCTTAGAGTGATGAGGTTAAATATCTATTAAAATAGTAAAACCAATGAAGCAGAAAATAGATTGAGAACAAACTTAAGGTAAAAGTATTACTAATTTGCAGAAGATAGCTTCAAATGAGACCAGTGGAGCTTCCTTAGGAAAGTAATTCCACAGTTTGAGTAAGACTACTACAGGCAGGCTATACATTCGAAAGACCTAAATACTAAATACTTTAAAGACCATAAATATAAAAATATAAATAGAACAAATAACGACTTTCAGTCAAATAAGCTCCTATCACTTACTTGTTTCAGAAAGGAATGAATTAAATGCATTTACATAGTACTATATCTCAATGTGGATGTTTTGTGGCGATACCACAAATTTAAATAAAACAACAACACAAACCAGCACTTGTCAGAGAATAAGCAGTCCTTTTAAATATATTTTCTTTAATTTCCTAATTCAGAAATTCAGGGCTTGGATCCCACTGTTTAATATCCCCCTTTCTAATACTGTAGACAATTAACTTGCCAATCTTATAAAATAATGCAATTAAAAATGGGCTTGAAGTAGGCCTAAGCCAAGCGTCTCTATAAAATAAATGTTGGTGTAAATTTGGATGAGAAAAGGAAATGGGAGTGCTAATGAAAGGATGGATGGATCTAATTTTCCATCCATTTTCCTGGATAGAGCCATTATCATAGGCTGAATATTAGGATGGGCATAATTTTAACATCAGCACTAAAATAATACTGCATATTGATAGAGCTTACACAGTAGATGCCTCCTGAGGAGTAAAATAATAGCCAATATTTGTGGAGCTTCAAGGCTCCATCTGACCCAGGCCTTTGTATACACCGCCAAAGGATGCTAACCAGGGGTGGCTTCCTGACCGCGTTACTGCCGGTTCGGTTGCCTATAAATAGGTCTGTGCATGCGCAGAACATTTAAAAAGGTCAACAAAAGATGTCGTAGCAACCGGGGATCCGGTTTGGGGGCATGGCAAGCATGCCGTCCCTACTGGTTTGGAGACCCAGTTGCCATTTCCACTACTGGTTCCACTGAAACGGTCTGAACTGGGCAGGAACCAACCTCTGATGCTAACTGTTATATTCCTTTCCTCCCCGTAGTGTTATATTCCTTTCCTCCCCAACTTACGACCGGGGATTCCCTCTGTTGACAGCTAGCAACAGCCATGCCGTGCCTTAGCCAATCAGGCGCGGCTTGGCTGAAGGCGGGCTGTTCTGCCATTCTGATTGGTTCCTCTGCTTGACAGCTCTTCGTATAAATAGCTGTCAGGCAGAGGAACGCTCTGATTTCTCTCCTGCACTTGTTATTGCTGTTCTGTTAAATAAAATAGAGTTGGACGTTCCTCAGCATGTCAAGCCTCGTCTTTCCCCACTATTCTTCACTGGCGACGAGGATGGGATCGCTCTGAGGCGACGACCCTGACGGAACCCGACCACCGCGATCCTCCGCTCGAGTTCAGCTTTCCGAGCCGCACACCTCCGAGCTGTAATGGCATCGCTTCCCCCGTTCGCTCCCTTCGGGACAGACGGAGAAGGATGGGCCGGCTTTTTAGAGCGCTTTGAGTGCTTCCTCAGGGCCAATGGAAAACGGGGCATTCCGATGGAGGAGAAATGTAGTTTCTTCCTCAGCAGTTGCGGAACCCCAATGTTCAACGCCGCCCGGGCGTTGGCAGCACCTCTGCCAGTCCACGAACTTGACTGGGACACTTTAATGACCAAGCTGCGAGGTCATTATGCCCCGACCCCGTCGAAGATAGCGCGGCGATACGCGTTCCGCCAATGTGTCCAGAAACCGCAGGAAGATGTGAGCCAGTTCCTCCAGTCCTAGAGGACCACGGCCATTCCCTGCGAATTCCTGGACCTTGAGGACAACCTGGTGGAGCAGTTCGTCAGCGGGGTCAAGGACCTCCGGCTGAAGTGGCGCCTCCTGGCTTGGCCTGAAATCACCTTGGCCGAAGCGGTCGCTGAGGCGCGGGCGGTGGAGTTGTCCGAACAATCCACTGCAGAAATGGACCGCCACCAGCTGCCGAACTACCCAGCCCGCACCTGCCTCATCGACCAGCTGGCACCCTTGCCTAGCCCAGCTGAAGAGGAGGAAGAGCTTGTGGCCCGTCTGGCAGCGCTGCAGAGACGCCGCAACCCACAACCACCGCACCAGACTTCGGCAGCCTGCCTTGGCTGCGGGGGCAGCCACGACCGGTCAGCCTGCCCGTTCCGGGCATCCATCTGCCGCCGGTGCTCAAAAAAAGGACACCTGGCCCAGGTCTGCCAGGCTGTGCTGCCTCCGCCACCTCTCCAAGGAGCCTCCGGCCAACAGACGACTGCAGGACCGCAGCAGCCCCGCCGCCAGCCGCGCACGAGAGCCAGCTGTTACGCCGTGGAGCCAGGACCAGCAGCCACCCCTGCTGAGGCAATCTACCAAGCCTCCGCAGGTGCTGACAGAATCAAGGCGTCAGTCCTCATTGAGGGCGCCCCATGCATAATGGAGGTGGACTCCGGCTCGTCCCGCTCCATAATATCTTGGGCTGACTTTAATGCACTCTGCCCCGGCATTCTTAAACGCCAATTGATTGCCAGCCCCGTGGCCCTCAGGGACTACCAGGGGTCACTTATCCCAACCCTGGGTAGCTACACGGTCAGGGTGGAATACGGGGGTTTTTCTGGATGCCTGCCCGTATTGGTGGTTGAGAAGCCCCTCCCCGCATTGCTGGGGCTGGACTGGTTCCCTGTCCTGGGTCTCTCCGTGCAGGGGGTGCATTCCCTCTCTGACACGCCCCCTGACATTGCTGCCGTCATCACCGCCTATGCGGACGTGTTTGACGGACAGCTTGGGCTATATAAGGGCACCCCCATCTCTCTCAACCTAGATCCCCAGGTTGCCCCCATTAGGCTGAAGGCCCGCAGGGTGCCTTTTGTCTTAAGGGCCAAAGTTGATGTGGAGATTGACTGGTTGCTGGCGCAGGGCGTATTGGAGCCTGTTGACTACTGACGATGGGAGACCCCAATAGTGGTCCCCGTGAAGGCCGACGGCTCCATACGTCTCTGCGCCGACTTTAAATCCACCATCAATTTGGCCCTTCAGGCAAACCCCTATCCAGTCCCTCTTGTACAGCACCTGCTCCACTCCCTGGGGCAGGGCTGTATTTTCGCGAAACTGGATATGGCGCAGGCCTACCAGCAGCTCCCGGTGGATGACGAAGTGGCGGCTGCGCAGACTATCGTCACCCACCGAGGGGCTTTCCGTTGCCGCCGCCTCCAATTCGGTGTTTCCGTGGCCCCAGGGATCTTCCAGAGCCTCATGGAGCGATTGCTCCATGGGCTCTCTGGCGTGGTACCCTATTTCGACGATGTCCTGATCGCTGCTGCCAACCGCTCAGGACTCCTCGAAGTGTTGGGGAAGGTCCTCGACCGTTTTAGGGGCGCGGGTCTCAAATTAAAACGCAGCAAATGTTCATTTGCTGTGCCTAAAGTGGACTTCCTGGGTTTCTCCATAGACGCCCACGGAATCCACCCCACCCCTGCTAAGGTTGCAGCCATTAAGAACGCCCCCACCCCCGCCTCTAAGGCGGAGCTGCAGTCGTTCTTAGGGCTCTTAAACTTTTACACACCATTTTTGCCGCACAAGGCGTCACTAGCCGAGCCGCTGCATCGGTTGCTCGACCGATCCGCGGCCTGGCGCTGGGGCAGCCGCGAAGCTCATGCGTTCGCGGCTGTCAAAGACATCCTGACGTCAGAGGCAGTCCTAGTCCAATACAGTGACAGGATGCCCCTGACTCTAGCGTGTGACGCCTCCCCCGTGGGTTTGGGGGCTGTCCTGAGCCATGTCCTCCCCAACGGCTCGGAAGCCCCCATAGCTTTTTATTCCCGGATACTCTCTCCGGCGGAGAGGAACTACAGCCAGATCGACAAGGAGGCTCTGGCTGCTGTGTCCGGGGTTAAAAAGTTCCATGAGTACCTGTACGGACGGCATTTCACGCTCTTCACTGACCACAAGCCACTCCTTGGGCTGCTGGCCGGTGACCGTCCGACCCCTCCCATTCTGTCTCCCCGCATGACCCGTTGGGTGGAGTTCCTAGCGGCATACTCGTATGCCCTGGTCTACCGCCCTGGCAAGCAGTTGGGGCACGCTGATGCCCTCAGCCGCTGCCCCCTGCCAATCTCCAACCCACAGACTGTGCCTTGCCTGTCTGTTTTGGCCATCGCGGACCTGGCCTTGCCGCTCTCCGCGAGCGATGTGGCTGCAGCGTCCCGGGCCGACCCCACCCTCTCCCAGGTGATGGCTTGGGTTCTGCGGGGATGGCCTGGGGGGCCGGTGTCCGACGACTACCGCCCCTACAAGGCCAGGCAGCTGGAGCTGTCTCTCCACAGTGGGTGCCTCCTGTGGGGAGACAGGGTGATCATCCCACCCAACCTGCGCGAACAGGTGCTGTCTCGCCTCCATGAGGGCCACCCAGGCATAGCTCGTATGAAGGAGCTCGCGCGCAGCTATGTTTGGTGGCCCTGTCTGGACGACGAGATTGCTACCTGGGTTGCCAGGTGCTCCACCTGCCAACACTCCCGTCCAGCGCCTCCGGCGGCCCCGCCGCGGGAGTGGGAAATTCCTCGCGGCCCATGGTCACGCCTCCACCTGGACTTCGCTGGGCCTTTCCGAGGCCAGGTCTTCCTGGTTGTGGTGGACGCCTACTCTCGCTGGGTGGAGCTCATCCTCATGGCCTCCACCACAGCCGAGGCCACTGTCCGGGCATTAACGCGTCTGTTCACCACCCACAGCTTGCCAGACATCGTTGTGTCGGACAATGGGCCCCAGTTTGCGTCCATTGTCTTCCAGGAATTCCTGGCCTCTCAGGGCATTCGGCACGCCCCGGTAGCCCCTTATCATTCCGCCAGCAATGGCCGGGCGGAACGCGCTGTCCGCTCGGCCAAGGACGCCCTCGGACGGATGGACAAGGGTGACTGGCCCATGAGGGTGGCTGTTTACCTCCTGGTTCAGCATTCCACCTCGTGCCCCCTCTCCGGAAAATCTCCTGCTGAGCTGCTGATGGGCCGGCGCCTGCGGACCACCTTAGATAGGCTGCACCCATCCTATTCAGAGGCACAGCCAGGCGACCTGGGGTCCCCTTCCCGTTCCTTCCATGAGGGCGATCCGGTCTGGGCGAGGGCATTCGCGGGAGAATTGAAGTGGGTGCCTGCCACCGTCACCTCCGTAACCGGCCCCTGTTCTTACAGGGTCCGGACCGCCGACGGTGCAGACTGGCGCCGCCACGTGGATCAGTTGAGGCGTCGCCTGCCTCCGGAGCCAACCAACAACCCTGCAGGGTCGGCCACTACCACTCAACCACCGGGCCTCGGGTTGGCACCGCAACCGATCCCTCCGCCGTGGCCGTTGCCCGCCCCACAAGATCTGCCAGCCGAGACAGTGCCAGGCGCCACCCGCTGGCCACAGCCTTCCAGCGGTCCAGCTCCCGTTGGGCAACCAGTTCCCGCATTGTTACCCGCCTTGGCCTTCCCACAATCAGGCCAGCCCTACTCTACCATTAGTTCAAAATTCCCTGACTCAAGCCCACCAGTGGCTGCGCCACCCCGGCCCTGCCTACCTGCTCCGAAGTCTCCGCCTCCTCCTGGGATAGGCCTCCAAGATGGCGCCCGGAGCTCCACTCCCTCCCGGGAGGAGCTTCCACGGGCACCACCTCCTCCTCCGCTGGTCTGCCCCGTTCTGAGGCGCTCTGGGCGGGTCCGACGCCGCCCTGCGTACCTACCCGACTACGCATGCTCTACTGTCACGCATGCGTCCTCGCTGGGGGGGAAGGAGTGTTATATTCCTTTCCTCCCCGACTTACGACCGGGGATTCCCTCTGTTGACAGCTAGCAACAGCCATGCCGCGCCTTAGCCAATCAGGCGCGGCTTGGCTGAAGGCGGGCAGTTCTGCCATTCTGATTGGTTCCTCTGCTTGACAGCTCTTCGTATAAATAGCTGTCAGGCAGAGGAACGCTCTGATTTCTCTCCTGTACTTGTTATTGCTGTTCTGTTAAATAAAATAGAGTTGGACGTTCCTCAGCGTGTCAAGCCTCGTCTTTCCCCACTATTCTTCACTAACCTATAGCTTCTTAAAGTTAGCTACAATTAGTTGGGTCTATACAGCACGCTTGAAAGTTTCTTGATGTAGTGCTTAAAGCACTAGGGTAGAAACCAGGGAACTCTAAGTTCCAATTCTGCCTTAAGCACAATATCAATTGGATGATCTTGGGCCAGTCACTCTCTCTCAGCCCTAGGAAGCAGGCAATGCACAAAAGCATTTCTGAAAATCCTTGCCAAGAAAACTCCAGGCAGTCTCCCAGAATAGAATAGGATTGAACAGGGGAAAAATGCAGCACATTAAACCAAAAGGAAATAATAATATTAAGTCCCCCCCCCCCCAATAGGAGAGGTGAATTCCAAGAATAGCTACAACATCTGTAGTGATTTCCTCCTCCTAAATCCACAGCCATGCCCCTATTTTTAATATCCGCAGCTAAATCTATGGTAGAAAAGGCAAAGGGAGAGGGAATAACTTTGAGATTACATCAAGATTGTGTGTTATGGCATTTCACCTGAACAAGTGATTTCCACACGTGGAATCCATGTCCACAGGTAATGGGTCTCCTTGGAAGGAATGTTGCTTGATTTCTCAGCTGTTGGCAACATATGTGAAATCTCTCCACAGAACGTACAGTATTTGCCCAATTATTGTTCTAGCGTTTGGGTGCTAATAGGTACATTTGAAATTTAGAGAGCATGATATGGGCACACTCACAAAATAGTTGCCATTGTGACCAGCAACACAAACACTCAGTCACTAGATGATGGCAAACACAGGGTCAATCTGGCTAGCTTTCGAGGATATTGCCAGCCACCTAGCCTTATTTCTGTGACCTTCTCCCTGCAGCCATTTCCCTTACCAAGGTAAAGGTAAAGGTTCCCCTCGCACATATGTGCTAGTCGTTCCCGACATACCAAACAGAGAACTAAAATGCAGCTCCCACCCCAATTTAATTGTATCAAGAGAATCTCTGATATCTATATCTATATCTATATCTATATCTATATCTATATCTATATCTATATCTATATCTATATCTATATCTATATCTATATCTATATCTATATCTATATCTATATCTATATCTATATCTATATCTATATCTATATCTATATCTATATCTATATCTATATCTATATCTATATCTATATCTATATCTATCTATACCTATACCTATACCTATATCTATATCATCAGTGATGGGTTTCAAAAATTTTTAGAACCTCATCTGTAGGTGTGGCCTGTTTTGTGGGAGTGGCTTGCCAGTCATGTGACCTAGTGGGAGTGGTTTGGCAGTCATGTGACTGGGTGGGCGTGGTCGACTTGTGGTGAAACTCACTTAACAATGCTCTTGCTTAGCAACCAATATGTTGGCTCAGAAACTCTGGCATTTGAAGCACATAAGTCTTAAAGCTGTCAAGTTACAAGACCCTTGTACCCCTAACACTTTAGAAAAAAACCCCAGGGGTGTTCAAACCTGACAGCTTTAAGACTTGTGGACTTCAACCCCCAGAATTCCTCCTCTCACTTGTCATCTTGATGATGTACAGACGGGTGGGGGGGGGGGAGGGAGCTGGAACCGGTTCTAAACGGCACTGTAGATTTGTGGAACCTCTTCTATAGAAGAGGTTAGAACTGGCAGGAACCCACCCCTGATCTATATCTATATCTATATCTATATCTATATCTATATCTATATCTATATCTATATCTATATCATATCTATATCTATATCTATCTCTATCTCTATCTCTATCTCTATCTCTATCTCTATCTCTATCTCTATCTCTATCTCTATCTCTATCTCTATCTCTATCATCTACATCTACATCTACATCTACATCATCTCTCTCTCTCTCTCTCTCTCTCTCTCTCTCTCTCTCTCTCTCTCTCTTTCTCTCTCTCTCTCTCTCTCTCTTTCACACCCACCCACCCACCCACTCACACCTTTAAAGTGTTTTTGGAAATAATTATATTTAGTATTGGTACTGGAAGCATCATGCCAACTTCCTAATTATTATTTTAAGTATAGAATAAGTCGTTATCACCACCAGCGGATGAGACACGCAGGGGGTCTCAGGAAATGGTCTGCTTTAAGTGTGATCATTTCCACTGCCCCGCTATTCGTACAGATCTGTTTTTGCTTTAGTTAAGACCGGGTTGACCCCCACTTGACAAATGAGAGCAAAGGGAAGCTTTTCAGGTTTCTAATTTGCCAGTACAATCTTATATAAATCAAGAAACTGTACCCAAGTAAATAAAGCACTGCAATGGGTTCATCTCAAGACATTGCTGCAATTTTCGATAACCAAAAAGCATCTCCAGAATTAGCTTTAATTTAATCTAAAATTGAGCCAAAGAGCAAAGTGGATGATTTCCTCACAACACCACAGTGGGGCGCTAGTGGCTACTCAGGTTTTCTTGGGGACATGCAGGCCACTGCTTCAGAAACTTGGCAAGAGAGGTTTTCATTGCAGTGGGTTACTCACGGATTCCCTCTGATTAAATCTAACTGCAGTGAAATGCTGCAGATTTGTCTCTTGTCCCGAGACAACTATTGTCTTGGGAAACAGTAGATAGCGTGCCCTGCCCTCAGTTCTGATAACATCTTTGGAATTAGCAAACACTGCTGTAAGGAATCAAATAGAAGGAAGTTTGCACTAGATCAGAGATCCATTTTTCATTGTGTCTGTGGCAAAGAGAGCCAGCTTTCTTCCTGGCAGCAATCTAAATATGGATTATTGAATAAATCAGCCCAGACCTCTCACTTAAGGCACAAATAGCCAGGATCAAATTACCCTACTTTGGATATATTATCTGAAGACCTAGCTCATAGAATAGAATAGAATAGAATAGAATAGAATAGAATAGAATAGAATAGAATAGAATAGAATTCTTTATTGGCCAAGTGTGATTGGACACACAAGGAATTTGTCTTTGGTGCATATGCTCTCAGTGTACATAAAGAAAAATAAAATACATTAATCAAGAATCATAAGATACAACACTTAGAGACAGTCATAGGTTACTAATAAGCAATTAAATCATACTAGGAAACAAATAAAACAATATAAATTATAAAGAAAGGTCTAATGCTGGGAAAGGTGGAAGGAAAGAGAAGGGGAGGATGACCAGCAACCAAACGGATGGGCTCAGTTATAGTTTATAGTCACCATTGAAATTCTTGGATGACCAGCTGAGGGACTGATCTCCACAGAGAGAATCGCTGTATTTGATAGCCACTGGATAGCGCATAATCAATCCATAATCCCCACTCCTCATCTCTACAGAATGTTGTTGCTCTTTGACCTTGGGTACCTTGAAGTGTAAGTCTTCCTGACTTTGTGGATGCAACTTGGGGGAAGATAGGGATAACTTTTCTTTAGCCGATATAGCCCTTAACATGATAATATTTGTGGAAAATATTCCAGAATATCTGTGGAAAATATTACAGCAAGCTATGAAGGTGCAGTTGTAGAATTGGTAATTCTCCCAATTCTTCTATTTTTATATAAAAAAAATTGAGCTATTTTGGCACCAGTTGCAAAGACTGTTTTGCCATTGAAATGACTTATAATAGGTTAATTTGAGATTAAAGGTAAAGGTTCCTCTCCCACATATGTGCTAGTCGTTCCCGACTCTAGGGGGTGGTGCTCATCTCCATTTCAAAGCCGAAGAGCCAGCGCTGTCCGAAGATGTCTCCGTGGTCATGTGGCCGGCATGACTAAATGCCAAAGGTGCACGGAATGCTGTTACCTTCCCACCAAAGGTGGTTCCTGTTTTTTCTACTTGCATTTTTACATGCTTTCGAACTGCTAGGTTGGCAGAAGCTGGGACAAGTAACAGGAGCTCACTCCGTTACATGGTGCTAGGGATTCAAACCGCTGAACTGCTAACCTTTCTGATCAACAAGCTCAACATCTTAGCCACTGAGCCACCATGTAATATGAGTTTAGATTAACAAATTCTACATCAGAGTCCTTTCCATGTGTAAGATTCCACAGTAATTTTCCAAAATGTACTTAGTTTAACAAACCAGTAAAGTAAATAAATAAGTTTATTGCTGTAACCAGAGGCCATAACATAGGAGTACATTTTGAAAAACATCTGTCAGGGTGGAATATCACTACGAAGCACCCAGCCTGTAATCTCCAGGAACACAAGGAAGCATACATAAAACTTCCTCTTTCAGTTTTTCTGCAAAACAACCACTATATAAAGTAACTTCTAATAAGCAGCTAGTAAACTTGTAGTAGCCTTCCATAGGTATGACCATGCATCACTTGGACTCTAAACATCTTAGTTGCTGCATGACTAATAAAATGGCAGCATGATCTCCCTCTGGTCCAAATTTGAAAAAATAACAGATATTTTGGCAAAGTGTTAATATTGCAAAAGTGAAAGATAGAATATTTTGGACATGTGATGGCCAAACTGGCCAGACCAGAACGGAGTGGCTGGACTCACTGAGCACAATATGTTTGCTCCACATATGGAGCACAGCATGTCTTCCATTTCATGCACAGCTCTATATAGTCAAGAGTTGCTGCTCAGATCATTTATTGGTCCAATTTAAGCCACAATTTCTTAATTGCTGAATATTTTATGTAGATTTTAATTCTGGGGAAAAAAAATAGAACCAACATTTTGCTCTCCTGGAGGGAAGAGAGAAATCAGTGGTACTTCCTGCCTTTCATTATCCTCTTGTCCTTGATCACTCCTAGCCCATTTAACAAACCAATGTAGCCAATTTCATAACCTTTGAAGGGATTTATAGCATTAATCTGTTTCTCTTTTAAATATATTGTTTTGCAAGGGCTCAGGCTGTGGGTTTTTAATTAAGGCACTTTACCCATTGTGTGAGGCAATTTGCATGCTAGCTGAAAATACTTACGAAAAATCATATTTTTTATCGTCAAGACTGCGATCCAAACAGCCATGGACCTTTGATAATTATAAGAGAGAGGTTGAATGTTTCATTTTCCAAATGTGAACTACCCTACATCATGTCATATTTCTCTCTCTCTCTCTCTCTCTCTCTCTCTCTCTCTCTCTCTCTCTCTCTCTCTCTCTCTCTCTCTCTCTCTCTCTCTCTCTCTCTCAGTGTGATATAAGGGAGATTGAAAGCAGATACACACAAAAAATCCCTTTGTTTTTTGAATCCACTTTTACTGAACCCCTCTTCTTGTTTAATAAAATGATTTCTCTTTTATTCCTCACTCAGTCCCAAAAGGGATGCAATTACTCCAAGATGATCCATTGGAATGCAAAAAGAAATATTATATCTGTTTATATCTTTCATCTTCGTAGTTTATGTTTTTGAGGGTATGCTTTGTATGAGGGGCAGGGAGTTGCTGCCGGTGTTACTGCTGGTTCGCAACCCGCATATAACGTGGGTGCTTTGCGCATATGCACGTGTGCTGTTCAATGTAAATTGTTCTGCGCACATGCGTATAACAATTTACAATGAACTGCACATGCGCAGTCACTAAAATTCAAAATGGCGGCACCCAAGCGGCAGTGTGGGAATTGGTTTGGGGGCGTGTCAGGCCTGGGTCTCTGCCAGTTCTATGACCCCGACCTGAATTCCACTACATGTATTTGGGATATGTGTGCAAACGGAAAAAAAAAAGGGGGGGGGAAATCTTTAGATCAAGCTCAATTCCTGGAGATTTTAGAAAACATTTTCATGTAGTGTTCTTCAGTGATTGGTCATGATCAATGCCATAGCCCTGAGATTTTTTGGAGGTCCCCCTGCAGTGTGGTAGCTTTAAGAGTCAGTGTGGAATTATCCATTTTTGAATTCTTAATTGCAATCTAATGATCGATAGAAATTATTATGCCTATGCTACCTGCTAGAAAAAGAAAGAGTACTGCTACTCATTTCTATATATCAGAGGTTGGTGTGGAGTTGCAGACATTCTTAGAGAATAAATCCAGAATGAGAGCAAACCCTTCTTCTATAAATCAACTAAAAATGCTCGTAATAATCTCTGTTTCTTCGTGACACTGCTGAAATTTATTTTTCAGCCACTGTCAAGTCATACTTTTAAACGGATATATTTGGGAGTGTTATAAGTAGCACTCTTGCTGGTTCAAGTCCACCTAGTCTTTTATGCTGCTCCCACAACAGTGAGCCAGATGTTCAGCTGCACTATTTATTTCACAGCTACAATTTGAGGCCAAATTAAGAGGACTTCAAATGAATCTTTGCATTTAACATGCCAGTATTTCTAGCAAGTATTTTTAAGTGCACTGCTTGGAGCTGGTGAAGTTGATAAATATTAATATTGACATCCATAGAAGATGTCTTTTCTTAGCAAATGCCAACTTGAAAGGCGAGATATTTTGAGAAATACAGCAAGGGAAGAAAAATTTGCCACCATCACATTTTCAGTAATTATCATCAACCTCCCTCTAACCAATACTATTTTCACATTTGACGTAAAGATACATTCAATATGTATCTAATTTAGTCTGTAGGAAAAAAAAACCTTGGTTCTTAATTATATTCTATTCATGCAAGATCCAATTAGAGTTGGTCAAAATGAGAGGTTTACTCTTCTGAGCATTTGGTCTTGTCCTGGAGCCCATCCTCAGGGAATGTCTCTCTACTATAATGTGTGCTTTGGGCTATGGCTCAGTGGCTAAGACGCTGAGCTTGTCAATCAGAAAGATCAGCAGTTCGAATCCCTAGCGCCGCATAATAGAATGAACTCCTGTTACTTGTCCCAGCTTTTGTCGACCTAGCAGTTCGAAAATATGTAAAAAATGCAAGTAGAAAAATAGGGACCACCTTTGGTGGAAGGTAACAGTGTTCTGTGCACCTTCTGCATTTAGTCATGCTGGCCACATGATGATGGAGACATCTTCGGACAGTGCTGGCTCTTCGGCTTTGAAACGGAGATGAGCACTGACCCCTAGAGTTGGGAACGACTAGCACATATGTGCGAGGGGAACCTTTATCTTTACCTTTATACATCTTATTTATGTGGTGCCTTCCTATTGGTTGATTGGTGTGTTGATGGCTGGTGATTGGCTGTTGTTTCCTTGCGGTGCCAAGTTCTAAGCTCCTAAGTATCTGATAAGCTGGTAGTAAATCAGCACTCCTGACTGATCAATACCATGTAGTATTTCTCTTAGATAATGCACCCACAATTTTCTGAATTGAAAATTAGTTTGTTTCTTGTACCATCAGTAATTGTAGACTATTCCTCTACTAATGCTTGATTTGCTAGTATCACTGCTGTGGAATTTGCAAGTAGCTTTTCTGGTACAAAATATTTCACCTGATTTACTTAAGAATGCTGCTACACATCCTAGTGATGTGCTCCTAATGAAATAAGTTTCTTGATTCTGGAAATTGAGCTACCATTCTTGTCTAAATGCACTTCCCAAACAACAGTGACAGATAATAGTCTTAATTGGTGTTTGTGTCCATTTTGATTCTCTGGAATGTTAATCTTGAACTCATTTACCATCCATCATTGCTTTAGATCCTTATCTGAATTTAGATTGCTTTTTTTTGTTACCGCTATAATTTTTGTTTACTTACCATTTAATTGCCAAATACACCCTTTTAAGAAGCCCAATAGAAAATACACCCTTTTAAGAAGCCCAATAGAAAGTATTCTTTTCAAATCTTTTCCTAGCCTTATGTCTTCTTATTAGTCATACAGAGGAATATGGAAAATTATCATTTTACAACTGGAGAGGCATGACTTAATGAAAGCTATCCCACCTACATAGGAGGCATGTATTTATTTGATTTATATGTCACTTTTTCTTCAGGAGCTCACAGAGGCACCAACTCTAGGCTGGTGAACTTGAAGGTAAATGACTGATCAAATCTCCAAGGCTGAAAGTGAACTTGGATCTTAGTCTCCCTAGCTGTGATCTAGGACTTCAACCATTATATCGCACTGGCTCTCAAAGGCCCTATTAAGATTTGAAATGGGATCTAAGGCTTAAATACCCATAAGATATGGGCTACAGGTCCTACCTCCAAGGGAATGTTGACCCGAGGCAATCCAGAGATGAGCTTTCTTGGTCATGGCCTCTGTTCCTCTGGAACAATTTACCCTGGAAATAGGGATAGGCCTGTCCCTTTTTAAGGTTTGGAAAAGCAGCGAAGAATTGACTCTTTTGTAGGGTCTTTGAGAATGGAATGGAGGTGCAATTACATGCTCCCAACATGACAGAGGCACTCGGGTGTAGCATAGAAGGTATCACATTTTTTTAAATCTAAAAAGAATGAGTTTGCATTATGAAATTTTCAATCAAACCCTGTCATTTTTAGCACATCTTCATAAAAATCATAGATGCATGAAATTAATTCTCTTTCCCAGAATTATGAGATATTGCAGGAGATTTCAATAACGTGACATTGCAGTACTGTTACCAGTCTTCCCTCTGTAGTAATTCCCTAAAATACTTAATAATTTGAAGTTTATTTACTAGGGTTGATGGAAAAATTGCCCCAATAAAATGGTTTGCCTGGTAGACTCTTGACTTTGCAAAGTTTCCTTTCCCATTGAAATTGGAAGTTCTCCACCAAGAAATTTCTTGACTATAATTTAAAATTGAAAGTAAAAACTGGGAGAGCGCTTACATTTGCAAACTGGTAGGGAAGGTAAATGAATCCCACCTCTGGAAGAAGGGCCCACTACTTCTGAAAAACCTTGCCAAAAAACCTGTAGGGACTTCTCCATGTAATCTGAGTGCTATTTTGGAGCTTTGGATGTTAGCTGTCCAGGATTCCTACTTTCCCTAAGCATAGCCAGCATGGCTAGAATTCAGACATGTTTCTGTTGAAGAGCTCCAATGAGTTCCTTAGCTACCCAGCATTCTTTCTTCTTATGCACTTTGTCAAGAAGGGAAGCTTCCCTGTGCCATCTGTTTGTTTGTTTTTTTGCTTTTTTTTTTTAGGTACCAACCAGTGGTGGGTTTCAAATTTTTTAGAACCTCTTCTGTAGGTGTGGCCTGCTTTGTGGGAGTGGCTTGCCAGCCATGTGACCAGGTGGGAGTGGCCAGCTTGTAAAACTTGGTGAAACTCACTTAACAACACTCTTGCTTAGCAACCAAAATGTTGGCTCAGAAACTCTGGCATTGAAGTGTGTAAGTCTTAAAGCTGTCACGTTACAAGACGCTTGCACCCCTAACCCTTTAGAAAAAAACAACCCCAGGGGTGTTCAAACATGACAGCTTTAAGACTTGTGGACTTCAACTCCCAGAATTCCTCCTCTCGCTCTTCATCTTGATGATGTGAGGACGGGAGGGGGAGGGAGCTGGAACCGGTTCTAAACGGCACTGTAGATTTATGGAACCTCTTCTATAGAAGAGGTTAGAATTGGCAGGAACCCACCCATGGTACCAACATATTCTGGCCACAGCAACCTTGGACAAAGACAGGTTTTGTTTTTAAGCTTTCTAGGTCAGAAAGTCGCTTTTAATATTTCAGCACAGACTGCTTCTTCACTTGAAAGCTCATGGGAGACTTTATCATACCTGCCATCTGCCACCCCCATATTATCCTTGTTGAGTCCCATGAAAAGCTTAGCATTCGTTAACATAAAACTAATAAATACCACAATCAGAAATGTAGGATATTTAAGGTGGATTTTGCCTGGCAAGAGACAAGAAAGTCGAAAAAATGAATGTAATGAATGCACCCTGTTTCCTCAAAAATAAGACTTCCCCAGATAATAAGCCCAATTGGGCTTTTGAGCGCATGTGCTAAAATAAGCCCTCCCCCAGACATAAGCTCTCCCTGAAAATATTGCAACAGAGCAGCAGCCATGAGGTGACCATGCTCACTGCCCCCTGCACCTCAAAAATAATAAGACCTCCCTGAAAATAAGGCCAAGCGCTTATTTCAGGGGTCAAAAGAAAGTAAGAGTCTATCTTATTTTCAGGGAAACATGGTACTTTCAGTAAGTTTGGTGGCTACATTCTCTAGCCAAATTTCACATTAAAGATGCTGTTTCATAATATCTCCTCTTACTATTCTAGAATGCAAATTTGCCAAGATTTCTTTTCCTGTCCCATATCTACATATGATATAGACACTCATGTTTATTCACACCTGCGTGTGCTCTTTCTCTCTCTCTAAATAAAACCGGGATAATAAAACTCTCTAAATAAAAATAAAAAAGCACATTTCCCAAGGGGAACTAATTCAGTAAGCTGCCAGGTTTGGGGACTCTTCTCTCCTAACCCATATTTTAAAGAATGAATTTATCTTCTCTGCATTTATTATTGCATTTATACCATGATTTCCCTCTAGGTGCTCAAGGTGGTGCACGTTGGTATCTTCTCTTATTTTATAGTCACACAGCAGTTCTGAAAGGAAGGTTGTATTGACAAATGGTGACAGTGCAAAGTCACTCCGGGAGTTTCACTGTCAAAAGGAACATTCACTCTGTCATCATTATGTTTCAGCATGCCATACTATAATTTTCACAATGCAAAAGATCCTGAACTGGAAGAAAAATGACAGGACACTCCAAGTTGCACAACACAGTTCTCATTAAAATCTATCACCCTATAAACGAATGGGGATAAAATAATCTACGTTTCTTTCCTAAACAACTTTGGATCAGCATTCAGCTCATTTACTTTTCATTGCTTCCTGTCAATCGTAGAAGGCCAAGGGGTAGATTTCACAGAAACGGGTAGTGATTTCACTCCACCATTTTGTGATAATAAGCACAAGGAAGAAATGATTGCATTATATTATGAGTATCCCCCCCCCCCCTTCTCCATCCCATCGACTGCCATTTGCAGATGGAGATAGGTCTCTGGTTTGCTTCCTGATTCTAAATTGTATCCCCAAATTGGCTCAATATTTGTGTTACCTCAATTATATAATAAAGCCAATGGACCCAAAATATAAATTGTAATTCTCTTCCGTGATGAAATGGATAGGCGTGAGAAAAAGCCTTAAGACAGGATCCCAGTTTGAAGAAAAGTCGAATGCTTTCAACGTTGCAAGATCAAATAAAAATGATATTTAAAAAACTATTGACACCACAGATGATTGTCAGTAGTGCAGGCTGAATACCTACATGCTGGCTGAATTCCTACAAGCTTTGGCATGCTTGCAGTGACAAATCCCTATATTTCATTGGCAATGTAGGAACCTTACATCTCATGACTAAATGGAATGATATTGGTACTTTTCACCACCACTGTTCTCATACTTAAGCTGGCATAGGAAGCACTCATGTGATTTACAATACCTAAAAATTTCCCTGTGAGTATTATTGGGTCTTTTATTTACTTACAAAACATTTTTTAGATAACCAGTGGAAATAAATCTTCATTATTTTCTGTATATTACATATATATATATATATATATTACAAAATCTGTACTGTACAACACTCCCTACCCTATATATGTGTTCTCTGTGTCTGTTCCAAATATATTCACATTTTCATTCAGTTTTCCATAATATGTTAATAACTGTAATTGTCTTATCAAATATAAGTAATCTCTTCTCAATGCACCTCTCCCAGAGGTGTTGCTTTTTCTCTTTGGGAGCTGGGAGATGCTTCCAGAATGAAGATCAGTGAGCAATTATGCCCCCTTGTATAATGAGATATTCTGATTTGGTGGAATACATCAAGTTATTTCAAAGGAAATGCCCTGAGCACAGAAGAGGTGATGCCTTTCTTTTTATTCCTATATCAAACCTTGCATATTGCCAGGGGCAAAATAAAAGAGACCTAATGTTGGGAAAGCCATCAGATCACCAAGCTTACATGGTGTAAATATGAAAGTATCTGCACATGCTCTCCCTCCCTCGCCATCTGATTAACAATCGGGATTATTTCTTTTATGAACCAACATAATTTAGAGACGAGTCTGATGTGATGGAAAACAAAGACAGCAACAGCAGTGAAACAGGTTGGCGTACAAAAGAAGACTGCGTTTTTATTTTTCTGGGAATCCCCAAAATATTGCTTGCTTTGGGTAAAACATTTTCTTTTTACAGCTTGCACCTGCCTTTATTAATGCTTGGATGTTAATTCAACATGCAGAATAGCTAGGAAATTGCCCCATCCTTTCTCTGCCTGGAGAAAGAGATAATAGACCACTAGCTCTCATCAGCAGAACATTTCTAAAGATATTTGGAGAAGCTGTATTTTTTTCTAACCCTATTGCTACCTCTAACTATCTTGAATCCTTTAGTTTTGCTATATGCTGTCAGGTCTATACACAGCCACTTTCCGGTAAAAAATGCAAAGGCTTTATGGCAACTATACATCTTTCCTTGAAACTGTACCACTTAAAACTTTGTGCATAGAAAACAGGAATTCTTGTTTGCAAAAGAGTCTGGAGCAACAGAACTGAAATTCAGGAAAACCACAACTCACATTTCCAGCCCCCAGTGCAGAGGTGAGATTCTACTGTTTTGGACTGGTTCGGGCGAACCGGTAGCTCCGACTATCAGCTGGGAGCAAACCGGTTCACTCCGATTTTGAAGTGGGCCCGCCTGCCCACCCCTGCGCTATACTCCCTATATTCCCTTCTCCAAAGCCCAGCTGATCAGCACACCAGACTGGATTGCTGTGCCTCAGCTGTTTTCCTTGCTAGCAGTAATGCCTAAGGTGAGTTTTCTGTAAACTGCTCACATGCGTGCAGCGAACAGATTGCTAAACTGGTAGGATGCAACCCCTGACCCAGTGTCAAGATAACCCAGCAGCAGCATATGAGGAGATTCATAAACTCTTTGACCCAAAGATCCAGCCACAAAAGCCATTTCCCCCCCTATAGCCTTGAGTATCACCTTGACCACTTGATTAAGTCATGCTAAGCCTTTCGTTCAAATAGATACCTTAACCCAACATGCTGGTTGAGGAAATTTGAGGAGCTAAATTCCACACATCCTAAATTTCAATTTTTAATTTTCAATTTTATTTTATTTATAGACCACCCCCTCTCCCCAAAGGGACTCGGGGCGGTGTACAGGCACATTAAAACCATATACAAAGAATAAATACACTTAAAATCAAATTAAACCTTAAGGCTGTACAGGATGGTAAAAATTAAAAATCAACTTAAAACCAACCCCTAAAAATTTAAAAGTGCAGAATTGAGGGACTAAACTGGGATTAGGCCAGGCCAGCTAAACTAAACAGGTGGGTTTTAAGCTTCTTACGGAAGGAGCGGAGATCAGTAGTTGTTCTGATTTCCGGGGGGAGGTTATTCCAGAGGGTTGGGCCCATCACAGAGAAGGCCCTACTCCTGGGCGCCGCCTGCTGGCACTGCCTCGTGGACGGCACCCGGAGGAGTCCCTCTCTGTGAGAGTGGATCGGCCGAAGGGATGTATGGGGCAGGATACGATCCTGCAAGTAACTAAAGTTCCTGAGGTTGAGAAACATTGGTTTAGCTCAATCTATAGAACATCTGATGAAACTTTTTTTCCGCATTGGCTTCTGCTAATTCCTATGATGCAGGCTGAAACTCAGCTTGGTCAAGCTAGTCAGTTTCTGAATTTGAATCCAACTCCACAGTTTGCCTCCTAATGTACTATTTGAACTGTCCCTTAAGATACAATCAGCCCTAAAACATACAAACAAAGCTAGAGAAGAGAAAGGAAATGAAATACTTGTAATTCTGGAATAGGAAATCCAGCATAGAAACTAATCGATGAATTTTTACATACAATAAACATTTGCTTGTTAAACCCTCTCTGTTCTGAGGCTCTTCAGGTATGCTGCATTACAACACCAATCCCTCTCAAGCAGTATGACTCCATACAGGCTGGGGGGAATCATGAGAGTTGACACCCAGTGTCTCAGGAGGTAAGATGCTAGTGAAGAATAGAGCTGCAAAACCTGGCTCTAAAAATCTGGACCACCATTAGATGATAGGGAGGAACTGGAGGGCCTTGTGTTTGTTTGATGCATCCATTGATTGTCTATGATTTCAGCCAGATATGATAATCCTATATAAACATACCCTAGACTCAGTGGTGGGATTCAACCGGTTCGCACCACTTCAGCTGAACCGGTTGTTAAATTGCTGGCTGGCCCCACCCTGCCAACAAGCCCGCAAAGCGGTTGAATCCAACCCACAGGGATGTCCTGGAAAATGCAAAGGACTGCCCATACCAGCGGGCACACATGCACATACTTCACTCTTCTAGCCACAGCTGAAGCTTGTCTGCCCCACCCTACCTGGCCCACTGGCCTGCGTGTCTGCGCCTGGCCCCTCGCCTTTGTGCCCAGTCTTGCCATGCTTCTTCACCCGGCCTTCACCTCTGTATTCTCTTCCTCGCTTCTTCACTTCTGCACCTGGATTCTCATTCCTATACCTTCACTTCCCCACTACCCTGTTTCCCTGAAAATAAGACCTCCCCAGAAAATCGGGCTTTTGAGTGCATGCGCTAAAATAAGCCCTCTCCTGAAAATATTACAGCAGCAGCCATGAGGTGACCATGCTTGCCGCCTCCCACACCTCAAAAATAATAAGACACCCCCCCCCACTGAAAATAAGGCCAGGCGCTTATTTCGGAGGGCAAAAGAAAATAAGACCCTGTCTTATTTTCGGGGAAACTTGGTAGAAGTGAGCTACTTTTCTCAGTGGCTAAGGGCAACAGACTATTTTTCTTGGAGATGACTCTATAAAAGATGCAGCCAGAAGGGCCAGATCGTATTAGCATGCAAGTTACCCTTTTCAGCATTTTTGAATGGCACGGATGAGAAATATTCAACAGATTATGTTAATGTTTGAATTATACTTTATCAATCTGAATTGGATTAACATTTATTAAAAAAAATAGCAAAAGGCTACTCCACAGATGCTCCATAGTTTGCTGCCCAGTTGCAACCGAGAGATGGTGAGTGGCCTGCAAATAAGCAGTTCATGGCTTCTATCCAGCTGCTGGTCATTCTTCTCCTAAAAGAGTAAAAAATCCATAGATGGCATTTTTCCCACTAGTACATGCTGGAGGGTCTTTCCCCCCCCCCATCAATGTTGTTCCTTCACCTAAGGAATGCACTGTATTTAGCCAGCAAGCACTAATAGAGTTCAAAGGAGAAAGGGGGAATTTGTCATAGCCTATTAAGAAGGGGACAACAATCAGCCACTGGCATTCCAGTTAATTAAATACATCAGGGCAGGGAGGGGAGAAACCCATTAATTTGAGAGGTCTGGCTTTTCCTCCTGCTGTTTCATCACTACATTGGCCAAGAACAGGAACATTTCTAAGTACCGTAAGGAATTGCTCTTCTGCTGCCTTCAGCTGGAGTGGAAGAGACCAGTGGTGAAATTCAATTTTTTTTACTACTGGTTCTGTGGGCGTGGCAGGGGAAGGATACTGCAAAATCTCCATTCCCATTCCACTCTGGGGCCAGCCAGGTATTTTCCGGTTCTCCGAACTACTCAAAATTTCTGCTACCAGTTCTCCAGAACCTGCTAAATTTCACCCCTGGAAGAGACCCTTTTGGTCTAGAAACAGAGGAAGGTAAGACACAGTTCATATTAGAATAAATCTGTAGAAGTCATTCCAAAAAAGATTTTAAACATCTGACTTAAGAAATGAAAATGCTTTTTTTAAAAAAGGAGAAAGAAATATTGTCAGGCTACGTCATCAGCAAAAGAATATGAAACTGCTGCAGAGGTAACTATATTTCAGACTGATCCAGCTCCTTAAAAATGATGCTATTTGCAATCCATTGCAAAATTAAGAGTTGGCAATGGATCTTGAACAAAGCAGGGCTTTGTTTCATTAAATCTGCCCACCACCTGAAACCAACCAGGCTGTAGGCAGTTTACAGGATTTACACAGTAAAAATGCAATACAAAATCATAATACTAATTAACTGGAAGGAAAAGAATGAGATCATGGAATTATGGAAAATGATGCCTCCGAGTGCATTAATCTCCAAATGCCCTATGGAAGAACCTCATTTCCATCTGCTTCCAGGAGGTCATAAGGAGGAAGACATTTATGCTCCATGGGAAAGCCATTCTGGAAGAGAGACATTGCTACAGAGGACAATGTCTTCAGGGCACCTCATGATGGGCAGAAACTATTGGGGGAAGGTGTTCCTAAGATATCCACATCATACAGGGCTTCATAGATAGTGACCAGCACTTTGAACTGCACTTAGAAACCTATTTGTAACTGCACAGCTCCATGGCAGTCCCAGTGACCACTGAGCATGCATGCCACTCCATTCTGAACCTTTGAAGTTTTTGATTAATCCTCCAGGACAGCCCCCTATGGAGTGCATTACAGTGAACTCATTGAGAGAGAACAAAGGTATGAGCAAGTGTTGTGGCCCAGCAGGAGCCGTTGGAGCTGCCACCAGACTCCGACAGCGAGGGTCCCTATGAGTTGGCTCTGGAGGATGTGGAGGACTCTGGACAGGGTTCCGACTCTGAGCAGGGATCAGAGAGGCTGTTTGGCCACCAGGAGGTGCCTGAGGCATGGAGCAGTGGTGAAAGCCAAAGGGAGTGTGCTCCTGATGTCATGCCTTGGAGCAGTGGGGAGGAGACAAGGGACAGTGAGTCGGACGTCAGCAGTGAGTTGTTGTTGGATGCTCGTCACCATAGACCTAATAGACGTCAGGAACAGTTGCGCAGTTACAGGAGGTAATTGCACTCGGCTGATGGTAATTAGACTCCTCTCCAGACTATAAAAGGACTCCTTGTGCACACGCCCTTTTGCAGAAATCAATGCATGAACTAATGTGGGAGTACAGTCTTGTGAGTGTGGCAGGCTGGATTGCTGCTAATGCTTATCAGTGCCGGGTTGTTATTAAGGCTTATCTGTGTTGGTTTACTGCCAAGGACCTGTCTGTCTGTCAATAAATCTTGCAAAGTATTTTTGGCTCGGAGTGTTTTGGTGTGGACAAAGGGGGGGGGGGAGGTCAGAACAAGCAACAATCTTCAGTGCATTGTGTTTCAAGTAAGGGTATAGTTGGTACACCAGCTGAAACTCTACAAAAGCTCTCCAGGACCCATGAGTCTAAGAGGACCTCCAGATATAAGTCTGCTTTTTCTGAGGAGTACAACCCCATCAAGAGTCATAGATGGTACACTGCTGAAATCAATTGCCCTCTGCATTAACAGCCACTCTACTTTTTGGGGGTTGTGGCTGAGCCTGTTTTCCCTTATTCAGACTCCATAAACTTCATCTCCCAATAGTCCCAGAATAGAGCTATGGACCATCTGCATATTGAAGACACATCATCCCACACCAGCAGATGATCTTTTCCAGCAGTTTCATGGTGATGTTGAAAAAAGGATTGAACTTTGAGGCACTCCATAACAAAGCAGTTTGAAGCCTGATCTCTTCCTCCTTTCCCCTCGTGTTCATCTAACCTACTCAGATAACAACCATTGTAACATCATACCTTCAACTCCCAACCTTTGCAAGTGGTCCAGAAAGATACTGTGGTCAACAATAATGAAAGCTGCTGAAAGAACTTGGAGCACAACAACATTCATACAACCTCCATCCACGCATTTCCATAGGTCACCCATGACAGCAAACAATTGAGTTTCTTTTCCATGCCCAGATCTGAACCCATATTACCAAGGTTCAGTTAATCCATGTCTTCTACAGCTGAAGCCCTACCAGTTTCTCCATAACCTTCCACAAAGGGTGGGTTAGTTATATGATGACAATTGTTCAATTCTGTTGAATTCAGGTGCAGCCTGAAACCTTAAGGTGAGGCTAAACCAGTGCCCCTCTAAGACTTCTCGAATCTCTCTCTTTCTCTCAAAAAAGTACTGACTACATTCTAGATCCAATTCTCACTACCGTCCCTGGCTATTCTATTTATTAGTATCCATTTATTTTTTTAAAAAGTATATAGCCACTTATCTTGTGCAACATAATCTTGGGCAGCTAAAAAACAATAACAAAACAATAAAAAATATACAAGACCAACATAAAACCCCCATATTCCCTCAATCACTAAACATTCCCACACACCCACAAGAAACTTTTCTGGGCCCCAGTCTCGTACTATCCCAATGCTGTGTTAGGCTCATGGCCAGAGACAAGGTAGCGGGATCTAATCAAGTCCAGCCTTTTACTTGCTAACAAAGGACAGAAGCTTGCCAAATTGACAGAAACTTGTCAAGCTATAACTTTTTTGCCTACTAGATATACGTATCCTAAGAGATTCTAGGGTGTGGCTCCCTACAACCTCTTCCCCTCTCTCCCTGCCAGACAGAACAGCATAGTATCTTAATTTGCGCCTCTTTCTGGAAAGCTCTGTGTAGCCAAAAATCTCTCTTACTCCCCCTACAAGTGCACATTTTATCACAACCTTGTGGGAAATAACAAGTCTTTAAGGCTTTTCTGAATGTTGGAGAGTAGCAGCCTCCTAGATTTCAGCCAGGGGAAGCATGGAACCAATTCAGACATGATGGACTTCAGATCACAAATGACATTGTCCACTTCTTCAGGATCCCCAGCTCAAAAGGTTCCCAAATATCACTATAAGACAATTCTGTCATCTCAATAGATTCTTTCCATTCAGTTTCCAGCTTGGAGGATTTTACCTAGAAATGTTTTGCCAGGTGATCAAAACTTACACTTCCTGGATCTTCTGCTCCAATCATGCTTTGCCTCCTTATTTATAAAAGAAGCCACAGCGTTGTTTAAAAATCTTTCAGCAATATTCTGTACTCTCATTTGTCAATGTAAAATATTAACTAACAACTGGTTACCACTGTGTTCCTTACAGCCATACTGGCTTCTATAAATAGCATCACTAATAAAAGCATTATCCATATATTACATATGTATGTACACACACAGAGACAGACACAGACTCACTCACTCACACACACACACACACACACACACACACACACACACGACTATATGTCAATTATTATAATATAATAAATTATAAATGACATAATTATATACATATAAAAGAAGAACTACCTCCTTAACCTCTATAGTAATTAACAGGTGGGATTTTTGTGTATATCTTCAAGTCATACTCAATTTTCAGTAACTACATAGAGTTTTCTTGGCAACATTTCATTGAAAATGGCATCTTATTGCTTTCTTTCTGGGAAAAAATGCCCAGGCCAAAGCCTCATCCAACTGGTTTTATGCTTAAGATGGGACTACAACTCACAATCTATTTCTAGCCTGGCACCTTAACAACTCCACTAAACTAGTCTCAGCAGAGAGGCCATATAGCTAATATTACCAGACCAAATCTAGTTGCCACTTCTGTGTTGTGATACAAAAAAATAATGACTTTTTGACCGGAATGTGTAAATGAAAAGCCCTTCCTTACCTTGGGGTCATGTATTCCAGACAATTCTTCATAGATTTTTTCTCCCACCATAACAGCAGCCAGGTTAGCAGTGTATGTGGAGAGACAAAATAAACAAAAAATGGCCCAGAGATTCATTAGAAACCTTCCCGTCCAGCACTTTGGAGGTTTGATGGCAGCTGTTCTCCCAAACAAGATGGCATAACAGACATTCAAAGCAGAGGAAAAGGAAAAAACCTTTTCCCTGTTTCTTCCCTTTGGGGTCATTCCAAAGGGGCTCTTCCATTCATACAGAGTCAGGAAGATCGCAGTGATGTGTAGAGCTACAAAGATGCCCAGCCACATGGTCCAGTGAAGTGGCCACATAAAGGCTCCAATGGGAGCTGCTGTGTCTTTGGTCCTCACCAGGATGCCCAAACTGGTGGAAAAGAAAGGGCTGGTGAAATCAATCACTTGGCTACGGGCTGTGTTGATGCTGAAAGATGTCACGGCCATGTGGGCTGTCCCAGCCAGAAGATCACCTACCAGTCCTGTCCACTGGCCATTTTTCAAGCCACCGTATTTCCCATCACCGACGATATACAGGTCAAAATCAAAGTTCATATCTTCAGCCAACTTTTCCAAAAGATCTATGCAGTAGCCATAGCAGCACTGCTTGAATTTGGTGGGTACTGTGTCATTGCCTCCTTGGAGGCTTTCAAAAAGAGCATCCAGAATGGCTGAATCTTTGGTCAAGGGATCCAGGCAGAATTGTCCTGCAGGACACAATCCTTCATCATCCACAGTCCTTGTGAATACAAAGGGATGTTCAATGAGTGTCACCACCCTCAGATGTAGCCTAGTTGGATGCTGGTTGTGATTCTTGTGCCTCTGAGCCTGCTCTGGCCAGATCCCATAATCCATGACAACCTTACCTTCTTGCCAACTCCCCAAGCGAGTCCACATTGGGTTCCCAACAGGGTCATGTTGCAGATTCCAAATGAAGAATTTGTTTTCTGAACTAATGATGGAAGAACCTTTTACCTTAATGTGGCCACTGAGCCCATGGAACGTAGTGTTGGCTAAAAACCTATAGGACGAAAGTAAGAAGTTATGAGCAGATATTCAGAGGACAGAACCTTTTTTTTTTTATTAAAAGAGTTTTGTACAAACAAATTTTCCCCCTTTTCACCCCCCCCTCCACACAATATAAATCTCATACAAATGCTATACCCCCCAACCCCCCCACAAAAATTCACATTCAAATATTATACCAAACACTTTACCCCCTCCCCTCCCCCCATCTTAAAATAGATTACTCATAACCCCTCTCCTCCCAACAAACACTATATAAATTTCTCTTAAATTAATAATAACACATTGATCATTTTCTAAGCTAATTTAACATCTATAACTCTTAATATAAATTTCTCCTAGCCTAACAATGTTTCATTAGTCCCATCTTCTAATTTATTCATACATATATACTGCCCCACCCTCCACCCTAACCCTCCCCCACCTCCCACACAAACCCACCCCCCTGACTTCCGCTATATACCACTCTAACAATTCCAAACATCCCATATACTATTTACTCTGATCATCTATCGGTCTAAACATTCTTACCTAAAGGCTAGATAATAACTCCTAGTCTGGTATTTATTCTGTATATAATCAATCCATTTTGCCCATTCCTGTGTGTAATCCTCCTGTTTCTGAGCTTTTAAGAAAGCTGAAATTTTTGCCATTTCAGCGAACCCCGCCACCTTCTGAATCCATTGATCAATTGTCGGCAAAAAAATCTTTTTTCCAATGTTGCGCAATCAACAACCTAGCTGCTGTAACCATATACAAGGCCAATTTTGTTTCCCCTTTGGTAAAATCCTTAACTATACCCAATAAAAACATTTGTGGAGTGAATTGTATTCTTTTCTTAAATACATTCTGCATAACCCACCATATTTTTATCCAAAAAGCTTTAACCTTGTTACAAGTCCACCATACATGAAAAAAGGTAGCATCTAGACACCCGCATCTCCAACATTTTGGTTGAACATTTGGGTACATGCATGATAATTTTTTAGGATCTAAATACCATCTGTAAAACATTTTATAGAAATTCTCCCTTAAATTCTGTGACTGTGTAAATTTTACATTCTGAACCCATATTTTTTCCCACGTTTCCAACATAACCACTTCACCAAAATTCTGAGCCCATTTAATCATACAATCCTTAACCAATTCACTTTCTGAGTCTCTTTCTAACAGTACATTATATATTCTTTTAACTTGTTTTGGACCAGTCTCTTTTATCTGCTTAATCAGTTCCACTTCTTTATCCTTTATATTCTTTATAATTCTTTATAATATATGATATTATTGCCTTTATATTCTTTATAATATATGATATTATTGCCATTACAGAAACTTGGTGGGATGAAACTGACAAATGGAACATACAGCTAGAAGGATTTAAATTATTTAAAAGAAATAGACCAAATAAAAGAGGAGGTGGAGTTGCATTATATATAAGAAATAACTATGTCTCTACAGAAATAGAGCACAACAATAATGAGAACTATCTTGAATGCATTTGGGTCAATATTAAAGGTTGTGGGGGAAATGACATTGCCATAGGTCTATACTACAGGCCACCCAACCAAGCAGAGGAAGAAGATGAACTTTTTGCTAGTCAGCTAACTAAGGTATGTAGGAAGCACACCACAATAGTAATGGGAGATTTTAACTACCCTGACATCAACTGGGAAACAAACTCTGCACCAAGTGGAAGATCCAACAGGTTCCTAACAAACCTAGCAGACAACTTTGTTTTCCAAAAAGTAGAGAAGGAAACAAGGGGATCAGCCATACTGGACTTAATTCTCACTAACAGAGAAGAAATGATAGAAGGTGTTGAAGCCATAGGAACCCTGGGGGCAAGTGACCATGCAATATTGGAATTCAACATTATCCAAACACAAGTAGTAGAACAAAGTCAAACTAGAGTCTTGGACTTTAAGAAAGCTAATTTCAATAAACTTAGAGAGAGCTTGGGAAAAATTCCATGGATGAGAATCCTCGAGGGGAAAACAACTCAAGAAGCTTGGGAAATTTTGAAAAATGAGATTATAAAAGCCCAGTCTAACACAATACCAATGAAGAAGAAAAATAACAGCTCCCAAAAGAAACCAGCATGGCTGCATAAACAACTATCTGACAAACTGAAAGACAAAAAAAGTAAGTATAAAAAGTGGAAGGAGGGGGACATAACTAAGGCAGAATATCAGCAAATAGCCCGAGCCTGTAAAGATGAAGTGAGGAACGCTAAGGCTCACAATGAAGAATGGCTTGCCACAAAAGTAAAAATTAACAAAAAAAGCTTCTTCCAACATGTTAAAAACAAGAAAAAAGTTAAGGAAACAATTGGTCCATTGCTAGGAGAAAGTGGCAAGAAGGTGACAAGCAACAGGGAGAAAGCAGAACTATTTAACTCATGTTTTGCATCTGTCTTTACACAAAGGGATAAAACAGTCCAACCTATCAAAAGCAGCACCACAAAATTAGGAGCACAAATTGAAATAGGGAAGAAAATGGTAAGTGAGCACCTGTCTACCCTAGACGAGTTCAAATCACCAGGACCGGATGGATTACACCCCAGAGTTCTGAAGGAACTAGCAGACGAGATCTCAGAACCACTGAATTATATCTTTCAGAGATCCTGGAACACCGGGGAACTACCAGAGGACTGGAAAAGAGCTGATGTGGTTCCCATCTTCAAAAAAGGGAAAAAATTAGATCCAGGAAACTACAGACCTATCAGCCTAACCTCAATACCAGGAAAGATTCTGGAAAAAATAATCAAGCAACGAATTTGCGAACACCTAGAAGCAAACAAAGTAATAGCCAAAAGCCAACATGGATTTGTCAAAAACAGATCATGCCAGACTAATCTTATTGCATTCTTTGATAATGTGACAAAATTAGTGGACCAGAGGAATGCTGTTGATATAGTTTACTTGGACTTCAGTAAGGCTTTTGATAAGGTAGACCATAACCTACTACTAGATAAAGTAGAAGAATGTGGGTTAGACAGCATCACCACCAGATGGATTCGTAACTGGCTGACCAACCGCACTCAACGTGTAGTTCTCAATGGAACTGCATCTACATGGAGGGAAGTATGCAGTGGAGTACCCCAAGGCTCTGTTTTAGGCCCAGTACTCTTCAACATCTTCATCAATGATTTGGATGAGGGAATAAATGGGAAACTCATCAAATTTGCAGATGATACCAAGCTGGCAGGAATAGCCAACACTCCAGAAGACAGGCTTAAAATACAGAAGGATCTTGACAAACTTGAACATTGGGCACTATCTAATAAAATGAAATTCAATGGTGAAAAGAGTAAGGTTCTACATTTAGGCAACAAAAACGGAATGCACAGGTACAGTATAGGTGATACCTTGCTCAGTAGTAGTAACTGTGAAAGGGATCTTGGAGTCCTAGTGGACAACCATTTAAATATGAGCCAGCAGTGTGCAGCAGCTGCCAAAAAAGCCAACACAGTTCTAGGCTGCATCAACAGAGGGATAGAATCAAGATCACGTGAAGTGTTAATACCACTTTATAATGCCTTGGTAAGGCCACACTTGGAATACTGCATTCAGTTCTGGTCGCCACGATGTAAAAAAGATGTGGAGACTCTAGAAAGAGTGCAGAGAAGAGCAACAAAGATGATTAGGGGACTGGAGACTAAAACATATGAAGAACGGTTGCAGGAACTGGGTATGTTTAGCTTAAGAGAAAGAAGGACTAGGGGAGACATGATAGCATTGTTCCAATATCTCAGAGGTTGCCACAAAGAAGAGGGAGTCAAACTATTCTCCAAAGCACCTGAGGGTAGAACAAGAAGCAATGGGTGGAAACTAATCAAGGAGAGAAGCAACTTAGAACTGAGGAGAAATTTCCTGACAGTGAGAACAATTAATCAGTGGAACAGCTTGCCTCCAGAAGTTGTGAATGCCCCAACACTGGAAGTCTTTAAGAAGATGTTGGATAGCTATTTGTCTGAAACGGTATAGGGTTTCCTGCCTAGGCAGGGGGTTGGACTAGAAGACCTCCAAGGTCCCTTCCAACTCTACTATTGTATTATTATTATTGTATTGTATCCATAAAGCCGACCCTGCGATCTTCTTCCCATCTCTTCTGAAGCTGTATGTAATGTAACCAATTTAAAGTAATTCCTTCTTCCAACAGCTGTTCCAAAGTTTTTAACTTCCATTCGCCCCCATCAGCAATAAGCACATCTTTATATAAACAACCCCCGAGTGACTTAATATTCATAATCCCCATGGTGTCTGCAAGATCCAACCAAAGCGGTATTTTATAATCCCAATTGGGCCGGTGCTTCTTCCATATTCTCATCAAGGCACTACGGAGAACATGGTTGTTGAACACTTTATCCACCCTGTCTTCATAAAAAAGATATGCATGCCATCCCAGAACAAGATCATGGCCTTCTATATTGAGCAATTCCATTTTTGTTTTCCCGAACCAATCTGCTACATGCGTTAATACCGCAGCTTCATAATACAATTGAAGGTTTGGGAGTCTGAGGCCGCCTCTTTCACGTGTATCTTGCATAATCTTCATCTTTACTCTCGGTTTTTTCTCCTTCCAAACAAATTTATTTAATGTTGTTTGCCAATTTAACAAGGTTTTATCTGACTTAAGCACCGGAATCATCTGGAATAGAAAGATAAATCTAGGTAGAATGTTCATTTTAATTGCTGAGATCCTTCCAAGCAAAGACAATTGTAACTTTTTCCACGCTTCGAGATCTTTCTGTATCTTTTGCCACAACACTTCATAGTTATTTGAGAAAAGTTTTGTGTTTGATTCTGAAATTTGTATTCCTAAATATTTAACTTTAGAAACTATTTCAAAACCTGCTAAACTTACAAGTCTCTTTCTTTGAGTCTCTGTCATGTTTTTAACCATCATTTTCGTTTTGTTTTGATTTAGTCTAAACCCAGACACCATGCCAAATTCTATTATGATATTTTTCATCTGGATTATTGATTTCAAAGGATGTGAAAGGGTAACAACCAGATCATCGGCGAATGCTCTAGTTCTGTATTCCTTTTGCCTGATAGCTATGCCATCTAAGGATTTTGAGTCCCGAATTGCGTTCAAGAAGACTTCCAAAGTTAAAATAAATAACAATGGGGATAATGGGCAACCTTGTCTTGTGCCTTTTTGTATCTCGAAAGTTGTTGACAAATTTCCATTAATAATAAGTTGTGCATTTTGTTGCTGATAAATTGCTCCAATCGCCTGCCGCAATCGTGGTCCCATATCCATCTTTTCCAAAGTCTTGGTTAGAAAGTTCCAATTCACTCGATCGAAGGCCTTCTCTGCATCCAAGAAAACCAGCACTGCAGAGATCTGCTTATTCTTATCAAGATAGTCAATTAAATCTATGAGTTGCCTTACATTCTCCTTCATATGTCTGCCTTCAATAAATCCTGCTTGATCATGATGAATAATCTCTTGAATAACCGGCATCAATCTGTTGGCTAGTACCTTAGCAAATATTTTATAATCTGTGTTCAGAAGAGATATCAGCCTGTAATCCTCTGGTTTCTTAGGGCCCTCTTTATCTTTAGGTATCAATGAGATAAAAGCCGCTTTCCATGAGGGAGGTATTTTACCTCCTTGTTGTATATTACAAAATAGTTGTGTAAGATATTCAATCATTTCCAGTTGTAAAGTTTTATAATACATTGCAGTCAAACCATCAGTCCCTGGAGCCTTAGCTAATTTAAGTTGATTTATAACTAAAGTGATCTCATCAGCGGTTATAAGACGTTCCAAATTTGCCTTTTGAAGCACAGAAATTTTTGCAACCCTTTTTCCTTCCAAAAAATCATCTATTAACTTGTTCTGTATATTATCCTGTACATATAGCTTAGTATAATAGTCCACAAATGATTTTTTAATCAACTCTTGTTGATATACCATCTTCCCTCGAAACTCAATTTTATCAATAATTCTGTCATTCATATTCCTTCTCAAAGTATATGCTAACCATCTACCAGGTTTATTAGCGTTGGAAAAGGTGTTATGTTTAGCAAATTGCAAATTGGTTGCTGTTTGTTCTGCTATAAGCATCTGAAATTGATCTTTCAACAGCTTTAGCGCCATCTGGAGCGCCTGGTCATTCGGGTTTATTATAAGCAGCTGTTCTTTGCGTTTTATTTCATCTTCCAATTCCATTCTCCTTTTCTGTCTAATTTGTTTGTGTTTAAAGTTCATATGTATCAGGACCCCACGCATATAAGCTTTACTTGCATCCCAAACTATTTCAATGGGAGTGCCCTTATTCATATTAAAACTGAAAAATTCCTTCATGTGTTTTTTACGTTCATCAACATTTTTTTCATATCTAAATAAATTTTCATTTACTCTCCAAGACCTTCTGGCCTCATCCCTAATTCAATTTGTAACCACACCGGACTATGATCGCTAAGTGTCCTGGCGAAAATCTTGGATTTCTTGGCTTTAGGAAGTAGATCCGGTGTTAACAAAAAGAAATCAATCCTTGAAAAGGATTTATGTCTATCTGAATAGAAAGAAAAATCCATCTCATTTAGATGTTGCGTCCTCCAAACATCTTTTAATTTCAAATCGTCTTGTAAATCAAAAAAAGCCTTTGGTAATTTGGTAGTGAATTTCGTCTTTGTACTCTTGTCTATCTTTGGAGAAATCACTCCATTCCAATCTCCCATTATTAGAATACTTTTAAAGTTCCAATCTAAAATTTTTAAATGGAGCATCTTATAAAAACTTTCTTGGCATTGGTTAGGAGCATATATTCCTAGCACCAAAATGGAACCGAAGTCTGTATCAAATTGAATTGCTATATATCTACCAGCGTCATCTGCCTCTATAACTTTAGTTGAAAATCTTTTATTTATATATATCACCACACCATTTTTCTTTACCAAATCAGAGGCAGCATAAAATGTTCCCAGTTTTGAATTCACTAAGTACTTCTGGTCTTGCAACCTAATATGAGTCTCTTGAAGGCAAACAACATCATTATTAAATTGCTTCAAATAATAAAATATTTTTTTCCTTTTTTTGTGGGGAGTTCATTCCATTCACGTTCCAAGATAATAGCTTAAGCATCTTTAGATCTGGTCTGGAGTGCTGAAAGCATTTGCTGAAGATCTCTCTCCACAAGACCAATCTTCGGCCCTGCTCCTCCCATGGCTCCGGTTTGCTTCTTAGCTTCTTTCTTAGCACATTGTGTTTGAGGGTCGACGCGCTTGTGAGATTCTAACATTTGTCTAGTCGTGGATCTGGTAATACGTTGTTCGACAGGTTTAAATATCGGCATTTCAGTGAGAGACTTAGAAGGTCCTTCTTCCAAGAAGGAACACAACAGAGATCCAGAGGGGTCGACTCCACCTACAGCACCCTGCCCCTCCTTCTCTTTTTGTGTCTGCATTCTTTGCTCTTCTGTCTCTTTCTCAAACATCCTCTGCTCTAAGACATCCAAATCTACTGGTGTTGGTGTAGATGTACGTGGGGGGGTTGCATTTTTCTTGAGTATTCCATGATAAAAGTCTCTGGCTTTATCTATTG